>NC_091856.1:24065817-24690817 GCF_037783145.1 Equus przewalskii | reverse complement strand
CTTCTCAACAGATAAACCGGATCACGTCCTACTCTTGCTTAAAAATTGCCAAGGGCTTTCCACTGCACCTGGAATAAAAGCCAAACCCCAAGGCCCTGTGCCATCTTGCCCCTCCCCATCTCTCCAAACTTCTTCTTGAGTTACCCTCTAGTCATACTGTTTTTCTTTCAGTTCCTTCTCACCAGGGTCTTTCCAACTTCGAAGTACAAGTCGCTCCCTCCCCCTGATGCCTTTGTTCACATGGCTAATCCTCTCTTGCCTCTGCCTTCAGCTTAAATGTCACTTCCTCAGAGAGACATTCCTTTATACCACTTTACCAAAATGGGGGTTCTCCTCTGTTACTTTTTCTGGGTTTACTTGCTTTTTGTCTGTCTTCTCCACTAAAACATAAGCTACACAAAGGCCAGTACCATGTCTTGCTCACCACTGTATCCTTAGTGCCAGATACAGTGTCCAACTCAGAGCACATGCTCAAAGAATATTTGTTGAATTAACCGATTTATGGTGCCACTTTCCATGCTAATTTTAATAGCATTATAAAGTTTATAATAGAATATATTTCTCTGAATAACTTCTGAAAATAAATTCTTCTCCCACTCAAATTTAGTTTTTTAAAAATGTCACCTTACCTAAACTGAATCTCTCAAAAGCTTCCTGTCTGTCCTGAGTGGTTACTGGCTGACCTTCCAAACTTTCCAGTGATCGAAGGTGAAAAATGGTAAACTGAAGGTAATGAGGAAGGGTCACAACTGGATTTTCAACTAGGATCAGAGAAGTCAAATCTTGAAGTGGTTTCAACTTGCTTACATCTTGGAGCTGAAATGATATGAAATGTTATTATTGGTATAATTTAAAAATCATAAACACATCTAAAGGAAGTAATATTCAAGGAAATTGCTATTAACATGGCAAGGAACCTATTCATGAAACCCATTACCCAAAAGTAGGTGTGAGGGGAGGAATAGAAAGGGAGTATTGGAGTGTAGTGTATCAGGGCAGCACTAAGCATTTTCCATATAGCATTTCATTAGTGACTCCTCACAACAACCTATGATATAAGTATCATCTTAATTTTACAGATGAAGAAACTGAGGTTCAAAGAAGTTAGGTGACTTCCCCAAAGCTCAGAGCTTACAAGTGAATGAAACAGGATTTGAATTCAAGTCTGTGTAACTTTAAACCTATTGTCTTTTCATTATACTGATTAAACAAATTGAAATATAAATGGCTATAGAAAAAGATTTTAGTAAATCTTCAGATAACAGTTATAATTGATAGTTAAAAGAAATAAGGATATGCAGAGCTACTTACAGTTTTGAAGTGAGATTTTTACATTTATCCAAAGAAAGATTTTAAAAGGCTGAGAAACACTACTGCTAATAGCTAGTACAAATAAATCCCTCCCAGGTGAACATGCATCACTCTTACTGATGCCAATGTCAAATAGGAACTGGGATGAGAAAGTCACACAAAATGAGAAATAATAATAAATATTTATTGACTGATTTTCCTGTTAACATCAGCTGATGCTGAGTATATCTAAGGACTGCTACTTGGAAGAATATTTGTGGCAAATTTTAGATTCATGGCTCCCTCTTCCCATCACCACATAAACCCCAAGAGCTCCAAGGTGACGCTGTGCAGCATGGTGGGGGCTCTGAGGCTCTCAGGCTGTCACCGTGAAATACTAGAGAGTCACTTTACCAGATCTCTACGAAGATGAAATAAGACAGCAGGGACACTGTTAACACACGGCATTAAACAAATGCTGCTTATTATTATTATTAGCTTCCACGGTGAAGATTTAAGGAATACAATCTTAGAGTTATTTAGCGTTTTAAAGTTTTTAAAGTATTTTCACATCTATCATTTCATCTGAATCCCACAGCACCTGTAAAGGAGGTGGGGAGGGATTGTTTTCTCCACTTTAAACAGTGAATTTTGGAGAGATGAAGGGATTCTCCAAGGTCACAAAAGGCAAGTCCAGACCCATACTAGAAGTCACATCTTTTATTTTCTATTCTAAGACTGATGTCCTTTAAATTACTATGGCATGATCGTTAAAATTTGAATACATATTTAAATACATTAATGTTTTTACTTAGCAATACTTTTTGAACATCTAACTGTATAAATCGTATGAAACTCAGAAACTGTACTCCAGAGAAAAATATACATTATCAGATATATGAACCATGATAACATAGCTGCCTTACTATAACAAACTAGTGATTAACCTCCTACAACACCTAACTCTAGAATCAAGATTAAATCATAAGTTTGAAAAAAGAACTCTGTTCTAGGCATTCAGTGACCTGGATTTGGAAACAAGTTGTGTGACCTTGGGTAAGAGACTTAACCTCTTGGAGACTTTACTTGGAATCAGACTATGGTACCTGACTCATAGTATTATAAAAATAATCCCTGCACTGTCTCCTAACAACAGTGTTCTGAGCTCAAATGAAATGACAGATGTGCAAATGCCAAGAGGTCCCCCTCAGTCACCATGGAACCATGCAAAACCAGGACTGCCTATATTTAATGACCGCAGAGAATCCTAGGTTATACACGAATTCGATATTTGGTAAAGGATCAAGGACCTTAAAAGAAGAAATTCCACTTTTTAAAAACTTATATTTTAATCTTTTTTCAATAAGTCCAAAAGTTTGAAAAAATTCTTGCTACTTTGAATAACTTACCGACGATATCCTGTTGCCTTTCAGATTGAGGACTCGCAAACATTTTAACTTCTTCCCTAACCATACTGGAATATGTTCAATTTCATTTCCTGCAAGGTTTAGCTTTTGCAGATTATACATATTTTCTATGCCTTCAATTTTGCTGGAAACCAAAAGGTAAAATCGAACTTAGTAAGTACAATTAAAGAGTCCCTCAATTGCATTTTCAGAACAAACAGCCTTGGTTTTATGCAGGGTTACTTTTCATAGTTGTAATTTGCCAAGCCTTTTCATAAATGGGAACCAAAAAACAAATGGCTAAAAATAAATTTACCAGAACAGCTCTGGCAAACTCTTCATTACTCTACCTGTGAATCCCACCTATCTTACTATCAGACTTTATGATCTACAACACAGAAAAGAAGAGTCTGTCCATGGCATTGTCACTAACCACTGTGAAGAGTACTAGCAGACAGCCAGGGGAGAGCTGGAAAACTCAACAGCACACACTGTGCTATGTGCTACAGCCCTGTACATGAGAAGATGCCCTTAATTATTACCTTATTACCAAAACATTAGCTATGCCAGCAGGATATGGCTGCCATTTTGAGCTAGTGGATCCCCTCAAAAGGATATCATACTTACGAACATAAACATTTTAATCAGAATATTCAAATTAATAAAAGATTTATCACACATATTGATGAATTTTCACTGATAAAATACTTTCCAAAGTTGATTCCAATCTAATTCCTTGGTCAATTTTCTATACTGGGCAAGTATTTCCAAGCTTCTTTATTTTTTATTTTTATTTTGTTGAAATTATTTTCATCAGGGTCATTTATTTAATTTTTTAAAGATTGGCACCTGCGCTAACATCTGTTGCCAATCTTTTTTTTCTTCTTCTCCACAAAGCCCCCCAGCACACAGTTGTATATTCTATTTGTGAGTGCCTCTGGTTGTGCTATATGGGACGCCGCCTCAAGATGGCCTGATGAGTGGTGCCATGTCCACGCCCAGGATCCAAACGGGCGAAACCCTGGGCCGCTGAAGCAGAGTGCGCAAACTTAACCACTTGGCCACGGGGCTGGCCCCTAGGATCATTTATTTTTTCTACAAACTTTATATTAAGGATTTGATTCATTAATCAGTTTTTTTTCCCATTTCATTCTTGCCATATCAGAGCTTCTGCCACTTTTAGTTGTTTTGGGGTTTTTTGGCCATTATATATATCAAGTCTAATGTAGGGAAAGTACAGAGATATAAAGATTTCCAAGATTTGATAATTGTATCATTTTGTCTATGACAAGTTTCCTAGGTGCAGTTTTAGCCACAGTCAGTTTTACCATGTTTATGTCTCAGAGTAATATATATTATGAAGTGGAAACAAGACTGAGAGTATGTTTCTTATAGCAATGAGCAAAAAACATCAGGATAAACACAGAATCAAAAAAAGTTAAGTATCTTTAGGACCAAAATGACAGAGTTAAAACATTCTGCTTCATGTCAACTTTCTCAATGTAATAAGGCAGTGAATCATAGACTATATGTGGGAAAAATTTCTGTCAAAATGGAATGAAGATAAAATTTGGTACTCAAAAGATGTATCTCCTTCTTTGATGATGCCAGATGAGATATTTTTCTGTACTTTAGTAATGCCAAAACATGAAGATAGTAATTGCCTGTGAAGGCTAGACTATCAACGACTAAGGATCAAAGTGCCTGCTGTTTCGAAAGATTCTTGCAGTAAGGTGGCAGCATTAATCTACCTCTTTAACAAACACGATGACCCTGCAACGCTACCTAAAGAAGTATTTACTCACCAAATTTTGTTATAGGATAAGTTGAGTTCACGTAATTTTAACAGCTTGTCCACCTTCTCAATCTTCTCTATTACATTATAGCTGAGATTCAGTACTTCAAGTTTAACACATTTTTCCAAATTTTCGATATACTAATTGGAAACAAATGAATAAATATTTTATACAACAGACGCGTTGACATAGCACAACATGTAAATATGTGCATTAGGGGCTGTCCTAATCAGTCATCAGAGAATAATAAACCCTTACTGCTCTCCTGGACGAGCCCTTGGTGTGGCTCTCCTTGACCAGGAGTAGCAGCTCTCTTCAAGGTACCAAACCCTCCTTGCCCCTCAGTGGACAACACTTCCTACGTACAGAGAAACGCCAGTCTACCCACCAAGGATTCCTCCACTATCCTTTCCTCCACTTCAGCTTTTCTACATCTCTCCCTCCCTCCCCTCCTCCTTTCTTCAAAGTTCAACTCGGTACTTAAGGCTCTTCGTAAACCTGACTCATCTCCTCTCCTCATGCTCTTGCATTTTCAATGTCTTTCTCTCTCCTGGACCTTCCCCGCAAGTTTAAAAAGTCATTATTTAACAGTTATTCACTATGCACTTACTATATACCAAGTGTGGCATCAGGAAACAGAGATATTGCAGTGAACTAGACAATCCCCTGCTGCAGGAGCCTATGTTCAACATGCTCAATCTCCTCTATATAAAACCAGTCACCTCACGTTGAACTTGTTTTCCTATCAAAGCTATCACCTTATCTCCCTCATTTGCCACCACGTTCTCACAAGACCTGTGTACATTTGCTCACGCGGCCTTCTATTCACTCTTATTCTATGGGTAAGGCAAAGTATTGTCTGCCCTTTCCTGTATTCAAATAGTTCTCTCCAAGATCATGATTCATTCATCCATTTCACAAACATTTATCAAACACGGATTATGTGCCAGAAGCCGTTCTAGGTACAGGAAATACAGAGGTGAATAAGGAAAACAAGGTTCTTGTTTTCATTTACAGGGAAAGCCAATAAACAAATAAATAAAATTTCACACACTGAAGTGTACTAACAAGAAAATAAAGAAAACATGATGTGACAGAATGCAAGGCACCAAGAGGGCAGATCTGTCTGCTGTGTTCATGGCTATTGCACTAAAGCCTGGCACATAATTGGGTGCTAAATAAATATCTGTTGATTGAAAGAATGAGAGGGAGTGACTGAGGAGAAGGCGGCTAATAGCCATTGGCTGGTAAGAGAAGGCCTCACAGGGGAAGTACACTGAGTTAAGAACAAGAAGTCAGCTGTGTGAACACCTAGGAGCAGAGAATACCAGGCAGAGAAAAAAAATGCAAAGGTTCTAAAAGAATGAACTTGGTGGGTTTGAGAAATAGAAAGAAGGGCTTTTTAACTGACAAATCCAAATGACTTCTTCTAAGTTTTCATTCTATTTGACAACTCTGTGACATTGTACATCATCCCTACCTGCCTGAAGTTCTCCCTCCTTTGGCCTCCATTCATCGTACTCTTGGATCTTTTCCTGTTCCAGTAGCCCTTTCAGACTTCTTCATTGGGTCTGCTTCTTCCCTGCATGCGCGCGCTCTGTCTCTCTCTCTGATTCCCCCTCACTATTTCTCCTCTCAATCCTAGGCATTCTTCAATCTAAGCTCTAAGTTCCCAGAGATCAAAAATGAAGCTTATTTACCTTATCTACTTATGAAGCTTATCTACTCCAACAGACTAACATAATGCTTCGCATATAATAATCACACAGCAAAGATTTACTAATTTGATATTTCATTTTTGCAACTTTTAAACTCCAGCATGTCTCCTTTTTCCTTTTTAATTACACAAGACATAACTATATTTTAATACAAGTTTCCAACAAAACACAAAAAGCCCTCTTCATCAGGTCCCCAGGCCCCCGTAAAAAATCCCACCATTAAAAGATGAGCATTGTTAAGAGGCTGGTGTATATACATCCAGACCTTTCCAATCATTTACCTCCATATATACACATCCCAACTCTAAGATTTTAAAATACACTCTCCTATATTCTTTCCTAATACTTTTATATCATTTTTGTTGGTTGATTTTTGTTTTGTTTTCATTAAGATCTTCAACCTTCTGGAATTAATTTGTGTGATTAATGTAGTAGGCATCCAAGTGTATATTTTTTCCAATTAAAAATTAAGTTGACTATTACAGTGTGTTCATGTTGTTTAGCTTTTGAATAAAGCAGTAAACGCTCTAGAGCAGGGATCAGCAAACTTTTATTGTAAAAGGCCAGAGAGCAAATACTTTTGGCTTTGGGGGCCGTATAGTCTCTGTGACAACTACTTACCTCTGCTACAGGAGAAACAAAAGCAGCCACAGACATATGCATACAAATGATTGTGACTGTGTTCCAACAGAATTTTATTTACAAAAAAAGGCAGCAGGCCCAACTTGGCCTGCAGGCTGTAATCTGCCGATCCTTCTCTAGAGAGAGTCAATAACGAAGAGAGTAATAGGAGCTTATGAATTTGAAGATGTCATATTTCTGATGTAGAACTTCCACTGAAAACAATAAAAGGTTTGCTGCAAATAAGGTGATATTAGGATAAGATGTTTCTGTAAATCTAATATTTTGTTTGTTTTAAAGCACAGAAAAATTAAAAACAATGTCTGTATTCAGAAATGTTGGTAACCTACCCTAAATTTCTTGCCACCATCTTTAGAAAGTGAAAGGTTCAGAGACTTTACCAAGGCCAAATTGTCCTGTTTAGCAAGTTTCTTAACAAGGGCCTCTGTAATATATCGAACTCCTGCTTGTGAATCAGCTTCTGAAATTAGAGAAACAGATCATTATCAGCAAAGGAACACACGAATACTCTGAAAAATAGATTGTTTTGATGTTATATAACAAAAAATTTTTTTCAAGTCATGCAAATGTAAAAACAGTTGGCTGGTTCTATACGTAATATTTTAATAATAATATTTTACTTTATATTGCATTTCATAATAATGACAATAATAGTTATACTCTATAAATATTAGCTGTGTGCCAATGCTTTACATTTAGAAAATTTCATTTGTATAACACACCTTTGAGACTGAAATTATTATTCCAATTTATATAAAAAAATTATGATAATTTGCTCAAGATCTTCCAGCTAGTTATGTGCAAATCCAGCAGTGGAACCCAGGCAGATGACTCCAAAACTTAGACTTTTAACCACACGGAGCACTGAAATTTTTAGCAATATTTTAATGTTAGTTTTTTAAAAAATAAACTGGCACTATTTAGTTGTTTGTTTTTTAAAATTCTAATCTAAAGTTTAGAAATACTTAAATTCTTAAAAAATCCTTTTTTTATGGTGAGAAACTCAAACTCGTTGGTCTTCTAAATAGAGAAGATCAGCACATGTTTAGTAGAGAGAAAGCACTAACTTGATGGATAGCACACCTTGTCCTAAGACCTTCCTGGATACTGCTATCAAAGCTTGTTAAAGTCATGTTACATTTGACAAAAGCAGCCATAAAAAGAAAACTGCCTCTTGGCTCTTTCTTTATGAGTCAGAAAAAATTAATCCTGGGTTCAGATCCAGCTTGTGGGCCAAAGAGTCCATCTGATTATTTATAATAAGTTAATATCACATTTATTTTGTTTTAAAATAAAATGATTTTTTCCTTTAATTTGGGCTGTTCTAGGAAAGAAAATGACTAATATTCTAAAATATTAATCAAATTAGAAATAACAATGTACCAATTGGCAGCAAGGGTATAGGTCTAAACTCAATGTGGTCAATATTTATTACTAAAAACTGATCAGATATTTAGGTCAATAGTTTGGTGGCTGTGATTTCATTACTCAACAAAGAAATCAGTTTTCTTTCACATTTAATCACATTCAATAGATTCTTAGAAAAAAAGAATCTATTTTTGAAAATAGGTTCCCAGACTAACAGAAGGCTTTTAAGAAAAAAATAAAAACCTTGGTGGAACATATACATGTCCCTTACGTGGAAATCAGTCCATTCACAGATAAGCAGTTTGCCAATAAGCAAACTGGAATAGCCCCAGGGTGGATAACATTTTTATACTGAATGAAGGCACTCCACTCTGAAGTGAACAGATATGCCCTCCCCCTAACCAAGGATGACTGTAAATTTGGCATATGAGCTTTAAGGCGCTCTCCCACCACAGGAAATAAAGCTTCCTTTTTCTGGAAACTCCCTTCTCCTAACTCTTTCTGACATCTTCACCCTCACCCAGAAGCTTCCATCCTCCACTGTCCTGACACAACTTCTGTCAATAAAAACAATAGGTCAAGTTAGTACAAGGATATATGTTACATCTGGACCAAAAATGTAAGTTCAAGATTTTCCATCTTTGCATAAGAGTATGTGGTCAAATTCTCAGATTAAAAAGCAATACCTTTCTGGTCTTGGTAGTCCAAAAGCATAGTGTTTTTATGTGTAATCTCGTCTTGATCACTCCACTGTCCTCCAGAATGAAAAGGGAGAATCTCAGATCCGCTTAAAGGTGACAAGGACCTAGATCTCATATTGGACAGAAGAGATGATGGACTAGGAGAATGAGATGATGGTGGCATCCTTGCTTTGGAAAATTTTTGCTGAGAACCTTTCTTCATTGCAAGAATAAAGCCAGGTGTCCATCAAAACCTGTAACAGTTTTCAGTATATTTAGCAAGGTTAATTTTTTAGAGCTACCAAAACTATTAAATTAATCTATTTCTAGAATTTTCAAGACTACAAAGTTATAAACTCAGAGGCTGTAGATGCTAGGACCCACGCTCCTCCAAACAGATGGGAGCAGACACTATTTCAAACATTGCTGATCACCTGGCCAGAGGAAAAACAGACCTCCAGAGGGTCTTGTATTGACACATGCTCCAGCGAGAAGTCTCACCTGTCATTTCTGTTCTCAACGTACTGGACTGAACTAATCACAATGCTTCCTTCTACCCACAAAGGGTCCTTGAATGTAGGAAGCTGGAAATACTTGGCAACCAGCAGTATTTAATACTGATGAGCACTCTCCCCTTCCTGAAACAGTTTCTTCCTTTGGCTTCTGGGACACCACACTCTCCTGGTATCCTCCTGCCTCCCTGGCCACTCCTTGGCCTCCTTTGCTGGCTCACACTCCTCTATTCAGTCTTTAAATGTCAGAGCTCCTCAAGTCTTTTCTAGTCCCTCTCGAATCTCATTTTAGACAATCTAATGCACACCCATGGCTCCTAATGCCACCTGTATACTGATATTTATATGTTCAATCCAACCTTTCTCTGAGTTCCAGACTCCTATTCTCAACTGCCTACTTGATATCTCATTGACATCCTAAACTCAACATGTTCAAACTGAATTTATCATTTCCCCCATCCCTCCCTAATTTTCCTCCCATCCTGTTTCCTCCTCCAGCATTCCCTAACCAGTGAACAATGCTCATGAGAATAAGCTGGAAACCTGGGAGTCATTCTTGATGCCTCCCTCTCTCTTTTCCCCATACCCAATCAATCACCGAGTTTCGTCACTTTTACCTCCTAAAGATCTCTCCAATTAGTCTACTTCTTTTCATCTCCACTCTAATCCAAGATCTCATCAAACTACTATAATAGTTTCTAACTGATCTCCCTACAAGCTGTCTTGCCTTCCTCCCCATCACTACACTGCAGTCAGACAACCCTGAGTGATCTATTTAAAAAGTAAATCTATCGGTCTGTAATGCACAAAATACTTACCAGGACCTATGAGGTCCCCCATGATATGGCCCTGTCTCTCTAGCTCACTTCTGTCACTCGTTCCCTCAACTTTGTGGGCTCCAGCCACACTGACCTCCACACATACTGCCTTCTGCCACAAATGCTTACCTTCAGTCTTTTTGTCTTTTTATTTTTAATCTTTTTTTCCCAATTTTTTCTACTGTGGTAAAATACACACAACATAAAATTTACCATCTTAACCATTTTAAGTGTACAGTTCAGTGGTATTAAAAACATTCATAATGTTGTGCAATCACCACCACCTTCCACCTCCGTAACTCCTTTCACCTCGTAAAACTGAAATTCTACACCCATCAAACAATGTACCCATTACACATTCCTCTCTCCCCAGCCCTTGGCAACCACCATTCTACTTTCTGGCTCTACGATTTTGACTACTCTAAGTATCTCATATAAGTGGAATCATCACAGTATTTGTCTTTTCATGACTGGCTTATTTCACTTAGCATAATGTCCCCAGGGTTCATCCATATTATAGCATATGTCAGAATTTACTTCCTTCTTAAGATTGTATAATATTCTATTGTATGTATACCATATTTTGCTTACTCATTCAGCCGTCAATGAATGCTTGGGTTGCTTCCATGTTTTAGCTACTGTGAATATTACAACAGACATGGGTGTACAAATATCTCTTCTGAGTATATACTCAGAACTGAACTGCTGGATAATATGCCAATTCTATTTTCAATCTTTTGAGGAACCACCATACTGTTTTCCTCAGCAGCTGTACCATTTTACATTCCCACCAACAGCGCATTGCGGTTCAATTTCACCCTATTCTTGCCAACATTTATGTTTAGTTTTTGATAGCAGCCATCCTAATGGGTGTGAGGTGACATCTCATTGTAGTTTTCATTTGCATTTCCCTAATGATTAGTGATGATGAGCATCTTTTCATGTGCTTATTGGCCATTTGCATATCTTCCTTGAAGAAATGTCTACTCAAGTCCTTTGCTCTTTTGTTTGTTTTGTGTGCAAGATTGGCCTTGAGCTAACATCTGTGCTAATCTTCCTCTATTTTATGTCAGACGCTGCCACAGCATGGCTTGACACGTGGTGCTAGGGCTGCGCCCAGGATCCGAACCTGCGAACCCTAGGTAGTAGAGGTGGAGCGTGTGAACTTAACCACTACGCCACCAGGCTGGCCCCACGTCGCCCTTTTTAAAATCAGGTTGTTTTGTTGTTGTTGTTGAGTTTTAGGAGTTCTCTATATATATTCTGGATATTAATCCCTTATCAGATATATGATTTGCAAATATTTTCACCCATTCTGTGGGCTGCCTTTTTACTCTGTTGATATTGTCTTTTGATGCACATTTAAAAATTTTCACAAAGTCCAATTTGTCTATTTTTTCTTTGATTGCCTGTGCCTTTGGTGTCATATCCAAGAAATCACTGTCAAATTCACTGTCATGAGGATTTGCCCTGTGTTTTCTTCTAAGAGATTTATAGTTTTAGGTCTTACATTTTGGTCTTTGATCCATTTTGAGTTCATTTTTGTATATGGTGTCAGGGAAGGGTCTAACTTGATTCTTTTGCATGCGGACATCCAGTTTTCCCAGCACCATTTTTGAAAACACTGCCCTTTCCCCCTTGAATGGTCCTGGCATCTTTGTCAAAAACTATTTGACCACATATGCAAGGGTTTGTTTCTGGGCTTTCTACTCTATTCCATTCGTCTATGTTTGTCTTAATATCAATACCATGCTGTTTTGATTAATGTAGCTGTGTAGTAAGTTGTGAAATCAGGAAGTGTTGAGTCCTTCAGCTTTGTCCTTTCTTAAGACTGTTTTGGCTATTTGGCGTCCCCAGTCTTTTTATCATGTTAATTCTTAGTCTTCCTTCAGAGATCAGCTCAACAACAGTTGCTTCCTCAGGAAAGCCTCCTCTGTAGGGCAGGCTAAGGAAAGTCCTCAGTTATATACTTTCAATCAATGTGTCTTTTTTCCTCAAATAATCACAGTTTGCAATTATACATTTATGTTATTATTTGCTCAACATCTGTGTCCCCACTGGACTGTAAGCTCCGTGAGAGCTTCCGTTTTGTTTACCACTGTCTCCCAGTCTAGCATAGTGCCTGGCATCTAGCAAGAACTCAATAAATATTTGTTGAATGAATAAATGAAGTTATTTTCCACTTGTCCCTCTCCCTCACCCATCAAGACATTGATTCTAGTTCTGAACTATTTCTAAATTCATCTCTATCTATCTTCACAACTACCACCTTAGATCCAACTGTTATCATCTCTTGCTTAGACTATTATGATACTCTCATAACCAGCTTCCAATCTTTCTTTGCTTCGCCTTCAATCCATTCTCCATCTTTCACTCACTTACTTTATAAAAACAAGAGAAATTTGATGGTTCTCACTGCCTATAAGTCTAAACATTTCAGCACCATACAGAAGGCGCACCACAATCTGGCCCAATTTTCTGGCCTAATCTCTCACGCCTCCCCACCATGCACCCTGCACTCACTCTAGTCATCTTTTTATTATTACCTAGACACATCATGAGTTTCTGCTCATGAAATTCCCTCTTCTTAGAATGGCATCCTCTTCTTCCTCTCTACCAACTAAAATGTCATTTTATTTGTGAAGGCTTTCCAGAAATCCACTTCTTTCAGGTAGAATTAATCCTCCCTGCTTGTTATCACACTGAATATTCCTCTGTCAGAGAACTCATTCTACTATACATTTTTGGCTTGCCCAGAATGTAACACCCGCAAGTGGAGGGATGATGTCTTATTTGTCTTGAATTCCCAGCCCCTCAACAGTAGGTTATGAATGTCTCTAACATTTTACATCTAGAATTCAATCTGTTTAGAGACCATACTTTCAACAGTGTGTGTGCACTCTCTCTCTGTATGAGGATGAGTATATATGTTTTTGTTGTAGTACATTATACATATAGAAAAAGCACACAAATTGTAAGTATACAGCTCCATGAATTTTTATATAGTGAACACAAGCTGTGTAACTAGTATCCAGATCAAGAAACAGAATATTACCAAAACCTCAGAAGCTCTCTCATGCCCCCTTCCAGTCATTAACCTCCACACATGGGTAATCTCTACCCTGACTTCTTTTTAAACAATTTTTTAACTTTACATGAATGAAATCATAGACTATCTTTTATATCTGCCTTCTTTTGTTAAACACTATGCTTCTGATATTCATTCATGTCTGCTTCACGTTATTCGAAAAACATCTGATTGCTTCAAACTCCCATGTCTGCTATTGCTTGTCCACAAAAATCAATTTTATTGCAGTTTAGGTATTCCAGAGGAACTAAAGCATTTATTGATGAAAGGGACCTTAGTCAAATTCCTTTACTTTTCTTATAAGAAAATTAAGGCCCAGAATGCTAAATGACTGGGTCAGACATAATGCTGGCTGTAGTAATGATGAGAATCAGTTCTCCTCTCAAACTAATTTGTAAGTCAAATCACATAATTAACCTAGTAGAATGTAAGTTCCATGAAGGCAGGGACATTGTTCACTGATGTATTTCAGGCCTAGAACAGAGCCTAGCAGATAGCAGATAATTAATATTTACTGAATGAATTATGCATAAATAACATGGAACTGATAAAATGCTATTTAGTACCTCAACAAAAGGATATCTTCATGAGGAATATTAGTCCTCAACACCAAGAGTCCTAATTCCAAGGTTAGGTTTATGCAAAAAAGTTTTTCAAGATATACAATTGCTCTTATAAGTACATTCGGTCTGAAAACATTGCAAAAATTATAAATTTGACAAATTTTTAGACAAAAAAACTTATAAGATGTATAGGTCTTCAGCAAGGCTGCATTAACAATGATCCTATTTTTGCTCAATATCCATAATATCCCCAATTCTCACTGCTTAAGAAGTGAAGACAAAACACAAATTATTTTTTAGAAAAGTTACCTTCAATCCAAAGATTTGGGGTAGCTCAAATCTTATGCCATTTAAGTTGGTATTAGAAAGAGTTATTATTACAGTTTGATACGTGAATATCCTCATATATAATATACTTTTACAGGTATATGAGTATTATCATACAGGCTGGGATTATGAAGAAACTTATTTTTTAAATGGTTGGAACATATATAGTATGTGTAGAGGAGAGCTGCCATTAGTATATTCAATCAATTAACCAACATTTGGCAGATGTCACCTTTCAATGACTATATAATCATTCTAGGAATGCTGATCTTGCCTGAAACATTTCTGGAATTCCTCTTTGGGTCCTTTCAGAATTAACTTACAAGTCTCACAAGAAAATCAGACCCATCACTTCAGCTGCAGTTTGTTTTTATTTTCCCAATTTGATCATTAACTTTACCAGGTGCCAAATATCGTGATAAGCTCTTACATGTATCATCACATTAGGATTAAATACAACAACTCTATGAAATAGGTGTTTTCATCTTCAAAGATTCACATTTCAAAGATTAAGAGGTTAAACAATTTTTTCAAAGTTCCATAACTAATTGGTTAAGCCAAGACTTGAATCCTGATCTGATTCCAAAGCCCACATCTTCATTACGATGTCGTATTGCTGACCGAGTTTTCTGGAGCCCAGACCATGTTTGATTTGCTCTCATGGTGCCTTGCACAAAACAGATCATAAAAAAATGCCACTAAATAACCCTGATTAATGGATGTCATATACTATGAAACCAATTTCTGAACACAAAACAGACAATTTAATAGAACGATAGCATCACTGACTATGATCCAGCTTCTTAAGGTGACTAGCTTGAAAGGAAAAAAAACTTACTACAGTTGTTTTTAAAAAGTGACTTTTTCACAGTTATACAGTATAATATGGCAAACTGCCTTGTTCCAATAGTCTAGTTCACTTTAGACTGCAAACTTACATATGTTTTTACTTTTTCTTTCACTCATTTTTTTCATGTTAAGCCATAGGTCAGAGAAGCTTCCCCCTAATTCACATAACCACTATTTATGCCATAGCCACAGAGCTTTTGGTCCTAATTTCACAAGTGTGGCTGACAATTTTTGTGTCTTATATCACACCATTCTGCTATGGGAAAAAGTCTCCTAGCAATATTACTGATTCTGTGCTAATCTGTACTGGCATTGTCTTTCTCCATAAGAATAATACACTCAAACTTAATAAGAGCTAAGAGGCATGTGCTTTAAAGGTAAAATTTTATTTATTCCCAAATTAAATGTAGTTTTCACAGGGCAAGAGATTAAAAAAATAAAAGAAGGGAGGGACAAGGCACAGTTTCTACTTCTATGTAGCTTTCTCTATGCCATAGCATGATAGAAAATTATAAAATTAGAATAATAGTGCATGCTACATGTTACAGAGATATGCTTTATATTTTTTTAGTTTCTTGGTTGACAAAAAAGCACATCCTATGTTTTCATGCAATGCAATTATTTTGTATCCTGCATTTTAGGCTTCTCTCTAAATTTTTGAAATACCGAACCATCCTGAATTCGTCTCATAACATCCTAATGACCAAGACCCTTTGGGCCTCATTAGACTATCATGACGTCCTGTGTTACCTCTCCTGATTAGAAAAACTCTGCCTTACTCACTTACAGGGTTAAAAAAAATACTAGAATGGATTCCAGAAATCTAGATCAACTCCTTCCTTTTATGAATTGTAACAGGGAAGATTAAGTGATGGTTGCAAAGCCACAATGCATTCCTAGATCCCCTCCCTGGGTTGCTACAGCTCCTGTAAAGCCTGGTCCTTGAACAGATATGTATTACCATCTCATGGAATAGCTAACTCAGTGAACTGGGCCTACAGATTTACTGCGTTTAAGAATGGCTGGCATTATCTCAGACACTACCACCCAGAGGGAGTAAATCTTGAACTACAATTTTAATGGAGCAATGCCGATGTTGTTTGACCCTAGGATGTAGCTTGCAATTACATAAACAAAGACCAAGCCATAGAAAAGAGAAGACAGAGCTGAGGTAGGGCTAGAGTGTGTGAAGGGGCAGGACAAAGAGAAAATAAAACAAGCAAAGCAAGTCTAGAGCTGGAGACACATTTTGAAGGCCCAGAAGGTGGTCTGCAGAGCAAGAGAAAACTATTGGAAGGGTGTGATAATCAGAATCACGTGCCCAGGCAACACTGGTCGTCACTCCCAGACTCAGATATTTGCTCTGATCCAATGACCCTGTCCATTACAGCTCAGTAGACACCACACCTCCACCTACATCCAGCCCTTCCTAACATTCCATCGTCTTCTCTGATCTCCAAATGACACAGATCTGGATAAACCCCAAACCTTCCATCTCTCTTCCCAGCCCACTCCAAAATGCAAATATCCACCCCCACTTCTTGACCTCCATATCCCTCTCCACTACAGTCCTTGGCCCTCTAATGACATCTCAGTATCTTCCCTACAATTCGACTTTATCCCATACCCCTGAACCCACTTAAATACTCCTCCTCTTTAACCTTCTCTAGTCCTTTCATATGCCTGATTGCCGTTCCTCCCTCCAGAGACTCCAGCCACTCTTCTTTCCACAGTTCTCTCATCCTGTGGTTGTCAACTTCTGCTTCCTATCTCTCACCTCATTCTGACCGCTAAGTTTTCCCACAAATTCTGTCCCAATTCCCTAACACTGTTTCTCTCTACAGTTCTTTCCAGTACCCTGCCTCAACACTTCTGTATTCATCCTGATTTCCCAAACTGCTCATCCCAGCAAATATTCTGACATCCTAATTCATTCCAATACTCTTCTAATTATTCCCCTCCTCGAACAAAATACTCAAACCTCCACCCATTCCTCCTCATACCAACACACTTACTTACCTACTTGCCTTTCCCTTCTAACACTCTGACCTCTGTGTCCTTCTCCATCCTAATAACATCCTGAATTCTCTTCTCACATTTCTCTTCATTCTACTCAGGTACTCCAAAACCCAAGCTTCCCATTCCTTTCCAGGATTTATTCATTCAGTTTTATGGAGCAACTTTTAGGTGCCAAGAACTGCACTAAGCTCTAAGAACACAGAGCTGAGAAGGCGGGGTTGCTATACTCAAGATGCACAACAGGATTATATCTCCCTATTATACACGGTCTCTGAACCAAGTAGTCTCCTTTATAACATTTTACTATTAGAATTAAATGATAATTGTTAAACAACTTGATTATTGCTTGTTTCTTCTTCTAGAGTTTAAGCTACAAGACGGCAGGGACTCTGTCTATTGTTTGGTGCACAATAAATATTTGTTGAATGACCAAATTTAAATCCTCGCAGATGGTGAATAAGATCAGAATTATTAACCTCATTTACAAGTGGCAGTGTATCGTTAAGAATTAAGAGCTTGGATTCCAGACCTAAACAGCCTGAATTCAAATGCTAGTTTTCCACTTTCTGTGTGACATTAGGCAAATTACCTAACCTCTATCATCCTCAGTTTCATCACTTTTAAAATGGGGATGGTAACCTCACATAAGTTATTTTCAGTTCTAAATCAGTTAATACACGCAAAGGACTTAGAACTAAACCTGACACACAGCGTACACTCAAAAGTAATTAGCAATGATTTTTACAAATGAGAAAACAGATGCTCAGAAAGGTTAAGGAACATGCCCAAAGTCACAGAGCCGATGAAGTAACACAAGGCGGTAGAATCAAGACTTGAACTCAAGTTTTGACCTCAAAATTCACTCGTCCCTGAACCATTATACAACAAAGTATTTGCTCTTTCTCCTTTTGCTCTCCTCCTCCATCCCAATATCCTAACTCTCATTTTCCTCCACGTACTATATTCCGTTTGATCCCATGACACCCGTCAGGAGACCCAACCATCCTTTACCGCTGTCATTCCCCACAGCCACCTGGCACACCGCAGCCCCTCCCCCGTCCTCTCGGTGGTGGGACCCCCATCCTTCTCGGCGCCGCACCCCAATGCCCACACCTCCCCCACACTCTGGTCCTCCACCGCTAAGCGCCCCCGCATCCCCACCCCTGACCTCCTCCCTTCTCATCTAAACCTCCTCCTTCATCCTCCTCCCCACGCCCGTTCCGGGCCCTCCCCTCCTTCCCGTCCAATCCCAATTCCCAGACACACACCCCCGCCCCGAATCCATCCCAAGCCGGCCCACCCCGCGCTCGGTCCAGGCCCTCCCGCCTTCGCCGCCGGCCCCCACTGCCCCGTCCGGCTGTCGGAGAACGGCCTCGACCGGGCCTGGCACTCACCGCCGAGGAGCCGAGCCGAGGCGAGCGGGCCTGCGGGGCGACGCGGGACAGAGATTCGCCGGCCGTTCCCTTTACGCGCCCGGCGGCGCGACGGCCATTTTGTTGTGTTGTGCCGGTTGCCCGGGGGGCAGCGCGCGCGACGTGGGCGGGGCCTGCGGCGGCCACGCCCCCTGGAGCCGTTGGGGGCGGGGCTTCCCGCCGCCGGCGCGCAAAGGCGCGGGGAACCCTGGGCATGGGGCTTCTGGAAGGTGCGGAGGCCGCGGGAGGCGAGGTTTCCCGCCGCTGCCCTGGCGAGCCTATCTGCTTTCCCGAGGCGAAGGTGCTGACGCCTCCCGCCAGGGCGCGGACCTGCTCCCTGGGGGCGGGCCCGGAGGACGGCTGAGGGACCCACGCGGCGCTGTCGCCGAGCCCCCGCGCTTCCGAGGCGGGCGGTCCGGCCTTGAGCTTGAAGGCCCCGCAGCGCGCTCGGAGGCGACTTCTCTTCTCAGGGACCAAACCGACCAGATGTGGCGGAAGCGCTGCGCGAACGCGGCCAGGGCTCCGCTGCCGCCCGGGGTGCAGGGAGCGACAGCGGCCCGGAGATCCGGACCGAGAACATTCCCGCTGGTTGCGGAGGAGAAGGCTCCTCTGGCGGGTGACGGGGAAGCTAAAGCGAGCAGCATCTGAGACTCCAGTGGCGCTTGCCTGAAAGTGCTGCGTTTCACTCATTCCACAGATATTTAAAGAGAATTGAGCAGATACTGTGCTGGATGCCAGGGAAGGACAGTGCATCTTTTTATAAACGTTGTCACCAAGGACGCTTTCCTCCACTCCAGCTTCCCATTTCCGAGCTTGTACCCTGGACCGTGTCGCCATCGGAGGCGGCACCGTCTCCAGAAATCTCCCAATATTGTCGCTCCCTCTCTGCGAACCGTTAACAGCTCGCTTGCTCCAAAGACCCCGTCCCAGCACAGTTTTTAAATTCACTGTGACGTGCAGAGCCTCGTTCCTACCCATTTCTCACAAGCAGTTCCTTCCTTCCTTCATGTTAGAGCTCATGGTCCATCTTTGGAACAGTATTTTAGAAATTCTCTGTATCCGTGCCTCAGTTTCCTCATCTAGGAAATGAGATAATCATACCCACTTCCTAAAGTTTTCCTGCTACTTATAAAAGTTAATGCATGTGAAAGAACTTAGAACAGTGCCTGCCCCATGGTAAGTCCTCAATCTGTTTTTAGTTATCTTATTGTTAGGCAAAGGTGTTCCAGGAGAAGCGACGTTCATCCTAGGCCTGAAAGAGGGAAAGAATTTAGTCAAGGAGTAGGTGAGTGGGGGAAGAATTCGCTGGCAAAGGGAACAACTTGTGCAAATCCCAAGAGGAGGCGGAAAAAAGAGCTTGGCAGTCAGCTGGATGTTGAGTAGATCAGTATGGCTGGTGCAAAAATTTGGAGTAGGGAAGCTAAAAAAGAAGAAGCTGGAAGAGGGACCCCATTATAAGGCACGTTAGGCATTGGTAATTTTTCCTAAAGGCAGAGATGGAAATTCAAGTGACTTCCAACAGGGGGCACCATTCACATTCACATTTACTTGAATGATGCTCCCCTCTCCCCAAATATTTATGGACACAGAAGAAAGCACTTGGAGTTTCAGATGGTATTTATTAGTTTGGAACGTGGATATTGTTGAATTTCAGTTCTACTATTGTTTGTTTGTTTTGACACTCGTTTCATTTTCTCTTTTCCACCAGAGAATTGGATTTCTTGTGTAACCTCACTGCTGTGCCCCTCAAAGTCTGTAATGATATTCAGGTGGCATCCATTATCAAATCACCATGCGCTGCTATAGTTCATTATCAATCTTATTTTGGTAGCCATCAAAAATATATGCAAAATCCAAAAACAGGAAATAAAAAATATATATATATATATGCAAAATCCAAAAACAGGAAATAAATATATATATATGCAAAATCCAAAGGATGGCACAAAACACTTATTTTTCCCTTGGGTAGTCTCTCAATCCTTACCCAGTTAACCTTGATGGGTGCTTTCCAGTCCCTTCTTGCCCAGTTTTCCTCTTTCGTTCAGACGTAGTACTCTCTGTTGGTGTCTAGCACGGGTAAAGGCTTTGGATAGACCTCGAGCATTAGAGACGTCAGAGGGGAAACGTTTCTGTAGCTAATTTGAATACTAACTGCCTCTCTTAACATGCTGAAAGAATCCCTCTCCCCAAAGCAGGAGTGAGAATAGGGAAGGAGTGAGAGCAGCTCTTTCATTCCACACTAATTTGTCTTTATCCGATTAATATGAAGAAGTCGTCACTCTTCCAAGTTGCATTAACAGTACAAATACTAGCCATGGCAGAGTGACCTAGCTATCCCTCGGTCCTGGTTTCCCAATGATAGCAAAACTATTCTGTTTGTTTTAACTTGCCTCATGTTTTGCAGCCCAGTTTAATCATTTTGCAAATTTGCTTTAGACGAGAATCAGACTAGCTCGTCAGGCAGGGATGACAGCTTCCATTATTGCCATTTCTTCCCATGACTTGCAGTATGACTTTAAAAATTAACTGGCTCACAGATATATTTTTAAATAAATGCTTATTTTTTTAATGTCACAGAGTAAGACATTTATTTTATAATTTGAAATATAAAAAATCATGTGCTATGTCTAAATCCAAATTCTGCATTAGATACCTAAAATATTGATATGTAAAAATAACATGACTTGGAAAGAATGTAGGATGACCTGCCATTATCTGCAAAGTACCAAATAAATTCCTTGGGTTTGGCTTGCAAAGCCCTTAATAATCTTTCCTCAATGTTCTGGGTTTGTTTTTTGATTTTTGTTTTTGTTGTTGTTGTTGACCTCCTTGCTCTCCTCTTTGTTTATCTATATATTAAAACCCTATTGTGTGCCAGGTCTGTGGGACTGTCATGGTAAATGAGATGCACACGGTTTCTGCCCTCAAAAAGACTGCAATAAATATAGAAAAGTAAGACTGTGACAAATGTCCAGTAATTCATAACTACCCTACTCAGGTTAACCTTGGGCTGTTTCCAGTGTCAAGGTTTGTGGCGACACCGTGACTTGAGGAATCTGGGGCCTGCTTTGTGAGTTCTGACCTACTCTAAAGAGGGCTAGGATAGGCCTCAGGTGCTCAGGTCCAAACCAGACCCACTCGGGCAAACCTTGAACTCCTCTGTCTCTGAACTATACTGCCTGAGTCCAAACTGTTATCTATCCTTCACCTCCCACATGATCAGAGAATATTTAAGACCAAAACAGTCTCCAAATACGATTTGCTGATGTCCAGCTTTGAAATATTTTAAGCTTTAAATTCCAACGACTTCCAGTGAAGCTGAGCTCAAGGAAAGTCAGCATGGCAGACAATGTGCTTTTATCAGAATTATCTTCCCAGCTCCATGTAGCGTGATGCGGGAGCTTGAAATCCTCTTTACTCTCTCTTATAATGATTTCTGAGGACCTCTTTAGTAATTAGGCCTTAGGCGGCCTTCACTTAGGGTGACACTCAGGTTCCAGCTGGTACCCTGAAAGGGTATGTTGAAAGAATCTTAGGAGGTGGTCCCTTAGAAGACAATCTACTTCTAGGTCAGTGGTTCTTAGCCTTGGCTGCATGGTTAATCATGTGAGGAGCTTAACAATACTGATGCCTGCCCACCCCACCAAACCTAGGGATCTTGATTTAATCAGTCCGAGGTATAGCCTATGACTCAGGATTTTAAAAAACTCCCACCAGATGATTCTAATGTATGGCCAAGACTGAGAACCACTAATCTAGTTGGTGGTGGAAGCTAAAGAAGTATCATTTGGCAAAATCAGCATGTCAGTTCTTCATTTCGATTTGTTAAGTAAATAAGGCAAATGTGATTTAGCCCTGCTTACCAGGCACGGCTGCATTTCTGTAGGGGAGTCCAGACAAGTAGAATATTAAAAGAAATGACAGAATCTTATGGGAAGCGTTAAAGGTCAGTAAGAATAGGGTTTTAAAGGCACACTCAGGAAGAGGCATTTATTCTCTTCAAAGCAGATCAAGGAAAGTATCCAGGAAATATGGTTTGTAGGCTGAGACCTGAGTACAACCAGTAGGAGTTTGTCACATTAAGAAGTTGGGAAGAACATCTAAGGCAAAGGGACTAGGTAGCTTGTGCAAAGACCAAAGATACTTGAGAAAGCAAATTTGGAAAACCAGAAATTCATCAGTAGAGCTAGAGCAGAGTTGGAGCAATAAAACTTTGAACTAGGTGCCACAGTAGAAGGGGCTGGATGAGCCACATTAGGTGTTCAATCTGTAGATCAGCTTGGGGTATTTTGCCATCTTAACAATGTTAAGTCTTCCAACTCATAAACACAGGACATCCTTCCATTTATTTAGGTTTTCTTTAATTTCTGTCAACGTTTGATCATTTTCCAAGTAGGAGTTTTGTACTTCTGTTAAGTTTTTTCCTAAGTATTTTCTTTAATACTATTGTAAAAGGAATTGGTTTCTTAATTTCATTTCAGTTTAGTCATTGCTGCTGTATAGAAATACAACTTAGGGGCCGGCCCCATGGCCAAGTGGTTAAATTCACACGCTCTGCTGCAGCAGCACAGGGTTTCGCTGGTTCAGATCCTGGGCGCTGACATGGCACCACTCGTCAGGCCACGTTGAGGCGTCATCCCACATGCCATAACTAGAAGGACCTGCAACTAAGATATACAACTAGGTACCCGGGGGATTTGGGGAGATAAAGCAGAAAAAAAAATAGAAATACAACTTATTTTTGTATATTGATCCTGTATCCTGCAACCTTACTGAACTTGTTTCTTAGTGCTAATGGTTTTTCAGTGAATTCATTAGGATTTTCTATATATAAGATCATGTCATCTGCATGTCGTCTGTGTCTTACTTTCCAATACTGATGACTTTTATTTATTTTTCTCACTAATTGTCCTGGTTAGAACCTCCAGTATAATGTTGAATAGAAGTGGCAAGAGTGGGCATCCTTGTTTTTTTCCTGATTTAGGAGGAAAGCACTCAGTCTTTCATCATTTAAGTATGATGTTAACTGTGGATGTTTCCTAGATGCTGTTTATCAGGTTGAAGTTCTCTTCTGTTTCTAGTTTGTTGAGTGGGATTTGTTTTTTTCTCATGAAAGTGTGTTGCATTTTGTCAAATGCTTTTAAGGCATCTTTTGAGATAATCATGTGGTTTTGTTCTTTATTCTATTGATATGGTGTTTTACATTAATTGATTTAGGGATGTTAAACCAATCTTGCATTTCTGGGATAAATTCCACTTCATCATGGTGTGTAATTCTTTTTATGTGCTGCTAGATTTGATTTGCTAGTATAATGTGGAGGATTTTTGCATCTATATTCATAAGTGATATTGCTCTGTAGTTTTCTTATGATGTCTTTGGTTTTAGTGTCAAGGTAATACTGGCCTCATAAAATGAATTGGGAAGTTTTCCCTCCTCTTCTAAATTTTGGGAGAGTTTGAGAAGAATTAGTGTTAATTCTTCTTTGTTTGATAAAAACTCGCCAGTGAAACCACTGGGGCCTGGGCTTTTCTTTTTGGGTAGTTTTAAAATTGCTAATTCAATTTCTTTACTTGTTATAGTTCTTTTCCCGTTGTCTGTATCTTTTTGTCAATTTTAGTAGTTTGTATATTTCTAGGAACTTGTCCCTTTTATCTGTCCACTTTCATCTGTTGGCATACAGTTGTTCCTAGTATTCCCTTATAATCCTTTCCATATCTGGAATATTGGAAGTAATGTCTCTTCTTTCATTCATGATTTTAGTAATTTGAGTCTTCTCTCTTTTCTTGGAGGTCTTAGCTAAAGACTTGTTAATTTTGTTGATCTTTTCAAAGAACCAGCTTTTGCTTAGGTTAGATTTTCTCTATTGTTTTTCTATTCTCTATTTCATTAATTTCCACTCTGATCGTTATTATTTTCTCCCTTCTCTTTGCTTTGCATTTAGTTTGCTCTTCTCTTCCCACTCTCTTAAGGTGAAAGTTAGGTTGTTGATTTGAGATCTTTCATCTTTTCTTTTTTTTTGGTGAGGAAGATTGACCCTGAGCTAATATTTGCTGCCAATCTTCCTCTTTTTGCTTGAAGAAGATTGTCCCTGAGCTAACTTCTGTGCCAATCTTCCTCTATTTTATATGTGTGTTGCTGCCACAGCATGGCTTGATGAGCAGTATGTAGGTCCATGCCTGGGATCTGAACCTGTAAACCCTGGGCCGCCAAAGCGGAGCTCTCAAATTTAACTACCATTCCACCAGGCCAGTCCTCATCTTTTCTCATGTAAGCATTTGCAACTACAAAATTTCCTCTAAACATTGCTTTAGCTACATCTCATATGTTTTGGTGTGTTGTGTCTTCATTTTTATTCATTTCAAAGTCCATTTCTAATTTCCCTTGTGATTTCTTTTTTGAACCATTGATTATTTAAGAATGTGTTGTTTAATTTCCACGTATTTGTGAATTCCTCTAATTTCCTTTGTTATTAATGTCTAATTTCACTCCATTGTGATCAGAGAACATATTCTGTATTATGTCAATCCCTTTGAATTTATCGAGGCTTGTTTTGTAACCTAGCAGATGGTCTATGCTGGAGAATGTTTCATGTGCACTTGAGAAAAACATGTTCTGTTGGGTAGAGGGCTCTATAGATGTCTACTAAGTTTAGTTGGTGTATGATGTTCATCTTCTATTTCCTTGTTGATCTTCTGTGTAGTTGTTCTGTCCATAATTGAAACTATTACTGTTGAATTGTCTATTGCTTAAATTCTGCAGGTTTTGCTTCACATATTTTGGGACTCTCTTGGTAGGTATTTATATGTTTATAATTGTTATATCCTCCTGATGGATTGACCCTTCTATCATTTTAAAATCCCTCTTTATCTCCATAGCATTTTTGTTTTAAAGTCTGTTTTGTCTGATATAGCGTAGCCACTCCAGTTTTCTTATGGTTGCCATTTGTATGATACATCTTTTCCCATCCTTTTACTTTCAACCTATTTGTATCTTTGAATCAAAAGAGTACACCCTATAGACAGCATATAGTTGGATCTTGCTTTTTTATCCAGTCTGACAGTCTCTATATTTTGATTGTATAATTTAACCTATTCACATTTAATGCTATTATTGATATATCTGAATTTATATCTGCCATTTTATTTTTTCTTTTCTGTGTGTCTCATGTATTTTTTGTTTCTCTATTCCTCCTTTACAGCTTTTTTTTTTTTACATTAAATGAATATTTTTTAGGGTTAGCATTTTTATTCACTCTATTTTTTAAAGTTCTTTTCTTTTCTTTTGCTTTTTTTTTTTTTTTTGATGAGGAAGATTGGCCTTGAGCTAACATCTGTTGGCAATCTTCTTCTTTTTTCTTTTTTTTTGTCTCCCCAAAGCCCCAGTACACAGTTGTGTATCTTACTTTTACGTCATTCTAGTTCTATGTGGGATGCCACCTGAGCATGGCTTGACCAGCAGTGCTAGGTCTGTGCCCAGGATCCAAACTAGAACCCCGGGCTGCCGAAGCAGAGTGTGCAAACTTAACCACTACACCACCAGGCCAGCCCCTAAAAGTTATTTTCTTAATGGTTACTCTATGGCTTACTGTATACATCTTGTCTTATCCGAATCTGCTTCATATTTATACTAACCTAATTCCAGTGAGATATAGAAATGTTACTCATAGAAATAGCTTCATTTCTTCTTTTCTCTTTTTGTGCTACTATTATAATACTTATTACCTGTGTATATGTTACAAGCACACCAATGCTTTATTGTAATTATTACCTTATATAATTAAGTTTATTAAAGAAGCTGAGAAAAAAAGGAGAGCAAGTAAATATTTATAGAGTATGTCATATTTACTTTCCATGTAAATTTGATTGTTCTGTCAAAAGTCCTCATCACTCTCAAAATGCATTATTTAATCTTCTTTTGCATGGCATTTATTTATTATTACATTTATCATAAATACAGAAGAGTTTATAAAACATATAAGTATAGCTTAAATAATAATAATGTAATGAATACTTGTGTATTCACTGCTCAGGTTAAGAAATAGAAGCCCGGGGCCAGCCCCGTGGCTGAGTGGTTAAGTTCATGCGCTCTGCTTCTGAGGCCCAGGGTTTCCCAGATCGAATCCTGGGTGCGGACATGGCACTGCTCATCAAGCCATGCCGAGGCAGCATCCCACATGCCACAACTAAAAGGACCGACAACTAAAAATACACAACTATGTACTGGGGGGCTTTGGGGAGAAAAAAGAAAAATAAAATCTTAAAAAAAAGAAAAGAAATAGAAGCCCTCTGTGTGACCCCTATTTATCTGTTTCTGTATATCATTTTCCACTCTGTTCCCCAGAGGAGAATGACTTTTATATGAATAGTTCTGACTTTTATATTAGTTATGTCCGTGCTTTTCTTTATAGTTTTTCCATGTATATGTTTATCCTTAATTAATATAATGTTTAGTTTTGAATAATTGAGTAGGAAACCAAACCTAGCTACTTAAGGAAAAGTCAAGACAGCCATTATTAGATGAAGGATCCTTAGAGTATATAGGTGAATAGTTTCTGGGTTGCAACCTGGTTTTATCTCTTGTACAACAGCCATTTCTGGGGATGTCACCGTATATGGGCATGTAGTGAGTAAATACAGAAATTGCTATTTTGGGACATCTGGTAGGGGGTAGTGTAGACTGGAAATGAAGAGCAATAATTTCATCAGGACATGATTGCAACAAGCCGAATGCAAATAAGAATCTGGGTCAGGCTCACCTGGGCATTCTGACCTGAAGCTAAAAAGATGACATGAGAGCAGCATGGATCTGGATGGTCCTCAGCATATGTGTCCCTTGAGTCTTAACTGCTCCAAGTGGGTGGGTTTCCCTGGACATCTTGTACACAGCTGTTATCCTGGACTTTCCCTTCACTATCCTACTCAGAAACCGTTTTGCCTCCCTCTTTCTTTGGACTTCCTTTTGCCTGTATCCCATATCTTTATTTACTTGGTTTATTCTCTTATTTGGTAGAGTACATTCTCTGGTGGCACATTGAAATAGGGCATGTAGGGGGCAAAAAATTGTTTTTAAATCTTGCATTTCTGAAAATGTCTTTATTCTACTTTTACACCTATAGGATAGTTTGGTTGAATATAGAATTCTACATTAGAAATCATTTTCCTTTAAAACTTTGAAGATATTACTCGATTGTCTTCTTGCTTCTCATGTGGCTTTTAGAAAGCCCAGACCATTCTCCATTCTAATTCCTGATCCTTTCACCTCCTAATCCTTTATATGTCACCTCTGTCTTTCTCTCTCTCTGGAAGCTAGTAGGATCTGTGTTTTGTCCTCAGTGTCTCAAAAGGTCCAAATGGTGTGCCTTGGCATCAGTATATTTTCATCTTTCTGCATGGCGCTTGGAAGGTTCTTGCAATCTGACAACTCCTGTCCTTCTGTTCTAGACAATTTTCTTAATTATTTCATTGATGATAGCTTCCTCCACTCTTCTCTGTTCTCTCTTTCTGGAGCTCCCATTATTCATCTGCTGGACCTCTTGTCCTGGTCCTCTAATCATCTTATCCTTTTTTCTCCTGTTTACCATCCCTTTCTCTTTTTGCTTTACTTTTGTGAAGATTTACTCAACTTTATCTTCTAAAGCTTTTTATTTATGCTGTCATGTTTTTAATATACAAGAGTCCATTTTGTTCTCTGAATGTTCCTTTCAGTGGTATCCTTTATGAGTATATTAATGGAGATTTGGCGGGGGAGGGGAATACACTTCTAGTCTTCTTCACTGTGCATAACCTACATTTCCTTTAAAGTTTTTTTTTCTGAATATTTTGGTCGTTGTCTTTTATGTTATAGGCTTTCCTCACATGTCTGATAATTTGATGTTTGATCTGTTGTGGGGAGAGGAGATCTTTAAAAGTTCCATTTTGAATGTATTAAGTTTGAGATGCCAATTAGATATCCAAGTAGAGTTGTTTTGGGTTTTTTTTTTGAGGAAGGTTAGCCCTGAGCTAACATCCACTGCCAATCCTCCTCTTTTTGCTGAAGAAGATTGGCCCTGAGCTGAGATCTGTGCCTGTCTTTCTCTATTTTATATGTGGGACACCTGCCACAGTATGGCTTGATAAGCCGTGCATACGTCCATGCCTGCGGAACTGGTGAACCATGGGCCACCAAAGCAGAGCGCTCAGACTTAACCCCTATGCCACCGGGCTGGCCCCCCCAGTGGAGATTTTGAGTAAGGCAGTTAGATATAAAACTCTGGAGTTTAGGAGAGAGGTCCAGCAAATGAAATTTTGGTGTGTCAGTGTATATAGACGGTATTCAAATCCATGCGATTGGATAATATTGCCTAGTGAGTGATTGTACATAGAAAAAAGCCTGAACTCTGGAGTATTCCAATATTCAGAGGGAGAGGTCCCCGCTGGAGAGAGAAATTTGGAAGTCATCAATAGAGAAGTGGCATTTGAAATAATGACTTTCCTCCTTGTGAAGGAAACTGAGAGAATTATGGTTTGCAATGGTAGCTTAAAATAGTCAAATAACTCAAGTGGAGAGCCTGCTGAATTCTCCATCTTTGATATGAACACAAGTAAGTACTTTCCTCTTTCTCCCTTTAAATACTAAACCGTACAGCAATGCCCTGGTTCTCAACCAGTGGCCATTTTGCTCTGCTCCTGACCAGGGGACATTTGGCAATGTCAGGGACATTTTGTTTTCACAACTGGGAAGGTTTTGCTGACATCTAGTGGGTGGAGGCCAGGCGTGCTGCTAAGCAGCCTACAACGCAAAGGGCAGCTGCTCATAACAATCATTCAGCCCAAAATGTCAACAGTGCTGTCGTGGAGAAACCTTGAGATAACCCCACTTGTACATTTTTTTCCTCTGATTTGTCACAGGTAGAGGGAAGAACTCTAAAACTTTCAGTATTAGGGAATGTCAAATGTTTGTGGCCTATTCAGCATACGCAAGTACTGATAATAGTGTGAAATTTGACCAGAAACATTTTTGGCTCCAAATCTTTGTTACTGTGTTTATTTCTTCTTGGTGATGATGTGAGTCCATGCATGAGACTGAGTCTAAAACAAGAAACACAAAGTGTCCTCTTAGGACCAAAATTTTGAGGCTTGTGTGAAAAGAGTTGCCCTATGTTAAATATGACCTTGAAATAAAATGTTTTTTTCCTTTAGATGACATCAACTACTGAGACAATTGGCCAAAAATTAAAACGCAGCTGCAACCACTCTTGTCAGCAATGAGAGTGTTTCTGACATTGTTGGTCTGAAAATATTCTGGACTGAATTGAAGCCAACCTATCGGTTGCACCACATTGTCATCCTTTTCAGTCTATTGTTGCTTAGCAATTTTCCTACCGTTGTTCCTGCTCAATATGGTTCAGAACTCAGACGGTGGTTTAAATATTAGCCTACTGGCCCCCGTTCAGAAGATATGTCAGTAATATCACTTCCATGAGAACGTTCATTAACTACTCATACAATTCCATTAGTCCCAACAAAATTATAATGTCTAGCTTTACAGTTGTGAGACTCCTGCGTAACAAACATTATCAAAATCTAATGCTTTTATGGTAGATCATTTTTAAAAGTTGCCATTGTGGATGAATGTTTGATCCATCTCAGACGTTCATTAATTTCTGCTTGTATTTTACCTTAGAGAACAATTTTCACTAATACTTTGCATAGCATGTACTACCTATATTCTTTTTATGGAACAAAGAACACTTGTAGGTCATAAAGAGATGACAATATCCTCAGGTCAGAGCAGCAAGGTAAAAATGTCCTTCATTTCCCACTGCATACAAAATGAAGTCTAGATTCCTTAGCATGGCCTTAAAGGCCATATATAATCTGCCCTCAACCTATCTTGCAACATCATCTCCCTTGGCCCACCTGATCATGCATTCATTTATTCATTCATTTGACAATTTGTTGAGCGTCTAAGTGTCTTTTAGGCACTATGATAAGTTCTGGGGTGTATCCCCTTTGTATGTGTTAGACCCAGTACCTGTCCTCATGATACTTGTGGTCTAGAGGGGAAAACAAACAAGTGAAGAGGCAATTACAAAACCCATCACCCTAACCATCAGTCAGCCTGACTATACCTAGAGAGTTGTATTTCAGGATGGGTCTGTGCATGCAACTGAATGAAGACTTGAGAAAGCCTAAGAGAGCAATAGCTTCATAGCTTCCTGGCCATGTCCTGGTCATTGATGGGTCGTTTCTGGTCCAAGAGTTCTTGGGAACACCTCAGCATTTGGGAGACTGCCTTGGGATTTCAGACTTGTTCTAAAGTAGATCAGTACAGGCCTCATGGGCCCAAATTCAAACCAGACCCATTCCAGGGGAGATTCAGAACCGTTTCCATGTCTGAGACATTCCACATGGAGTCCAGGATGATAGTCCCCTCCCATGTTCCTTAAGTTTAGAGTGATTCCCTAGAAGCAGAGCATGAGACGGAGAGATTCTCATGCAAGTGCTTTATTGCAAAACTCCTCTCAAGAGAAACCTGTAAGCAGTCAGGGAAGCAGGACAGGGCAAGAGAGAAGCTAAGCAAAGACATGGTTTCAACTGAGGTCTAGCCTCAGCCTGATCCCATGAGGGGCTCTGTAGCATGAATGGTACCACAAGGTTGTCCCACCTTGAGGCGAGGGAACTAGTCGGTTGTGCCCCTAGAATCAGTAAATTATTGACTGTGGACTAATCCCAGGAGAGGATGTAACTTCCCAGACATTTCTGGGCAAGCTGTCTCCTATGGCTGAGCTGAATTACTTGGAGAAGGGAGCAATTAGGAAACTTTAGCAGCCAACACTCACAGCACCTGTAGGATGAGTGTGCTGAGCCCAGTAGAGGGGATCTGGTCAGGCATCAACTGCATTTGCTATACTCGGAAAATGTGCAAGACCAGAGCAGCCTCCAAGTATTTTGTGTCTGTGTCCACCTTTGAAACATTTTCCTAGAGGTTCCCATTTGGGTGTCTTTTCTGCTTTACTCATCAAAATCAAGTGTCTTGTGGACACTAAAAGGTTGTCATTTAAATTCTTAGGCTTCCTTCTCAGTGATCCCACTATCTAACATTAATAATTAACCTGAAGACTAATTTAACCAAATTCTTCAAGCTGAGTTCACAAAAAGGAGGGCAGTTTCAAGAAAGATTGTGTCAACAGTTTAGTGCTAGCCCAGCCATCGACATTTTAAGTATAGTCTGTATTTTTTTCTACTTGGGAAGAAGTTGGGGACAGAAACAAACGTAAGTGAAAGATCCCATTTTCAGTGTATTTTAGTTGTAGTTTTATAGAAAGCAGAATTCAGTCAATGCCACATGAAATTAGCTTTCTACTTCTGAAAATTCCAAGTGAATTTCCTCTTTTCTTTATCGTCCAATGCCATTACTCTGTTTTTTAATATGAGTACTTTGTGAGCTTCGCATGGGTTGTATTTTAATACTCTGTATTTTTCCCAGGCTGTTATTCCTGCCCTGGGGGAAGAGTAACTTACCAATTGGTATTTTGATTAAAAATGGATTCTTCAAAAGACCGAAGCAAGATCCCTATTTGCACTTCCTGTAGAGAACTCTATTAAACATTTCCTTGGCTGTAACTGATCAAAATCACTTCCATCTACCTCCTTGAAATTTCAGTCTTAGAATGCTTCCAAGAAGCTATCCTGGCTTTATCACAGATAATAAAATTTTAAGAAATAAAAAGTATATTATTAAGTATAAGAAAAACATTGCTAATTTGAATTGATTCTCCTAAGTGAAGAACATTAAAAAATGATGTTTTATTAACAGATTGATTCTATAATTTCACTCATTCAACAGGTATATTGTATCAGCATCTCAAGTAGTCTATGTTGGAGCCCCTGAAAATGTAATAATTCAAGCTCAGGGATACACAGAATCATTTGCTGCGACCATCGCTATTAAAAGTTATCCTGACAAAAATTTTACATATTCTTTTGGCCAAGTTAATTTATCTCCAGAGAATAAATTCCAAAGCTCTGCAAACTTAACTGTATGTATTCTTCTTGTAGTTTCTTTTATCTGCCAAAAGTTTCCTTGTAAAATACATACGTAGATGGTACATTGATCCTGTTTACATAGGTGGGTAAAAATGTGATACATCGCACTATTATGTGAGTTCACTAGTTGAGAGATAAGTGCCATATGATTACACGTGTAAGTAAGGGGGAAATGTTAAATAGAGAATCTGCTTCTGATTTGGAGGCAATGGAAGGAAATGTAAAAGTTTGAATGAAGCAGATAAAGGTTATTAAGGTGAAAAGATTTGGTAATGTGTTGAAAACTAAGTCAACCAACGCACGTTCCCATTTCAAAATTACATGATGAATACTAGAAAGAGATAATTTTTATATTTGAATTTTATATATTAGGAGGAAAAAATAGAGAGACATAAATATAGGTTTGACTCTGTTGATCTAAAAATTTCAGAGAACTGAATGAAGAATATTTCGAACATTAGTTTTCCTGAACGATATACATATATATTTTTCTAGAAAAAAATCATTTTTTCCTGAAATATCTATTTATCATAGGCTTTTTGCACTTTCTGTTTGGACTTGAATCAAACAAATTTTCTTCCAAATAAATTTATGAACAATGTGCGAGGAAAATTAGAGATATGTCCACAACATTATTACTATAAAATATATTGACCATAGGCAATATATTTGAAGAGGACAACATACCAATTGTATAATGACCAAAAGACATGCAAAACATCAGCAAAAGAAAGGTTTCAGGTTTCAACTTTCAGTATAAGTCCAAATATAATATAAATATAAGAGAGATTTTGTTCCTGTACACTACCATGTGATAAGTCACTTAGTCCACTTTCTACCTGACATATGGGTCACCCCATTCTCCCACCCCTCCCTTGCTGATAAGCTTTTCAGCTTTTGATCTTTTCTTAATGACTTTTTATTGTTTATTAAAAATTGATTTTCTTTCAGTGATTGTCATTTTTAATAGACATTAAATCTGGATCAATTTTTTTAAAGTAACTGTTTCAAACTAAATTTGATAAGAAACCAAAATACAGAGTTGTTTCTGGAGAAAAATATGTTTAGTTTTATTTTACAAAATGTTCACGTTTCTTGCATATAAACAACTATTCAAATCATTTTCATAGATACCTAAAAGACAAATGCTTTTATTATCTTAAGATTAATATATGATATTCCTCCATTAACTCTTTTTTTTTTTTTTTAACAGATACAACCAAAAGATTTATCTGGAGGACAAAATGCAGTTTCACATGTGTATTTAGAAGTTGTATCTGCTCATTTTTCAAAAGCAGCAAAAATTCCACTATGCTATGACAATGGATTTCTCTTCATTCAGACAGGTAAATCTGTTTACAATTCAGATCAGTCAGGTATAATAAAGAGGGAATTTTAATCCCTGGGGGAAAGTGGGATGAATCAATTAATGGTATTGGGTCAAGTGGCTTATCTTTTGGGGAAAAAATGAAGTTTTTAAAGAAGAGTTTAAAAAAAAACGAAGTGACGTATTATAGAAGTTCAAGTTAATACAGAGACTGAATTTTAGCTTGGAAAAACTCATTTTTAATTCTCAATATCATCTCCTTTTACAAAGAATATTTCAATTTCCTAGTAACATTGAAAGTTGTGAGCTAAACTGCAAAATCTACCTAGCAACATCTGCCTCCTCATGTTTCCATTTAAAAATGATTTCAGTTTTGTTTCAGTAAATTCCCTCTTACAAGTTATCTCAGGGGCAGGAAGGAAGGTGGAGCTGATGGGGGTGGACTGAAGGCAGCAGCACTTTATGAATGGCCACTGAAGATGATGGTGATAGTGATGATGCTAATTAGTTGAGATAAGATGGAGATCACCGCATAATTTTAGCAACAGGTCAAGGTCCCTGCCAGTACTTTAGACCGTCAGAACTGCTTCTTGGACATCTGATCAGAAGATGCCTGTGTAAGGAAAGCAGTCGTGCCTATGAAGCTCTCACCCTTCTACATACTCAAGTACTTAATTATACCTTGAGACACACAGATTCTCGCCTGTATCTTCCTCGCCTGAATCTTAGAGAAGGCTTCCCTGGGTTCTGTTGACACAACTTATTGCTTAGATTTTTCCTCCTCCACTCTATAATAAATTCAGATACCAGTGAACTGCAGTCATTCTTACCTATCAGTTGTTTAAAAATACAAAAAATTGAGTAAAAATATTTCTTAATGAGTTGAATCATATTTTAAATGCATAAAGAGAAATATTTAAAAGGACCCATTCAAGACATTTTTTTGTGAAAAAAATTTGGTTTTTCCACTTTAATATAAAGTTCACGTCCAACATCCTATCATCTTTCCCTTTAAAGTTGGATTTTATGTTTTCAGTTTTATTAATTTTATTTTTAATTTCATGACCCTCATGTTATAGGGTTATTAATAATATTGCCAGGTAATTTAGAGTTGAACAGAGTTTCTAACAATGACAATTTTTTTCTGACAGTAAAAGTTAGAATTTATTCATTGGATGAAGACCTAAAGCCTTCACAAAGAGAAGTTACCTTAACTTTTATAGTTAATATGCCATTAATTTACATCAAAATTTAACCTTGGCATTTCCATTATATGAATGAAGAGTTTTCATTATTATAATATTAGTCAAATGTGGTGTTAATTTATTCAATATTACATAGCAGCAAGCATTTATTTAGCGTCTTTTGTGAGTGCAACCTGGTAATTTTATACTTTTATTCCAATTGACAATTTTTGTGTATAAATTAAACGTTCATTGAAATATATTTTGATGGCCCCATTAAAGAACACCGTTTGGTGGCACCATCTCCAAAGTGGGTCAGTTAATTAGTTTGTATCCTCTTGCTGTCCGTGAAACATGGGCAGATGTGACAAGCGTTGTAGAAGTATAAATTGTGGTTCCTGTGACAAGTGCATGGCATGCATTATATCATCATGGCAACCTTATGGGATCAATATAATTATTATCTCCTTTTATAGATGAAAAGGCTGAGGGTTCGAGAAATTAAGGAATCATGAGATCATACTGATAATAATTAGCTGAATCAGGACTCAAATCCAGAGCTCCAGAGCTTCAGCACTTAGCTTCTCTTGATTTATTTGGGAGATTATGGAGTGTGTCCTTCTGTGAGCATTTGAGTTCAGGATGCCGGACAAATACACAGAATACAGTAAACCAAGTAAGGGAGGATGTAGGACCAGTAGCGGACCAGCTCAAAGGGGAGGCAAAGTGGAGATGATTACTAAATTACACTGGAAGCAATATGAAAGGACAGGGGCAAGTCCTAGCTCAGACTTAAAGGAAACCACAGAGAGAGTTTCATAGAGAGAAGCTGGACTGTGTCTCAGGGGACATGCAGAAAGAGCAGAGGTCTGGAGCCAGGAAGAAGCAAGATGTGGAGATGACCATGACAGTGACATGACTGCAGCAGACTGGCTTGGAAACACTTTAAGAAGAAACAGTGGCAGCTTTGACATCTTACTTCACCTTGGGAGAATTGTGGGGGGAAGGAACTTAGTGAATATTTCTATAAGAACTACCAATCACATATTATATTTCTGTATGACTTCTGTATTTATAGATTGTTTTAAAAAAATATAACTTGCTTTTCTCTTCGCTCAAAGGATCCAGAAGGGTCAGAGGTTGCCGTGGTTGGAAAAAAAAATTATACCGGAGTTATCAGTTTTCCTGACTTCAAGATTCCATCTGATGCTAAGTATTTTAAATGATTTGTTGATAAAGTGGTTTCTCTTAAAAGCAGTGGCGGGAACTAGGGTTATTGAACCGTCTGATGGAGCCATTTACTCGTGGATGAAAGATGCTAATGTAAACGAAGTTTGGTTCTGGCTATTCTTCTCAGGCCCAGTGAGAGTCCTTCCTGCCTAAGGGAAGGTGGCACCCAGCTGAGCTCTTCTGCATCAAGGCAGGGGGCCTGATATATACTGCCAGCTGTAAGCACCAAGCTAGGTTGCTCTGTCCAATTTAGTGAGCACCTTCCACAGCAAGGTCCAGGTAGTGGATACTGTGGGAGACAGACCTTGCTCTGAAAATTCTGAGAGTATAATAGAAGAGAGAAAAATATATATACAGGAGTCTGAGAAGGACGAGTCAAGCGCTGGAGGTGTAAAGCCTAGAAGAAACACCTGAACATGTGGAATCCCAATGCTGGGCATCCAGGGCCAAGTCCATATCCCCCTCACACCGGAGGTCCCAATCCTGCCCATCCACCCCCTGTCAATCCTGCCTTTCCTCCAGGCCCCCCTCCCCCAGGACCTCCCCCTGGGAATCCAGCTTTCCCCCCATGTGGGCCTGCTCATCCTGTGCCACCGCCAGGCTATCCAGGATGCCCACCCTCAGGTCCCTACCCCCCACCATGCCCACCACCTGCCCCTGGCATGCCTCCTGTGAATCCCTTGGCTCCTGGCCTGGTAGGACCAGGAATGGTGATGGACAAGAAGATGCAGAAGAAAATGAAGAAAGCTCATAAAAAGGCGCACAGACACCACAAGCATGGCAAGCATTCCTCCTCCTCCTCCTCTTCCAGCAGTGACTCTGACTGAACACCGAGCCTGGACCCTTCCCTCAAGTCTCTCCAGTTCTGCTCTCCCATCAAGCTTCAGATGCCATCTTGTACTGGGGGAAATTAGCCCTCATGTACACCGCCCCCCTCCCCCGCCAATCTGAGCCTCAATCTGCTGTTTAGTCCTAACTGGCTAGGGAAAATGGGCTAGCAAAGGCCGTCTTCTCACTACTTGGATAGAACTTGAGCTATCGAAGCTTAAGTTTATTTTGATGAGTTTAGCAGAACTATTTTTTGAAGATGATGAGACCTTTGAACTAAAAGCTGAAGACAAGTCTAAGATCTGTAAAATGTGATTTTTTTCCCCTTTCTTTCGTAATACTTGTGGTTGGGGAGGTGTTGTGGAAATTTAATTACAGGGGGAAAAATAAAACCCCTGTACATTTTTTGCAATGGTGGCGCACATGGGTGATTTAGTGGCAAATACATTTCCCAGCAGGCCTTTATTGATTGTACTAACCTCAAAGCTGCTGGAAAGTGGGGTCCATTTGGTTGATGAGCTCTGCCATTTTGGAACCTAATCTCTACTCTTTAGCTCATATGCCATCTCAGGTCCTCCTCTCATTCTCCCACTCTCAGTCCTAATAAAGCTGTTTTGCCTCGTCAAAAAAAAAAAATAATAATATATATATATATATATATATACAAATGGAAGATATCTACTAGTAGTGTTTAATATTCCACAGAGGCTTTGGAATTTTCTCTGACATTTATTCCTAGAACTTAGAAGGTATTTTGAGACTTTTATATTGCATAATGCCTTGAAAATGTAACACTTCAAAATGGTAAGGGAACTGACATTTATGGATCTTCTACTATGTGCCAAGCACTCTGCTGGGTCCTTTATCATTCCCATTTTCAAGATAAAGCAATTAAGGCTCAGAGAAATTTATAAGCTTGTTCACCACACAGTTTTTAAATGGTGGAGATCTCTCTGATGGCCAGACTCATTCTTGCTCTTTCCTTGTACCATGCTGCCCCTCTGAAACTGGCCTTGAGTTGTAAAATTTCCAAAACTATATATTGGTATCATTTTGATAAGTTTAACCTGATCAAAGGGTCCTAGAAATGTAGTCTTATTTTCTGGTATACTGTATAGTATATTATATCTATTAATACAATTAAGCTTCAAGATGAGTTCATCAACTGAGTAATCAATGCCTTTAAATTAAAAATATTTTCCAGCTGAATATATACTGTGCTATACTAGAGAATGAATCAAACTTCAGTGTGTTTATAATTCTTAAACTTCTTAAAATGCACAATTTTGTTTATAATTTTAAAACGCCTTTCAAATATGGTATGTTAATTAAGTGGTGCATAAATCTGAAGCTGCTGTCAGGGTCGTCTAAGCATGGAGTTGTGGTCGAGGGCTTTGGAGCCAGAATGACCAAGTTTGAATCCCAGCTCCACCACCTAGTAGCTGTGTGTTCCTGGCCAAGTTACTTCCCCTCTCTGGGCCTCATTTTTCTGATGATAAAATGAAAATAATAATATAACTTATTCCATAGAATTTTTGTGAGGATTGAATGAGTTAACACATGTAAACCACTTAGAACAGTGCTTGGCCCTTACTAGGGGCTCATTTGAATATTAGCTACAATCATTGGGTGAACTGAAGATATATTATTTGATGATACCTAAAATTTTAAATGTATTGCTTTCACAGATATGGTTTATGGACAATTAAAGCTAAATACAAAGAGGATTTCACAACAACAGGAACTGCATATTTTGAGATTAAAAGCCATGGTAATTTCTCATAAATTACTGAGATTTCCTGTGTGCAATTAAAAAACTGTTCTCAATAATTTTGTAGATTAAAAACTCATGAAGAAAGGGGAAGTGAGGAGCAGTGGACAGACGTGGACTGGGAGACAGACGGCCAAGGACCTGGGGCTCTTGGTCTGGCTCACCTCTGTTCGGTCTCTGAACTTTCTGGGCCTTGTTTCCTCACCACAGTTCTGCAAGGGGTCACATCCTATAAGAGAGTGGGATTAGATAATGTCCTTGCAAGACCCGTGGTTCTCTGACTCTTAGGAATCATCTGGTTCAATCCTCTCATCTACAGATAAGTCCAGGTGGGGAGAGTCAGACCCAGAGAAATGGGGTCTAGGTTCTCACAGCCACTTTGTCCAGGCTGAGAGCAAGAATGCTCCCTCTGAACCCCAAGCCAGTGCTCCTTCCCATTGGCCCTAAAAATTGATGATGTGTTTGGAAAATTACAATGTTTGGGACAAAATATAGGATACTTATTTTGGAAATATTCATATTAATTGTACTAATAATTAACTTATAAAGAATTTCTTCTATTCATTTCCCATAGGGGCTTACTAGACTATTAATTTGTATGTTTTTATATAAATTCATTACTGAGCTGTTTAAACCATGTTTTCTGCACAGCAGGTTGATGAGGGGATAGAGAAGTGTTTATAATTAGGAGAGAAGAGCAAGCACGTGTAAAAATTTGAAACATATAACCTGCTAAAGCCGCAGCAGCGGAATGCCCTCTGAAGCAATTAACCTCAACTTTGGAGTTGCTTATTGACACTCTTGGACACTGTTCCTAGTTTCAAAGTCCTTGCTCTGTCTTTTCACCGGTACACTGGAGGGCATTTTTCTCTGACGCGGAGAGAAGCAGCCAGAACAGAGACACTTGCTCTGCCCCTCTCCTGCCAGCCGCTCACCACCTGCCCTGGCCGCCGTGGAGCCGAGTCTCCCTTCTCTCCAGAGGGCAGCCTCTCAGATTGGGGTAAGCAGCCTGCAGGGCAGTGCGTGGTAAATAGCATTGTGAAACCTAGCATCACTTCTTGAATGGACATAAGGAATAGACATAGTCCTATAAGCAGCCAAAAAGTATTATTTGAATTATAGCTTCAAAGAGATGGAAAGTCTAAAACTTCCCTTTGTTCTAATCCTCATTTTTGGAAGTTAATTTCTACAGCTGATAACTAGAAAATGTCTTTCCTACGTGAGTGTTTGAGATTTATGCTCATATTTTGGACACTGAGTGGAAGAGAATTGATAAACACAAGATGCTAAAGAAGCAATAAATTTCCTATTTAATAAACATTTATCAAACACTTAAACAATATAAAAGACACTGGGGGAAAATGTTTACACAGATAAATAAGATGAGGACTTGTCCTCATGGAGCTCACACTTTGACAGTAACACACATGCTCTAGTAAAGCCATCACTGCTGGAGCAGAAAGATGAGACTGACCCCTGACTGGAGGATAAATAGCCTTCCGAGGGGTATTGATGATTGTGTGACAAGAGGGAAGGATATCTATGGTACTGGTGTTTGTTCGTCTATCTCATTGTAATAAAAGGTTCCTTGCTTGAAATAGAGTTTAAAGGATATAATTTTTTTGCTTAGGTTTATATTCGGCAAAACCACACTTCTTTATCTTAATAGAACCAGAAAATTACTTCATTACCCATAAAAACTTTGAGGACTTAACAAGATTACTCTAAAAGCTAGGTAAGAAAATTATTATTTTCAGATTCATCTAGCCCCTGAATGGCAAACAGGTTTCATTTCCAGAGTCAAAAATGGCTGCTTGGTAGTGCTTGCCTGGGGTCCTATGTTAAGCAAGACTCGGAGGGTCAAGGTAAAAGCTGCTGTGATTAATAGTATCTCCCAGAGTTGTGGGAAGTGGGTTCAGGGAGATTTCCTGAAGTGTATTTGCCGATTCCAGTCTTACAATTGTTTTACACTCTTGTAAGCAAATAATCCTGAAGACTGAATATCGTGGTGACTATTCAGGTGACTACAACTGCTTAGGTATTAGAAATATGATATGAAAACACTCACGTCTTATTTGTGACCTAGTTAATATTAATTGATCATACAACTTAATTATCAAATGTGGTTATAGAATTGATTGAACAGGCCCAAAAATCACACTTGGCAGATGAGCTAGTGGGAACACTGGCTTGCCTGTTTTATATTTAAATAGGGAAAGTTCATGTTTTTCTTTGACTCAAAAGGCAAATATGGGGCTAAGCTGAAAATAACTTGCCTCCAGTACATGTGGGATGGATGTGGTGTTGCGCCTTTTGCTATAAGGAGCATTGAGGAGAGGGTCCCTATTGTTGCCACACCATGCTTCAGTCACAGAAGTATGCCCCTTACAGAGACCTGGGTCCTCAGCTCACTTCTCCACTAATTTGCTATGAACTTAAAAGCCGCAGGAAGTTCAGCAGGTTCTTTTTCATCCCTCTGAGACTGAATTTCCTCATCTGTCAACGGGAATAAAAATACCTACCTTAGCTCTGCCTCTGCAGAGCGTAAGGATAAAATGCAATACTGGGTGCGAACGCTGTTTCAAGAGTAAAAAGCAAATTTCCCGTGGTTATATTTTATCTATATCTCACTACCCGTAATTGATTTATCAAAAAAGGGGTTTATTATATTCTCTTCTGACAGATATTCTTATAATAAGAATGTAACTGAGGCTGAATTTCTGTCTTTTTTGGGTTAAGAGAAGATTTAGATGATAGTGGAAAAGAAATGATGCTTGAAGCAAAACAAAAGACAAAGGTAAGAAGAGATCAAGTTACCTTCACAGAAATGGAGAATTGGGGGCAATTCACCAGAGTATAGAGTTTAAAAACGGGCTTTCACTCCTAAAAGTTCATAGAACTAAACTAGACAAAACAAAACCAATAATACTTGGGTTTCTGGAGGTTCCACTGATGAAAACAATTAAGTTACAGTGATATTTGTCTTCGATTTGGAAGTTTGAGTTTGCAAAAACCTGCTTCCAGTAGCAGTTTTATTTATTTGTGGACATAGTATCCAGGACATTAGATAAGGTTTCGTCAGATAGATAGTAGTACCCAAATTATAGCCTCAGATGCTGAACAGGATGAGACATGATTTTGACTCAAAGATTTTCAGTCCTACCCAGGGTTCTTTTTCCGTGATTTTGCAATATGGCCTGAGGCTTCAGGCTCCAAAGAAATGACCTAAATCTTAATCAGTTATAAGCGTACCTCATAGACTCAAGCTTATGCTTTGTGTTACCACTAGCTGTCACCACAATGTCATTGTCAAGTGAAGATTTTGTAGGCTGATGAAAGCAGAATTTGCTATTCCCTCTTAGCGAGTTCTCTAATACTACAGCTTCTATCTTTGTGTCCCCCTTTTGAAACACAGCCGATCGATGGAGCTGCACAAATCAATTTTAATACTTCAAAGGCAATTAAAAATCTGTCATATAAAAGTCTAAAAGATTTAGATAACAACTACCTTAATATTTTTGTGGAAGTAAATGAAAGTACAGATGAGTTCCTAAAATAATCTAGAAATTCATTTCTCACAGCCTTTTCTTATTCCAAAATTTGGATAGAAATCTGCAATGTTGGGCAAGTACAGTTGCCAGATATGCTCTGCCAAAATACTGTCCACCAGCTCTGTGAGGGGGAGATGCTCATGAAAGACATCTTTCTGTAGTGGTGACCTCCCTACTCCACATGCAAAGGATAGCCTTTTTTTTTTTTTTTTTTAGGAAGATTAGCCCTGAGCTAACATCTGCTGCCAATCGTCCTCTTTTTTGCTGAGGAGGACTGGCCCTGAGCTAACATTCATGCCCACCTCCATCTACTTTATCTGTGGGACACCTACCACAGCATGGCTTGCCAAGCAGTGCCATGTCCACACCCGGGATCTGAACCAGGGAACCCTGGGCCGCCGAAGCAGAATGTGCGAAATTAACTGCCGCGCCACAGGGCCGGCCCCTAGGATAGCCTTTTATGTTATTAAAAAGAACAGGTAATGCTGGTACCAGAAAATTTTACTTGCAATAAACAAATAAGATGGTAAAATTATTCACATTATGAAAGCATCCCTGAGTCATTTGGGTGTTTGCTTACATATTATTAAATATTTTACACACATCTTCTACCATACTACCTGGTATCTGTTTGAATGTTGCCTTGAAAATGAGAACGTGCTATTTCACACTTGAGTGTCTGTTTTAACCAGATTGTCGACTACTTGCAGGCATGAGGCTCTGCTTGGTTATTTGAAGAAAAATAAATGGGATAAATGGTCTGATAGATGGTCTGGCACTGAACGCTGTAGCTGAAACTCATGAATGGGGATCTTACCAACCTCTTGAAAACCACACTTTACTAGTCCATGGAGTGGCCAGGCTCTTCCACAGTGACCATAGCAATCATCCAGACTTAGGATAATAAGTGCATATGAATGACCAAGGAATGGATGAATGGCTTGTCCTTATCCAGATAAAGAAATCCAGAGGGACAGAATGGGTGCCCATGCAGACTGATGTGCTGCATTGTACTTGCCAAATTCTCAGAATGATGCATGTTATTCCAATAAGTAGATTCTTCCAAGAAACCAAAGTAACTGATGTCAAATGCATCCTCTCTCCCTACACACTGGATTTGGTTGTTACTCCTCTTTTCCTGAAGCCTGGGATTCCATATTCCATCAAGGTTAGATTAGAAAATCTAATACGGTGCATTTTTAGTCTGTGAAAGGACAGAGGAAAAGAATCTCTGCTACATGTTGCTCCTGTGTGACCTTCAGTGTAAACACTTAAATGGAGAATAGAATGAGGGCGGGGAGAAATAGGACCAGGCCATGTTGAAAAACAACTGTCTAGATCCAGGCCTGGTAATAATTTCACTCAACCCATGGCTTATATACAAGCACATAGCACAGTGCCCTGCTCTTATTAAACACTCAGTAACTGTACATTGAACTGAATGTAATTCATATATATGCCAGGAGTGGTTAAAACACAACGATAAGAGAACCACATTTGACTACTGAATTAAATTCTACCAAGCCCGTGCTTGGGAATGGATTATGTTAGGGTTTTCTTTTTGTTAAAGAGTCAGTATTAACTCTTGGAATGGACTTGGTCCACCATGTGCAGGTGAAGGGTGCCTTTGCCCATTTCGCAGGAGGGATCACAGTAACCCTGAAGGCGAAACTCCGGAGAAGACAGTTCTGGATCCAAGAAAAAGCACAACAAATTACAATGATGGAGTAGCTTCATTTGTAGTTAACATTCCCTCTGACGTGACAGTGCTGGAGTTTCACGTGAGCAAAATTCTCGTTTGTTCTGTCTTCTAATAGCACCTCAGTCTGTGTGGTCGCTAGCATGCAGGAAAGATGAGGGAGATTTTATGTATAAGCCTAGTGAACTTCTCTGAAACATTTGACTTGTGGGCACAGGGAATACAATTCAGTGTACTGAACATTCCATAAAGGATATGAGTGTCAATTTTGTGTCTAGGAAGTAATTTTTTCTTCTTATGCTAAACATAATACTATTCAATCAGGAAACTTTAGAACAAGAACTGCCAGTGGAACACAAGAATACAGACAGGGTCTTCTCTGGTCCATTATTTCCAGCTGTCGTCATCTCTTCCTCAATTCACATGCAAACTACACTAAAGAATAGCCTGCATTCCTTTCTTCCCCTCCCAGATCTCCTCAGACTACGAGATCTGGCTTCGGCCCCCACCACTCCACTGAAACTGCTCTCACCGAGGTTACCTGGAGCTACTTGCCGAGATCGCTGGATATTTTTCAGTCTTTATCGTCCTTGCCTTCTCTAAGACGTTTGGTGCAGTGGACCATTGTCTTTTTCTTTCAATAATCTATTCTAGCCTCTGTGACTCCACATTTCCTTGCTTTGTCTTTTTCTCCTTTGTTCTCTTTATACCTTCCAATTTGGACCAGTAATCCCTAGCTTGCCCTCTAAACGGGGGTGATCCTCAGGGTTCTATTTAGACCCTCCTGTCTTCTTACCCGACACATTTTTATTTGACATATATCCTCTGTGATTCCATCTGCTCCCATAGCTTATGCTGAAGACTCATCCTAAACACTCAAGATCCTTACAGACGCTGCCTTCTCCGTATCTTTTTCTTGGATCTTTCAAAGAAGCATAAACATGGCTTTGTCCAAAACTAACAACCAACCACCTGCCAGCCTCAAACCTAGACCTCTCCCACTGCCCTGTTTCAGTGAACAGCCCCACCGCCACCTAGTTATTCACTCTCCTTCCAGTCACTCTCCTCGTTTTGGCAAAGGAGATAGAGTCATCTTTCTGAGACACAAATCTGATCTTTATTGACCTTGTTCTTGCTCCCCTCTCCAAACGCATTGCTCATCACTCTTCCCATCGCACCTCAAACTCCAGCTACACTGGGCAGTTTGCCACTCCCTAATAGCCTGCTCTCTATTGCCACAGGCCTTTGCAGGTCTACCTCAAACTCTCCTTCCTCAGTTCTTTGATTCCCTAACTCCTGCTTATTTGGGGGTCAACTTTTCAATCATGTCCTCCACTCATGTCCTTCTCTAACTACCCTCTGTTAATATGAGTATGTTTTCCTTACCCCATGAAAGTCTCATGGATTTCAGGCTTCCTGAGGGCGAGAGCTGTGTCCATCTTATTTACGTTTGTCCCCAGCAACTAGCATAGTTCCTGACACATATTAGGGACCAGTAAATATTGATTGGCTGAATGCATACATTTCTTTCCAAACCTAAACAAGAGCCAAATATCATTGTCTCCTTTTTCTCTAATAGCATGAACCATTTTTCCTCTGTTCTTGTTATCAAGTTACATTCACCAGCAAATAACCTAATTCTTCAGCTTCAAGGAAAACATAGATGTTTCCAGCCTCTTGTTCAAGAACTAGTACAGCATGGCACGTATATTTATGAGTTCACTGTGACCCTGCACTTTACCCTCAAGAACAGATCTTGTTTACTTTCCTAAATCCTTCTCCCCATCTCTCTCCTGAGAAGTGGTAAAATTATTCACCACCATATCCATTCACAACTGATGTCTGTGTTAGCTTTTAAGAATTATTGCCACATCTCTACCCACATTTTCCCTTTCCCCAAATTCCTAGTTTCTGCTAGCCTGTGGCAGAAGGAAATGAGTCAATAAGTTGGTATGTCATTTAAGAAAGAAGGCCAACCCTAGATCTAAGATCCTTTCTCTTCTTTGACTTCACTGAACTCTTCCACTGTAGCCTAGATTTTCATAGTTAATTTTATTATTTTTTTAATCAATGGCCTTTCTGTAATCACTTGATAACATAGCTTACCTTACTGTTAAGGCAGTGGAATGCCAATCTGCTTTTCATAAGATGCTGTGAAGCCTGAAGATTTATAAGGTATGTGGATACATTCATACATGTCAAACACTTAGAACCAGAACTGGCACTAAGTGAATGCTGGGAAAGTATTAATGGTTACCAACACCAACACCACCATTACCATCTTTGTCATCATTGATACAAAGTTTAGGATTAGTGTTTTACATTTATTGACACTATCTTCTTTAGGTCAAAACTGATGACCCAGAAGAATTCAGAAGAATCCACAAGAATATCAGGCCAGCAACGACTATCAAGCAGTGGCCTACAAAATCACGTAGCCAAAGTCTCCTTTCCCTTAGCTGGACAGACAGTTACAAGAGTTTGCTTATGGGAGAACATCTGAGCGTAACTGTTACCCTTAAAAGTCCATATGTTGACGCGATTACACACTACAATTACTTGGTAAATTCAATACTATCTTACTTGCATCTAGTCCCCTACCTGCAGCATTTTCTTATGCAAATAATCTTTTAAACGATTCTTATCTGACACAAAACAGTCCTCAGTTGATATTTAGTGAATGAATAGGTGAACTCACATAGCATTTTATAGTCTATAAAGCACATTCACAAACATCCCCATAGCAGAGCCTCACAACACTTCTTAGAGCTGGGGGACAATGGAACAGATTGGAGAGGTTGCGTGACCTGCCGTGTTCACAAGTAGTTGGTGGTAGATTTAGGATTTTGTTCACAATCTTCTGACTCCTAGACTGATATTCCTTCTATGGCATGATGCCAAGGGTTTGATCAGAGCCTTCCTTCAGTCCCCAGACTAGTCAGTGACCTCAGCAACGTTTCACCGCCAATCATTTGGTCAACGTTTCATTACCAAGCATCGGACTGCCAGGCCTTGCTGGCATTCCTTAAGAACATTCCCTGTTTATGAAGGGAAGAATTTAAGTCCTGAGCTCAAGAATGGATGTAGTGATTCCCAGGCGTTGTTCATTGCTGTTTAAAATACGAACTAGCAAGATCAGCAGCATATTATATTTGAAAAGTCATGGGCTTTGAGTCAGCAAGGTCAGAGTTCACTTCCTAGATAAATCCATGTTCAGAAACAAACCTTTGAATGTAAACAATTCCAAGCTATCTTTGTTTCAGTGACCGATAACATCATCTTGTTTACTAGGTCATTTGTTGGAATAAGCAATAACCTCATTGATTCTGAGAGAGGCACCTTTTAAGCTAATGAGACAGCTTATGAGCTTCAATTTCTATAACTACTAAATGAATAAAACCACAATATGCAATTGGGAGGATTGAATATGTTCATGTTTATGTGCCTAATGCGTAGTAGATGCTCAATGGATGTTAATTCTCTTCCTCTTTGTCACCTGCCTAACTACTAGCCCAACTTTAAGTCCACTCTGATGAGTATTTGTTACTGTGTATTTTTAGATTTCATCTAAGGGCAAAACTGTACACTTTGGCACAGAGAAGAAGCTCCCAGGTTCATCCTACCAACTTTTAAACCTTTCCGTGACTCAGCACATGGTTCCTACAGCCCGTCTCCTAGTCTATTACACCATGACAGGAGAGCAGACTGCAGAATTAGTGTCTGACTCAGTCCATCTAAATATTGGAGAAAAGTGTGGCAACCAGCTCCAGGGGAGCCGAATACTCTCCCCAGCCCGAGTTCCTCCTGAGTGACTGTGTAATCTCACTTTAACATACTTTCTTTTTCAACTAATTTTAGATCCATTTGTCTCCAAATAAAGACATATATTCTCCAGGCGAAGCTATATCTCTTACTGTGGAAACTCAGTCAGAATCGTAGGTAGCATTATCATCATTGAACGGTGCTATATATGGCACCCAAGAAAGAAGCAAAAATCCCTTGGAAAGAGTTAAGTATGGTAAATGCTGTGGTTACTGATGCTTGGCGTGGCTTGGGGCCAAGTGGCCACCAGGATTCTCTAAGGGTTCTGGGGGTTAGTCATGGGAGCAGAATAAAGGAAAAGGATGCAATTATACTAATGTCTGACTTCTCAGCTAGATTTAAGGATAATAATATCAACAGCTAACATTTATTGAACACTTACTGTGTGCGGAATATTCTTGTAAGAACTTTAAATCATTATCTTATTGAATATTCACAACCATCCTCTGAGATGCATATCAATGATAAAGATATTTAAAATCTTTATCTAGTGGAGTTCCCATGTTATCCACGAGGAAAACTGAGACACAGAGATATTAGGTGACTTAGGGCCTGGGTGGAATCTCAGCACAGAGTAGAAGCAAGTGACTTGTTTGGTCTGAGTTACTTCTTTTAGTTATCCTTTTAGATATATAAAGGATAGTTATCCAGTTAGTTTACCCTCCAATTTATTTTATATTACATGAACACACTTATTTGGGAATATCCTCAGTGAAATGCTAAAAGGCAATTTTCTCTGGGAATAAACTAAAATGTAGTTAAATCCACATTCAGAAACAAACCTTCAAATGCAACCAATTCCAAACTATCTTCCTTTCAGTGACTGATGACATCATCTTGTTTACTAAGCTGTTTGTCGGAATAAGCAATAACCTTATTGACTCTGAGAGAGGGCACCTTTTAAGCTAATGCATAAAATTAAATTTCTTGCTCACTCCAGGGAAGAGATATGACTGAAAATGCTGGGGTTCTAGTGCACTGAGTGTATTAAATCCGTTGGAGAGGTGATGGAGAGGGGAGCAGAAAACAGGGGCATGGTGTGGGAGACTATATGGCTACATACGAAACTGCAGTCATGAATAGCTGTCTCCCCTTGCCTGTCCCTTCCCCAGCCAAGTCCCTCCCTCCCACCCGCAATAGCCCATACACTTTCATGGGTCACATGGGTCATGGTCACAAGCTTTGAGGAGGAGTCAACCCTCCGCACCAAAAATAATTCCCTGAGCATCCTTACCCATTTCTGTGCTCTTCTCTATCTTGGGTGGAGCAGTAAAATGCAGGGTCTCACCCCTCTCAGAACTTACAACCTAGAGCTGGAAAAGGACCATGAGGGGTAGTGAGTATTTCATTTACTTGTTCATTCATTCATTCGTTCATTCAAAGGATATTTTATTAGTTAATTCAATATGCAAAGCCTCAAAAAGGGAGAGTGTAGGTTGTTTTCTAGGAACTTCCATATCAAAGTTATGTGCTGAAGTCTTGGCTCTTGAGTGAATTTTGAATAGCATGTGTTTGTAAAACTCATGAGGTGAAAACTAGGGAAAGAAAGAAAGGTTTGGAAAACTGGAGAATTAGATTTTAACATTTAAAAGTGAGTGACTTGCAACTAACACTATCCACAAGTCAGGTATTCCTCATAACAGCCACTGAATATTGTTTTCTGGGGGAATGATTTCCTTTCTGAACAGGTACTTCGATCTTTCGGTAAAAGTGACCAGGACTGTGGAACAGGTGGTGGCAGGAGTAGTGCTGAAGTGTTCTACTTAGCGGGACTCCCTGTCCTCACCAATGCAAATGCAGATGACTCCCAGCAAGATGGTAATTGTTTTCAACCAACTAACGTTAATATTTTTGTTATGGAAATACACAGCTTTTCCTGGACCCACACTCATTCTCTCTCCAAATCCTCACTGTTCCCACAGCATAATTTTTTTAATTAAAACTTTCTTAATCTTTATTTTGTTGTGGTAAGAATACTTAACATGAGATCTACCCTATTAACAAAACTTTAAGTGTACGATACATTATTGTTGACTATAGGTACAATGTTGTGCTGCGGATCTCTATAGCTTACACATCTTGCTTAATGAAACTTTATGCCTGTTTATTAGTAACTGCCTAGTTTCCCTTCCCACAGCACCTGGCAACCACCATTCCACTCTTTGATTCTATTAATTTGGCTATTTTAGATACCTCATATAAATGGAATCACGCTGTTTGTCTTTCTGTGACTGGCTTATTTCACTTAGCATAATCTCCTCAAGGTTTATCCATGTTACTGCATATTGCAGAAGTTCCTTCTCTTTTAAGGCTGAATAGTATTCCACCATATATAAATGGTACATCACATTAATTGATTTTCATATGTTGAACCATGCTTACATCCAGGAATAAATTCCATTGGTCTTGGTGTATGCTCCTTTTAACATGCTATTAGATTTTATTTACTAATATTTTGTTGAGGATTTTTGCATCTATATTCATCAGGGATATTGGCCTGTAGTTTTCTTTTCTTGTGGTGTCTTTATCTGGCTTTGGTATCAAGGTAATGCTGGCCTCCTGGAATGAGTTTGAAAGTGTCCCTCCTATTCAATTCTTTGGAAGAGTTTGAGAAGGATTGGCATTAATTTTTCTTTAAATGTTTGGTAGAATTCACCAGTGAAGCCATCTGGTCCTGGGTTTTTCTTTGATGACAGGTGTTTTACTACTGACTCAAACTGCATACTAGTTATAGGTCTGTTCAGACTCTATATTTTTTATGATTTAATCTTGGTAGGTTGTATGTTTCTAGGAATTTATCCTTTTGATTTCTTCTAGGTTATCCAATTTGTTGGCATATGATTGTTCATAGTAGTCTCTTATGATCCCTTTTATTTTTGTGGCATCAGTTGTAATGTCTCCTATTTCATTTCTGATCTTATTTATTTGAATCTTCTTTTATTCCTAGTTAGTCTAACTAAAGGTTTGTCAATTTTGCTTATCTTTTCAAAAAACCAACACTTAGTTTTACTGATTTGTTCTATTTCATTTATTTCTGCTTTAATCTTTGTTATTTCCTTCCTTCAGCTAACTTTGGACTTAGTTTGGTCTTCTTTTTCCAGTCCCTTAAGGTGTAAAGTTAGGTTGTTTATTTAAGATCTTTCTTCTTTTTGAAATTAGGTATTTATTGCTATGAACCTCTCTCTTAGCATTGCTTTTACTGCATCCCAAAAGTTTTGGTATGTTGTATTTTCATTTATCTTGAGGTATTTTCTAATTTCCTTTTCTATTTCTTCTCTGACCCAATTGTTCTTCAAGAGTGTGTTCTTTAATTTCCACATATTTGTGAATTTTCCAATTTTCCTTTTGCTGTTGATTTCTAGTTCCATTCCACTGTGGTCAGAAAAGATAATTGGTATGATTTTAATCTTCTTAAATTTGTTAAGACTTATTTTGTGACCTAACATGTAATCTATCCTGGAGAAAAAAATCTGTGTACTTTTGAGAAGAATTTGTATTCTGCTGTTGTTGGGTAGAATTTCTGTATATGTCTGATAGGTCCATTTAGGTTAGAGTGTTGTTCAACTCCTCTGTTTCCTTATTGATTTTCTGCCGGATGTTCTATCCATTACTGAAAGTGTGCTGTTGAAGTCTCCTACTATTATTGTATTGCTGTCTTTTCTCCCTTCAGTTCTGTCAATATTTGCTTTATATATTTAGATGCTCTGATGTTAGGTGCATATATAATTGTTATATGTTCCTGTTGGATTGACCCTTTTTTCATTGTATAATGTCTTTCTTTGTCTCTTGTGACAATTTTGACTTAAAGTCTATTTTGTCTGATACAAATATAGCCACCCCTGCTCTCTTTTGATTACCATTTGCACGGAATATCTTTTTCCATTCCTTCACTCCTACAGCACAATTCTGATAAGCTTGTCAGCACTCTGTGTAAAACCCTTTGTCAGCTTCCAATTACCTCTACAGGATAGAATCTATCTTAGGTGAGATTAAACTGCTCCAAGATCATCTCCTTTCTTGTGTTCCTTCCTTCCTTCTTCAAAGGCCCTGTGCTCAAACCTCACTTGTCTCCTTGGGGCACCTGAGAGGGACCCTTGTTCTATCACACCTCTGCCTGGAGTGCCTTCCTCCTCCAATTTGCTATAAAAGCTCAAGCTTCACCTTCTCCACTAACCCCTACTCCCAAGCTGGCCTTGGAGAACTGACCTCTCCTCTTGTATTAGTGCTCTCCTCTTGTATTAGGGCTGCCATAACAGAGTGGGTGGCCTAAGCAACAAACATTTATTTCCTCAGTTTGGGAGGCTGGAAGTCCAACATTAAGGTGTCAGTGGGGTTGGTGTTTTCTAAGGCTTCTCTCCCTGGCTTTTTATGGCCACTTTTTCCCTGTGTCTACATAGGGTCTTTCCTCTGTTTGCGTCTGTGTTCTAATCTCTTCTTATAAGGACACCAGTCGTATTGGATTAGGACCCATCCAATGACCTACTTTAACTTCAGTTGCGTCTTTAAAAACACTATCTCCAAATACGGTCACATTCTGAGGTATGGGGTGGGGTGGGGGGTGGTTAGGACTTCAATATGCAAATTTGTTTAGGGATACAATTCAGCCCCTAACTGTTCCCTTGTACTCAGTATGGCATTATAATATCAATAGAATGAACTCCTATTCCACGTCTTTAGATTTTTGAGATATCCCTTGATCCTGGGGACTGGATTTTACTGATCTTTCTGTTCTCTAATGGAAGAGAGGAGGCACTCACTAAATATATTTTAAAGAGGTGAAGAAACCACCTTTAAAATGTATGTATTCGTTGCTTTTTCTCTTATCCTATTTGAGCTTCTTGAGGTAATACTCTTCAAAGAGCAAATAATGATACCACTACCAAGAAACATGCTCACTCTACTCGCATACATCCCTGTACTAAGGGCATATAGAGATCAGAATTGCTGTAGGAAATAGAACATGATCTCTGATAAAATGTGCCCAGTCCAATTCTGTGAATTGATCATTCAGATAATTTGATGGAAGCATTTATTCTAAGGGATATTCTCTGTTTTTCTTTTTTTAACAGATGGATCATTTAAGAAAATTCTCAGGTCCAGAAGAGACTTGAAAGAGGAAATAGAAAATCCAGGTGCTCCAATGTCTCCTGTTGTTTTCAGAAGTTATGATGGAATCGCCCAGGGTCTGCTACATTTTGTCATTCTAGCTGGTTGATGTAGAGCAGGTGAAAAAGATCGGTGGGCACTTCCAGCTTCTATTTTCCATAGGGGGAAGGCAAACTGGGTAAATTAACCTCCATTTATTTATCACAGTCTTAACCTAAAGGAAACAGGTCACCATCATGTTCATTCTCTGTAGTTATAATAGAGTCAGTTTTTAATTGTCTCAGATTTTACTCTCTGTCAGGGTAGCTGGTATAGCAGTTAAATGTATGACTTCCATTAAATTCTCACAAAAGCTAGGTCTGATGAACTTTAGGATGAAATAATCATAGCTAACCCTAATTAAGCACTTACTATGTGCCAGGCTTTGTGGAAGCCTCATAATCAGATTTTCTCATTGAACATTCATGCCCATCACATGCGGTAGGTACTCTTATTACCCCCATTTTCCAGATGAAGACATCAAGACACAGAGAAATTAATCATAATTAACACGCCCAATGTCATGGAGCAGTGAAAGGCACAGGGAGAATTCAAACCCAAGTCAGACTGATAGCAGAGCCCACTGCACTGGTGACCACTATGTTCTACTGAGCGCTACTCCTTTTCTTTGGTGCATTGATATTCAGGACTTGTCCAGATTATTTGGGAAGGTGGGTCTGAAAGAACCAGTTTTTATATACCACTTAGATTTCAGGTACACTGTCAATAACATTAATTACTGGAGGAGTTACAGATACCATGCTTTAATACTAATGATGATGACATCAATAAAGTTTTCCCATTACAGTAGGTACTTGTCAAAATAGCATCTTTAGAAGACATCACATAAAGAACAATGTTTTTAGAATCAGAGAGTGGGCTTGACTCTTGGCTTACTATTTATAGCTATGTGACCTTAGCTAAGTTACTTAATCTCCTGGAGCCTCAGTTTCTTCTTCTGCAAAATGGAGACAATTTCTGCCTTGCAGAGTTAGTAGAATTAAATGAGATAATGCAGGAAAAGCACTTAGCTCAGGAGGAACTCAATAAACAGTAACTCGCAATGCTCTATTCTTTTTAAAGCCCCCTTACCAAAGCCATGTTCTGACCTAGGCTAGACAGAAATTACAATCATTTATTGATGGCAAAGTGAGTTTCTGCAAGTCCAAATGACTGGGTGAGATGGGGCTGCCACAAGTATCAGAGCTTCCATTCTGTGGTCCAGAGGCCTTTCACCTCATAATACTGCCTCTTGGCTCCAGCCCTGGCTCTGCCCCTTAACAGCTGTGGCCACATGGACAAGTCTCTTCCCCTCTTTGCATCACCCTTTCCTCATCTCTACGTGACAGAGAAGGACATGATCAATTCTAAAGTCCCATTCAGCGGTTTTTGAGAAAACAAGAGGACAACCTAAGTGAACACTCTTGATCTTCTGTACACCCATGCAGGCTTTATACTGACTGCAGCCTGACTGTCTCAGCCAAGTGAGTGTCCAGTGGGGAGTGACTATATGAGGGTTTTGAAACCAATCATATCCCATGAACACATGATCTGAATAAAAAAATCCCAGGGATGTTTACCAGAGAAAGGCTAAGACTTAGGCGGTCATGATGATTATCTTCAAATATTCAAGGAACTTGTGATTACGTGAGTTTTTCTGCACAAGAGGAATACCAACAAGGGGGCTGGTAATAGGAGTTAGATTTTGGTTTAGAAGATGTCAGGAAGAATTTTCCAGCGATTAGAGCTCTCTGAAGTGGAACAGGCTGCCTAGGGAGGAAACAATTTCTCATTCTGGAGCTGTTGCGGCAGGGGCTGGTCGACCAGTGGTACTAGATGGGGTGTGGGCAGGGGGCACCCGGGAAGAAGTTGGACCACGGCCTCTTAGTCCAGCCTCAAGATGTGGAATCTGTCCCTGGCTAAGAATGGTGGTATCATCATCTCAGCCTCCAATTTCAAACATCCCCGGATGCGGAAGTGCTGTTACTATGGAGCCTATCAAAAGGAGGAAAGAGCTGCACGGATTACCATTGGCCCGATTTGTTCCAGAGCTTTCTCTCAGTGTTGTAACCTGGCAAATCACCTGTGGAATGAGACTTTTCACATCTCTGTAATCGTGGGAAGGCAAGGTACATGTAAAAACTCCTACTCCTTAGGCAGTGCAGTAGGAGGGTGCCAGGCAGAGTTCGTGCTGCCGTGGGAAGAAGTACTTCCAAAATAGGTTTAATGTAGAAAAAAATGAAGTATAAACTCTTGCAGTTAACTCGAAAAAGCAGAGCAGGCAGTGGCAGTAATATTAACTTGGACACCACTAGTCCCAGCTTTACCACCAATTCACTGTGTAGCAGCTATGGTCATTATTTATCCTCTAAGAGCTAATTTGTAAAATGAAAATACTTGACTAAATGAATCTGTGATATGCATTCTGTGCATGTGTCACTGGCCCTGAGTGATACTTAGAATCTGGGGAAAGAAAATAGTATAGTTTGAAGAACCAAAATATTATTCTTGATTCTGCCACAAAGCATAGCCAACAAGAAATATTAGAAGTAGAAGGAATTCCAATAATCATATATAGAAAAGAATTTCCTTTAGTTCAGTTTCATATGGTTTGTGTGGACAATAGTGATGAATGCAATTTATTAAAATTTTGTTTAATGACCTACTTTTCAACCTATTTTCTTTGGTTTCATTTGAATTCTAGTTAACTGTATGATTGTGGAGATCACGCAAGTCAGGGCAGAGAACAACTAAGAAAAATATTGCAATTTAATTTTACATTGTACTTTAAAAAGATTTTTTTTTTTTTTTAAAGATTTTATTTTTTCCTTTTTCTCCCCAAAGCCCCCCAGTACATAGTTGTATATTTCTCGTTGTGGGTTCTTCTAGTTGTGGTATGTGGGACGCTGCCTCAGCGTGGTCTGATGAGCAGTGCCATGTCCGCGCCCAGGATTCGAACCAACGAAACACTGGGACGCCTGCAGCGGAGCGTGCGAACTTAACCACTCGGCCACGGGGCCAGCCCCTTAAAGTCAATGACTTTTTAAAACTTATTTTTAAAATCTTTTATTTTTAAAATTTTTCCAGTATTATTGATATATAATTGACTTATAACATTGTACAAGTTTAAGGTGTACAATATATTTGACTTATTTATATATTGTGAAATGGTTACTATAATAAGTTTAACGTCCATCACCTCCGTAGTTGCAAACATTCTGCTTGTTAAATAACTTTTTATTTAAAGGCGCAGTGGTTAAAAGTTCGCACATTCTGCTTCAGCGGCCCAGGGTTCCCCAGTTTGGATCCTGGGTGTGGACCTACTCACTGCTTGTCAAGCCATGCTGTGGCAGGCATCCCACATATAAAGTGGAGGAATATGGGCGTGGATGTTAGCTCAGGGCCAATCTTCCTCAATGAAAAGAGGAGGATTGGCAGCAGATGTTAGCTCAGGGCTAATCCTCCTAAAAAAAAAAAAAATATATATATATATATATATATATATATATATATATATATATATATATATGTAATATAGTCTATAGGCTTAAAAAAAAAGCCAAACAATAAAATTTAGAGGAAAAGAAATAAAAAATTTAAGAATAAACATTAAAAAATTCTCTGTCAGTTCTCTTACACTCCCCCTGCCCCAGAGGGTTAACTACTGTGAACAGATTTCTACATAAATGAGATCATGCTACATAAATGGGATCCATATACTTCTGTAATGTACTTTTTCTTTTTTTCGTGAGGAAGATTTTCTCTGAGATAACATCTGTGCCAATCTTCCCCTCTTTTGTATGTGGGTCACTGCCACAGCATGGCTTGACAAGTGATGTAGGTCCATGCCCCAGGTTCCGAACCTGTGAACCCAGGCTGCCAAAGCAGAGCTCACCAAACCCAACTACTACACCATGGGCCCCTGCAATGTGCCTTTTTTTAATGTTAGCAGAATATCACAAACTTATTTCCATGTCAGTACAGAGAAAGCTGTCTCATTCTTTTTAATGATTATCCAGTATTTGATGATATTGATATGCCTTAATTTATTTAACCATTCATACACTAATGGGTGTATTAATTTCCTGTGGCTGCCATAACAAATTGCCACAAACTTGGTGTCTTAAAACAACAGAAATTCATTCTCTCACAGTTCTGGAGGTCAGAAGTCCAGAATCAAGGTGTCAGCAGGACCACTCTCCCTCCAAAGGCCTTAGGGAAGAATACTTCCTTGTCTCTTTGAACTTCTGTTGGCTCCTGATATTCCTTATCTTATAGATGCATCAGTCCAGTCTCTTCCTGTGTCTTCACATGGCTGTCTCACTTGTGTTTCTGTGTCTTCTCCTTCTCTTTCTCTTATAAGGACACCTTAGACCTTATATGTAATAAGGACACCTTATAAAGATTTAGGGCTCACCCTAAGCTAGGATGATCACATTTCTCAATCCATAACTTAATTATGTCTGCAAAGACCTTATTCCCAAATAAGGTCACATTCACAGGTACCAGGAGCTAAGATTTGGACATATCTTTTGGGGGCCATTGTTCAACTACCTACAATGGGTATTTAAGTTCTCCACAGATTTTCAACTATTAGAAACAGTCTTGCAAAGGAAAATATCATTTTGCATCTCTCTTTGTGCATATATGTATTTTTTTCCTATAAGATAGATGGTATTGTCATAGATAGGATTGCTGAATCAAAGTGTAGGCACATCTACAAATTTGATGTATACTTGAAAATTGCCCTCTGAAAAGATGGTACCAATTTCCACTCCAACTAATTGTATTTAAGGCCTACTCCTTAACCCCCTTGCCAAAATGGGATATTATTCATCTATATTTTTTGCCAATCTGATAAATCAAAAGTGATATCTCATTTTATTTAGCAACTTGATTCCATGTAATTTGACAATCATTACATGTGTCTACATATGTTGTTGTTCAGTGATATTCCTCCCATGAATTAACCTTTTATACCTTTGTCGATTTTGGCTTTGGCTTGTGTATCTTTTGCTTATCATTGTATAGGCATTGTTGTACACCATGGAAACCAATCCTTGTCGGTTATATAAGTTGCAAATATGTAACACACGCACACACATGTAAAATATGATCAGTATGTTGCAAGCATTTTCTCGCAATCCATTGGTCTTTTAACCTTTGTTTATGGCATTAGGAGTATTTAATATTTAGGTGGCCAAATCTGCCTAGACCTGCTGGGGTTGGTGTCTTGATTTGAAAAGCTTTCCTCACCCCAAGGTTACAAAAATATTTCCCTATATGTATTGTTGTTAATTTGTATCCTCTTTTCTTCTCCATCAGACTTGCCAGAGTTTGTTGTATCGTGTTTTCAAAGAAACAGCTTTTAGTTTTGTTGATCACGTCTATAATTGTTTTCCTTTTTTTTAAAGATTTTATTTATTTTTTCCTTTTTCTCCCCAAAGCCCCCGGGTACATAGTTGTATATTCTTAGTTGTGGGTCCTTCTAGTTGTGGCATGTGGGACACCGCCTCAGTGTGGTTTGATGAGCAGTGCCATGTCCGCACCCAGCACTCGAACTGACGAAACACTGGGCCGCCTGCAGCAGAGTGCGCGAACTTAACCACTCGGCCATGGGGCCAGCCCCCTATAATTGTTTTCTATTTTATTGTGTTTTCCCTAATAGTCCATCAATCTCTTCCTTCTACTTTTTTTGGTTTTTTGTTCTTCTTTTTCTAACTTTTTAAAGTTTATTACGTTTATTTTCAATATTAAATTGTTGATTAAGATGTCTCCTTATATTTCTTAGAGTTTTTTGCTGTATATATTGCAAAGCTATGTTCTAAGTGCATAATGTTTATGACTCTCTCTTCTCTTTAGTAGGTTGTAATTTTATGCACATAAAATATTCCTCTTTACTTCATTTAAGTGTTTTGAGTTCTATTTTATCAGAAGTCATTATTTAACTACTAGCTTACTTTTTGTCAGTATTTGGTTAGTATATGATTTTCTATTCCTGTATTTTCAACTTTCCTATATCGTTTGGTGGTAGTGTATACCTTTTTTTTTTCTTTTTTGAGGAAGACTAGCCCTGAGCTAACATCTGCCACCAACCTTCCTCTTTTTGCTGAGGAAGATTGGCCCTGAGCCAACATCCATGTCCATCCTCCTCCACTTTGTATGTGGGACGCCTGCCACAGCATGGCTTGCTAAGTGACAAGTAGGTCCACCCCTGGGATCCGAACTGGTGAACTCTGGGCTGCCAAACAGGAACGTGCAAACTTAACCACTGCACCACTAGGCTGGCCCCAGTGTATACCTTTTAAATCCATTTCTAGACGAGTTTTTTTGTTCTTTACCTGTTTTGAGAACATCTAACTTTTAATGAGATATTTTAAGCCCATTCAAGTTTGTTCAGTTTGTACTTATTCCCGTTCTGTTATGTTTTCTATTGAATGTGGTTTCTTGTTGCTTTGTATCCTTTCTTGCCTTTTTGATTTGCTTTGGTACATCCTTCTTTACCTTTTTGTTAAAAATTTACACTACTTTTCATTATTAAACTAATACTGTATAGGAGAGTGTGAAGTATAAGGTAAAAATCCTTGACCCCACTCCCCGCCTGCTTTCTAAGATATTGCCATTGTTTACAATTTTTATACCCTTCTAGAAATTTTCTCTGCCTATAGAAACATTTATATCTACATCTCTATCTCTATTTACATGTATTTTGTTTGTACCTGTGGGATATTACCAATCTGCACCTTGGTTTTTATACTTAATATATTTTAGACACTTTAAATCAAGGATTTTGTTTTTCTATTTTGATATCACAAAAATTAAATATTTGACCAAATTCGTTAAAATTTTTGGTTAAAAGTTAAAATCATGCTGGGGCCAGCCCTGTGGCATAGTGGTTAAGTTCGTGCGCTCCGCTTCAGCAGCCTGGGGTTTGTTGGTCCGGGTTCTGGGTGTGGGCCTACACCCTGCTCATCAGGCCCTGCTGTGGCGGCATCCCACATACAAAACAGAGGAAGACTGGCATAGTTGTTAGCGTGGTGACAATCATCCTCAAGCAAAAAGAGGAAGATTGGCAACAGATGTTAGCTCAGGGCCGATCTTCCTCATCAAAAAAAAGAAGTTAACATCATGCTTTAACATGTAACTTTATTATGTGTTATGTTTACCCTGTGTTTTTGTATTTCTAATTTAGAGGTATCAAACGTGTACACAATGAGCAGCAATGTATGCAGCATTTTTTTAGAAAACTGGTTGTGGAAAGTATATCATGTTCCTGAAAGGTATTCTAAGACTTTAGCTTTCTTTTCTTTAGGAAATTTGTAAAATATTCAAATATGATAAATAAATGGTCTGTCACTCTTCCAAGGGTTTCTTTGATAATTAGCGATAGCACTGACGTGTAATCAAGGTTAATTTGGCTGGTTGTTGGGTGGATTTTTCCCTCAGTAGCAGGATTAATTGTAGAACTAATGATCTTGGTAGAAGAATGCCGCTTCACTTAACTTGAACTTTTACTGAGCATGTAGTTGGGGTGATAGCTGGGTTTGTAATTCTATATAATTATTTCAGTCTTTGTAGACAACTGCTTTGTAACAAACTGTCCAACAATGTGTACCATCCATTGAGGCATGTATTTCCAACGCTGTTTATCTAAATAACAAAAGGAGGCAATATTTTTCTCATATAATAAACACACACTGTAAAACACTGATTATCTGTAAGGCTTGGGAAGTGATTGATTTTTGTTCAGTGAACACGACTTACCCCAACATCCTCCTTTTATCTCCCTGACTCCAGCCTTGTTCAATTCTCTGCTCCAGTTTATTCTCCAAACACAGCCGCTCCCATGATTATATTAAAATCCACGTCCAATCATGTCACTTCCCCACCTAAAACCACTTCTCCACAACCTACCCAGCAAAATCTATGCGGATTAAGACGCTTTCATCCAGGTCTCTTGCCAACAGCTCCAGCTCATCTCCCAGCAGCCCTTGCCACCCTCCCCTGTTGTGCCCTTTCTGTCTCAACAATACCTGCTCTTTGCAGTCTTCATACCTTTCCCTAGAAATCCTCTTTCTTAACCACCCCCATAACAAACTCCCAACTCAGACACTGGGTTCTCCAAAAGTGGCCCTCCAAGAATTAAGTACTTACTTCTCTGCATTTGCGCTGTACAGTCATGCCCCGCATAACAGCCTTTCAGTGCATGATGGACGGCATGTATTACAGTGGTCCCATAACATTAGTACCATATAGCTCACGTATGTGGCAGGCTTTGCCATCTAGGTTTGTGTGAGTACACTCCGTGATGTTTGCAAAACAAGGAAATCACCTAACAACGCATTTCTCAGAATGCATTACCGCCGTTCAGCGACAGATGACTGTAGTTTGTACATGGATTCTATTGAAGCACTTATTACCTCCCATGATAAATTACTTGTTTATGTATTTCTCTCCTCTTCTGGAGTCAATTCCTTGAAGGCAGACCCTTTGTTATTTATCCTCGTCCTTAGTCTTAGGACTGTGCCATGCACATGATAGACACTTGGGAAATGTCCACTGAAAAGAAAAATTAACTAGTGGACTTTGGTATGGTGAAAACTGCTTTTATTTCAACTGTTTTTGTATACTCTACATTCTTGATCTACACAAATAACAATTTCATTTGGTTCAACATAACATGTATAGGCAATTGTTCTGAATACGTAAGAGGTCCTTGTTATCCTCTGCTCTTTTCTTAACCTCATCCCCACCTTTGGCCACTGATTAACATTTGTTTTCTTATGATTTTGCCTCAAGAGCCCATATGGGATCAGCCTATATGCTGATTACTAGGAGATCATGTTAAGTTGGTTCCAAGTTAATTAAGGCTCACTTGTGTGTGACAGCTATGAAATATTTTATTTTCTAGGCATCAGCTGGAGTTGATGCTACCTGATTTTTTAACCATCTGGAAAATTCAAGGTATTGGCATTTCAAATAAAGGTAAGCAGCTAGTATGATATATTGAATTAGGGAACAGTTTGTTCATTGTGATATGTTTATCATTTTATTGACTAGCATATTTCAGACTCTCATTGTAACCTAGGGTAAAAAAAGAAATATCTATGTCTCTGAACATATTTGTTCATTTAATGCTTTTATAAGCCATTACTTTGTGAGTAACGATTTCAAGTTCCCACTTTCCTAAAACCTTTCTGATTTGCTGGGATTCTGAGGTAGAGGATAAAAACAGGATTCATTACTGAGTTCTCTCCCAAATTATGGATAACAGTGCAAATCAGTACTATTTGTAAATTCCTTTTAGGAATATTCGTTTGATTTTTTGCAATTTGATATTTTCACCCAATAAGTGGGTTCCATAATAATTAATGACCTCTTTGCTACAGTGGAAAATAGGATTGGGACAGACTGCTAAAAAAATCTATGCAACTTTGTAACCAGTGCACTAACAACAACAAAAGAGCAACAATCCTGATAAAGTTAAGAAGATATTAAATTCTAACAAAAAACATTATAGTAAACACGGTACTTTGTCTTAAGGAAAAAAAAGTAAAGGTAGCTTGACAGAAGGTGGGGCGGAAGGAGGGCTGAGGCGGCTGAGTTACGGGGAAAACGAAATGCACAGACATCTGGGGAAGCTGATGGCCAAATTGAGCCAAGATGAAAATATGTCGGGGTGAATAGGCATCATGTCATAATACTCTAGTTCTCATTTGTTGGCAGCATTCAGCTGTGAAATGTACTTTGCGTTCAGCTGCTATTACATGGCGGTAAAAAATTTTAAAGTTCTAGGAAAAAATTGCATATGAATCAATAGGATACAGTGCTATCATTCCCTTATTTATCAGCCATTATGAATGCAGTAACATTCAGGCCTATACTGTCTAGCAGAACAAATTGTACCAAAAAAAAGTTTTGAGTATGTAATTAATATTTTTACTATCGTGCCTTAAAAGGAATTACTCTAGGACTAATGGAAGTTACTCCATGTTCTGCTTTATTTTAAAAGTTCATAAACTGTTGGGGGAAATAGAACACTCTCTGGATATTTGATGATATTAAGGAATTACCATTATTTTTGAGGGTGGAGCTATGTTTTAAAAAAGGAAGTTATTGTCTTTGAGAAATATATACTGAAATATTTACAGATAAAATGATATAATGCTGGAATTTGCTTCAAAATAATCCAGGGAGTGCAGGGAGAGACGGGTACAGAGGAAATAAAATTGACCACGAGTTGATAATGCTGAAGCTGGGTAATGGGTACATAGGGGTTTATTACACCACTCTCTCTACTTTTTGTATAGGTTTGAAATTCCTATAACAAAAAGTTTTTTCTAAGTTTACCAATAATCATGATAATGAATCTTTATTTATGGCCATTATTTGAACGTTCAAGACAAAGATGTTCCCACGGTTCGCTCACATCTTTCAGGCCTTCCCTGCCAGCCTATCTAAAAGAGGACCCATCCCTTGTCATGCTGCCTCCCCCATTACCCTACCTTATCTTCTGTATGGCATGTGTCACTTCCTGATATTTCATCACATATTGGTTTATGTCTCCCTAACTGGAGGGGAGATTTTGCCTGTCTCATTCACTACTGAATCTGCATTGGCTAGAACACTGGCTGGCCCAGGCTAGACTCTCAAAACATTAATTGATTAAGCAAATAAGCATCGCTAAGTAGAACTTTCAAGAAGAAATACATAAGGAAAAAAAAGCAACTCAATATCATATTTTTCTTTTCCTCAAAGCAAAGAAAATACAAGAAGTTGAGAGAAGATGAGAGCCCCCTGGGGGCCCCCAACCCACTTCTGGGCACTGCCACCTCTTGCAGGTCTATGTGTTGCCGATGTGCTGCGGTTTGGGTGCAGGTGAACAAAGACCATTTCCTGGTCATAAACAACAATCTTACAAGAGTCAATTAAAAGGGACAGTTTCCAACATCAGAACTCCGGGAACCTTAGTCAGTAGGTAAATGTGTGGCGCTGTCATGAATGGCTGAGAAATGTGATGGTAAAACCACTGCACACAATTCGCTGCACTTGAATGCAGGTTGAGCTGAGCACTTTGTTCGTCAAGGTCATCTGATCGGGGAGGACTCCGGTCAGGGGGAGAGCGGAAGTGAAAGATTCTTTCAAATTGTATGTAACTAACATTTCACCAGGGAAGCTGAATGGAGGCTTAGGTGAGGATGAGGTCATATTTTTGTTGGGAATGACGGGAGATGTGAGAGGTCTTCCTTAGATAAATCCATAAAAACACAAAGCAGGGGCTGGCCCCATGGCCGAGTGGTTAAGTTCGCGAGCTCTGCTGCAGGCGGCCCAGTGTTTCGTTGGTTTGAATCCTGGGTGCAGACATGGCACTGCTCATCAAGCCATGCTGTGGCGGCATCCCACATGCCACAACTAGAAGGACCCACAACGAAGAATATACAACTAGGTATGGGGGGCTTTGGGGAGAAAAAGGAAAAAAATAAAATCTTTAAAAAAAAAACGCAAAGCGGACTGGTGGATGCCAGTGGTGAGGGGGGATGTGGAGCAACTGCTTAAGGGGTAAGGGGTTTTGAGGAGCAATGAAAACATTTTGGAATTAGATAAACGTGGTGGGTGCACGACATTGTGGATGTAGTACCACTGAATGGGTCACTTTAAAATGGTTAATTTTATGTTGTGTGAATTTCACCTCAATACAAAAAAGAAAGAAAAGGCTTCTTCTAGCTAACGTTGGGGAGAGGAGTGGAAGGGCGCTCCCCTAAAAATAGGAAGATTGGCAGATAAAATCATCACCAGTCCCACCCTCTCCCACTCTGGACATTTGAGAAGGATCTTGGAGAATGAGTAAGATTTTTACAAGTAGAAGTAATGACTTGAATATTTTATGCTGATAAAACAGCAAGGGTAAGGAAAGGAAAAACCATGGCCAGATTCTAGTGGGCCTGGAGGGATGTGTTCTTTTGAACTTCTAAATTATTTCAGAAACAGAATCAATGAGCTTCCCCAGCCCTACAGTAAGCTCATGGCAGAACTAAAATTAGAACCTTGGTCTTTTCACTTCCAGGGCTGTGTTCTTTTCACTACAAAAAAAATTGGTTTCCGGTGCTCCAGACCAACAAATTAGTCCTAAGTTAAGTGTGCTGAGAGTTGCAGTGTATTAAAAATGAATATGTGATCCAGGAATTAAAATCCCAAATCTCAGTCTGGAATGCTCACATAGTTAACACAAGGTTATCTTTCAGAGCTCCACCCAGAGCCATTTTCTTGGAGAACCTTCCATGAGCCCTAAGCCCAAACTCTGATCGAACTGTTACTTTCCTTCCAATTATTTATGTCAAGTTTATCAATATCCACTCATAAGCATGCTTATTTAATCAGTGTCGGTTTCTCTCACTAATAATATCTAACATTTACTGAAGACTTACTCAAGGTCCAATTCTGTCCTAAGCTTTTCCCAAGAATTAATTTATCTAATTCTCACCACAACTCTGTGAGGTAGGTATTTTATTTGTTTCCCCTTTACAGATAGAGAAACTGAGGCACAAAGCAGTTAAGTAATTTGCCCAAGGTGAAACAGCGAGTAGCAGAGGCAGGACCCAGCCCAGCAGTCTGATTCCCGAGAGCTCCCCGAGAGCAGCGACTGTCCCTGTGTTTGCTTCCTCGGCACTCGGTACAGTGCCTGCCAAGAGTGGGTGCACACTGAATATCTCTCAAATAAATGCATCACCTGGATTCGAGCTCAGGAATCACTTATATTGGGCTGTGTGGCCCTGAGCAAGTCACTTGACCTCTCTGAATTCAACATGTATCCTAACTACCGTGTTTAGAGTTAGTAAACACACAGATGAGATCATGGATGTGAAAACAATTTGAACAAGAATGAATTTTTTATTAAATGTAAATGTAAGGATGATAGTAGGTATGCCTCATAAATTATATTCTTCTAAATATTTTAATGATCTGAGAGAATGATAGACTTGAGTTCAATTTTAGTAAAAGAAAAACATTTTAAGAGAAGTTAAGATGGAAATGCTTTTTTAATGGCATTATTTGTCCCAGTAAGGCACATTATTTGGTAACCATTCTTGTTGGCTTGAGTCACTCAGCAGTGATGGTAGCTAGTTGCCTTTCAGACAGCGGCTCCACGCAGCTCTTAAATTCTTCCTTAACTCTTTTGGAATATGCTTAATTTCATTTCCTTCAGGGTTCAGCTTTTCCAAGATTTAGGTATATTATTTATGCTTTCACTGAAGGCCTCAAGTAGAATAAAAACACACAATTAACATTTTTTGGGAATTGATTTCCATTTTAAAAACATTATTTGGGTCTCTCAATTTTGATTTGCTGTCCTAATTATAAACCCATGAAATAAATAGTTACTTAAAAAAAGAAAGAGGTTACGAAACAGCTGAATCGAAAACAGTGAATTGCTCTTATTTATGGTCCCCACATGCCTCCGTTAGAGGTGAGGGCCCTGGAGCAAGCCTGCAGGACAGAAATGCAAACCTAGGCCTCAACTCCAAATTCCGGCACCACAGCCAAATCTTCAGGCTTTCACTCAGCTCCTGGACTCCTTTGAAATACTGTCGCAACTTGAAGCTATGGATTCCCAGTCATTATATATTAAAAGCAAATAAAAAGAGGGAGTCTTTCAGAGGCAAGTTCGTGGACAGTGTTCATTCAGTCCATATTTATCAGCACTGAATGAGGTGCCAGGCCCTGAGATGGGCGTAAGAAGTAACTGCTGAAACAAACAAGCCACAGGAAAACTCCCAAACACAGACGTGAGCCCGCAACATTATCATCAATATATCAATTTCATCTTTGCTGCAACTGAGGATCATTTTGTAATTAGCAAGATCTGCTTGACCAAACTTGGCCTGACACCCTGATTTCTATCAGCTAGTCTTGGCTACTTGCCCTTGCATTGAGAATCCTCTTGGTGGCCTGCTCATTCCTGGCCACTGACTGCCAGAGAAAGGGTCCTGTGGCTTGAGTACATGCTGGCAGAAGAGTTCACTTTTTTCCCTAAGATCAACGTCTTAAAATGAAATATTTAAATATCTTCCTTATGAATTCTGCCTTCCATTAAGAGAACATACTCTGTATTGCTAAAAATAATAATCGTTGGTAGTTCTACTAGAATTCGTCACGTTTCTAATTGTTCAATTGTCAATATTCATGAATATCAAATGCAAAAGATGAAAACACTGTGTCAGAGACTGCTAATTAACCCAGCATTCTTTCTTTCCTCCTTATTATCAAAGCCTGAGTTTGAGTTGGCCACATTGCTGCCCATTTCCCCTTGAAGTTGGGTACAGTCAAGTCCCAAGTATCCCAAAGAAATATAAATTGCATGGGACTTCAAGAAAGGCTTCTCAACGAGAGTTGATTCAACAGGAAGGGACCCCTTTTTTGCCCTCTCTTTTTACAGTCCTCAACTCAGAAACAATGGCTGAAGCTCCAGCAGCCATCTTGCACTATGAAGTAACACTGAAGATAGAAGCTAGATGCCAGCATGGTGGAACAAAAAGATAATGGTCCCTGCCTCTGATGACATGTAGAGCTGACATTCCAGCCTTGGATTTCTTTTATGTAGGAAAGAAATAAACATATATCTCATTTAAGCAACAGTTATTTTGGTTGTCTGTTATATACACCAGAATCTAATTCTAATTAATAGGAACTCATTTTTCTTCCCTGGCCCTGCCCAGTTCCTCCATCATAATGCTCATCACAGTTTGGTTTAACTGCTTGTTTGATGATCTGTCTTCAGCACTAGACCCCAAGCTCCTTGAGCATCCTACTGCTGCCCCAGCCCCTAGCCCACATTGTACGTGCTCAGTAAACATTTGTTGAATGAATAACTGCAGGAGCACCTAAATCTCAATGCTCTCTCCTCTTTTCCCCTTCCCTCTCCTTTAAGTATCATCCCAACTGTCAAACTTCTCTGTCTGATTAAGGATAGCCTTCATCTCTCTCCATCCCTAATGACAACGCAATCATCTCTCCACCTTGTCCCAGCACCTCACCCTGCACCATTCCCATCCCTCTCTACCACATCCTTCATTCCCAAGCCAGGGACGACCAGGATGCACTCCACCAATTTCACAAGGGGACCTGAGGACCTCACTCCTAAAAGGGAGGGCTTGGATGTGAACTTGGGCCTTTTCTCCAAGCACACTGGAAGCTAGATCCAATGTGGTGCCCAGGGCTGAGGTTCCAAGGGCCAGAAGGGGATTCTGAAAGGCAATTCTGCACCTAAACCTTACAGCTTAGGAGCCCCTTAGCCGTGGCCTGAGCTGGGGCTTGGTGCGAGGGGCCCCTTCTCACATGACAAAATTCACCCTCCACCTTGCCCAAATCCCTGTGGTCTCAGGCCCAGGGTCCATCACAGGACCTGGCACAGTAGCTACTCAGGTGGGGAGACCTGTCCAGGCAGTGCAGGGGCTGCCGGAGGTGTCCATATCGAGCTGCTTTGCTTCCTTCCCTGAGAGAGGAGGGGAAAAAAGTCTTTAAGAGCCCCCACCCTCACCCCAGCCAGATCACATCCACCATCATCCACGATTTGATTTTCCTAAGAGAAAAATGCAGAGCTCCCAGAAGTGATTCTACCTGGTCTGGAGGCAAGATGTTATTAAGATGCTGAGTGCACGTGATGTAGATATTGGCATCTCTTTCTCCTTCCTCATATTACATACACCTTGATTCTAATCCTTGAACTTCTGCCTCCTCCCCCGTTTGGTAAATGTAATACCCCAGTCTCTTTCTTTGTTTTTGCTTTTCAGGTTTAAAAAAATTGTAGTAAAATATATCTATAACAGAATGTTTATCATTTTAACCATTCATAAGTGTACAACTCAGTAGCATTAAATACATTCACAATGTTGTGTAACCATCACCACCATCTATACCCAAAACTTTTTATCATCTACAACAAAAACTCTGTACCCATTAGACAATGACTCCCCCTCGTGGTCTGTTTCTTGATCAGAGACCCTACCTCCATCGCGGCTGTCCCCTGGCCTCAGCCTTGTAGCAGCCTCCTCGCCAGTAGCCCTCCTTAATTTGACCTCCTGCGCGGCCTCCTGAGGAATGCATCCCAGGGTGACCTACCTGTTGTGACATCGTTTTGTCCGATCCCTAAAACTGGCTGTCTCTCTGGTCTTGACCCTTTTTGAAGGTACCCTGTAGACGCTGGCCACCCAAATGAATGTTCCCTAAGCATCTACAGGTTAGGACGTTGTCTCTTACACGCTTGGGAACTGACATCCTTTTAGGTCATAACTCCTGTCAGTCTGTAAGTCTGCTGAAAGTAACTGGGCTGTTCTGTCCTTCTGACAACCATATCCTTCCCAAGCCCTTCTGCCTCCTCAACCTTCTCCTCCCAGACTTTAATCCCTTTACCCCTCCCCACTCTCCTAGTCCTCAGCCCTTTATATCTTCAGGAACTTCTCTAACCATCCTAGAGCTAAGGCCAGCAGTTTGATATTGTCTATTACAGCCTCCTAAAACTCTCTCATCTTCTTGACATTCTTTGATCACTGTGCCAATGCCTTGCCCTGTTTGACTTGCGAAGACTCCAGGCGATGGGATAAGAGACCTGCCTTTGGAGTCAGATATGAGTTCACTCTTGGTTTAGCTATTTCAGAGCTGGCTTTGTGGGTGTGCGACCTGTGCAGTGGCACGTGGCCCAGCACTCAGAAGGGCGCCACACTTAATTTAATGCTTTGTCATTGCTGTTGAAATTATTAATAATGTTATCTTTCAACTTGTGTTTCATAAGCTAAATCTGGTGGGACAATGGACATGCGTGTAAATAGAGACAATATGGGCAATATGACGTGTGTCACCATTCCTTGCCGCCCCATTCACATAGAGCATTTACAATACCCTGTGGACACAGAATTCCAGCGAACCCACTATGTGCAGAAGGTTAGTGAGACTCACTGTGAGTACAAAGTAAGTGTGTCATGTCTATGACTGAGCAAGCAGGGATGCTGACAATACCTGGAGGCCACATTTTTCGCTGGAACCAGAACTTGTAATGAGTGTGGGAAGAAGGCAGTGGTGTCTTCAGAAACACAAATGACGGAGGAACCTTATCATATTCTTTCTTGCTCGTGTTACTACTCTGTATTAGCCAACCCCTTACACTAAATATGATGACATATAGACACTTTCTATAACCCATAGTTCCTCCTCCTTTCAGGCCTTCCTTATCCATCAGTAAGCAAAGGTAGTGAGTGTTGGTAGAATACATACATATCAAGAAGTAAAATTAAAACAGTTGAGTGAGTTTGTGCAGCGTTTCCACTACCCCAATAAGAATGAAATATATATGCATGCATGAGCTATGAAATATGAATTGTGTCATTTTGGTGATTCCACATACAAATTAAATGCTCTCATATTTGCATTTAAAACTGGCATTGCATAATATAAAGATGAATGGAAAAATTCATACCATTAATTTAAAATTGTAATTTTCCTTTATTTAGAATGATGTCATATAGCAAATTAAAAAAAAAAAACAAAACACCATGGCAAGTTGAGGGAGAGACCACAGAAGAAAGGAAAAGGCTTTATGTTTTAACACCTTTAACACCACTTTTTTCTAGCTTCTTGAACAAGTGGTTCTACATTTTCATCTTGCACTGGGACCCTCAAATTGTACAGGTGGCCCTGGCTACTTCCTTCTGTGTGATTCTGGGCTTTCTTCTTTCCTTCCTTCCTTCCTTTTAACCCTTTCTGGTCATCAGTTTGTTTGTCTGTAAAGTAGGGTAATGCTAAATCATGCCAACCAACATCAAGTGGCCTCTGCTGCTAGGCAATCACTTTATTCATTTCTTATTTTCTTTCTATCTAACTTCCATGAAGATATCCATGAAGCAGTCTCGGGTGAGGGTGGGAGGGCAGACTAAACTTTTGAGAGGTTTGGCAGTGATTTAGGGGAAAAAAAACACTGAAAGGTTTGTGATATTTGGCTTTCTTTTTGTAGTAACAGAGACTTTTGCATATTTGCAGGCAGAAAGAAAGGAATTGATAAAGGGAGAGAGGCACTGGCCGTCAGCACCAATTATTCCAGTTGCTTTGGGATGCTGTTAAGTTACCACCAGCAGGTGGCGCTTTTAAGTAGGCCTCTGAGTCGGCTGTTCTTTAAGAACTTAAAAGTACACTTGCAAATTAAACTGCTGATGACCGAGGAGCAAGTGCACATTAGTGGTGGTAACCAATGCAAGGCGCTTTCACAAGAGTTGCATCTTTAGAGAAACAGCTATTCTAGTGCACAAGTTAATTACTGCTGTGTAATAAATTACCCCCAAATTTAGTGGCTTAAAATAACAACAAACCTTTATTATCTTCACAGTTTTTATGGGCAGGGATTTGAGAATGGCTTAGCTGGGCAGTTTTGACTTGGGTTCTCTCATGAGTTTGCAGTAAAGATCTTAGCCAGGCCTGCAGTCACCTAAAGGTGTGACTGGGGCTGGAGGATTTACCTCCATGGTGGCTTGCTCACATGGCTCTGGGCAGGAGGCCTCAGTTCCTTTCCACATGGGCCTCTCCCTAGGCTTCTTGAGTGTCCTAACTACATGGTGGCCAGCTTCCCCCAGAGCAGGCAACCCAAGAGAAAGCCAGGTGAGGACAGCAAGGTCTTGCATGACCCAACCTCAGAAGTCACACATCTTTGCTTTTGTTGTATTCTATTGGTCACATGGACCAAACCTGATACAGTGTGGGAGGGGACCACACAGGGCCACAAATAACAGGGAAGTGAGGACTTTGGGGGCCATCTTGGAGACTGGCTACCACATCTAGCCCACTGGATGAGAAGATGAGCATGGATGAGTAACAGGTATTAGAATTAGATAAGAGAACTTATGCTGCATAAGAAGTAAGATTGTCTGAAAAAGTGTGGGATGGTGGAGCCAAAGAAGTGGTTAACGGGCTGAGCTTGATCCATTAGAAGCTCTAGGGTATAGAAAGAACAGCTTCAGTAAGGTTATAAAACTGTGAGAGATAATCCCTTTTATTCATGTCTCTTTTTGTTTTCTCTGAAGAAAATGTGTTTAACTGCATTCCATCATGGACACTTTTGACATTATTTTCCACCTCCCCCAAATCCCTGCTCTGAGGTCCTCTCCTATTGCATTTCTGATTCAGGAACCTGAAGTGGCCTTTTGGGACATGCTATTCCAAACCCACGACTCTGGTGACTTCCAGGAGGAGTTTGAGCAGCAGCTCTCTTCAGTTACCCCTTGGAACTTAGATACCAATTCATCCGCCCTTGGATTTGAACCACTGTGTTCCCTAGGACGTGGCTTACCCAGCCGTTCTCTGGCTCTTCCCACCTCTAGCCTTTTCAGGTACTCTCTCCAGTCTGCCAATTGCCTGGTTGTCACTTGAGCCAGTTTTACCCCAGCACCTTGTGAGGAAGGAACCAGACATAAGGCAGATGGGTTGTTCACTTGTGTCACGCTCACTCCCATCTTGTACCTTTGAACCTTTGCCTAGAATGTACAATAGTATATAAACAAGAATTGAAATGTGTGAACCAGGCTATAAATTCCTTAAGAGTTTATAAAGTGGAGAACCAGTTACAGACAAAGTAGCTGGAGGAGGTGGCAAAGAGGTAAGACTTCAGCGTGGTTTGGTATCTCTCCCTTCTTTTTCCTGCTGATCCCAATGCAGTCAAATCCCCATCTCTAGTTACTAGATGTGTCTGTTCCCTGAGGCAAGTCACTATATTTCTCTGAGCCTTAGTTTCTTCTTTGGTAACCTGAGGTAGTAAAACCCTTCAGAGTGGTTGTGAAGATTAAAGACAATTTACATAAGTTAATTATTACAATAACTCTTACACGTTAATTGGTAGCTATTGTGCTGTCATTATTTGCATAAGCTTGGGATAAAGGTTGAAAACTTGTCCCCCGTGCCTGAATCTCATATAGCACCTGTTAAAATGCAGTGGAGTTTGTAGGTCTTGTCGAGATGGTGAATTAACATTTATGGCCTTTCTTAATTACTAGACCTATTCCAGGAAGGAAGAAAAATGTTTCAAACAACATCTTGCATAACGGTCAGAGTGAGGCGGATATTTCTGAGCAAAGACCTGTTACAGTTTATGAGATAAAGCAGCAGGTTATACATAATCTGCTAATGGCAATCAATGCCATAGAAAAATTTTTAAAATGCTTCTTAAAAGGATTCTGGTCTGTGGGAACTTTTCTGTGTCCCTTTGCTGTCTAAATTAGAATGTCAGACTCTGAGGATGTAGCCATTAGACGGACTCTTAAGATGTTAGTCATTTAATCCCAGACCTTCAATTGACAGCAAACATACAAACAAAGAAGGTGGAGGGGACGAAATTCTGCTGGGCTTAGTAATAAAGACGTTCTTCCATCTTGAGAGTCATGAGTCTGTCGGTGTTGCGTTCTGCCTGGCTGCTGCTAAGAGGGTAGAACTGTATGAAATACAGATTGCTATGATCCTATGCACGTATTTTTTTTTAAAAAAAAGAGTAGAAGATCAGGAATATGTCTTAAACCAGGTTCATGCTGTGTGCCCAGAACTTTACACGTGTCATTTCATTCTCCCATCAGCTCTACAAGGTATTATTATTTTGATTTTATAGATGACAAAACTGAGGCTCAAAGCGTTTCAAGTTGCCCAAGATCACGTAGCTAGTTAGACAGAACCAGGATTTGAGTTCAAGGCTGCCTCAATCCAAACCATACTTTTTTTTCAATGAACTATCTCAAACTTTTCAAAAAGTACAATGAGTGATCTATCAAACACCCGTATAACTACCACTAAACTTTACCGAATTATTTGTAAGATATTGCCATACTGGCTTCAGATGTTCCTTTCAAACAAAAGGTAATGGGTACAGTGGAAGCATGTACCTTTCTGCTGCCCCAAATTTCTCCTTCCCTTCCCAGACATAACTACCATCCCGATTTAGTATTTGCCTTTCATTATCATATGTTTGCGTCATTATTTCTGATATAAATGTCTGTAAACAATGACATTGCTTTGTATGTTTTTAAACTTATATAAATAGAAATGTTATTATATGCTCTTCATGTCGTTCTGCAAGTTGGTTTTATCAGCCAACATCACATTCCATTGCATGAATATACAGTAATGTATTTATCATTTTTCCATTGTTTTAAGTTGCTGCCAAATTTTGGCTATTACAAATAATGCTACGAAGAGCATTCCTAGTCTCCTTAGGCAGATGTGAGAAATTTTTCTAGGGTGTTACCTGGAGCGTCTATTTTTCCGCTACCCTCTACCAGGGTTCTTGGCGTCTGTGGTGAATTCCTGATGCGATGTTGGGATAGCAGGGTCTTGGGTGTGGGATACAGGAGCAGGATTGTGAAGAACAAGGGGCTTTTAGAGGGCTTGGCCCTGCTAGTGCGAGTCACTTGGGAGAGGGATTTTTAACTTTCAGTTAAAGCAGTGGATCTTGGGCACAAGGAGAAAAGAGGTTGGTTCCTCCTTTGGCCTGATCGACTGAAAAACTAATTTCAAGCTGGACTTGGGGATGTTGGCAGAAGGAAGTAACAGGAATGGACCAAGTGAAATGAGAACACTTGGAAGAGGTTGTTTGGTGTTTTAAGTTAATGATTTTTAAACCATGTGTCAGGGGACCCAAGGGTTCCCATAGAGCCTCCTCAAGGGCCACTTGGGGGAGCACGTGGGCAGAGCGTACTCTGCTCACTTGGACACCTCTATTCTAACTGTTCTACACGTTTCACTTCTCTGTAAGACTTTGTTTCAATAAGCTTTTTGTAGCTAAATGTCTTTTTAACATCCATTTAAGTATGTAGTAAGACAAATAACTAATGAGAGATATTTACTTACAATGTACCCCAACTGAATGTAGTTTGTGCCCCAAGATTCCCTTGCACACTGGTGTTATGGTCGAGCACTTAAATAGACTCTGAGTGAGTCTCATTTTGCGGTGATGGTAGCGGTAATCCATTTATTTGACCCATGTTTCCAAAGGCACATCAAATCAAAGGTAGGAATAGGTTACAAATAATAGTAATAGTATTTGGCTGACTGTTTATTACTCTGCTAGGAGCACCTTCATGTCATGATGACTTCAGAGAATAGTAACAAGTAATTCAGCTACTTGGCTGGAGTGAAGAAAGGGAACATTGAGGCTGGAGAATCAAGTGGGGCCCGGATCAGGAAGGGCCTGTGAACTGAGTGAAGTCATTTATTTGGTCTCGATCTTGAGCGTAGATTTGAGGTGGCATTAGCAGGAAGGTCAGGTGACCACCGAAGTTTCTGCCAGACCTGGATTCTCCTCTTTCAGAGACGCAGCGTTTGTATAAAGCCAGACTCCCCTAAAGGTCGACATTTCATAATGTAAAGAAGAACCCATCTTTGAACTGTGTAGATAAAACATTTTAGTTAAACACAGTTGAGGATCTATAAATTGTTGAACTTTAGTGCTACTGAGAACCTTCGAGATCCATCATTTTTTAAATGTTTTCTACCAGAGAAATATGTCAATGGTTTGCAAATATCATTTATCCACATTGACTCTATAATACAAGCAAACAAACTTCCCGGTACCTAAAATACAAATATTATCTATGATGATTTGAGTGTTCTTGCTTTCTGCTAAATATCTTTTCCCGAAAATGATGGCAAAGTACTTTGTTTGTTTTAACCTGACCCATCTTTCGCAACTCAGTTTAATCATTTTACGGATTTCCTTTTGAAATAAATGGGCTAGATGTTCAGACAATAGTGGCAGATTTTTGCATTTCAATAACACATGCAAGAGAGACCTTTAGTGAAATTTGTATATCAAGTGTTCCCTTGTGCATCTTTTTTTCTAGTGACTTCATTATGAAAGTGTTGGCAAAATAGAACTTTATTAATTCAAAGCAAGGAATGCCAATGTGACCATAAAACATCTAAATTATAGAAAAACGTTTAGAGAAATCCATTTTACTGCTTTAAAATAGAATACCTATTCTATACTAGAGTAGAAGTGAGTGCTAATAAAAGGAAGGTAGTAAATAAAAATTTTTCTAGAGAAAATAAAACACAAAAATCTTAAAGATAAAATTCTATTTTATTCTAAATTAATTACTAGATTCATTTGTTATAGGAAGCTTCATTTTTCTTGAGCTCTTATATTAAAATTGTTAAAATCCTCCCTGAAAAGTATAACATGAGTTTATTTTTTAAAAAAGAAAGACACATTCTGTGTCTGAACAAATTCAAATTTTGAATTTCTGGTTTATGAATTAATAGATATTACTGAAGTATCTGATTGGCTATTTATTTCCTAGAGAATGATGCCAGCGTCCTAACCATGGCAATTTCTTTGCTGGTCACAATCTTTCCTCCACCTAATGTTCAACTTCTTCTGTAGACTGGAACAGACCAAGGAATATTCTGAAGACCTGCTTTGCATATCCATCTTATCCTTAGACCATTCCCAGTGCCAACGACCCTACCGCTTAGGTTTCCTCTAGGAAGACCACCTCATGAGCCCTGTCTAAACCCGACACATTCTAAAATCGCCTCAACTTGAAGCTAAATCCAGGTGGGTCCCCGTCAGTATCAGAGTGGATCTACCAGAGGCGTGCTCACACATGATACAACATCAGAGCAATTGCCTGGTTAAGAGAGGGATGGCCAAAGGCAATGCAACTTACTAGTTTAGCTTTGAGCCATTCGTCATAGTGCCAGACTCTGATGTTAGAATCCCTTTATTTGTATTAATCAAAATAAATTCTTTAGATGTAAGTCCCTATAAAATATCTCCTCTCTTTATACCTGGGCATTAAAGGGTGTTTCAGTGCCTACTTAGCTTTCCTATTTAGAAGTCCCTCTCTCTGACATTAATAATTAACCAGTAAACTAACTTACCCAAATCCTTCAAGCTCAGTTTATTTAAGAAGAGAGTAACTTCAAGAAGGTTACGTCCATGGTTTACTGCTACCTCCAGCCATGGGCCTTTGGGGCATACTTTGTTTTTTAATCTTCCTGGGGAAAAGTTGGGGACAGGAGCAAACGTAAGTAAAAGAACCCATCTTCATTTTTGAATACATCTTAGTTGTGATGAGCAAAAAAGTAAATTCAACAGACTGTGTTAATTTGAAAATAACTCTCTACTTTTGAAAACACCAAGTGGATAGTCTCATCTCTGAATGAGAAAGTCATGGATGCATTTTGATTTGATGAGTGGCGAACAACATGACAGCTTTATGGAACTGTTATTTATAAAAATTTACATAAGTTGTTATTCAAATTCCTCTTCAAAAAAAGTACAAAATAACCTCAAGATAATAAACTTTCTTGGCATTTATTGCTTATTTCCATTTGGGGCATAGTTTTGTGTGTACTGTACACAGTAAAGCAGGATTACTTGGAGATCAATTCTAGTACTGTGATTTGAAAAACTATTGTTGTCATTACTTCCAAATTTATGAGCTAATTCTTCACAAATTTTAGTATTATTATTGAAATACTGTGTATTTTAAACTGCATCTTAAAAATATTGATCTCATATCTAGAAATAACATTTTAGTACTGAAAAGGATCTAGAGAGTATCTAAAGGAACCTACTCATTTCATATATAAGGATAAATCCAGCAGGGCACGTGATACGCCAAAGGTCACACCACTAGAGAGAGACAGAAGCAGGACTTGTATTAAGGACTCTTCTTTACCACTTCAATTTTTTTCCGTTTGCCATAAATGTATACAGGCATACCTCACTTTATTGTGCTTCCCAGATACTGCATTTTTTTACAGTTTGAATGTTTGTGGCAATCCTGCATTAAGCAAGTCTGTTGGTACCATTTTTCCAATGGCATTTGCTCACTTCGTGTCTCTGTGTCACATTTTGGTATTTCTTGCAATATTTCAACCGTTTTCGTTATTATTGTATTATGGTGATCTGTGATCAGTGATCTTTGATGTTATTATTGTAATTGTTTTGGAGCGCCATGAACTGCGCAGATGTAAGATGGCGACTTGATTGATAAATGTCGCGTGTTCTGACTGCTCCACCAACCGGCCATTCCCATCTCTCTCCCTCTTCTTAGGCATCCCTGTTCCCTGAGACACAACAATATTGACAGTAACCCAGTTAATAACTCTATAATGGCCTCTCAATGTCCAAGTGAAAGAAAGAGTCACACATCTCTCACTTTAAGTCAAAAGCTAGAAATGATCAAGGTTAGTGAGGAAGGTGTGTTGAAAGCTGAGATAGGCCAAAAGCTAGGCCTCTTGCACCAAACAGTTAGCCAGGTTGTGAATGCAAAGGAAGAGTTCTTGAAGGAAGTTAAATGTGCTACACCAGTGAACACACAAATGATAAGAAAGCAAAACAGCATTATTGCTGATATGGAGAAAGTTTTAGTGGTCTGCATAGAAGATCAAACCAGTCACAACATTCCCTTAAACCAAAGCCTAATCCAGAGCAAGGCCCTAACTCTCTTCAATTCTGTGAAGTCTGAGAGAGGCAAGGAAGCCACAGAAAAAAACTCTGAAGCTAGCAGAAGTTGGTTCATGAGGTTTAAGGAAAGAAGCCATCTTCATAACATAAAAGTGCAAGGAGAAGCAGCAAGTGCTGATGTCAAAGCTGCAGCAAGTTCTCCAGAAGATCCAGCTAAGGTAATTAATGAAGGGGGTTGCACTAAACAACAGATTTTCAATGTAGATGAAACAGCCTTATACTGGAAGAAGATGCCATCTAGGACTTTCATAGCTAGAGAGGAGAAGTCAATGGCTTCAAAGAACGGGCTGACTCTCTTGTTAGGGGCTAATGCAGCTGGTGAGTAAGTCTGTGCTCATTTACCATTCTGAAAATTGTAGGGCCCTTAAGAATTATGTGAAAACTACTGTGCCTATGCTCTATAAATGGAAGAACAAAACCTGGATGATAGCACATCTTTTTACAACATGGTTTACTTAATATTTTAAGCCCACTGTTGAGACCTCCTTCTCAGAAAAAAAAGATTTCTTTCAAAATATTACTGCTCACTGACAATGCACCTGCTCACCCAAGAGCTCCGATGGAGATATACAATGAGATTAATGTTTTTTTCATGTCTGCTAACACAATATCGATTCTGCAGCCCATGTTTCAAGGAGTAATTTTGTCTTTTAGGTCTTATTATTTAAGAAATAAATTTTGTAAGGCTATGGCTGCCATAGATAGTGATTCCTCTGATGGATTTGGGGAAACGAAATTGAAAAGCTGCTGGAAATAATTCACCACTCTAGATGGCATTAAGAACATTTGTGATTCATGGGAAGAGGTCAAAATATCAGCATTAGCAGGAATTTGGAAGAAGTTGGTCCCAACTCTCACGATGACTTTGAGGAGTTCAAGACTTCAGTGGAGGAAGTCAATGCAGATGTGTTGGAAATAGCAAGAGAACTAGAATTAGAAGTGGAGCCTGAAGATGTGACTGAATTGCTGCCATCTCATGAGAAAACTTTAATGGAAGAGGAGTAGCTTCTTATGGACGAGCAAAGAAAGTGGTTTCTTGAGATGGAGTCTACTCCTGGCAAAGAAACTGTGAAGGTTACTGAAATGACAACAAAGGATTTAGCATATGACAGAAACTTAGTTGACAAAGCAGCAGCAGGGTCTCCAATTGTGCAAGTTCTACTGTGAGTAAAACGCTATCAAACAGCATCCCATGCTATAGAGAAATCATTTGTGAAAGGAAGAGTCCATCGATGTGGCAAACTTCATTGTTTTATTTTAAGAAATTGTCAGGGCCCAGCCCCATGGCTGAGGGGTTAAGTTCATGCACTTCAGCTGCCCAGGGTTTCCCCAGCCCGGATCCTGGGCACAGACCTAGCACCACTCACCAGGCCATGCTGAGGCGGCGTCCCACATGGCAGAACCAGAAGGACCTACAACTAGAATATACACCTATGTACTGGGGGCCTTTGGGGAGAAGAAGAAAAAGAGAAGATTGGCAACAGATGTTAGCTCAGGTGCCCATCTTTAAGAAATAAAATAAAGTAAAATAAATGGCTGTTAAAAAGAAAAAAAGAAATTGGCATAGCCATCACCACCCTGATCAGTCAGCAGCCATCAACATGGAGGCAAGACCTTCCACCAGCAAAAAGATTATGACTCCCTGAAGTTTCAGAGCATAGGCAGCATTTTTAGCAAAAATGTATTTTTTCATCAAGGTATGTACATTTTTTTAGACGCAATGCTATTGCACACTTAACAGACTGCAGTTTAGAGTAATCATAACTTTTATATGCACTGGGAAACCAGAAAATTCTTGTGATGCTTTATCACGATATTACTTTTATTGTGGTGTTTTATTGCAGTGGTCTGGAATCAAACCAGCAATATCTCTGAGGCATGCCTGTACATATAAATATGTAAAATATATTATAAACATACACTTAGAATATCATAAGTGTATAGCATTCTCCCACTCCTAATCTGATTTTCTCACATGGCCACAGTCACTCCAATACCTAAGTAGTTTTTGTTTATTCCTTTTTTTTCTTTTAGGTGAGGAAGATTGTTGCTGAGCTAACATCTGTGCCAATCTTCCTCTATTTTTTTTTAAAGATTTTATTTTTCCTTTTTCTCCCCAAAGCTCCCCGATACATAGTTGTGTATTTTTAATTGTGGGTCCTTCCAGTTGTGGCATGTGGGATGCCACCTCAGCATGGCTTGATGAGTGGTGCCATGTCCGAACCAAGGATTTGAACTGGTGAAACCTTGGGCTGCCAAAGCAGAGTGCACAAACTCAACCACTCGGCCACAGGGCCAGCCCCATTCTTTCTCTATTTTGTATGTAGGATGCCACCACAGCATGGCTTGCTGAGTGGCATATAGGTTGGCACCCAGGATCTGAACCTGCAAACCCTGGGCTGCCACCAAAGTAGAGCTCATGGACTTAACCACTACGCCACCAGGCAGGCCCCTATTTATTCCTTTTTGAAAGACAAGCAGCTGAAGTTCCAAGAGATTGAGATTAAATGACTTCAAATTAGTGACAGAACTAGGACTAGAACCTGGGTCCCATGATACTAAATTCTTTCTACCAAACGGTCCTGACCCTTAACAAGCATCTCCTCTCTTTCTCTGAAAAAGTGAGAATGCACCATTTACAACATGGTAATCAGTTAACTTAATTAATTGATTGATTGAGTGACTCAACAAAAATTTATTAAGCACCTACCATGTGATAGGCACTGGGGTGATAGTAGATGGCATAGAGCTTACATTCTAGTGGAGAAGCAAATAATGAAAGAATGAATGAACAAATGAATGAATGAATAAATAAAGTCAGGTAGTTATTAGTGCCAAGAAGGGAAATATAAAGGAGAGTAAGAGGATAAAGAAATGACGGGCCACTGTTAAAAAGTGTGGCCAGGGAAGCTTCTCCAAGGAGGGGACATTCAAACAGAGCTTTAAGGAAGTGAGGGAGGATGCCATGTAAATATCTGGGGAAAGAACATTCCAGATAGAGGCCAAAGTAACGTTCTTGCATCTCTGCAAGCTCAGTGGGCTGATCCTCTGCAACTAACAGGAAAGAGAATAAGAAAAAGATGAGATTTTTTGTACGATAGATTGTGCTACTGCCAAATCACGAAGGACCAAAATCTGTATGATGGGTGGATCCAGAGCCATCTTTCAGGGACTTGTAAACACTGACTATTTTATGTTTCACCACCACCACCATATAGACAATTCAAAATTAAAACAAGACTAAATTGAAAAATCTACAACTTCTGAGAATACTGAAATTAAAATAGCTTTTCTCCCCTAGAGTTTTCTGATTGCAAAACTCTTGATAAGTTCAGTTTAGTATGCAACTGAAAGTGTTAATTCAGGAAACGGGCTGCTAAGGTTCACTTCCTAATTCTACAACCTATTAGCTGTGTGACCTTGGGTAAGTTAATTATCAGTTTCCTCATCTGTAAAATGGGGGTGATACTAAGACCTTCCTCACAGAGTAGTTGTAGCAACACAGTGAGTTTAAACATATAAAGTGCTTAAAAATACGTAAAGAATAAGGTTTCAGTAAATGTACCTTATGATCATCAAAGCTGAACTTTTCCCCTTTTCTGCTGTTCCTAGCTAAGTTCGTTGGGAATTCAGATGATGGTTGGAAGTCCGGAGATTCTTTTCTCTCTTAGAATTTGCCTATAAGTGATTCCAAATTAATGGTCGTGTAGCAGAACTGCCAGATGCTTTAAAGGATCTAATTGTTTCCAAGTTAATTTCACTGTTACTAAAGACACGCTGATTTTTAAAGACTTTTTAAAAAGTGTTGTAATGTTGACAGAAGCCTGCAATAATTCTGCCAGGTGGGGTGACAGGTGCACCCAAGCCTGTTCTGCCGCTTGAATTAGTAATCACTATGCCCATTTGGATTGAGACACACTTCTTTTTCTATGTAACAGCATATGTAGTGCTCATATTCAAATTAGATACTTTTTTGATACATAATGAATAACCTAGTTTATATTTGTAAGTTTTCTTTTAATAAAACAACCAAAAGTCACACCTTTTAAAATTTTTATTTCAAAAACTTATGTCGATTCATTTCCATTCTTGGATAAATCACATGAAAAACAAAATTGATGGGACAGCCTATGGTTGTGAACATAGCTTGTAACTTTGACCTTAGTTGTGTACAGAACAACTGAGACACCTGCATATAAAGTCCTGCCTCCTTCACTTACAAGCCATGTGACCTTGGTCCAATTAACCTCTTATCACTTGTAAAATAGGAATAATAATAGTACCTACCTCGTTGGCTTGTTATAAAGATTAAAAGAGTTGTATGTAACGTGCTAATGCAGCCTCTCATATATGGTAACTACTCAATTACTGTTATTACCGTTATTGTTATAAGATTGTAATTACTCACTCTTCAAGGACCTCTATCACTACTTCCTTTTCAAAATACACTCCCCCAGCTCACTTTTATTCTATCCTTTTCTTTATCCACTCACTAGTGTAACACAGTACTTCTAAGATTACTTCCTTTCATCTAACTTAGTGAAATTAATGAATCTTAACATCTATCGAGTACTAAGCATCCTGGGTACTTTCATATACATACTCTTATTTTGTCCTTACTGCAGTCTGGTGAAGAAGCTGGTATTTTCACAGTTAAGCTATTTTAGTCTCAGAGAGGGTTAGTGACTTTACCGTGGGCACACAGCCAGTAGATGGCAGAGCTGGAATTCAATATGGTGCTTATGTTGTTTTTTTCTTCCTTGGGCTAAAATATTGACACTATTTACATGTTCCAGTCAACATCATTAAAAGTCTTCCTTTGCTGCAGCAGCTCAGGGAAGGTGCCATTAGTACTTTTCTAAATGTTAACTAAGTCTCTGGCTCTATTTCTCAAGTCTTAATTCCCAGTTATTTCTTCTTGGAAACTATACAGACATTATCATAGACCCCAAGTAAATTTTGATTTAAAATTATCATTTTTAAGTTGACAAAATTCGCCTATTTTAAATTGAATCTCTCAAGTGAGATAAAAAATATCCAAAGTATAACAAAATATATTGTATAAAGATACTGATTCTTCTCTTTCCCTATTTCAACAGGTATGTCATTTCAGCACCAAAAGTATTCCGTGTTGGAGCGTCTGAAAATATTGTAATTCAAGTTTATGGATACACCGAAACATTTGATGCAGCAGTGTCTATTAAAAGTTATCCTGATAAACAATTTACTTACTCTTCAGGCCATGTTACTTTATCCACAGAAAACAAATTCCAAAACTCTGCAATCTTAACAGTATGTATTCATCCTTCATTTTATTTATACATAGAGAATATTCTCAATAAAATGTTTACAAAGTTTGAATATTGATAACACACAGAGTTGATCGTTTATACCGCTCTCCACTGTGTGATTATTAGATGATGTTAGTTGCTGAGGATGATATGGGTGAAACAGAAAATTCTGAATAGGAGAGCTGCATCTGCTTTTTGAGCAATGCATGTAAACTGCAACATTCTTATTGGAAAACAAAATTGTGCTAATGTGAAAATATTTGGAAATGAATTGAAAATACTTGTTTACTGTGAAAATTGCCATTACAAAGAAGTAGAGAATTATGAATATGCATATTGATGTATATGTAATGCATCACCTACAAAAACCCATGGATGCTATTTAATCTTTGTTTGTTTAAACTCCAATATTCTATCACTATAGCTTCTAAAACTAATAAAATTATTGATTACTAAAGTGAATGGCTCCCATTGACAACCTGTAGCTAATAGAAAGAAAAACCTGGATCAAATAACTTTTCCTTCTATTAAGAAAGTATAGTATAACTTGGTTAGATAAGTGCTTGCAACTCATTTTTTATTAAAAATTCTGATAACTAAAAATAACTTTCATACTGATACCAGCTCAACATAAGGTTGACATAAGGGAAGCCATACTGTAGAAAAGAGACCGTATTGTAACTTTGAATGACTTCTGACTAACTAACCCAGCTAAATGCACACACTCCTGGAGATCTAACTGCTCTGTAGATTTTATGACCCCTGCTTGTACATGTACTTCCTGGCTACGATAAGACGATAACTTCGTTCCTTTGAGTTCCTTAGGAATGTGGTGACCCCCAAAGAGAGTCTATGCTGATAGCCATCGTCAACAAAAACTGAAAGACCTGGTGTGGCAACTTCCAGTCTGTAACACTAGAGGGTCAACATTCCTAACCCCTCCCCTATAACCCACTGGCCTATGTAACTGCTTCAAGATTCTGTGCCCTCCTTAAGATGGTTCTTTTGGACATTAGTCAGCCATCTTCCCTCTTGCTAGCAACCTGTAATAAAACACCCTTTCTCTGCCACTGTCTTGCCTCTTGACGACTGGCTTTTGTCTCATGGCGAGCAGATTGTGCCCTTTGTGCAGTAACAATACTTACTATTTATTCACCACACTGAATACATAAATCCAAAATATTGTTTCAAATTCTGATTACATTAAAAAATGAACCAGAAAGTTAAAGACGACTAGACTTTGAAGGGGCTCTGAGGTTCATTTAGACCAGTGTTTCTCTAAGGTGAGTTCTTTAAAAAGAAATTAAAATTTGAAATTGTATAAAGAGCTTAGAGTTAGAATTGTATTAATATTTAGCATTTTGAATTTATTTTATAAATTTGTTTTGATTTTATAATTAAATAAAAGTCATAAGCATAAGAAAATTATACCTAGTTTTAGGTGTGTACATATTTAAGTAACATTGTAATAAAAATAATTTTTTATTATGTTGTAAATAATAAAAAGTCGACACTGAGAGTCCTCCAGGACTCTTTTATCCTTTAAAAGGGGTCTGTATGTTACTTGAGTTTGAGAAACACTGATCTAAATCAATTCTAACCAAATGCAGGAATTCTTTCATTAATGTTCTCGATGACAAATAGTCTAACCTCTTAACAAATACTTCCACTTATTAGGTTTATTAGGAATTAAAATTCACTTCCTAGGAGAGTTATTTTCAGGAGGCAGTCTTCTCTGATGCCACTAGCCACACACGTGTGGTTGTTACCTTTAAATTTGTCAATCAAATTTAACTAAAATCAAAACTTTAGTTCATTAGTCACACTAGCCACATTCCAGTGCTCAAATAGCCACATGTGACTAGTGGTCACTATACTGGACAGCATAGATATACAACATTTTCATCATCACAGAAAGTTCTATTGAACAGTGCTCATTTAGGTGGTTAATTGAAAAGGTAAAAGGGAAAGCATAAAAATCAATACATATTTCCAGCATTTAATTTTATCTTAACATTATAATGTATGTATGTTTGCCAGTTGTTTGATGTTGTGCCAAGGTCTTTTCTTTAAGTATGGGTCCATTCATTACAGCATCAGATCTTTATGATGTGTCACACCTTTAACGAATCATCTTTGTTCTGCAGTTTCTGTTTCTTTAAAGTGGAGAAAGAAGTTAAAGACACTTGCAAAGCAATCTGAGTGCAAAATCTTTATAGATTCTTCCTGTTTTCCAAATGTTTACAGTATCCACATATCTAATTCCACAGCAGTTGATTTTAGTGATTAACTTCTATCACATGTTTCTAAAGCCTAAGTTTTCATAGAAACATTTTCCTTTCTTTTACTACTTTATATGTATTAAATTTGTATATCATGCAATGTAAAGTGGATAATTACAATTACATATACACATTGGAAAGCGTGCAGCTCAACCCACGGGAGCAGAAGGATGCAGATAGAATACAAAGTGTACTTAACATCAGTCAGGATGTTGAATTGAGGGAATGGTGAATATTGGCTAATAAAGTCAGCCACAAGTTTGTTAAGAGAGTTCCATGGCAGTACTTTCACTAAATGTGTGTAAAATTTAGGAAACATGGAACTGAAAAGACTTTCAATTGCTTAAAGCTAAATTTTGATTATTATATTTGACAATGAAGGGCTTTGGGTAAAATTTATTTACATTTTGGCTCCTCTATTATTTTTCAAATGACTAAATACGCATACTTATTGTCTGTTCTCGTGACATTACAGTGGTATTTAGAAAATCAACATGTTTTATAATATTAAAATTATCGTACTCTTTTCCACCAACATTTTCTTTTACAGGTACAACCCAAACAACTGTCTGGAGGACAAAACTCAGTTTCACATGTGTATTTGGATGTTGTATCTCAGCATTTTTCAAAAGCAAAAAAAATTCCAATAACCTATGACAATGGATTTCTCTTCATTCATACAGACAAGCCTGTTTACACTCCACACCAGTCAGGTAGGACATAAGATGCTTCTTTCTCTGGGGGGAGAATTGACACTATATTGTAGAGCTTTTTAAAACATGAAATTAAGTGGAGACAGGTTTCCAACTTGCTCAAAGGAGTCTCAATTCCCAATGACTTTTACACTTATAAATACCCTTTTAATTTTAAGTGTATATGGAAATTGCTAAATAAACAATTAAATGGAATTTAATTTTAAATTTAAGTTTGATTTTAAATATAAATTTTAAATTCATATGGAAATTACAAAGTTGACAATTACATTATCTGCCCCATCACTTATTTCCAAGTAGAAAAAAAGCTTTTTAAAAATTGTGAAATGTTGTGTTATATCTTATTTATTAAACAAATATAATATGTAATTGTAAATATAATTTTAACAATGGGAAAATAATTTGTTGTAGAGCCATGTTCATAAATAAGTTCCATTACTTTGGAGCTCATCTTCAAATTCAGAAAACAAATCCACCCCTAGGGGATCAGATGTTTCAGCAAAGAATAAACTAGATCACAGAAATATATGGGTATTAATTTTCTGAGGGAATCTACCTAAGAAAGTTCCTGTTAGAATATTGTTTCATCTTCATGGCTCTTCTGTTAGAGGGAGAAAGGGCAGGACAGCTAGGCAAAACTCTATGACTGAGGAATAACTGGATTTATTCCAAATGAACTAAAGGTAAAAACACAAGAAAGTGAGAATGTTGTCCAGATACGTTCATGTGTCTGCAAAGTTTTTGTTTCCTCCATCTCTTCCTCTCGCCATCATTGACTTTTGAGCACATCAGAGCTGGAATTATGAGAAAACTGTATGTGGGAGGAGGAGGTCATGAAGTTTTAATAACGATATGATTGGCAAAGAACAGAGGAAGGCAGGCAGGACCAGCGAGACTTGTTGAAAAACTTTTCACATAATGCATACTTGCTAAATGTTGGTTGATGTTGATGATGACAATAGTGGGGTGGAATGGGCCTACACCATTGCCATTTCAGCAGGAGCACCTGTTATGATCAGCCAAGAAAGGAAAGGCCTAGAGAGGGTGAGATACTCTCTCGTCTTGGACAAAATATCATTGTCAGAATAGTACCCTCTCTTGACTCCAAAGATGACTTGGTATACAAGGAAACAATCTCTGCCCATAAAGCTTGGGCCCTTTTAAACATAATCATACCTAGAAATAAACATATTCTTTCCCTTGTCCTCCTCCTGTATTAGGGGAATCTTCATTAATTCAGTCCTGTTGATACTACCTACCACTTAGGGTCTTCGGGCTTTGTCCGATAAGTAGTCTAATACCCAGAGCCTGGGACCTTTCTTAGCCTCATTTATTATTTCTCTATGAGGACTTTACTGTAAGATGTGGTATCCTCATCTATTCTAATCACAGAGGAAACGTAGGGAAGTTTCTCCTAAATATTGACCCATTAGTGAGAGGAAGTGAAGGATAGTGGTTAAAAGCACACTCTGGAGACAACTGTCTGGGTTCCAATCCAAGCTTGGGCTGTGATTAGCTCTGTGACCCTGCACAAGTTACTCAACCTCTCTGAGCCTCACTTTCCTCATCTGTAAAATGGAAATAATAATAGAACTTACCTAGTAAAGTTGCTGTGAGAGTTAAGTGAATTCCTACATGTAAAGCATTTAAAACAGTGACTACCACAGAATAAGCACTAGGTAAGAGTTTTCTGTTATTACTTAATCTGTGGAGTAGCACAAAGCCGTATTTACACAGAAGAAAAAGAATTACTTAAAAGTACTTTTTTAAAAAATTGATTAAATCTTGCTATTTATAGCTGTAATATCCCAGCTGACACATTTAATCTGAAGATCCTTGAGAGATTTTTAGTATAAGCATCTTTAGGATAGAGACCTAAATCTTCAAGGCTTTATAGGATAAAGGACTTTAGAGTATTGACCAGAACCTTCAGTTCCATTCAGCCTGTATCCTGTCTTCCCCTCGAGCTTCATCACCCACCATGTTCCCTGTCATCTGTGGACACAAGCCAAATGGACCCCTTTTCAGTTGCTTCCAATCGATGTTAAGGCCTGTGTACCTCTGCCTGGTACATTCATGCCCGTCCTTTGCCTCATTAACTCCTAGTCAACCTTTCATGCCATTGCAGGACTGGTCTAGAGGGCAGCCTTCTCTGACCTCCCTGACCACTTCACATCTGCCTCTTCTGCATGCTCAGAAAGCCAGGCAATGTGCTCTGTAGCCCTTCCCACCCCTGGAATTTTACATATCCCCGTGTGATCATGTTTTTGCCTCTCTCCTCCACTCCACTCCTTACACCTCCGTGCCTAGCATAGTGCCTGCACACAGAAGACACACAATACATTTTTTTAATTGAGTTATACTTGACATGCAACACTGTCTAAGTTTAGAGTGTACAACATATTGGTTTGATACATTTGTATTGCAATATGATTGTCAACAGTATACTTTTTAAAGCCATATCTTTGGTACAAAAAATTTTATTGATCTTACCTCCAATATGCCATTGCTGGGAAGACAAGATTAATTTTCTAACCTGAACACAAACTGGGTTAGAAAGTAGACAAGTAGTAGTTGTAGAAATAATAATGATAAAACAAAAATAATTTAAAAATAATAAACACTTATTGATTAGTGCCAGACTATGCAAAAGCTTTGCCTTATTTAGTTCTCACAACACTATGAAGCGGATACTAGCAGTCCTGTTTTACGGATGAGGGAACTAAGATTTAGAGGGATTAAGCATCCTGCTCAGGCCAGACTGGGAAATGGCAGAGGCAGGAGTGAAAGCAAAGTTTTGAACTCCAGGGCCTGTACTCTTAACTTTTGTGACCTACTGCGCCTGGCTGCTTCCCAGCAATGCTCAGTCCCGGACAGGATGTGTTCACAGGCAGGAGGAAGGATTCGAGGTGGGAGACAGGAGTGAGGGGCAGGGGGGTGGGGGGCAGAATTTGCTGAACATCTTTCTTTGATCCTTATGATCTTAGTGAAACCAATTTTAGAGAGCTTAACGGGGCTTCTTATGTAGAGCTTTGCATAATATTGACCCGTTAAGATGTTTATGGTGCCAGTTCAATTTTATTTTGTGAGTTAAGTTTTGGCCATGAATAGATTTGAGCATCAGGAAAACCCTACAGAAATTACGAGATGTCATTGCAGGGAAATAGATCAGCAGTCTCAAACAGCTGTGAGTTAAAAGATAAACAGATGTGTTTGTTTAAAAGATGGAGATTAACTGACAGAAAGAAATGGAAAAGAACTAATCATTATTGGGCCCCTGACATTAATCCTTTAACCATGAGAGAACAATTGTAGGATCTGGCTCAAGAAATATAACAAAACCATACAATTCAAAGCTGCCTTCAGCAACAATGGGATAATTTGGGGCCTTGGTGGTTTCTGTAAGTGGAAGACTGTGTAATGTCTAAATCAAATATCTAATTTTCCATTAAAATCTTCAAGTCTAACATGAGACAATATATTATACTCCCATATATTCGTATGGTAACATCACTTTCGCTAGTACAAGATTTTTCATAAAAAACTGCCTAATTTTTTCCTGTATATGTGTTCCAAAAAACTTGTATGTAGCACAACCAGAGGCACTCACAACTGGAATATACAACTATGTACTGGGGGGCTTTGGGGAGAAGAAAAAGAAAAAAAAAAAGAGAAGATTGGCAACAGATGTTAGCTCAGGTGCCAATCTTAAAAAAAAAAAAGCTTGTATGTAAAGATACCTTAATAAAGTGAACTGAACTTTAAATTCACTACAAGTAGCTCTTTAAAGGAATCCAAGAGGATTCTCTTTAAAAGAAAAGAATCTTTAGTAATCTACATGTCTGTAAACTAATTTTTTCTTTCTCTTAAATAAGGATTTTTGTGCATTGATTTTTGTGATTGAGGTTTTTTTAATTGAATCATCATTTTTAAGGATCATTATTGTAAAAAATAAAAATACCATTGTGTTTAGCAGATATCAATTTTTCTTACAGTAAAGGTTAGAGTTTATTCGCTGAATGATGACTTGAAGCCAGCCAAAAGAGAAACTGTCTTAACTTTCATAGTAAGTATGTTATTTATTTAGATAATAATTTAACTCATCTTCAAGACAAAATCCATTGTCCCGTAACCCTGCCCTAACACTTCATGAACTCATTCAATGCTCAGTAAATGGTTATTGAACATCTCCTGTAAGCATAACATTGTAGGTCTAAACCTCTAGGATGGACAGATATAATAAGCTCAAGTAAAAATCTCAGCAAGTTATGATTGTCAACTAAATAATGTAAATATATCCTTCATGATTTCTTTCCTAAAGAGTATCGATAAATCACTAAGAATTAATCGAATACCTACTATGCATGAGATTTTTGATTTGTACAATTCAAGAAAAAGAATTACAATCTGTGATACTTACACTTAAGGAACTTAGAGTTGAGTAACTACCATACTAATACCTGTGAAAAATAGTGCTAAACCATGAGACAAAGATCAGCAGCTATTAACCTTTGATCAGCCATGGCATTCATAACAGATGACATTGACACACATGCAATCAACTCCGGTGGTCTTACCCAGTTTGGGTCACAACCCTACCAAATTTTGTTGGGAAGATAACTGCTCACCTATTAACAGTAGGCGTATTAGTGATAGTCCTTCACTATAGGCTGCAACACCTTTTCTCCTACTCAAAAAAACGGAAAACTTATCAGAACACAAGTGAAAAAGAGTGATGTATAAGGATAACTTTGAATCCTTTAACTTAGAAAAATTATAAACCTTTCACAAACTTTAATATCTAACTATTTTGTAACAAATTACTTGTGAAATGTCAGAGTGTTCCAAGATTGTGGTTGCTAACTATTGACATAGACTGTAATCTACAGAAATTCAAAGAGATCAGGGAGGCCAAGGGACACTTCAAGGAAGAAAAGAGATTTGAACTGGGCCTGGAACAATGAGTAGAATTTGGATATGTGGAGAAGTGGGAGGATTGCTAGAAAAGGAGGGACAGAGCAGAGAGTCAGAAGTAAGAAAGATAGAACAGGAGCTACTTTTCAGTCATGCAATAGAGAGTCTCTTCTAGATAATTGAGACCAAGATACCCTGGAGACTGATATATACAATTCTCTTTTTTTTTTTGGTAAGGCAAGAGATGGAAGAAGGCCCAAAAAGAGGGAGGGAGGTAGCTTAAAGGAACCATGTTTGCCTTCCACAACATTTAAATCATGTTCTTCCTTCATGTTTAATTTGAACATGTGGATATTTGTTAGTAAATATTTCTGTGTATCAAAGATAATATAATCAGTTAATTTTTCAAATGTGGTTTATGTGCTTTGAAGTTGTTTGTTTTTATTCAAAGGATCCCGAAGGATCAGAAGTTGACATTGTGGAAGAAAATGATTATACTGGAATTGTCTCTTTTCCTGACTTCAAGATTCCATCTAATCCTAAGTATTTTAAAGTATTTGTTAATAAAGTTTTCTCTAAAAAGCACATCTGGAACTTTTCGTTATGAGGCAGATAACAAGTCAAATGGAGTCACCTAGTGTTAACAAAGGCGCCAGTGTGAAGGACATGAGGACATGCAAAGTCTTTTGAAGTCTAATGAGAAGCTAGGCTCAGTCTCTGGCAAAAAAAAATTCCTTTTTCAAAAAATATACTTCTCAAAAAAAATACGTCTCATCAATCCTCTTTACATACAGAAATTAAAATTTGAAAGAGGCAAAAATAGTCCCCAACGTTTTTTCTTCCGTCAAAACCATCAATCCCTCCACCCGTCAAGGAATCTTATAGACTATCTAGACTGGTGTGTAGACAGCTCGTGTGGTCTAATCTAATAGACTAAAAGGCTGGTGTGCTCTGAGAGCTATAAAAATATTGATCCTCTGTATTCTTTGCTGCATAGACTGCTAGAAGGCAGATTTCAAAAGAGAGGGTGTTCTCGGAGTCATTTAGCATTTGGCCTCATGCTGAAGGATTTAAGAACATGTTTAAACAGAGCCCAGTGTAATAAATATTTAGTGAACACATTCCCGGTATGGTCTAAGTGTAATGGGCATGAGAGATTCAAAACAGAAACAAAGAGTCCACAGTCCCTGACTTCAAGGCATTCAGAGTAGACAAATAAGATAAGTGTACCTATAAATGGCTGCAGTATAACTTTAAAGCAAAATCTTTTTATGGTCATTTTTGCTCTGCCCTCTAAATGGGATTTTGCAGTTAATTCACTATATGAAGATTTTCTAGAAATTTGTATGAAATTGAAAGATTTAAACAATTTGGATAATTTTTAAATTGTATATGTCTTTAAAAATACTGCATGCTCTATAGCACAGAATTGATTTTATTATTTTATAACTATCATCATTTCTCCAACTTCATCTTGTGCCATTTGTTCCGTTAGCCTCTCGTGACCAGTACATTCCCATCCCCAGTACCTTTGCACATGTTGTCCCCTCTGCTTAGAATGTGCTTCACCTTGCTCTTCACAAGGCTGGCTGCTTCTCTTCCTTTAGGACACAGGGTAAACACTCCCTTTTCAAAGAGCCTATCCCTGGATGCACCATCTAATGCAATCCCTCTCTTCCTTTTACTCTCTTGTTCATTTTCCTCGTGGCACTTATCTCAGTTCTGTAAGTATTATTTATTAATTTACTTGCCTTTTTATTCCCCACTAGACTGTAAACTCCTTGAAGATAGAGGTCTTGTCTGTATTGCTCACTATTGTGTCTCCAACACTTCAGCATAGCAGGCAGTTGATAAATGTTCATTGAATTAATGATAATGATGATGATAATAACTGTAATGTTAAGCTTTATTGATTGCATAACCAATATGCAGGGTGGATATAATTTTTCTCATTTCACAAATGAAGTTAAGTAACTTCCCAAGTCGGATCTGCTAGTAAATAGAAACATGGGAATTTGAACATCCATGGACCACGAGCTCTGCGAAGACAGTGACTCTTCAATCCTGCTCAGTTTTTATCTCCAGTGTTTAATCCAGTGCTCAGTAAACACTTTTGAATGAAGGTCGTTAATGAAACCCAGGTCATTTTCCTCTTTAAACAAACCATACTTTGTCTTCAACCACAATTTCATTTATGTGAAGTGTCACTTTTATCATCTGGATAGGCTTGACCTGTGTTTTACATTTCTGGAGACATTCTTGTGGACTTTCTACTATAGTGTAGATTTTAGTATGATGTTAGTAAAATTAAGCTCCAGAATTAAGTAAATTCTCAAGGAGGATAAGCTCTTCAAATCAAAGCTATTGACTACATTAAGAGAAAATACCTGAAAAAAATAACACAATGTACAAAAAACTAATTACTAAATTTCTATTACCCTGAAAATGCTCAATTATTTCTGTTTATTGCTTAAAAATCTGTCACAAATAAAATATATTACTTAGGCCATATACATCTTTACTTACTTGTCTCTCTTCAAAACAGGAAATGATTAATTTCCTCTGGGTGAATTAAAAATATTTGATGACTTCTGTAATTTTAAATATTTTGCTTCCACAGATACGGTGTGTGGACAATTCAAGCTAAATATAAAGAGGACTTTTCAACAACGGGAACTGCATATTTTGAAATTAAAGAATATGGTAATTTCTGACAATTAAGCATTTACCTATAAAGAGTTAGTGTTTTTGCAATAATTCTTGTCATTAGTGAACTTAATGTCAAATCAATCCCAGACTAAGAGGAGGCAGCCTGCTGGTATGGTTAGAAGCACTGGTTGAGGGGGTGGGAGGTTGTCCGGATGCCTGAGCTCTCGTTCCAGCACCCCCTTGTTAGCATTGAACAAGCACACCAATCTCTCTCGACTTGAATTCCTCATCATAGATCTGGAAGAGACCTAGTCCACTGAGGAGCTTGACTAGTTAAGGTCCTTTCCAGAATTCTGATTTTAGGAGAAACTTAAACAATCAGAGAGGAGATGAGCAGAATGCAGTAAGAATAATAGATGATTTACTCAAGTCATTACAACCAATTAGTGATGCAACAAGACCAACTGGATTTCCACACCCGTAGTGCAGTGTTATTTTCCTTCTGGCTCGAAAATCCCTAACATGTTTATCTGGAAATTTAAGATATTCTTATTTTTAAATCAATCATATTAATGGACTAATATTTAACACATAAATAGTTTAATCTTTCCATTTCTTGTAGTTGTTTACTAGAGTATTTGTATGCTCTGATATCAAATTTAACTTTTTTTTTTGCTTGAAGTCACTTTTTATTCCCCCGGGAGACTCATAATAATATGGAGAATAAACGCACCAATTTTAAAAATTAGTAAACAAAATAGTGACGAAACAAATTTGTTGTAATGTAACTAAACTTTAAAGTTATAGGCTCTCGGTAACATGCAATCCTAACCCATCTCCCTTCCTCCAAGTGTTTTTGCTGCTTCCTATGTATATCTAGAATTCATCCACCTCTTATTGTCTGTAGACACCCATTGATTCATCACAAGCCTTCCTCCTGGACTACTGCCAAAACCTCCTAATTGCTACTCTACTTCCAGGCTCTTCCCACTGGGTATTAGCCAAGATAATCTTGAAACACAAATCTCATCATGTTATTTCACTGTTGAAAATTTCCCAGTAGCTCCTCATCCCTTTTATAACGAAAGTCAAAATCCTTATTTTGAGCTGGCTCCTGCCTTCCTCCTCTTCAGCCTCATTTTACACCACTCTTCCCCTCACTTCCTCCAGCAGTGGTGACTGCATATGATGTTCCATTTGCCTAGAAGACTTTTCCCCTTCTTCATTGCCTAGCCAACTCCTACTCACCTTTCAAGTCTCAGTTGAAAAGCCATTTATTCAGCAAAGCTTCCCCTAAATTCTCTTTCCTGGGAAGGATTCCCTGTACTGATTTATATCAGTTTTTATAACTGGTTTAGGTATTTATCTGTGTCATTATTTGCTTAATGTCTGTCTTCCCTGCCTGACTGTGAGCTCATCAAGGACAGGGTTTGTATCTATCTTGTTCACTAGTATATATCCCTTGGATAAGAGTGTGCCCACTACATGGCAAGTAGGTATTAGATGAAAGGATGAAATATTTTCCTCCACCTCATATCCTGGAGGAAACAGACTGGCCTTGATCTCTAATGGCACAGGAATGCAGCCCACAGCAACAAATTGCATTGCTCTTTCACATCTGGCCTTCACCATCCAGGGAACACACGAGCCATATCTGAAGCCAACTCTCTCATGTACCCTTGGGTGTCAGTCTTTGTCCATAATATCAGGGACATGCAATCACCCAATTTTCTGTTAACTTGTGTTCAGTTTAATAGAATTAAAATCTATAAGCCCTGGTACATGGTCTGAGTTCATATAAAGAGAAGACAGTGCCATTTTGACTGGTGAAATTGTTTTCTCTTGGGCAATCAAGACACCAAAGAGATAGCAAAAACCCCCTTCCTGTCTGTTCTAATTTCTAATTTTGCATGGATGTTCTTTCTTATAGCTAATTTTAAGCTCTCTCTTCTTGCTGAAAGTCAGGGTTTTATGCTGGAATTTGGAAACTGAATGGATTCTATCAACTAGACAAAAAAGGGAAAGTGTTAAGTAAGCAAAAATTTTCCTTTTCTATTTTCAATTTAATAAACACTTGTTGAGCATATACTATGTTTAAGACTTATGAGGAGGGTGAAAGGGAGAGATATACAAAGATAAATAGAGAACAGTCTGTTTTGTTTTCAAAGAGCCCATATTCCAGTGGAGGAAATCATCAATTGCCTATAATAAGTGCTGAAATCAGAGTATAAGCAAAGTGCTTCTGGTACAGAGAGGATGGATTGACCTCTGATTGGCAGAGTGCGAGGCTTCCCAGACATGTTGTTGTCATTGTTGATGATGATGATGATGATGACTAGGTGGATGTTGTGTTGATGTTACAGCTTGTCCAACTATACCAGAAAGTACAGTTGGTTGCTATGCTTTAAAGGCTACTCCAATGTAAATGGTAATATTGCCTCTTTGTTTTTATTTTCAGTGTTGCCACATTTTTCTATCTCAATAGAACCAGAAAATAGTTTCATTGGTTATAAGGACTTCAATAATTTTGAAGTTACTATAAAAGCAAGGTAAGAAAGTTATTTTTTTTTTCCAGATTATCCAGCTAAGTTGAGTGTCAACTCTGGTTGGTGATAGTTGCCCAAAGTGAGATCTGTGATTTTTTCTTCCAGATTTATTGAGATATAATTGACATGTAACAAGCTGCAAGTTTAAGGTGTACAATGTGTTGATTTAATACATTTATATATGTTGCTGGGATCTGTGATTTATTGGCAATATCTGCCATGACTCTGGAACTGACTGCTTGAGGAGACATCACGCCTATAGTTTTCTTGTTTGTTTATTTATTTTGCTGAGGAAGATTGCCGCTGAGCTAATGTCTGTGCCAATCTTCCTCTATTTTGTATGTGGGATGCTGCCACAGTGTGACTTGCTGAGCAGTGCGCGTGACTGCACCCGGGGTCCGAACCCATGAACCCCAGGCCGCCAAAGCAGAGCGCTTTCGAACTTAACTATTACGCTGCCTGGCTGGCACCCATCGTGCCTACAGTTTATTTACTCATTCTGATTTTAGCTGATTCTGACTGTAGCTTTGTTGGTTATTCACTAGCCAAAAAATCCTGAAGATTTAAGTTCAATGTGTATGTTTAGGAACCAGCATAACTTAGGATGTTGGGACTGAGATATGAAGGCTTCACTTCTTATCATTCTTTAACGGCTTAATCAGCCAGCTAACGCTGCATAACTACTTCAAGACCCAATGCCGTAAAACCACAACCATCTACGAGTCAACTGGGCAGTTCTGCCTATCTGGTCCAGTTTGACGTCAGCTAGGCTCTCCCATGTGCCTGCAGTCAGTTGGCTGGTCAGCTGGGGGCTGGCTGATCTAGGGATGTTTTACTCACACGTCTGGCTGTTGGCTGGCCGTTAACTGAAGCTACAAGGATGACTGGACCATGTGTGTCTCTCATCATCCAACAGGGTAGCCTGAAGCAGCAATACTGCTCAAAGAGAGAAAATGGAAGCATAAAAGTCCTCTTAAGGCCTACGCTTGGGACTGGCACACCATTGTTTCCATCACATTCTTTTGTCCAAAGCAAGTTACAAGACCAGCCCAGAGGAAATAGACTCCCTTCACACCCTTTCCATGGTAGGAGCTGCAAAAGTGGTGGATACATGAGGAAGTGGAGAATTGGGGTTAATTTTGCAAGCAATCCACCACAAAAGGTTAGGTCATTTAAAAATGACAATATCATGTAGTTATTAATAACAATAACCAATTTGTATAGCTCTGTGTGTCAGCACATTTCAAACCACTCTGTGTATATTAGCTTATTTAATCTTTATGCAAGCTCTATGAGGTAGATACTATTACTATCCCCATATTGAAAATGGAAAAGCAGAGGTGCATAAGTGTTAAGTAGTTTTCCCAAGATCACACAGCTAGTAAGTCACAAGGTCTGTCTGGTACCACAGTCCATGCCCTCAAATGCTACCTTATACTGTCTCTCCTGCTAGCATTTATTCTCAGATAGTGTTTGCCACCTAGTCTAAACCAACATAAAAGTCTCACTTAGAGAATTATAGAAATTGGCTTCTTTTGATGAAGACCTTACTTTATTTGTTCAAACTATGAATAAAGAAAGTTAGCTCTTGCTATAGAATTGTTGGCTCTGCAGGAAGTTTTCTTTATTGTTACTTTAATTCTAAACTAAAAAAGAAACATGCAGTTAGAATCTTCAAAAAGAACTTATAAGAATGAGATTAGACAGGACATGCTGCTTTTAACGATATGAAAGAAAACTAGGGAGCAGCTCCCGACTGACATCAAAATCATTGAAGAAGTGAGGTGTCCTGTAGGAAAGAGCCCTGGACCTGAATCTTTTGATCTCCTTCAGATCAGTTTTTTCATCTAGCACATAGTAATAGAAATCTGTACTTGGGCCTTATTATTCTAGTTTTGTGAGGATGAAATGCAATAGTGCATGGAAGACAATTTAAAGAGAATCAAGGGGCCGGCTCCGTGACCGAGTGGTTAAGTTCGTGTGCTCCGCTGCTGGGGCCCAGGGTTCGGATCCTGGGCGTGGACATGGCACCACTGGTCAGGCCACGTTGAGGCGGCGTCCCACATCCCACAACTAGAAGGACCTGCAACTAAGATATACAACTATGTATGGAGGGGTTTGAGGAGATAAGGGCAGAAAAAAAAAAAGAAGAAGATTGGCAACAGTTGTTAGCACAGGTGCCAATCTTTAAAAAAATAAAAAAAATAAAAAATAAAGAGAATCAAGTGCTTTATGTAATTTCAAATTGTTCCATTTTATCTGAATTTTATTATTGTAGCCATGTTAGCAAAACAATTTTGTGGCATTACTGTTTGACAGATATTTTTATAATAAAGTCGTCAGTGAGGCTGAAGTTTTTGTCTTTTTTGGAATAAGAGAAGACTTAAAAGATGATCAAAAAGAAATGATGCAAAAAGCAACGCAAAAGACAACGGTAAGATGTCAAGACACATTTGCTTGCACCTAAATGAATGCTAGAGATGGAAAGTTACTTCAAAATCATCTGGTGCGCTTCCTTATTTTGTATAGGTGTAGAAATTGAAGCTGAAAATCTTCTATTGGCTTCTCACTGTCCTTAGGATAAAGTCCACTTTCCTTGGCATCAGCCCCCCTCACCAGCGTATCTCATGCCATCTTCCCCTTTTCTCTCCCTTGCTCTCATCACTCCAGTTTCTCGAACTTATCCTAGTCACTCTTGACTCTAGGTCTTTGCGGCCTGCTCCTTCTGCTTGAGAATGCTCTTTCCCTTTGTCACCTCCTGCCTCCTCCTTGCCTGGCTAATTCCTCCTCATTCTTTAAGTCTCAGCTGACACCCTTTCTCTGGGAAGTCCCCCTGCCTCCTCTAAACTCCTGCCCCACCAAGTGCTCCCTTAGGCCTTGACTCTCTCTCAGGGGAGCATGTTTTTCACTGTATTGCAGTGGTTCTCAACTGGGGATGATTTTTACCCCCAAGGGGACATTTGGCAATGTCCAGAGACATTTGCAGTTATCACAACTGGGGAAGAGGGTGCTCTGGCACTTGGTGGGTAGAGGCCAAGGGTGCTGCTAAACTCCTACAATGCACAGAGCTGTGCAAAGAATTATCCTGTCCAAAATGTCAATAGTGCTGAGATTGAGAAAACCTTTATTGTAATGGCTTATTTACTTTTCTATCATTCTCTACACTAAACCCTTTGTGGATCTGAATTGTTCCGGTTATATGACCAGAGCCAGTATGGTTCCTGGCAAATAGGTGCTCTGTAAATATTTGTGAGCAAATGAATTCATTGGAAAGTTACTTGCCTGTGATTAAGTGCTGTAGTGGTTGCTGGAGCTCAGCTTAGAGCCCTGGTCCCCTTTTCCCTTGCTCTGTGTTTTGACGTTATACAATAGATGATAAGGGCTCACGTCATTCGGCTCACTGTTGCACATTCATGTAGTTTTGCATCATCACTTATTTAGGGTTTGCCTTTTCAAAACACAGTTTTATTTATTCAAGATATAAATTAGATGCCTCTTTTTAATGCGAGATTCTATGCTAGACACAATGCTATGCTAGATATTTAAAGAAATTTAAAGTCAGCTGTGACAAAAATCTCTGGCCTCAAGGTACTCAATTTTAGAAGAAAAAATAAGGCAAAATCTATTTTACTGTTGTGGTTAATAACAAAATAATGTGGTATGACTTAACCCCATATCTTCTTCCCCATTGTATGTTTTTAAATTAGTGTTTAAACATGTAAGCAGTGAAGTACAAATTAAATATCATAAAACCCAACAAGCTCTCAATTAAGAGCAAAAGTAAGCCGAGAGGCCTAGAAAGATGGATGATGTCTTGGAAGTCAGCTAGTACGAAAAAGATCTGTTGAAACATGTGATGTTCAAGACTCTTGCATGTCTATAATTCTATACAAATAAATTAGAAAATAACATTCAGACTTAATTGTGAACTCATAATTAAAATAAAAATTAATCACAATTAAAAAGTCATTCACTTTCTTGGTGATGATTCCTCTGACAGTTGCCTTCAATTTAGAGGCTAGTAAAAGCAGATTTTTGTTAATTTTTCCTTGTAAGTTCTCTGAAATAACTCTTTCATTTTCCCCTTTTAAAAAGTTGATAAATGGAATTGCTCAAGTCACATTTAACTCTGAAACGGCAATTAAAGAACTGTCCTATGAAAGTCTAGAAGATATAAACGACAAGTACCTTTATATAGGTGTCACAGTCACAGAGTCTACGGGTAAGTTTCTTTTTTTTTAGACAGCATATTAAAAGTACAAATAATTTCTATGATTCTTTCATATTTTATTTTCTTTCTTAGTTAAATTTTACTTATAAAAAGTAAATTATTAAAAAGTGTATTATTAAAAATTGGGATTAGAGGCTAGCTATGCCCATCTCTAGTCCTTGGGTCCCTATTGCCTCAACTACAAAAATGGGATGACATCCGCCCAGTTGATATCCTGAGTGGCTTTGCAGGTGATCTGGCTTGAACATCTGCACCCCAATGTTCTCCTTTGGCAAGAATCAAAATAAAAATGAGATTATGTATGTAAAAATGCTGATAAAGTGCTATGCAAATGAAAGATATTACTATTATCATTTTAGACTCCTGTGCAATAATAAAGTTGAACCAAATGCCTCCTAAAGCCTTTTTCAGCTGTAATATTCAGGAGTTCTATCTAAAATTGGAAGTAACAATGTTTATAAAATGGCTACAATAATAGTATATCCTTCATAGGGGCGTTGTGAGGATCAGAGTCAATATATGCAAAGCACTTAAGACAGTATCTGTCACATGGTGAAGACCATAGAAGTGTTAGCACTCCTCCTCCTCTACTTCTTATCATCCTCCTCCTCCTCCTCTTCTTTTGTGGGTCCACCTACTACTTTCTTAGCATCCTTAACATCTTGTCTAGTGCTCTCAACCCTCCTCCAGTGGTTTTTAATAGTCATTCATTATTAGTCCAAGTTGGGTCAAATTGTCTTACTTCTGGTACATCTTGATTATTAATGTTCTTTATACTTTCAGGTTTATATTGAGTCCTCAATTAACCTTGAACAAATAATTTAGCCACAATGAGTCTGTTCTTTTTTTTTTTTTTTCCTGTAAAATGAGAGTTAGACCAGATGATCCCTAAGGTCCCTCCCACCTCTTTAAATTTGTCTTTCTAGGTGGGAGAATGAAGAATTGAGGTAATTATCCAGTTATGGAGCACCTGGTACGTATCAGATGCTCAGTAGATGTTGGAGAGCAGTGGTGACTTTATACTCCTTCCCTGGCTATCGGTTTTGACATTATTTAATGTTTCTTTCTTACTTTTATTTTTCCTCATTTTATTTTAAATTAATTCACTTTATACAATATTTATGAGATATTCAAAGAGTACTGCTAAACATGCAGGCTTACAAACATGAATGATGTCTAATTCTAGCTCTCAGGTGGCTTACAAACTGGCATCAGCTATAAGACAGGTAAACAAAGAATGTTACAAAAAGAAATTCCATTTGTGCTCTAAGCAAAGTGCTTAATGCTTATTGACCTTCAGAAGAAGGTGAGCTCCTAGACGATTGTAGAGCAACCAGGAACAGTGTCCTGAAGATGATCAGTCTTGAAGGATAAGTAGGGTTTTGAGACAGGGATGGTCTACAGGGTGAAGTGGGGCACCCTCCACAGAGGGGATATACCAAGGGTGGGAAGCGAAGCTTGATCTGTGAGAATAGCAGATTATCCAGTTGGCTGAAGTGGCTGAAGTATGTATAGGGGTTGTCAGGGATGTAATATTGGAAAGGAGTTTGGGAGTTCTAGAGCTTTACATGTTCTTAATAGTTTAGCTTAAGTTTTAGCTGGACGGTAACACTATTGGGCTCTGCCAGTGGACTCTGAGGGTTCTCTCTTCCTCAAGCACTCTTCTCTGTCTTCCTCTCCATCTCTCTCCATATCCCTGGGCTCTAATGGTGAACCCCCTGTAAGACTCAGTCTCTGGCCTACCCTTTCCTTCTCTCCTTAATCATTTGCATATACTCAACTGAAACTCAGACCACTGAGAAAAGGTGGTGTCCCTTCTTTGCATTCTTCCTCGGTCCAGTTCTATAGCTCTACGTCCACTCTCTACATACAAGTCTTGTCCATAAGGCTTTGGAAACTGCTGAGGTCTAAGCTCTTCTCTGTGCTGCCCCTCTGAACCAAGACCCATGTCCTACCTACCACTGGTAAATGAATGAGTGTGGCAAGAGTGAGTGAATGAATGAGCATGTAGAGACATATAGAGACAAAACAGATGCTCATGCCGATCATTATGCTCCTTAAAAAGGTCAACATGATCCTTGTCATTTCTTTAGGTGGATTTTCTGAAGAGGCAGAAATTCCTGGCATCCAATATGTCCTCTCTCCCTACAAACTGAATTTGGTTGCTACTCCTCTTTTCCTGAAGCCTGGAATTCCATATTCTGTGAAGGTAGATGAAGGGGGGAAGACTGATGAGTATGACTGTCTTTTTCTGTTTACGGAAAACATGGCGGGTGGCAAACAGAGGAAGGATGCTGAAGAGGCAAGTCACGGAGGGAACTCACTCTGTGAAACCTGCCCCTCCCGAGGGTGCGGACAGGGGTGGGAAACTGCAGGCCAGCTTCAGCCTCAGGAGTGATTTCGACCCAAGTGTCAGTATTTAGTAAGATAGCTTGTGTTACTCATCCCTAAATAAGCACTGCATTAAATGATACATAAATAAAATCCCATAAGTCTGTAGTTCAAAAAATACTAACATTTAACATTATTTGGTGGCTTGTTCTTTAAAAGCCTTAAGAAAGAGATATCACTTTTGAAAATAAACCCCTTTCTCTTATCACTTTTTACCTCCTGTGTGTCTCTGAGTTTGCATTTCTGTGCTTTTCACTCTCTGTTCTCTTCGTGAATAACTCTGTCTGAGCTCATCTTTCTGTGTTCTTCTCTGTCTTTTTCATCTTGACTTTCTCTCCCTGACTCTCTTTTCTCTGTCTTTTTTAGCTTTCTCCTTCCTCTTTAATGTTTTCTCTCCTTCCTCTACTTTTCCTTTTTTAAATGCTGATAGTATGAAGTTAAAACAGTCACTTGATTTTTAAAAATTATTTATCAAATGGAAATTTTTGTTCCCTGTCCTTAATTTAGAAAGCTAGAGCAGAATGTTTTATTTTTTTACTCTTTGAAAACATGTTGCTTTTAAAAATCAACTTTAGTACAATTAAAATGTGTGACTTATTGCTCATTGTGGGTCACTGGATTTTAAGAGAAAAAGATTTACCAAGACCAGGCAAGCTTTGGATATGCCTATAGTTTCTTGTGTACGTATATAATATATAATAATTTATAATATATTACTACATGACTTGTTATTGTTAGTGCCCTTGAGTTGATTCTGACTCCTAGTGACCCTGTGTACAGCAGAGTGGAACCCTGCCCAGTCTTTATGCATCATCCTCTCACCTTCTCACGCTCTACCAGACAATGTTTCACTGCTAGTCACAGGGTTTTCATGGATAATTTTCTCTGAAGTGGGTGGCCTTCCTAGTCTGTCTTAGTCTGGAAGCTCCACTGAAACCTGTCCACCATGGGTGACTCTGCTGGTATTTGGAATACTAGTGGCATAGCTTTCAGCAGCACAGCAACACATGGCTGCCACAGTATGACAACCAACAGATGGGTGGTGTGATTCCCTGACTGGGAAATGAACCCGGGCTGTGGTGGTGAGAGTGCCAAATCTTAACCACTAGACCAACTAGAGTTGGTTATTACTGTATAATACATATGATAATATATAATATATTACAGATAATATAGAGCAATATATAATATATCATAAATATATTATTACATAGAATATATTTATATTATTTTAAAATATCTTATATATTTAATATCACATATAAAAGTGAAGTATATCTTTGTGGAAGTTATATATGACCATAGGCATGGTGGTGAGAGGTAGAGATTAAGGGGCAAAAAAAGATGCATTTATTGCTTCTCATATCCAGGAGAATCGTTCCCAGAAGTGATTGCCTCATTTTCTCCTTTATACAGTCCTAAACCAGTTGAAGAAACACAGAAGTTAGATAGCAGAAGATCTTATCACATCTACTTGACAGAATGATATTTATGTTCTGAATCTGCTTCACATACAGGGAATCCATTCAAAAATGGTTTAACAAAATAAAATTCAACCTTTCTATAAACTGAGAGCATACTTCTCTTTCCTGAGTTAAACATGATTAATTTATACTGTGGTGGGGAGGAAGGGAAATTATTTCAGAATTGTTGTGCTTTAAAAGAAGTGATGAGCTGTTGACATGGATCTGGACTTTCTGACAAACAGGTGCAGGTGAAGGATTCGCTTGACCAAGTGGTAGGAGGGGTCCCGGTGACCCTGAATGCACAAACGGTCGATGTCAACCAAGAGACGTCCGACTTGGAGTCAAAGAAAAGCATAACGCAGTCCAGTGACGGAGTGGCTTCATTTGTGGTTAATCTCCCATCTGGAGTGACGGTGCTGGAGTTTAACGTGAGCTGAATTCTCCTGTTAAATTCTCTAGGACAATGTGTACTTTTGACTGTGTGTTTTGGCTAGCGTGCAAAACAGATGTGGCAGATTTTATACGTGAGTCCAGTGAACATTTCCACAATTTTGCATCCAGAGAAAAAAAAAACCACCAGGGGCAATCTGCTAATCCATTGAATGGTCCTTGAGGTAGATAAATCTATCAGTTTGGGAATCATTATTTTCTGTTACATCAGTAAGACTATATTAGACTCTAGAAGTTTCAGAATAGGTATAGCAGTGGAAGTCAGTGGTAGGAATATTCTCTCTCCCCGCGCCTCCCCCCCCAACTTTTTATCTCTGTTCAGGGCCACACAAGGGTCACATGTGGAAGCCTCCCTGTTTTCTAGCTGGGTGAACCACGCTGCCTTAGAGCTCACCTAATAGTCTTCTCTCCCAGCAAGTAACATTTAAGTTCCCAATCCCATATAAAAAATGGGCAAGCTCATCATGCACATCAATGACTGCAGTATGCACACGTTCACTGCCACCTCCTGAGCACTTTTGAAGTGGAGGCATAGTGCTAAGAGCATTCATTATGTAGAACCCATTTAATTCCCATTTAAGCAGCTCTATGAGTTAGAGAATATTATCCTTGCCATTTTGCAGCTGAAGAAATGGAGGCTTCTAACCTCTCTTGTGGTTAAATAACTTATCCAGAGGTAGTGAATGGTGGCACTGGGATGCAAACCAGTGCATATCTCACTCCAGAGCATGAGCTACTAACTTCTTACTGTCAAAGGTGGATACTGCTGCCATGATGTCATTTCTGCCCCAGTCCATGTTTATAAGCACTCCTCTGTGCCACTACTTCCCAAAATAATGGGCCAGAGAGCCTCTGTAATGTTCATTCATAGCTCCCATCCTCCAAGCTCAAAACCTCCCCACGTCTGCCCTTCTCTTACCCCAGTTCCTCTCATCCCAATCCATAAGGAGAAGTGTACCCAACTTGCCATGACATTTCAAGAAGGCTACCAATATTTGTTCTGGGAGCATCTTTCTCTCTTCACTTCACCAGACTTTCCCACCACAGCCCATAACCCCATATTATCCTAATTATTGTCCATCATCTTTCATAAAGTTACTTGATACCACAGCTGTACAAACTTTGGAGTAATGGAGGGGTTTTTTCTTTAGCATTTGGTGTTGTGAAATTTAGAAATTTATAAAGCAAAGAAAGGAACTTAAAGAGTATGTTTCACAGAAAACATTACATCACAGTCCACATGTCTTTCTTGAAATTTTCCTTTTCAGGTCAGGACCGATGACCCACATCTTCCGGAAGAAAATCAGGCCAGCAAAGATTACCAAGCAATAGCATATTCATCTCTCAGCCAAAGTTACCTTTATATTGACTGGACTGAAAATTATAAAACTTTGCTCGTGGGAGAACATCTGAGTATTATTGTTACCCCCAAAAGTCCATTTATTGACAAAATAACTCACTATAATTACTTGGTAAGTACAATAATGATAGATTTACATCTATTATTCCCCCACCTGGAACATTCTCGTTTGCTTATACAGAAGCATTAGAATGATTCCTTACATTTATTTTTACAAAGCACTTTCAAGAACATCATCTAATTTAATAATCAGTTTTTCAAAAACCTTTATGATAGGGGATGATTTTCATGACCATTTCACAGAACTGTGGGACAGAGAGGACTCGTCATAGTCATAGTCATAGACACTGAGCTTGGAAGACGAAGGTTTTGATTTGAATTCCTTGTCTGATATGCCTTTCACCAAGGAGAGCATGATTACTCCACAGAGACAGCCTGACTCAACTCTCACATTACCTCCGCTCTATTTCATGGCCAAAGATGACACGCCTTGCCTAGACCTATTTCAAATATGTGCATTTTCTTGGCACAAAAGGGGGACCCCAATCCTACTCTTAAGAGTTGAGTCATATCACACCTGTTCCAATTCTACAGTTCAGCAACAGCCTTATTACATCACTCATATTAAACGGAAGTGGCCAATCAAGCCTGTCAGTGAAACTTGGGAAAGAATGTGACTAAAATGATAGGAGCTGGGGCCGGCCCAGTGGCCCAGTGGATAAGTTCACACATTCTACTTCTTGGTGGCCCGGGGTTCGCTGGTTTGGACCCCGGGTGTGGACATGGCACCGCTTGGGAAAAGCCATGCTGTGGTAGGCATCCCACGTATAAAGTAGAGGAAGATGGGCATGGGTGTTAGCTCAGGGCCAGTCTTCCTCAGCAAAAAGAGGAGGATTGGCAGTAGTTAGCTCAGGGCTAGTCTTCCTCAAAATAAAATAAAATAAAATAAGAGCTTCCCAAGAATTGCCAAAGAAACAGAATGAGTTATTCTGATGGCCGGGCCAAAGAGGTGGTGATGGTTTTTTCAACATTTTTGAGGAAGAAATTAAAACATAAATGAGGACCATAGGTCATATTGACTGAAGAATTAGGGAACTTGTTTAGGATGACATACAAAAACCACATATGCAATCCTGCTCTCTAAGGACAATTTAAGAGATCTTTGAGGACGTTTTGGCTCCACGTGATTTGTAATTTTTTTTAACCTTATGCCTCCAATTTAGAACTTAATCCCTAGCTTTATTGTGAGAATTAAAGGAGTTGAGTAAATGTGAAAGTTCTTGGCACATAGTAGGCCCATACATGTTAACTTTCTTTTTCTTTAACATAATTCCTACTCCAGCACCAAGCTCTATCCTGAAGCAAAGATTTTGTTTTTGTAGTTATTGTTGCTGCTACTGTTTATTTTCAGATTTTATCCAAGGGCAAAATTGTTCACTTTGGCACAAGGGAGAAACTTCCAGATTCATCTTATCAAAGTATAAACATTCCAGTGACACAGAACATGGTTCCTTCGGCCCGTCTCCTGGTCTATTACATTGTCACAGGAGAGCAGACAGCAGAATTAGTGTCTGACTCGGTCTGGTTAAATATTGAAGAAAAGTGTGGCAACCAGCTCCAGGTGAGTCCCAAATTATAAGTCACACTCAAATTTTCTTCTGAATAAAGGAGACTGTAAACGCAGCTACCCTGTGAAGTTCTATCATACAGTTGACCTTTTCTTTTCTTTTTCCAATCACCTTTTAGGTTCGTCTGTCTCCAAGTGCAGGTGCATATTCTCCAGGCCAACAAGTATCCCTTAATATGGCAACTGAGTCAGATTCCTGGGTGGCTTTATCAGCAGTGGACAGTGCTATATACGGAGTCCAAATGAAGACCAAGAGGCCTATGGAAAGAGTTAAGTAGGGCATGGCCTTGGTTACTGGTGTGTGGTGTGGCTCTGCCTAGTGCTTCACAAAGTGTGGCCACCAGGGTAGGTTGTGGAGGAAGAATTAAGGGAAGACTGGGCTTGCTTTTCTAGAATCTACTCAGAAGAGTGGCTCTAGGTGGGTAAGCCGTCCTGATGTTAGTTCCCAAAGGACAGATCGATTCTTTTTTGTTTTTCCAAGTGCACAGTTAAGCATTTTAGAAACATTTGAGCATGCTAGCAATTCTATTCGTGGAGCAAAAGTGCCATCAGTTGGGAGGGTTTGGGGATATGGGACAGGGGAACTTTATATTAGCAGCACAACAGAAGACTGGACAAGCAACCTCTGAGTTTTTGTTTTGTTTGTTTTTTTACTCTCATTAAAATCTGTGGTGCAAAAGAATTTGAAAATGATTCAGTGCCCCTAAGGTCCCCTTTATCTCCCCTATGCTCTGCTACTATTTTCTAGTCTTGAATTTCTTTGAACAAGCAAGAGAGAACTGAGAAACTTAAAGTTAAAAACATTCAGAAAGGAAAAGACATTTGGGGTCAAAATTAAAACTGGAATAAGCCCCCCCAAACAAGTCCTCATCCACTCCCAATCCAGAGCCCTAAAACACAAGAGATTTTGCTCCTTTTTTTTTAGCAACTTAAACATTAATTTTTTTGTTAATTCACTCATTCATGCATTTACTCACATTCTTTTTTTGGAGGGGGGCATTATATTGATTGCAGCATGCATTCCATGTACAAAACACCATGGGCTGGGGTCTAAGAAATTCCTCGTCAAAGATCAAGACTTAGTTCTTGATGTAATTTTGAAAAGGTATGTATTTATAAATACAAAGGGACAAGCTAAAGAAATGAAGTTGGGAAATGTGGTCTTTGGTCTTATGATGAATGAGTGGCCTGTGTATTTCACAAGTTTATCATCATGTAACAGCTCGTACCTTTAGTTCTTTAGAGGAATGGCTTATACAGCTGAATAGGCTCAACGTTTTGCCTTTCTGGACAGGTCTTACAGGCGTTAGAGAAGAACGACCTGGGCTGTGGGGCAGGTGGTGGCCGCAACAATGCAGATGTATTCCACCTGGCTGGACTCACCTTCCTCACCAACGCAAACGCAGATGACACCCCAGAGAATGGTAAGACGCTCAGCACTTTTTGTTTATTTTTCAAGTTGACTATTGAAATTTACATTGATTATTTGCTCCCAGATCTCATTTTTGTCCATCCTCCGAGAAGATTCTCTACACTGATCTCAGAATGACATGGCTACGTAACTCCTCTGTATAAAATGTTTCATTGGACTTCGAGATAAAGTACAAATTCTTTAGTGAACTACTCAAAGCCTTTTGTGATCTTCTCCCCAGCTCTCTCCAGCTCTCTCCAGCTCTCTCTCATCCTGCTCTACCTTACCGTATGTTTAAGCTAAACAACCAAGCGTAGTTCTTGGGTGGCGCTATGTTACTTTACGCCTCTGGGCCTTTGCTCCTCGGGACTGCTTTCCCTTTTATTAGCCTGGAGAAGCTAATGTAAGAATCATCTACACTATGAGCCCACTTTCTTGTATAGAATTGATCATTCCCTCCTCTTTGTATAGGGAGAACATTGTAGGGACTAGATCTTAGTTTCAGGAAGCCCTTTAGCTATTTAGCTCTATACATAAGTAATACAATAGCAGTGCATTGTTGCACATCCTTAGACTTAGTTATACATCCTGTCTCAACCACAGCACTGTGAGCTCTTTAAGGGCAAGGACCACAGCTTAATCCTCTTCTTTCTATGGTTTTAAAATTGTTCATAATTAAACTTGATACTATTATTTGTAATAATATAGCACAAAGAACAAAAATAGCATACCCAACAAAAACTTTACTCGCTCTAAATGCTTAGATATTTCTTTGTGATCAGTGAATCAGAAAGGTTGCAGGATTTGAAACCAAACTCAGATTGAACAAGTCGTGCTGTTTGACACTAGATCACGAGCTCCTCCAAGATAAAAGTCATATTAAGATGTGTAGCACACAATGCCTAGTCGAAATCAGGCTCTCAATATTTCTGAATGAATGAATGACTTATGAACGTTTTAAAAACTTCAGTAATTTCATGGAATTTTATTTTTTTGAGATTTTATTATTCTTTTCCTTCTTTACCTTTTTTTTGTTTTAAACAGATGAGCCTTGTAAAGAAATTCTCAGGCCAAGAAGAATGCTGCAAAAGAGAATAGAGGAAGAAGGTATTCTAAAAGTTTCATATGATTGTAAAAAGTTGTGATCATGTTATTCAAAAGCTAGAGAAAACTAGACATTATCTAATTTCCCCTAATTCAGATAAAATAGGTGAAAAGAAACATATGTACAGATATCTAGTCACCTCCCTCAGAAAGATTAATCCAAATAAATCCAACAGTTCATTTGTCATAACTTTAATCTGAAAATTAATCTTTAGTATTTCTATCTCTAAAGTCTAAAAGATTAACTTTTATTTGTCACAAATATTTCCTCTCTACAAACTTCATCTAGCAATTAAAATCATATTCTTCCATTGTATTCTGACAAAACCCATCATTTGATTGACGTTGGGGTGTACCCGGACATCTCTCTCTTCTATTTCATATATTAAACACTTAATGGTATTTTGGATTATTCTTTGGGAAATGTCTAATAGAAATTATTTTAAAACTATTTAAATAGAAATATGATAACTGGCAATGTTACAATAGCAAGAACATTGAACTGGGAGTCTGTGACCTGAGTTCAACTAACAGTCACTCTTACAGGAATATAATTCCTTCCATTTGTATATGAGTTATTTTCATTCTAAGTTCTAACCCTGTGAAAAGAGAGACACCGATTAATTTGAGTGCCTATGATGAAGAATGATGCTACCAGTGAGGGTCCACAACCATAACATAGAAGAAGTGTCTGAAAAATTAGGATATTTAGTTTGAAGAAGGAAACACTTGTCAAGTGATGAGAGCTACCTTCAAATATTGGAAGGCTTCTCAGATGGTTGACTTATTTTACTCAAAGGGTGCTGAACGCAAGGAGACAGTTTCAAGAGTTAGTTCATTGAGCTTAGTTGCAGGAAGCCCTTTAACCGTTTAGTGTGAATTGGAATAGACGACCTCATGAAGCCACGTTCTCCCTAAAGTAGTTCCAAAGGGAGGCTGGTCAGTCAACTAGCCATGGCTATTGTGGGGAGAGGCATTATAGGGCAGTAGGAAGTGGGTATCCTTTGAGATTCCTTCTAAGCCTAAGGTGTTATGACTCTCTTCAGAATCAAAGGCACTTGTATTCTTACCATTTCAGTTGCTAAATACAAACATGCAAAGATAAAGAGATGTTGTTACGATGGAGCCTTTCGGAATGATTTGGAAACCTGTGAGCAGCGAGCAGCGCGGATTACGATAGGCCCAAGATGCGTCCAAGTCTTCAAGGATTGCTGTGCCATTGCAGAACAGCTCCGTGCTAACGAATCTCATAAACATATACAATTGGGAAGGCTGCGTAAGTTTGACATTTTCTGTCAGGATTCTGCCCAATATGAGGAATTTTGTGTAATTTTATGCTGCTGAGAAAGGCAGTTTTCATGCTCTTTGAAAATAGAAAGTAGAAAACATAGTTTGTAAATGCCTGTAAGAAAAAAGTTATTTTGGGGAATCAACAGAGATATATATAGTGTATATATATACACTATATACATATATGTATACTATATACATATATACACACACAAACATATATATATATACACACACACACACACACACATATATACATACAGAGCAGAGTGCACTAGTTTATAGTCAAGATCCAGGACAAGTTTAAAGCTGACTCATTGTTTTGTTTTGTTTTGTTTTTTAAAGATCGGCACCTGAGCTAACAACCGTTGCCAATCTTTTTTTTTCTTTTTCCCACTTTATCTCCCCAAATCCCCCTGGTACATAGTTGTATATCTCAGTTGCACATCCTTCTAGTTGTGTCATGTGGGACGCCGCCTCAATGTAGCGTGACGAGCAGTGCCATGTCCGCACCCAGGATCCGAACCGGCGAAACCCTGGGCTGCCCAGCTGAGCGTGTGGACTTAACCGCTGACTCATTGTTTAAACCTTAATGATTAGTTATCTTCTCTGAGCCTTAACCTCCTTATTTTTAAACCAAGAACCTTGGGCCAGATGATCTCCCCTACGCCTTTGAGTTCTACAGTTCTATGATTTTGTGATATTACAGCCTTTAAAAATTCTGTTTATGCCTTTACTAACCAAATACAGCAAAAGATTTCTAAATCTAGCATACGTACATAAAGTTGAAATCTTATTTCAGTTTCAACCTCAATATGTTTTCAGAATTTATAGAACTCTCATTAATGTGCTTTTAGAACTTTTAGGACTTTTTTTTTTTCATTTGTGTATAGTTAAAAGAAAACCAGTGAAAGCAGAATGACAGCTCCTGTTTCACAATCTGATTGTTTTGCTTAATAGTATGTCTTAAACATCGTCCATCTGAATGGATATATTTCTGCAAACACCAATTCTTGTGGCTGTTTCCCAAAATCAGTTCATTGGATATATTTAGGTTGTTTTCAGGTTTTTGCTTTTTATGAGCAGCATTTTCATGAACAATCTAGTACTTAGATTTTTCATTGTCCAATTTTTCAGCTATCCTCATCTGCTTTAGCTTCAGCTCCATGGAACTTAGTCTCTGCAGCTCCTTCCTCTCTGGGACTCTGCCCCTCCTTCTAGATGGCTTGGCCTCGCAAAACTCCCGTCTGTGTTGCAACAGCTCTGCAAGGGTCTGCGTGCTTCCTCTCCCTGCCGCACGGCAGCCTATGCACTGCCTCCAGCCAGTAAACCTGCACGATTTCAGGGTTCAGTTGATCTGTCTCCCTTCTCTCAGGGATCACAGTCCTGGGTCACTTATGCTCTACTGTCTGAAAACCGTTTTGTATCGTGTGCCTGGTTTCCTATTTTTTTAAAGCAGAAGAGTACCTCTGGGCCTTATTAGTGCATCTTGGACAGAAGCAGAAGTTCTGTCCATTTTTATTAAAGGAAATGTCAATAAATTCTTGAGCTAGGGCAGAGAATCACATAAATCTCCCTATTTTATAATATAAACACAATTATTCTAATTACAAAAATGCAAATAACTTTATAGACTGATCAGTATCTCGTATAATCTCAGGAACGCTAAACATCTAGCAATTCAAGAAACAAATCATTCAAGATATTTTTGTGCTTTATTTGTTTTGTCAGTGTTGTTAGTGGAGAAATCGCAAGGCCTGTGTAGTTCTATTTCGAAATCACTAAGCAAAATGTTTTCTTGACCTCTCAGAGATGCTTGTTATAGATTAATAATCCATAGTTTAAAATTCAGCTCTAAGTAGAATTTGTTGTTTTTCTGTAATCAACTATATTTATTTCCCCAGATATAAAGACCTTGTTACCAGTAACTAAGCCAGAAATAAGGAGCTATTTTCCAGAAAGCTGGTTATGGGAAGTTCATCACGTCCTCAAAAGGTATTGTACCTCTTTGACATTCCTCTGAAAAAGGTGGGGAAATGCAAAAATTGTGGCCAAAAATCTGGAAACTACCCGTTTCCCAATAGTTTATTTAAGAGTTAAGACGGTAATACCACTTGGTCAAATTTTGTTTTGTTTTGCTTCTTTTATGTGCTTTGTTCTAGTAATTGGTTCCAGGGCCTGAGGAACTCCTGGGGAAGAAGGCTGCTATTCCATTTAATTTCATTCCACTTCAGTAAACCTTTACTGAGCACAACTGTGCTATATGCTGTATTAAGCAGCTGTTTTCCAACTGAAATATATGTACCATAAAACAAACATTGGTTAAGAAGAAGCAAGTTCCTTTTCTTGTTAGAGTCCTTCATGCGACACGGTTCTGTGGAATGCCTCCTCTGTACCAGGCACTGGAAACAGTGATGAGCAGTGCTGAGTCCCTGAGCGTTGCCCTCCCTCCGAGGGCTTTAAGCACTGACTCTCCAAGGAGCAGTCAAGGCACCGAGTTTAGGGCCTGGCATCAGTCTTCTAACGGGTCTCCTCGTCTCTACCCTTGTCCCTTCTAATTCTTCCTCCCCAGTGTTGGCCATTTCGTCTGACATTGCCCCTTGGCTAGCACTTCCTTTTGTAAGCCTTCCTACCACTGTCCACTATCCTACAAGTGGTTGGATGGATCACCTCTCCCGATTAACCCTGTTGCACGTAGCACACAGTATGGTAATGGCTGTTTACCTGACTGTCTTCCACATTAAGATGTAAATGCCTCCAGGACAAAGACTAAATTCAAATTACGGTTTTATATCAAGGACTTCGCATAGGGTCATCTTGTAGAGGCACTAACATACAATGATTGTGTTGAATCAATGATACTGCCTCTGAACTTTGAAAATGCTTGATTGGTACAGTTCTAACAGTGAACTGCAATTTATTTACTTAACTCTTTCTTCCACTAGACTGTAAACTGCTTGAGAGCAGGGCTGTATCTTATGAGTGCTGTATACTCAGTGTTTAGCCCTATGCCTGACACCAAGTTTGTGGACAATTGCCACTTACTGAATGAAATAAACAAATATCTAAGCTTAATCTTCATCAGAAAATTTTAGTTATGTCAACTTTTTTGTGAGCCATGTTGAGATGCATTACTTTGCTCCCCTATTTTAGAACATACTACCCAATGGACATAATTTTTTCTTTGTTTTGTATGTTTTGAATAAGCAGTGTTTCAAAGGTATCCTTCTGAATTTGAATTATCATACAAGTGAAATATCTAAAAACATAGAACAAGTAGGAGAGTTACTTAATATATTTTCCTGCTTGATTTTTCCTTAATACCTGATGTGATTTTGTCTTGTGATTTTTTTCTGTCTTCCAAAGTAGTATGAAGCAAAAGTTCTGTTAATGAATGCTCTCAGGGTGGGTTAATCAATGTTCCCCTCTATTTGAATATCAACATTTTAACTTTCAGAAACCAGCTGCAATTTGTGCTACCTGATTCTCTAACTACCTGGGAAATACAAGGTGTTGGCATTTCAAATAGTGGTAAGCAAGCTTATGTTATTTAAGGAATGATTTGATTAGCAAAATGTAGTTTTTTGTTATTGTCTATTTAGTTTATCCAGGACTTAAGTGACGTGATTTATTAAAATATTCTTTTTAATATATTACAAAAAGACTTGGATAGGCCCATGTCTGTGACCATATCAGTTTCTTTTTTTGCTCTTCTGTTAGTCATCATTTTATAAATGCTGATGTCAAGTCTCCATTTGTCTTTGCTTTTTCTTAGTGACTGGGAGCTTGAGTAGAGTTAGAAACAAATATACAACTTCTGCCCCATATGATCCTTTTTTGTGGTGATTTAATGCAGATACTTTATAAGTAACTCCTGGGGTGGTTTTGTTTGTTTGTTTGCTATTTTTCATTTTTACAAAATCTTGGTTTCCACAAACAAAATTTTTTACCCATCAAATGGAACCAATACTAAATATCTAAAAAGACCAGATTTGGTGCTTTAGTTGGTAAATGTTCTCATGCCTTAAATAGAAATATTTGTTAGACAAATGAAGTTTTCTGTTAATACCAATAATTATTTAAATAAAGATTGATGATAAGAAAGTAGACCTTAAAAGTTCTCATCGCAAGAAAAAAAATTTGTAACTATGCATGGTGATGCATGTTATCTAGACTTACTGTGGTGATCATTTTACAGCATAAACAAAACTGAATCATTATGTAGTACACCTGAAACTAGTATAATGTTATATGTTAATTATATCTCAATAAAAAAATCAATGAGTAGAAAATTCAAGAACATGGGATGACAGTGCAGAGGAAGACATGATCTAATATTTCTTTTTCCTTGAAGCAAAGCAAATGTGAGACATTTTAGTACTAATAAAGCATTGTAGGAATTCCCTAATATGCTTCTACTTGGCTTTCACTCTGGGCTAAAGGTATATGTGTTGCTGATACTCTCAAGGCAAAAGTGTTCAAAGACGTCTTCCTGGAAATGAATATACCATATTCTGTTGTGCGAGGGGAACAGATACAATTGAAAGGAACTGTTTACAACTATAGGACATCTGGGATGCAGGTAAGTAGTATGTATGGTATGTTCAAATAAATGGAAAAAGAATTCTCCAATTTTCTGAGAATTCTATTAATGGGATTATCATATACTCAAGGAATAAAAATTCAGCTCAGTTCAACAATATAAACTGAGGACTTACAATGAATGTTGTACTAGATGTGCTGCTTAATAAGTGAAGGGATGAAGAAAGGAGGAAGGGTTAAGACAAGTATTCATACAACTCCAATTTAAAGAATAGACATCTTTAAGATAATCAGTGTGCTGGGAGGTTCAGGGAAAGGTGAGTTCACATTTAGTTCATTTATCCCCCTGGACTCCGAGTTCCTTCATCTCCTTGCCTCTAACAACCCTTTCCTTTCCTCCATTTTAGCCATTCATACTCATCCTCACTTTGTAGATCTTGTCATCCCCTCTGAAATCTTGATTTCACACATCTCACCAACAGATCACAACCTCCTTGCTACCCTTTCCTGTCATTCACCTTGTTGCTTCATAGCTACAGCTCTACAGCATCATTGAAACCTCCAATCCATTGACTCCACCACTTTTTAATTGTCCATTAGCCCTGTTCTATCTTTACTTCTTTCCTTGTTCAGGTTAGAATTCATAAGCCACCATTATAATCACACTGGTTAAAGTGGTTTCAACTCCCTTGATTCTCTCTCACTCCAGGATACACTCCGTGAAAAACTTCAACCACGGTCAGACCCACCATTTGTCTGTTTGCCAGCGTGCCTCTAAAGAGAATTATACAAGAGGCTGACCGATTTCACTTGAAAATCACAATTGCAAAACTTTATATGGGAACACAATGTGGTCCAAAAATCTAACTATATTTTTTAAAAAGCTCTAATTTCATTCTTGGAGATGAGTATTTCAGTGGTCTTCAAAAATTTTCCTTACATACTCCCTAAAATTTTTTTTGGAAAAACTATAGACCCATGGACATGTTTTTAAATTGGCATCTAAAATTTTTCATCATAAGTTCAAAAAAATGCAAATCTATAACTTTGGGAATATTTATGTATTGATATTTTTAAAATAAAGTGGTTATATCAAACTTTTAAATGTATCCAGCAGAATCTAAATACCATACCAACCCATTTAAAAATTCCAAAATAAATTCCTATAGACAACAGATTATATATCATTCTTTTCTCACTGTGAACTCATATTCCATTCCACTCTCCTAATGTTATATATTTTAAGCTTGAATGTCTTCTATTGATTACCCTATCACACTTTGGTGCAAGAAAAATGTGTTCATATATTGAAATCAAAACCTTTTAACATTCTATGGTTATAAGACTCTAAGTATCAAATAACTGCTTGGAGGTTTAGGTAAAATTCTGTTAGGATTTTGATAGGCATTGTCCTGAATTTATAGGTTAATGTAAGAGAAACTGTCCTGCCAACAGCATTGAATCTTTTGCATCTCTTTGTCCTTTTGCTTTATGTGCTAGATCAGGGGTCGGCAAGCTATGGCCCAAAGGCCAAGACTAGCCTGCTGCCTCTTTTATGGCCTAGAAGCTAAGAATGGTTTTCACATTTTTAAAAGGTTGAAAAGAAGAAGAAGATTTCATGGCATGGGAAAATTATATGAAATTCAAATTTTAGTGTCCATGAAGAGAGTTTACAGCCACACCATTTGTGCGGATATTATCCACAGCAGAGTTGAGTAGCTGTGACATAGACCATATGTAGTACTTTCATTGTATTGCACCCCTGCTCAGAGCACTACAAATTGCAGAGACATGATTATTGATAACTCAACAGTGTTTGAAGTGTCACACATCTCACCGTACTGCAATATTTTAAGTAATTTTTAAATTATCAGTGCATTTTCATTAGTAATTTTGATTGACCCTCGGACTTTATTAATAAGATGTTATAGAGACTCTGGATTCTGTTATGTTCCTCTGAAGAGCTTTCTTTTGGTTTGTGTGTTTTAGCAGGCAGTTGGCTGAATTCAAACCCAAACTCTGAATTCTCACTTCAGTTCTCTTAGCCTTAGCTGGGATGCGTGTAGCTCAAGGCTCGGCCAGGTTTGAGCAAAGTTCATACACTGAACTTGGAGCTCCTGCACTGCTAGCTCTGGCGGCTGCCCCGTATTGTGTCCGCTGGTTCCTCCAGCCAGTAAGGCAGCAGGTTCTATGGTGGGGCAGGGTTGGGGTGAGGGGGGAGGTTAGCCACTCCTCAAGGCATAATGGAGTCTGCCCTCAACTTAAAGCTGTGAAAAACAGGACACTTACCCAGTGTCAGTCCTTTCTTCTGAGTGTCACCTTCTCTTCCACTCTATAACGACTTCAGGGAGTTTTTTCTTAAAATATATTTTATCTAGAACTTATAGTTATCTGCAGAAGGGTTGTCCAATAGGAACTACTTGGCTACTGCTGAAAGCAGAACCACTGCCGGAAGTTTTTTTTTTTTTTTTTGCTTGAGGAAGATTAGCCCTGAGCCAACATTCATGCCAGTCTTCCTCTATTTTGTACGTGGGATGCCTCCACAGCATGGCTGATGAGTGGATTGGGTCTGCACCTGGGATCTGAACCCATGAAACCAGGCCATCGAAGCAGAATGCATGGAACTTTAACCACTTGGCCAGGGGGCCAGCCCCTGGGTTTTTTTGTTTTTGTTTATGTTTTATTAATATTCTACATTGCTTTTTTTTTTTAAAGACTGACACCTGAGCTAACATCTGTTGCCAATCTTCCTTTTCTCCTTCTTCTTCTTCTCCTTCTTCTTCTTCTTCTCCCCAAAGCCCCCCAGTACCTAGTTGTATACTCTAGTTGTAGGTCCTTCTGGTTGTGCTATGTGGGATGCTGCCTCAGCATGGCCTGATGAGCAGTGCCATGTCCACGCCAAGGATCTGAACTGACAAAACCTCAGGATCATGCACCAAAGCAGAGCATGCAAACTTAACCACTCAGGCGTGGGGCCGACCCCCTCTATATCACTTTCTAAAATTCCTTTCTATTCCAATTTACTCAGTTTTTATAATGAATTTATGTTGAATTTTATCACATGGCTCTTCTATATCTGTCCTTCCCCATCCTACCCCTGCTATCCTGGAGGAATCACTGGCCTTGAGGAACCCAGTAGGCCTCTCTAAGTCCTGCCCCATGCTCTCCGGTTGTTGTGATCCCAAAAAGATAGTTAAGAGGGAGAAGGAACTTTCCATTTTTCGAGAAATTCCTCAAATTAGTTGTTGAATGTTGGTACTCTTTCTTATTTATCTGCTTGATTTATTCTGGAACGTACGGATTTATTCTTTTGGGTATAGTTCTCGATTCTGTCCGCTAGACTTTGGAGAGAAGATGAAAAATATTCACCCTTTGAGTCAGAAGTCGATAGGTACTGTTATTATCCGCATTACAAAGATGAGGAAATGGAGGGTTAAACGGGTCTTGCGATTTGCTCTCGTCACATAGTAAGAGGCAGAGCCAACCTTTGAACCCAGGTCTTTCTGGAACCAAAGTCTGGTTGCAAAATAGGGTATAAGTGGAAGGTTAATAAGAGATAAGATCAGAAAAGTTTGTTGGGGGCATATTGGGCAAGGCCTTGAACGCCAAGAGATGGAGGCTTCAGTCTTTCATAAAACCGTTTGTTGAGTACCAAAGGCTGAGCTAAAAGATACAAAGATGAGTAAGACAGAGAGAGCGCCTGAGCCTGGGACTCCTGCTGTCTAAAATACAAACACGTAAAGAGAAGGTGTAACAAACGCAGTCCTGGCAATATGAACAAAAAACTTCAATAGTTTTGCACCTGATTTAGTAGGTAAGCATCTGAGGAAGCTAAGACGTTTCTGAGCCAGGGCTGAGCTTTCCAGACATCCCTTCACTTTGCAAAGCAATACAGCAGCTTGGGTGTGTGTGTAGAAAAGTCTGAAATGAGCTTTCTCGTCTGCCTTAGAATCTGAGGGGTTATTGTAACGCTCTAAAAGTATCAAGGGAGAGTTTGTGTCCAGATGAACATGGTCAGGGCATGCTTTCCTTATCATAAAGTGTTTTGATATAATTCACTGGTGATCTTTCAGTTCTGTGTTAAAATGCCTCCCGTGGAGGGAATCTGTACGTCGGAAAGCCTAGGCGTTGGCCCTGGGGGGAGCAGACCCTCCAGGTGTGCGCCCCAGAGAATAGAGGGCTCCTCCAGTCACTTGGTGACCTTCAGCATGCTTCCTCTGGAAATCGGCCTCCACAAAATCAACTTTTCACTGGAGACTTCACTTGGAAAAGAGATCTTGGTAAAAACATTACGAGTGGTGGTAAGAAAAACATGCTTTTTCTGATTGTTTTAAAAAACCTTTTTTAATTCTGAAAAAACGTTATCAGCAACTTATGCTTAAGTGATTTAGAAAGAGAGAGAAAACAGTAATATAAAAGTAACAAAATGTTAACATTTGTGGGAGTCGGGGCAGAGGTTATCTCAGTTTTTTTGTACAATTACTATAGCTTTTCTTTAAATATGAAATCATGTTTAAGAAAATTTAAATAAAACCATGATACTTCCTTACTGCAGAAAATATGGAATACTGAAAAACCACAGAGAAGAAAATAAAAATCACCAATAACTCCCACACTCAGAGATACCAAATTTTAACAATTTCGTGTATAGCCTTCCAGGTTTTCTTCCCCAAACACATTCAGAAAGTGTGTCTTGAAATCTACGTTCCAAACATTAAGTTAGAAACTGGAGGTACAGCAGTACTAAGACACGGCCCATGTATTTATAGTTTAGAATTTACAGTCTAGAATATTTTCCATTTTATAAATGAGTAAACAGGCCGAAAAAGGAAGAAAGCTATCATTTGTTAAGTACTATTTATCCACACAGTCTGTTGAGTCTTCACATGTTATCTCATTAAGGTGAGATCCTTGCCAAGAGTCACATGGCTAGTTAATGACAGAACTGGGTCTTCCTAGGTCTTCATTCTCAAGTTCTGTTTTCAGCCACGAAATGCACTTCAGTAAACATGTATTAACTTATTTTGGGCAAGGTATGTTCTATGCATCCTTGCACCGTGGTTCTATGTACAGCCCCTGGAACCAGGCTGCCTGGGTTCGAATCCTGGCTCCACTACTTTCTAGCAATGTGACGCTGGATAGTTTCTTTTTTTGTTGTTTTAATTATTTTATTGAGATTGTAATGGTTTATAACATTGTGAAATTTCAGGTGTACATTATTATTTATCAGTTTCTGTATAGACTGCTTTGTGCTCACGACCAATAGTCTAATTTTTATCCGTCACTGTATATATGTGCTCCTTTACCTCTTTCACCCACACACCAACCCTCTTTCCTTCTGGTAACCACAAATCTGTTCTCTTTGTCCGTGTGTTTGTTTATGTTTCACATACCAATGAAATCATACAGTTTTTGTCTTTCTCTGTCTGGCTTATTTCACTTAACATTGTATCCTCAAGGTCCATCCACATTGTTGCAAATGGGACAATTTTGTCTTTTTTCTGGCTGAGTAGCATTCCATTGTATACACATACCACATCTTCTTTATCTATTCATCAGCTGATAGGCACTTGGGTTGCTTCTGCATCTTGGCTATTGTGAATAATGCTGCAATGAACATAGGGGTGCATAAGTCTCTTTGAATTGTTGATTTGAAGTTCTTTGGATAGATACTTAGAAGTGGGATGGCTGGGTCATATGGTATTCTATTTTTAATTTTTTGACAAATCTCCATACTGTTTTCCATAGTGGCTGCACCAGTTCGCATGCCCACCAGCAGTGTATGAGGGCTCCCTTTTCTCTATTTCTTCCTGATTTGGTTTTGGGAGGTTGCATGGGTCTAAGAATTTATCTATTTCTTCTTGGTTATCCAATTTGTTGGCATATAGTTTTTTGTGGTGTACTCTTATAATCCTTTGTATTTCTGTGGTATCCATTGTCATTTCTCCTCTTACATTTCTAATTTTATTTGAGACTTCTCTCTTTTTTTGTTAGTGAGTCTAGCTAAGGGTTTGTCAATTTTGTTTATCTTCTCAAAGAACCAGCTCTTAGTTTCATTCATCCTTTCTACTGTTTCTTTAGTTTCTATTTCATTTACTTCTGCTCTAATTTTTATTATTTCCCTCCTTCTGCTGACGTTGGACTTTGTTCTCCTTTTTCTAATTCTGTTAGGTGTACTTTAAGATTACTTATTTGAGATTTTTCTTGTTTGTTGAGCTGGGCCTGTATTGCTATGAATTTCCCTCTTAGAACCATGTTTGATGCATCCCATAAGAGTTGGTATGGGGTATTTTCATTTTCATTTGTCTCCAGATATTTTTTGATTTCTTCATTGATCCAATGGTTGTTCAGTAGCATGTCATTTAATCTCCAAATATTTGTGACTCTCCTAGCTTTTTTCTTGTACTTGATTTCTAGTTTCATTGCATTATGGTCAGAAAAGATGCTTGATGTTATTTCAATCTTCTTAAATTTATTGAGGCTTGCCTTGTTTCCCAACATATGGTCTATCTTTGAGAATGTTTTTGAGAAGAATGTGTATTATGCTGTTTCTGGATGGAATGTTCTATATATAACTATTAAGTCCATCTGGTCTCATTTTTCATTTAATTCCACTATTTCTTTGTTGACCTTCTGTCTGGCCAGTCTATCCATTGATGTAAGTGGGGTGTTGAGGTCCCCTACTATTATTGTGTTGCTGTTAATTTCTCCCTTTAGGTCTGTTAATAGTTGCTTTATGTACTTTGGTGCTCCTGTGTTAGGAGTATATATATTCATAAGTGTTTTTTCCTCTTGGTGGAGTGTCCCTTTTATCATTATATACTGCCCCTCTTTGTCTCTCATTGCCTTTTTTTTAATCTTGAAGTCTGTTTTGTCTGATATAAGTATGGCAATGCCTGCTTTCTTTTGTTTGCCATTTGCTTGGAGTATCATCTTCCATCCCTTCACTGGGAGCCTGTGTTTGTCTTTAGAGCTGAGATGTGTTTCCTGGGGACAGCATATTGTTGCATCTTGTTTTTTAATCCATTCAGCCATTCTGTGTCTTTTGGTTGGAGGATTCAACCCATTTTGTTTAGTGGTTATGATGAGGTTTGTATAAAAGATCTTGTAAATCAGATAGTCCATTTTCTGATAACGTCTTATCTCCATTAGCCTAAGCAGGTTCCATCCTTTTCCTTTTCCCTGTCTAAGTTATTGTTGTCGCAAATTCTTCAGTTTTGTGATGTGAGTTTGTGATCAAAATGAAGTGTTTATAGTTATTTTTGATGCTTCCCTTGCTTTTATCTTTAATGTTATAATTAAGTGTTTGCTAAAGTGTTCTGATGGAGAGCTGCAATCTTCTGATTTTTGTCTATTTATCTCCTTGTTCAAGGCTTTGCAAACCTTTTCCTGTTTGTTTCAAGTATAAAGGCATTCTTGATCATTTCTTGTAGGGGGGCTCTTGTGGAGATGAACTCTCAGCTTTTTTTTTCTGGGAAGGTTTTTATTTCTCCATCATATCTGAAGGATGGTTTTGCTGCATAGAGTATTCTTGGCTGAAAGTTTTTTGTCTTTCAGTATTTTGAATATATCATTCCACTCCCTCTTAGCCTGTAAGGTTTCTGCTAAGAAGTCTGCTGAAAGCCTGATAGGGGTTCCTTTGTAGATTATTCTCTTCTGCTTTGCTGCCCTTAATATTTCTTCTTTGTCACTGACTTTTGCCAGTTTTCCTAATATATGCCTTGGAGAAGGTCTTTTTGCATTGATGTGATTAGGAGTTCTATTGGCTTCATTTACTTGTAATTCCAGTTCTTCCCACAGGTTTGGGATGTTCTCAGCTACTGTTTCTTTGAACAAGTTCTCTGCTCCTCTCTTCCTCTCTTCTCCCTCTGGAATACCCATAATTCTTATGTTGCATTTCCTAATTGAGTCAGATATTTCTCAGAGAATTTCTTCTTCTTTTTGTTTAAGTCTTAGTTCTCTTTCCTCCTCCATCTGAATCATTTCTGTATTTCTGTCCTTTAAATTACTGATTCTGTCCTCCATAGTGTCAGCTCTGTTTTTTAAGGATTCTAGATTGTTTTTTATCTCAGTCATTTTGTTCTTCATCTCCAGCATTTCTGTTTGTTTTCTTTTTTAAAGTTTCAATCTCTTTTGTGATGAATTCTTTCCGCTCATTAATTTTATTCCTGAGTTCATTGGACTGTCTTTCTGAGTTTTCTTGTAACTCATTGAGTTTCTTTATGATAACTATTTTGAATTCTCTGTCATTTGGATTGTAAATTTCTGTGACTTCAGGATTGGTTTCTGAAGACTTGTCATTTTCCTTCTGATCTGGAGTATTAATGTATTTCTTCATGGTGTTTGATGAAGTGGACCTTTGCTGGCATATAGTGGTAGTATCTGGTCGCAGATTCCACCTACCACCGCTGGGTGGGACAGGAGCTGTTTTCTGAACCCACCATGTCCTCTGGAAGTTGTGCCCATCCACTGGAAGTCATGCCAATAGGGCTCATCTGCCCTCTGGCCTCTGCTGTTTGATAGGTCACACACACAGGCACAGGTGCTCTGGTGCAGATCTGCTGTCCTGGCTGACCAGCCAAGCTGGTAACCCAGTGAGAGGGGAAGGGAGGGGTGATCTCTCTCTCACATGTGAGCCTTCTTTGCACTCACTGGTGGCCCATCTGGGCTGCTGGGCTTGGTGGGGGTGCCCATGTGGTGGCTGAGCTGCCTCAGTGTGGAGCATTCCCATGGGCTGGGATGCACTCCAAAAGCAAAAGCATTCATGCACAGGCCTGCCTGTTGCCCTGCCTCCTCTTAGAGTTGCACACTGGCTACTATGTGCAGAATTGTAACCTAGATCGCTGCCACTGGGGAGGGGGAGGAGATCTGTTCACTTCCTTCCTCTGTTTCCTGGGGAGCCAGTACCCCCACTTTCAGATGTATGGTTCTGTGGATCTCTCAGACGTCTTATTGTGCTGTGTGGGTATCCTGTTGGCTAGTGAATGTCTTTTTGGTTGTGTCTTGGGGGAAGAGAATAAGGGAACAGCCCACTCCACCATGATGCTGATGTCACTCCCTGGATAAGTTTCTTGATCTCTGTGTGTGTCAGTTTCCTCATCTATCAAATAGGAGTAATAATAGCACCTACTTTGAGTATTTTTGAGGTTAAATGAGCTAATATATACAAAGCATTTAGACCAATTACCTGGCTTATAATAAATTCTATCTAAGTATATTCTCTGATTCTTATGCAAGTAGTCAGAAAATCTTATTCCTGCGTTTATGTATATAAGTATTTGTACATACTTTGCCTTCTCCCAAAAAAAGGGGGGTCAAGAAAAGTTGATCCAAGAAATTCAGGTCATATAAATTTAATTATGTTCTTAATTGAATGTTTTCTGCCTTTATTTTAGCCAGAAGGTGTTAAAAGGGAAAGTTATGCTGGTGTTACTCTTGATCCAAGTGGTATTTACGGTAGGCAAACTGATTTTGTATTTTGTATGTCATCTTTTGCCTAAGAAATTAAAGTGTATATATAACCTAACATTTTCAAAATGTTAATTTTCTAGAATCAGAAATATACATTTCTTAGCTCATTGCGACTCTTGATAGTATGTATCGTACTATAATCCGGATGGGTTTAGAACAAAGAAAAATAATCCCGTTAGTTTAAATGCAAAGCATTGAAATAGTCTAACTGCAGGACTTCTCTTATATATTAGTCATTTTCTACCTTTCACAATAATAATTTATAATATTTTCTTATAGAACCATCAGTCCAAAGAATACCTCAGAAAAAGTCATTTACATACTTATTGAATATGTATTATTTGAAAACACAATAATGATGGTTAATTATAACAAACCCACTCCTCATTGTTCCTGCTTCCCCACTTTTCCTTCAATTGAGATATTTTGAATCTTGTCAGAGTTAGAGTTTGCAAACATTTGAGCACTTGAGTCCTAAATACATGTGCACTTATGAAATTTAGAATGTACTCAGTTAACAATTCTTTTCAGCAAAAATAACAGACTGCCATAGTTCTTAAAAAATGGTTAAAATTTACCTTATTGTTGCATTGAATCATTTTTTTTCTCTCAATGATACAGCAATAGGAAAAAAAAATTACGTACAAATCAAGACCACTATACTCAGAGTACCACTTCCTCTGGGATAGCAAAGAATTAAGACATTAGCATTACCTTATTACTTATATTATTTTTACTCTCACAAAAACCCTTTGAGGAAAATATTATTACCTCTATTTAACTGATGAGCAAGTGAAGGCCTACAAAGATTATGTATCTTACTCAGTGTCACATATAGAGTAAGTTCTTTCTGATCTCCATGCTCTTTCAGCCACGCTGCAAACCTCTTAAATGTCTTCTGAGTTTTATTTTAATATTATATCCTCAGTCTTTATCAAAGATTAATGAAGAAAGAAGTTACCTGAGGAAGGTTCCTGTCTCTTCTGCAAGCCATGTGGCTTGTCCATTAAATTGCAAAATGTCACTATTTTTTTAGCATCTGTCATGTGCCAGACACTATGCTAAGTGCTGGGATGACAGCATTCAATAACAGATGGTTCCAGCCCTCGGAGAGCTTTCTTAGCAGGACGATGGAAAGTGGAGTCTAGCTGTGGTGACTTCCGTGGGCTCTGCAGTAAAACTTCTCGAGTCCAGATCACAGCTCCGTCTGTACTCACTCTGTGACCTTGAGCAATTTGCTTTCAAAGCCTCAGTTTCCTCATCTATAAAATAAAAATAATAATAGACCTAGCATCCAGGGTTGTTGTGAGGATTGGATGTAACAATGTATCTAAAGAGCTTAGCAGAATGCTTGGTATTCTATCAGTAAAACGATAAGTAGTATCATTTTTATGAAATAAACCAATGATTACAGTAGAAAAATACTCTGATACAGGTATGCTAAAACTCTGTTATTGTGCCTAGAGAAAAAGTGTCTAAGTCAGACTGAGAGGAGAAGGTGGAAAGAATTTCAGGGCTTGCTTCCCAATGGAGCTGATCTTCACATTTCCTTGACTAAGGAATTATATGTTAGTTATTTTTAGATTTCATTTCCGAGAACAATTTTCTCTCTTTGGACAAAACAGTATGCTCTCTTTGACTGGTGAATAAGATTTATATAACCTATTTATTTCCTATCTTGTAATGTCCAGGAAGCTTACAGTCAAATTTAATGCTTTATTTAAAGAGATCATATAAGCCTAGGGTTTGCTTGTTTTTAAAAAATCCTCCACTATTTTTAACTTCCTTTTTAAATTTTAATATTGTTGCTATAAAAGAGTCTTATATTTAAGAAAAATTCCTTCGAAGTGGGTATATTATAAATAGCTTGCAAATAGTCTCCTCAAGAACTCTGTAAATCTACTAATTTTTTTTTTAATTTCAGGTGTTGTTAGCAGACGAAAGGAGTTCCCATACAGAGTACCATTAGATTTGGTCCCCAAAACAAAAGTCAAAAGGACTGTGAGTATAAAAGGTAGATTAACAAATGCCATTTTTACTTCTTATTTCACTTTGTGCTTCAAACAAAAATCGAATATCCTCATGATTGTACTATTTCTCTTCTTCTCTGCTCAGTAGCACGTACAAATGTGCCTGTGGGAGTACCCTAATCCTACGCCTACCTTCAAATCCCCAACCACTCTCCCATCTATCTTCTTCCACTAGCCTGATTTAAATGGAAATTCATTCTCCCCGGATAGAGGGTGGGGGCTGTCATTGACCCAAAGAATTCTCTAAAATGGAGGTGCAACTGCGTGGCCAGTCCTGCTCCAGAAAACGCTTTATGACTTGCAAATGGCCCCAAGAGAGCAGCCCTGCTCTGCTAAAGGACCAGTCCCAGAAGGGTTCTCTCCCCTCCAGTATATTTTCCAAAGTGGTGTCTTTGGTTGGTTTTCCCTGGTCTTCAGCCTTTACAATTCAATGACATATCATCAAAATAATAGAATGTCCTGACTACATTGTATCTCAGACAAAACTTTGGAATCACGTAATGTTAGTACTAGAAAGGACCTTTTTAATCACATGCAACCCTGTCATTGGATATATGAGACAGTGGTTTGCCCAGGATCACACAGTGAGTTGTGGACGGAGCCCTCACAGCACTCAGGGGCATTCACAGCTCAGCCTCTTTGCTCTGGTTTGTGGAAGCCATTGATTAATAGGGTTTACAATATCTGAATCTGTCAATTGAATGACAACCAATTTGCCACGTCCTCTATGCGGCAACCTGCCCACTTTATTACACCATCTTACCATCATATTACAGTGGTATTTTTAAGCCTACTTTTGGGATTTCTTTTAAATCCATCTTTCTAACCAGATCTTTTTTTACCTCTCTTCTGTTCTGAGAAGTAATTCAACCGCCTAGGTAAGGAGGAAAGAATAAGGATGATTACTCTTATCTCTATTTAAAATATACTGTTACTCGGAGGTTGATAGAAGTTGATTGTGTCTACTTTGACTTTCGTTTCTTTGTTTGTTTCAGGCCTGCTTATAGGGAATGTCATGTCTGCAGTTCTGAGTCAGGAAGGCATTGATATCCTTACCCACCTCCCCAAGGGGAATGCCGAGGCGGAACTGATGAGCATTGTCCCAATCTTCTATGTTTTTCACTACCTGGAAGCAGGAAATAATTGGAACATTTTTTCTCCTGACTCATCAACTAAAAAACAGTACCTAAAGAAAAAATTAAAAGAAGGTAAAAAAAACCTCCATTTCACATATGGTACATAAAAATCTTGTGATTTTTAAACTAATAGTTTAAACTATTTAAGTTGTTATGAATTATACAAAAACTTAATTGTAAGAGCACGTCAGGAAAAAAAAATCAGGAGGTAGACCCTACTATATAAATAAATATTATTGGCTGTAGCATTTTGGCTTAACTTACCGAAATGCCTGGATGAGAGACAAGACACCTGCATTCCAAACTCTACAGAGCACTTCCTTCCTGCTTGAATGAGCTCAGAATGTTCTGCTTGATAATTCCCAATTCAAGCGATTCATATACTTCCTTTGAGAAGTTCAGTGTTGGCCACAGAGCATATGCTTGCCTCACAGCACCAAAGGAAGTTTACCATTCCCAGGGACTAATAAAGCGCTCTTCGAGTAGAAATGGAGGTCACTGAAGCACTGTGTTCTTTTTCTTGTGCCTCTTAGGGATGGTGAGCATCATGTCCTACAGAAATGCTGACTATTCCTACAGCATGTGGAAGGGTGGAAGTGCTAGCACGTGGTGAGTAGAAGGTTTTGACTTGCATTTTCGTATCGGAGTTGATTAGTTAATTGAAGAATAACAACCTTAATGGAAACTCCATTCGTCCAGTTGTTCAGCCTAAAGCCTAGTCATCCTTCACTGCTCTCTTTCTCTTACAAGCCACATTTGATCCAGCAAATACTTTTGGCTGCACCTTCAAAATATATCCTGAACCCTATTACTTCTCGCCAATCCTAACACACCATCCTGGTCCAAGCCTCTCTCACCTGGATTATTGCACTAGCCTCCTCTGGTCTTTCACCTTCAGCCCTTTTCCCTCTTCAGTCTATACTCAACACAGCAGCTGGAGTGAACCTGTTAAAACATAAGTTAGGTCACACAACTCAAAACCATTCAGAAGCTTCCCATCTTACCCAGGGTAAAAACCAATCTTCTTACTGCAACCTACAAGGCCCTACATGATCTGGCCCTGCCTCAAGTCTCTGACCACACCCCCTAACACTCTCTTTCATTGCACTCAAGCCCCACTGGCCTCCTTGTTGTTCCTCAAACATGCCAGCCATGTTTCCACCTCAGGGCCTTTGCACTAACTGCTCCCTCCCCAGGTATCGGCATGGCTGGCTCCCGTCCATCCCTCAGGTCTTTACCAAAAGTCACCTTCTCAGGGAGGCCTCTGCTAATCATTCCGTCTACAACTGCATCCCATTAACCCATCCCAACACTTCATATCCTTCTCCCCAACTTTCCTTTTCTCTTTAGAATTTATCACTAGCATTCTTACTTCTCTCACTTATTGTCTGTCTTGACACTAGAATGTAAGCTCCACGTGGGCAGTTCTGAGTACATCTAGTGCCTGGTATGTACCTGGCACATAGTAGGTGTTCAATAAGTACTTATTTGGTGAAGCATAATAACCTCCAGAATTCTGATGATTTGAGGGAAAAACAACCTGAATTAATTAAAAGTGCATATGGCAGTCTATTTGCAAAAAATACTATCATGCTTTGAAAAAACATTTAATAAAAACACAGTGTGCCAGGTGCTTTGTAGCTTCTACTATATGAAACACTTTTAAGGAGTTTACGATCTAGAATAATTGACTTTTAGATTATGCCCTTTAACTGTTGAGAGTCCTCAGGATTTCATCCTTGACCCTCTTATTTTCTATAATCTCTCCTTGTGCAATTTCCTCTTTGCCCATGACTCCCATAACTTCTAGGCAAATGATTCCCTAATGGATGTCTCAAGGCCTAACTTCTATCCTAAATTCCAGAGCCACATTTCTAGGAGTCCGAGAGCCAAATGCCCTTCAAACACAATCCATGCCACATTGATTCTTCTGTTTCTCTGTGCCCTTAATCAGTGCATAGCAATGCTCTGTACTTTGTCCCCGCTGACCCAGTTTGCCTCCTCCCTTTCCTTTTGGCTCTGTATCCGATCAGTCATCAAGTGTCACAGATTGTACCTTAGAAGTGGATCTAACCATGTGTGGGTGGCACTTTTTAAAAGACACATAAACCCCTGGGCGCACCAACCAGAGGATAACAACCAGGATGTGGCGGGTGGAGGTTGATGCAGACTGGAAACCACCATAAGAGGGTCTGGGGACTGAGCGCCCAGAGAACAGGAATCCCCTTGAGAAGGTGTGATAGCCTCTCCGTAAACACCCACAGCCTCTCGAGAGTTCTGGGCAAGACCTAGTGGATGCTGTTCAGCCAAAAACATAGAAATTTGGGTACTGTCCCAGACCCAACTACATAAGTTCCTTGAAAGAAATATATACATAGAAGAAAATGGCCAGCATCTAAATACTTTCGAATTTTTTTTAATACAAGGAAGATACAAAAAGTACAAAGAATAAACTATTCATTTTAAAGATTTTATTTTTCCTTCTTCTCCCCAAAACCCCCCAGTACATAGTGGTATATTTTAGCTGTGGGTCCCTCTAGTTGTGGCATGTGGGATGCCGCCTCAGCGTGGCCTGACGAGCGGTGCCATGTCTGCGCCCAGGATTCAAACAAGTGAAACCCTGGGCCGCCGATTCGGAGCGTGCGAACTTAACCACTCGGCCACGGGTCTGGCCCAAAATATTCTCTTTAAAAAGAATAATGAAAACAAAATGTTAAAGTCAGGGAGGGAGTCACCTGGTCTGAGTCTGAAAGGCATCTGACGAGCTCAAGCGTGGGTGAGCCTTAGGCAGCTGAGTGAGTGAATGGAGGTGTAAGAGGCATTGGGGGGTGATAAATTAGACCCTTTCTGATATTCTTTGAGAGACGTTAGTCAAGAGTGACATTGCTTTTTGCCTCAGTAATCAGGACAGTGAAAGCTTCCTCATGAGGCGGTGACTTCTGTGTCAACAGCATGGCTCACGGGGAAGCAAGATAAACTTTCCCGTGGATGTTGGGGAAGGGAATTCAGACCTCAGACAGGAATTTAGACGAGATAACTTGTACAAATTTTACGATCTAGACTTTTATGATTTTACTCTTCCACGTCTCAAGTTCATGGGTCAGCACCTTCAACCGAAACTATTTGTTTCACTGCTATTGTCTTTAATTTTAGAGAGCAATTTTTTTTATCATCAGGCATCAATTTTCAGTTTGTGTGTGGGCTAACAATGTTGCTGCTCACATTTGTTAACTGAAGATTTTTGGAGATCTTCCTAAAATCTTTACTTCCCTTATAAAATGGTGACAACTTACTTTGGAATTGTATGTTTTAAAATGTTATTTTCTTTCAAAGAATAAACACTGCATGAACTAAAACACACTGTAAATGGAAAGCCAAAAGGGAATCAATGTCTAAATATTTATTGATTTGATTTTGTCTTAAAGGTTAACAGCTTTTGCTTTAAGAATACTTGGACAAGTAAATAAATATGCAGATCAGGACCAAAATTCAATTTGTAATTCTTTGTTGTGGCTGGTTGAGAATTGTCAACTAGAAAATGGATCTTTCAAGGAAAATTCCCAGTATCACCCAGTAAAATTACAGGTATGGAAACGAAACATGCAGATTAGCAGTCGTTTTATTTACAAGTTTGAGCTTTGCTCTCATCCCATTTTAGAGGGATGAAAAAGAGAGGAAAAAATATGTGGGTCTCATAATGGTCTTCTTTTGCACCAATAGCAGATCAGGACTCTTACAAGAAATGAGGGCAACTGACATCATCTCGGTGCTAGGTGAAGAGTAAAATACTGTAACAATTTTTTTCTTAGGATGCCCACCCATCCATCCATCCACCTATCCATCCATCTATCTGCATTCATTCAACAACCATTCACTGAGCACCCAATCCATGTAAGGGCTTATTTTGGGCACAATGGGGGAGGAAGAGTAGGAGAGAAGGGACCAGAGAGTATCCTTACCACAACAGAGCTCACACACTGGTAAGGAAAGTGACATAAAATAGTAGCAACTCTAATCAAGACATAAATGTGTGTGTTCATTCATTTATTGAATAAATATTAATTGAATGTGTACTAAGTGCTACATGGTGGGGACACAACCGTGAACAAAACAGGTTTCTTCACTGAGGCCACAGAGATTAGCAGGGAAGTCAGACTTTGAGGAAGTCATTTCAAGTGTGTGATACAGTTAAGAAAAGATAAATATAGTTTCATTGAAAGCAGGGGATCTAACCTAGACTAGGGGAGTGGAAAAAATGAGTTGACCAGGCTCCTGGGAGGGAGGCAGGAGGGAGGCAGGAAGAGCATTCCAAGAGGAGCAAACAGCGTGCCTGGCATTTTGAAGTGGAGAGAGAGGGTGGTAACTTCAAACAACTGGGGGCAAGAGAGCTAGGGGTGCGTGAAAAAGAGCTGGAGAGGTAACCAACCAGAGGGCACTTCATGGAAGGTCTTCTAAGCATCACATTGGAAGTCATTGCCCTACAAGGAAAAAATATGGGAGAAGAGACCACACAGTGCTGCATAGAGAAGGTGGCATTTCAACAGGGTCTTGAAGGAAGGTGAGGATGTGAATGTGGTGAAGAGGTGTGAAGTGGAGCTTCAGGCTGGGGAGGTGGGGGGAGAGAAGGGCACCTGCAGGCACCCGAGTAAGAAAGACCCGGAGTTTACTGAGAAACAGCAAGCAGTCCAAGTGGAATGCATGAAGGGAGAGAGGGAGATTAGGCTCAAAACAGAGATTAGAACCAGGTCATTTCACTTTAGAGACACCACTTCACTCTCTTTTTTAAACATTGCTCTTTCTAGGGTACCTTGCTTACTGAAGCCCAAGAGAACACCCTGTATCTTACAGCCTTTACTGTGATTGGAATTAGAAAGGCTTTCGATCTATGTCCCCTGATGGTACGTAAGAGTTTTCTTTCTCCAATATCTATCATCTATTTCTGCACCATATACTGGAGGGGGACGGGGGGGTACCCTGAAAATAACTTCTACTCCAGAATCAAAGGATTTCAGAATTGTGATGTCTAGATGTCAGAGACCATCTAGTTCAACCCACTGATTGACAGTTGAGAAAACAGGCTGGCAAGTAAACTGAATTTAATTGCCCAGTGTCACAGGCTACCGAATGGTAGAGCTGGGACCAGAACAGATAAGTCTGACTGCGCTGAGAGAATAAGCCAGCTTCCTTCTCTTATCTCTGCTAAATCTTATGACACATATGTGACTGTGACTCTTCAGGGCCATACTCTACATCATGGAACTACTGAGGATCCATCACGGGGTGTGTGCTGCCTTTGGGTTCTTTCTTGTTTCATTTGCTTAGAAGCCGAGGGGGGAGAGGAGAGAATTCACCTAAGGGAATCAACCTAGAAGATACCAAAGGTTGACAGAGGTAATTCTCCGCTCTGGGAAGAGACAGATCCCTGAGCAGAGGTTAAATACCACTGCCTACAAATCAGAAGTGAATTAGACACACCCTTCAAACCAGCAATCAGAACCGAGATGGAAAAACCCAAGGCGATGTGTAGGACTTGGACCACAAAACAAAATAATTTTTTTTACTTGTTTCAAAAGAATCGTTATTTATACTTAACGAGACAAAATAATCAATGAGGACCAGTTCTCTGGGGCCTAGAGGACCAGTTGGCACCTAGTGGTACCTGAGTGAGAAGCAGATGGAGCTGGGAGAGAAGGCGCCAGCCGAGATGTTGGCGGCATCGTGACGGTCTCCCTCCTAACCGCTCATCCAAAATAACTATTTTAGTCGCCTCAGGACAAAATAATAGAGACTATTTTCCCAGGAATCCTTAGGATCAAAAAGTACTTGGGCAGCGTGGCTCTTTTCCAGCTATTTATGATTTTATTTAGTAAAGTTGTTTTTCAAGACGTGAATCCGTTGCAGCCATGCTGAGGGGGGAGGAGGTAAGCGGTGTCTGTGCTCGACGCTGCTCCTTCCCAGAGGCGAGGTCTGATGTGGGAAGGAGGGACGAAAGGGAAAAGCCTCCACAGGGGAGGTGAGAACTCAGAGGCGGAAAACTTTCCCCGATTTGGACAACCCCATTTTCCCTTCCAAGATTATGCTCTGCTCCTTCTCCTGGAAGGATTTGCTTCAGCGGGACACCACCCGTTTCCATTAGGTCATTTCCCTTTCCACCCTTCATCTTGCCTGCCCCAGGACTGTGCCACCTAGGGGCAGTTCACACCAGTTGAAAGGTTGATGCTTGACAAAGAAACTTAGGGATCTTCTGCTCTTGTTTCCAGAAAATCAGCACGGCTCTAACTAAAGCTGACACCTTTCTGCTGGAAAATACCGCCTCGACCCAGAACACTTTTACGCTGGCCATTGCTGCTTATGCTCTGTCGCTGGGAGATAAAAGTCACCCACGGTTTCGTTCAATTGTCTCAGCCCTGAAGAAGGCAGCTTCTGTTAAAGGTATGACGTTGCGTACATTTATTCAGCAAGCGTTTACTGAGCATATAGAGTCTGTTAATTCTGGGAAGGGAGTGGTGGCATGCAAAGTGGAGTAAGACACAGTCCTTGCCCTGAAGGAACAAACCATCACAATATAGTGAAATAAGCGCTATTATTCCTTCATTTATTTGTTCATTCAGCACATATTTATTCATTCCTTAATTCAACAAATATGTATCAATTAATCCTCCTATGTGCCAGACACTGATCTAGGCTCTGGGGATAAAGCCACAGACCAAAAAAAAAAAAGAAAAAGGAAAAAAAATGCAGGTCCTCATGAAACTTACATTCTAGTTAGGGAGAAACAAGCATGATAAATAAGTAAAACACATTGCATATAGTGAATAGGTTGGTGATAGCCGATATAAAGAAAAATAAAGCAGGGAAGGGAGACAAGGTGAGGTGGTGGGATGCAATTTTAGACAGGGTGGTCAGGCTTAAGCCTCACTGAGAAGACGGTGTTTGAGTCGAGACCTGACGGAAGTGAGGAAGCAAGCTGGTGGCTATCCAGAAGGGTGTTCCTAGAGGAGAAATAGTATGTGCAAATGCCCTGAGGCTGGAGCGTGCCTGTCTCAAGAATGGCAAGGAGGTCATTGTAATCGGAGAGGATGAGATGAGGGGTAGGAAGTGAGGTCAGGGAAGGAAAGGGTGAGGGGGTGTCATGTAGGGCCTTGGAGGTCATTACAGGAGCTCTTCAGGACTCCTGAATACAGTTGTGCAATGTCCAAGCCACTCAAGCAAGCTAGTAAATTAAGGCTGAAATCCAGCTCCTGCTCCGCTCCGCAAGACACACATCCTGGTGTGGGTCTGCTTCCACCTGGAGCAAGAGGTGCTGTGTCTCCTTCATGTCAAGGAGCTGTGGGGGCCAGGGGAGCCCTAGAACTTTAACTTCTCCTTCAAGAGAGAAGGGAAGGCATTGGAGTCTTCTGAGCAGAGGAGTGCATGACCCGGCTTGTGTCGTACCAGGTTGGCTGCACAGGCATGTATTTCATTTTGAAGAATAAACATACCGCTTCCTATGGATCGAGGGTAAAGAAATAGAAAGAGAGTAGCAGTGGTCATCGGCCACTGTGCCTACACCAGCACAGGCATGGTGGGGCCCATGGGAACCCTCTACTGGCAGAGGCTTTCTAAAAGTTTAATAAGTATTAAATTTATCACCATCTGCAAAATTTGACTTCTGTCAGCATTTAAAAATTACTGAATCTTTACATATATTTCAAAACCATTTGTACAATACCTGTTCCAACACAAAAAAAATGTCTCGGGTATGATAAGATGTGAATCATGAAATCATAGAATTTAAGAACTAAAGAGAACTCAGTTATTGTCTACACTTTAGGTCTTAGGAAACTGAATCCCACAGAACTAAAAGAACTTGTCCAAGCTGACATGGTCGGTCAGTAGCAGAGTAGAAACAAGAACCTGGGTACAGTAATTCCCAGCTCATTGCACTTTCTACTCTGCTATAATGCTTCTCCCTAATACATGTGGACTTTCCACGTTGACCTTTCTCAATAAAGTCAAATAGCACCGTATGAAGGGATCTTGTTTTCTATTGGTCACCTTGAGGAAGTTCTTACAAAAGAGTGAGAAACTTCTAGAAGCCAGAAGACCACTACCGGAAGAAACTTCTAGCAACATGCTAGAATTGTTATGTCAAACTCACCTTTTCAATCATATTAATCAATGTAACTTCTCCATCTTCAGGTAATCCACCCATGTATCGTTTTTGGAAAGATGGTCTGCATCAGCAAGACAGCCCTGCACCTAACACCGGGACGGCACGTATGGTAGAAACCACGGCCTATGCTTTACTCACCAGTCTGAGCTTGAGCGACATGCGTTATGTTAATCCAATCGTCAAATGGCTGTCTGAAGAGCAGAGGTATGGAGGCGGCTTTTATTCCACCCAGGTAACGTTTCTTTGTCTTGAGACATGTTCACGGCGTCCCGCACCACACAGTCAACACTCATTCTGGCCTCCATGCTTTTGCCCGCCAAACGAGCAAACCACAGTTATGAATAAATGACTAGAATCAAAGGACTCTTAGAGGCTGTCCGCACTGAAATCCTTCTCATAGAGAGGAGGAAGTCAGCCCGGGAGGGTCATTCAGGGAGTTAGTGGCAGGGCCAAAATGAAAACTTGCGTCTCCTGACAGAAGCCCGGTACTTCCTTTATGATTCCTAATGACCATGAAGGGCTAGTAAGGTGATCAGCAATTATTTCACCTCCTATGTAATAAACAGTGGCCACCATGTGGACAAAAATAAATAAAAAGAGAGAGACATACCAATTGTTAATATGTTTATCTATCTACTGACCTATGTAAACTCATTTGAGTTTGTACATTTTACGTTATAACTAACTCTTATGTAGTTGCATAATATACATCTATATTCAAGTTTATCTCAAATGGTACTCATCTTCTCTGTTCCCTGGATGTTTGGACAATGACAGAGTGTGTGAATATGTATATAAAATGTAGAGCTGGAGGGGTCCTTCAGGGTTACTTGAGTGTTCATCTAATGTGGGGAGGTGAACGAGTTTCATCGTGGGTACCACTGTGGGCCTGGGAGGAAAGAGTGCCCTGTTAATCCGCACTGGCCACTGTGGACATGGGCAGAGCGGGCAGCCACATATTTGATCTCTGATCTAGTCACATTTCCTAATTTTATAGAAGAGAAAGATGAGGTCCAGAGAAAACAAAGTCCATCCATTTATCCCTTCACCAAATACTTGTTGAATAGCTACCGTGTGTGTACCTACTAAATCTAATGGGTGCCAAGAAAGATCTGCGACTTGCCCCCGTGAAGCTTACATTACAGTGGGGGAGGCCAATGAGGAACTATACATAAAAGTATTCCAAATTGAGATGAATGTTCTAAAGGGCTGAAGGAGGATATTAAAACAGGATAATGGGAAGGGGGAACTTATTCGTGGCCTTACTGTGGAGATTTAAGCCGAGACCTTGAGGAAGAGAAGGAGAGAGTCATGCAAGGAGTTGGAGGCATTCTGCAAAGAGTGACTTGCCTGAGGTCACACGCTCAGGATATGTGGAGAAATTAGACCTGAGACCACATTTTCTTCCCATCCTGGCTAACAGCAGCATCCTTACTGGGGAAGGAGAGATCTTCCTTCCGCCTCCAGACATGGGTCCTTAACTAGTTTCACTCGGCCAGCTGTAGTTTCATCTCCAAATGCCATCTGGAAGGTGGCTGCTCCACCCTCTCATAAGCAAGGGTATTTGTAAACAGAGAGTATATAAATAAGCTAAACTTACTTTTGTGCCTTGCTGATTGTCAACAGGATACAATTAATGCCATCGAGGGCCTGACAGAATACTCACTCCTGATTAAACGACTCCGCTTGAATATGAATATCAATGTTTCTTACAAGCGTAAAGGTGACTTCTACCATTATAGGATGACAGAGAAGAATTTTATTGGGAGGCCACTAGAGGTAAATGAAGGACTTTTCATAATATTTTATAATTGGATGGGAGCTTTGAAATCATCTGTTCCACCCTTATTTTACAGATGTACCTATCCACTGCTTCAACATAGAATGAGTGCCTGCTGTGTCCTAAGCTGGGGTGCCCGCTATGTCTCGGGCACTGGGCATTGAAAAAGGAAAACCCGAAGAACCTGTGTACTGGAGGAGACAGGCATTTAAACAGACAATGAAAAAGAAGAAGCTTGATAGGGAAATGGGAGGACAGAGGGGGCCTCCTGAGCCAGGCTGAGAGATGAAAGGAGTTTGTCAAACGCATCTAGATGGGAGGGTTAAATCTGGAAGAATCAGAATGAGTTAGACAGGTGAAGAAAAGGGAGGAACATTCCAGACGTGGAGAATGCACACAGAAAGGTACAGGTGTAGAATAAGAGAGAAGACACATTTGGGAGTCTCCCGGTGGTCTCACCTGGCCTGTTACACGTCCAGACTGGGGCCAAATTGGAATTGGCCTTTAGGTCCCTCAGTAACTTGTTCCATGTCCTTTGCTGTTACTGGATTCTTAAAAATGAAAACTGTGGGGCCAGCCCTGTGGCTGAGAGGCTCGTTCTCCGCTGCAGCAGCCCAGGGTATCGCTGGTTCGGATCCTGAGTGCTGACGTGGCACCACTCATCGGGCCATGCTGAGGCGGCATCCCACATGCCACAGCTAGAAGCACTCACACCTAAAAAACATACAACTATGTACTGGGGGGATTTGGGGAGAAGAAAGAAAAATAAAAAATCTTAAAAAGAAAAAAATGAAAACTCTGATGGCCTATGAGAATTTCCCAAAGAAAAGGACACATTGGAAAAACTAGGTTCTATATCAATAATAGTAGTTGCCAGTACACAGCTACTAATACATATGTTTCTAATTACCATGTTGTAGATTATTTTAAGGTATATTTAAATATACAAATAACTGGGAATTTTTCTCAGTGTCAAAGTACATAGGCAGGAGAAATAATATTTAATACAAAAATTGCAAACTAGCAGCCCATAGTAAAAAAAAAAATAGATACATATGAATATGGATATAGACATGGATATATTCCAACATTTAAAAATTCAGAGATTTCAAACAAAGACCTGAATTTCAAAATCTCTTGAAAAAGTGAGAGATCTGGCAACCGGGTGCCGGCAGAGGCATGCACTCTTCAATTTGCTGCAATCCCCACCCGCCACATGACAGATATATGTGTGTTCACATCCATACTTGCTTTGTGCCTGGGCCTCCTCAGGTCTTTGTGGTTTGGACCCCTTTTGGTAATGGGAGCCTTTCCCTAGGAGCATTTAGAATTCCCCAGAGATTCACATACTGAGCCAGCAGTCTAAGCTGCAACGAGGAGCTCTCGGCCTGAAGAGCATGGTAGGCCCATTTGAGACAGCTGGAGTTACTCTTCTCTACAGGGGTAATGCTGTAAGGGGCCCCTTCTCGTCTTGAAATAATTTAAACCTCAGCCCACGATGCGGCCTTCGTGTGAAACCTGGGCTGTTTTGATCCAGTTTGGAATTCTTCCTCCAGCATTTCCTAAAATGTGTTCCATGCAAAAACGTTTGGTGGTCAAGCAAGTGTGGGAAACTCTAGTTAAAATGACGTTAAACAAGTTCTTTCCTCCAGGATACCCCTGAATTTACTATGGGTGTGATTAAGTGTGATGACTCGCGGAAGACTGGGCAATGGGCCCCACACAGTGTACAACATTTCCCAAACTTATCTGCCACTTATTTGTCCATGGAACCCATTCCTCATGCAGCATCTTGATGCACTGGCTTCCAGCAAATCCTGCTGTATTCCATCAGGGAGAACAAGAAAGTGGACTTATCTACCTACATTTACTAAAGTTTGGAGGAAGTGCTGACAAACTTTTGCACACACTTTGGCACTAGCATGCTAAGTAAAGGCAACAGCAGGCTGCAGCCTTGGAGGGAGCAAAGAACTGGCTCTTTAGGCCTCATTTTGATCATTTTAGGCTCAAAATGCTCTCTCCCATGCCTTCGACAAATTAGGGAGCATTTGTATGATGAGTTTCTTCAGGAGGGAGAATTGCTTAACTCAGTTCATGTCTTCACTCCCCTCCTTACAGACTAAGTAGAAGAGTAGCAGCACCTAACGGTTGCGCAGGCTTAGGTGGGGTTTCGATAAGCAGAGACCAGTGGGAAGTGGAGTTAAGACAAGCCATCAGGAGGTGGGAGAGGGGTGCAACGGGCAAGGTTGGAGGGGCAAAGATAGATTGCACTCACTTCGGAGTTACGTTGAGGTTCCCCGTTCTTGGTGCTAATGAAAACAGTCTCCTTTGGCACATGGGATGCTGATACCCGAGTTAGGCACTGAAAGGAATTTATTCAGTTGGCAAAAGGAGGTGAAGATCCAGTTTTACCATAACCATATAAAAATGAAAATGTAATCAAAAGTGCCCCCTGACATGTTGGTTTTGCTGGCTTACTCAGGAGAGCTCAGCTATCTTTTTCACATGTAGAAGGGAAAGGGGAAATGCCAGCATTTTTCAGCGCCTACTCTGTGCATAGGCTCTTCGATGCTTTATCCACTGAATCTCACAAAAGCTCTGAGAGCAAGCCGGCAGGTGTCAGCCCACCCTTTTCATTGCTCTCTCCTCCCTCTGTATTAAATGTTAAAGAAAGCATGGTGTCTCGATCTGCCTTTCCAGGTGCCTCTCAATGATGACCTGGTTGTCAGTACTGGATACAGCAGTGGCCTGGCCACAGTGCATGTAAGTGTTTCATGGAGAGCCGACTGCATTGGGCGCTGCGTGTCTGCCTGAACTAAGTAACACAAAAGAAAGTTAGAGACTTTGCCACAAAGTTACAGAAATCTGGGCTTGGGTAATCATGACTAAGGTAGAATTCGTGTATCTAATTCTTTTTAGTTATCTTGGTAGCTGTCCTCACAATTTATTTTTGAAAATGGCTGCTAATCTTTGTATGTACAAGGTCTGTGTATCTGTGGAAATTATAAATATATACATATATACGTAATTTTTATGGTTATACATGTATATGTATATAATATGTATTTGTATACAAACATACACGCGTATACATGTTTTCCATGCTTTGTAACAGTCACATCTCATTTATCCAGTATCATTGAGGATTGACATATTCATGTAAGGGCTTACATTTCTTTTATTTTAGCCATTTGGCAGTTGCAAGCTTTTTCTGGTCTGTTTATGTGTGTCCACACAGTCTTAAACTACATATTCCAAGCATAAATTAACATTCTATTGATTATTTTAATTATGCTGTTAGCTTTAGCATGTATACGCCTTCAAAGACTGTTCTGTCATTTCTAGTTTCTCTCAATATACCTACTCCTGGCAGCACCTTTGCCCATCCACACACACCATGATTTGTTTACCATGGTGGTATGTGGGTTAGGTGAAAACCACACTTACCTGCAGTGTTGTATGTAAAATTAGAGTGTACAGGCTCAAGGACCAGAGTCCTTTCGTGTAGAGTGAGATGCTCAGATTTGACTACATGGAATTTGGACCACGGTTCTGCCTGGCCGGAGGGTGTTTTTTGCTTACTTTGGGCTTCTCAGCTATTTTTGAAATTGTGGTTTGCTGAAAGTCCAGTTGCTGGGAAAATGGGTCTTTAATTTTCGCCATTTGCACTGGATTATGAAAATGATACTTTAAGCAGCCCATTTGCAGCAGTAGAAGTGCCATAATAGCTTTTCCACTTTCCCGTTTTAAATACAATCTTCTTGTTTGCTTGTCCCAACATAGGTGAGAACGGTAGTTCACAAAACCAGTACCTCTGAGGAAATTTGCAGCTTTCACTTGAAAATTGAAACACAGGACATTGAAGGTAAAACAGCACGATTTACACTAGAATTTTGGCAAAGCATAAAGTACGTCAGAGAGCTTCCTTAATTGGGAAAAAGATGCTTGCTCAAAAAACAAAATTTCTTAATCAATTTCTTTAGCAGGTTGACATCCAAGTAAACATTACTGTCATTTATTATAATGAGGTAACTTTAATAAATTTAGAAGTTGATATTAAATAACTTTAAGCTAAAGGTATGCACTATTGATCAAGAAATTGCTTTGACTACGTTGCTTTTTAAGAATGTAACTAATTGCAAAGCCACAGAAAGGTCTAATTTCAGAACCTTGAATTTCTGCTGCTTTTGGGTCAGCGTTCTAGGACCTTTCTAGGTTCTAGGTCATTCTAGGACCCTGCATTTCTCTTATTGCCCTGTTGGGTTTCCATCCCTTACCTTTTCTGTGTTCCAGGGAGTCTGACCCACGCACATTTCTCTGCCTCCATCTTCAACTTGGTCTCTCCAGTATTTATGGTCTTTTATTAAGGTGCCTTTTTTTTCTACCTGTGGCCTTCACATTCCCTCTTCTGGGGGGGTGGTCCTCCCCTCCCAGTCCAAAAGCAAGTCCACTTGCACACTCCAGTCCTCCTGTAACCGTGGCCTTGGGGTCAGGGTGCGTGCTGCTCCTCTGCCCTGACAGCTTCCGTTTGTGGCTCAGAGGCCTGTTCCTACAGGAAACTTTCCAACTACAGCAAATCTAGGCATCTGCTCATCCTCCTGCAACCTCCCCAAATACGTTACCAACAGCATTTATCTTAAAGGACGCTTTCTTTAAATTACAAGTTCTTTGCATGCAGAAAACTGCTCTAATTATTTAAGACTTCTTGGTATTGTCAGTAGCCATGAATTGCCATTAAAATCACCAAAAGAGCCAACTTCCAAATCACAAATAATTTTTAAGTGTGTTTAGAAGCCTGCTCATTAATGATTCTGTTCTGACAGTTTCCAAAATAGCTAACAATGGTTTACTCTCCTTTTTGTTGATTTGTTTGCTTGTCTGTTTGTTGTATGTGCCAGCATCCAGCTACAGAGCCCACGGCGACTCAGAATACATGCGCATAGTAGCCTGCGCCAGGTGAGCCCGTCTCCACCAAGGGGAGTATGCACTTCAAGGTCTCGCTTTTGCCACAGTATTATTTCTCCACATCTTTCTGGAGTTTCAACATAGCCAGAAGTTGCAAAATTGTCCACTTTCTAAAATGCAGAACATAATGGGTATTCCTAAATAGCTACTTACGAGACAGAACAGCTTTGCTTTTGCTCATGTACACATTTTACCTCCCGTTTTTGGTCACCTTCTAATTTCAAACACTATAATATTATTTTTTTCTGTCTTTCAGAAAGGTAGAGATGTGATATAAGTATTAGGAAAAGAAAAAGATTCTCTCATCAGCAGCTTCTACTCTCTGACTTAGAAAAGTCACATTTGCCCGGTAAAATCAGTTAGTGGTCTTCAACTCAGGCTGCACAGGAAGGTCAGCTGGAGAGCTCTTAGGACTACCCAAAAGGCCGCCCTCACCCCCAGAGGTCATTCTAATTGTGACCAGGATTGTGGACGACTGATGCCGAACCCTCTGCACACTAACTCCAGAGGCTTAGAGTGGTCACTGTATTCATTTCCTACTGCAGCTGGGTAACAGTTTACCACAAACTTAACGGCTTACAACAACACAAATTTGTTATCTTACGATTCTGGAGGTCAGGAGTCCTAAAATCAAGGTGTTGTCGGGGCAGCATTCCTACCAGAGGCTCCAGGGGAGAATTCACCTCCTTGCCTTTTCCGGGTTCTAGAGGCTGCCTGTATTCTTTGGTTTATGGCCCCTTCTTCCGTCTTTGAAGCCAGCAGCACAGCATCTTCCAATGTCTCTCTGACTCTGACCCCTGATGCAGACATTGCATCTCCTTCTCTGACTTTCCTGCTTCTTTCCCTTATAAAGACCCTTCTGGTTACATTGGGCCCACCCAGATAATCCAAGATAATCTCCTATCTCAAGATTGTTAACTGAATTTCATCTGCAAATCCCTTTTGCCTCCTGAGGTAACATATTCACAGGTTCAGAGGATCAGGACATGGACGTCTTTGGGGGTCATTATTCTGCTTACCACAGGCACCATCCTAAAATGTTTATGAAAGTGTAGGTTTTTACAAGTACATGTATATACCTTAGCTATCACACAGAGCCATCAGTCAGTGGCAGAGCCAGAACTAAAACACAGGCTTCTTTCCTCTTCTTTCCATCAGACCTCAGTACCTCCTGCTGTGTTGTTTCCTGAACTCTTCCATTCTCAATAATAGCGATTTCTATGGCTGATATTTTGCTGTTTTTACCTATAATCACACATGATGTCAAAGCCCTCCATATGGATAAATTAGAAATTCCATAGACTGTGTCACAGGTTAGAGCTGAAAAGGATTTTAGGGATGATATAGTCCTCCTCTGATTTTCGAGACCCCGAAGAGGTGAAGTAACCTGCCACGTTCTCAGAGTTAGAGGCAGAGGCAGGGCCTCAAACCAGACCCTCAAAGCCAATCCAGTGTCTAAACCACCACCTTCAGTCAGTGTGATCCCAGACCGCTGACCTCGAGGAACAACACGCTCTCTCTCACCTCCTCCTTCCCAGTCTTTTCCCAGCCTTGTTTGTGGTCCCCAGCCCAGTCACTCTCTTCTTAGGATTCCTTCACCAGGCAGCCCGCTCACAACCCCTCCTTCCTTCCCTGGCCAGTCTCTCCTCTCTGTTCCCCCTCAAACACCCGTCCTCCTTCCCTACCGTCTTCCCATTGAGACCACTCTTTCCCAGGCAGCCTCCTTCCTCCTAAGTGCCATTCCTACTCTTGGTTTCCTCTCTTCTGGGGGAGGAGGCATGACCACAGTTGTCTTTAAATCCATGGCACTTGTCACAGGGTGGGATGAGCAGACTTGTTCTAGGGGGAGCTAGAATGATTGCACAGGACCCTACAGCGAGGCACCTAGCGTGGACACAAGAAGGGCTCTTGGAAAGTGGATTGGGACGCCTGTGAGGCAGCCCCGACCATGAGGTACTCAAGGGACCTTCAGCAATCAGCTTACTTCTCCCGGCCTCTTCTGTGAGGCAAGGATATTGGCCCATCTGACCTCAAAGCTTCTTTCAGTTCTAACGTTCCACAGCCCTGCTCTACCTAAAAAGGCTCTCACCAAAGACTCGTTCTTTTGAATTCATTGACAGGAGGCCTAATTCCACATTGTTAATATAAAAAGAAAGCAAATAGAGATGCAATATCGAATATTCATTCTATCCTTTGGTTTTTACAAATTGGGGACAGAATGTTCAAAAAAGCCAGGTGGAGTATGCTTTTGGCTCTGCGCTGCTGAAGTTGGGTTGGATAAATTCCAAAAGTAACCGTGTAGTACTTATTCATGTGAGAAATTCTTCCCTTCAAATATTCTCTCTCCTGATTTTAAAAAAATGCCAGCACACAGTTTCTCTGTTCAGGGGGTCTCTTTCGTGTACTTAGCTTTTTACAACCTCTCTGTTGTATTCATAAGAAAAGAAAAAAGGGATTTCATTTTCTCTCCTCCTCTCAGAACAAAATGCCTTTGGGAAAGATTGCTGTCTTTGGCAGCAGGCAAAGGGCTTCTTGAAAGGAAGGTTTCTGTTCCATGGTTGAAACAGTCGCCATGGCAACCAGTCATCAAGGCTCCAGCAACTTTTCACAGACACTCTCCACTCGGGAGGCCCTCCTCCATCCTGTTGACAGAGCATTTGCATCTGTGAGCGAGCGTTCTCTGCTTCTGGTGACACTCACCCACCCAGTTAGGGAGATGTCCAGATGTCATTACAGTTCCCAGTTGCCTTCTGTTTTGTCCTAAATTGCTAATTTGGTGAAGAATGGGGTTAGATTTTTACAAGCCAGAAATTTTGTAATGTTTTAAATTATTATGGTAAATATTGCATCTAAAACTTCTAATAGGGTCTGCTTTATCAATGCCCTATAAGGTGTGATTGGGGAAAAGAGATCCCCTGCCACCTCGCTAACTCTCATAATACCTCCCATTTCACTAATACTCATTCTTTTAGGTGAGATGGATTCATCTTCCCCCCATGAAGCTGCTTTCTCAGTTTCATGCTTCAGTCGTGACTGTTCTCCCAAGCTCCACTCTCAAATGTCCAGCTGCCTCTCAAGCATCTTGACGTAAAGCTGGAACCTGAAACTCAGCCTTTGCAGAACCACACTTACCCTGCCCCAGCCCCCAGTCCCTGACCCACCAACTCGCTCCTCTTTGAAATCTTCTAATTCTGCTTAATGAGCACACCAAGCCTCTGTCACTCAAAACGAAGCCTTGGAATTATAATCAATTTAAAACATTAGTTTGTACTTCTTCAAAGTTAATTTTCCAAATAAGAAAATGAGCTCTAGGAAAGGAAGATGATTTGCGGAAATCCTTCAGCAGAACTGGGATAAAACCCACCTTTCCTGATTCCCCATTTCAGTGTTCTTTTCTCTCTTTCCAGAAAACGGAAGCAAATCTCCCATTTTACCCCTTTTGCCTTTCTCCTTAGCTTCCCTACAAGCCACAATCCCTAGACAAAGGATAGTCCTTGAAACATTTTTTAAAAATAGAGTATCTCCTGTGGAAATTTTAGAAAGTAGAGAAAAGCATGGAAAAGAAAAGCGATAAACACTTAAAATCTCACCATCCAGAGAAGGTAACTGCTAGCATTGAGTGTATTTCCTCCCAGCCTTTTCCTGAATATGCTTATTGAGCCTCTTTCTAATCTACAACTAATTCTTCTTTGCATATGTTCCATGAGGAAAAGAACTAGAATGAGAATCAAGAGACTTGTGCAGCTTTGAGGTGAACTGGTCATGTGACCTTGAACAAATGCCTTACTCTCATCCTCAGTTTCCTCAACTAGTTAGTTAAGAGCTTGGACTGAATGACTTCCATGATCTCCTCCATCTCCAGAATGGTGGTCCATTGAGATTACTGGTCAAGCGAGTAAAGAGCTAGAGTAATGACTCAAAGTTCACTTGCAACTCTAAAATTTGGAGACTGCAACGCATATGTAGAGAGGCAAATAAGTGGAGACCCAAATTCAAAAATTAAAGCCTACTAAGGAATAGGGCCTTTTCTTAAAGAATCTTATCCATTTATTTATTCCATTTCCTAATCTCTTTTTTTAGCTATAAGCCGGACAAAGAAGAGTCATCTTCCGGGTCCTCTCATGCAGTAATGGACATCTCTTTGCCCACTGGCATCGGTGCAAACCCAGAAGACTTAAGAGCTGTAAATGTTTTCTTTTAAATATTGCTATGGATGCTGGGTTTTCTTTGCTGCATTATTTTACAGACGAAGCTATTTTCTTTCATCCTCATATGTCACTTTCATAGAATTTCCCAGAATATTCTTTCCGAACCAACAATCTATCTAAGTTATGATTTTTCAAGGTGAAGTGGGGGCATGTACTTGCATGGTCCAAAACATGTGAGTGCAAAGGATAACACGTTCAGACTTTTTTTGAGAGGAGGAGCTGCTTCGCTTCCTGAGTAGTGGATTACACTCCATGAGCTAACACTGCATTTAGGTGAATGCATTTAAAGAAAAAGATCATGGAAGTAAATTCAAGCTTTTCTCTTTCCTCTCTTAGCTTGTGGAAGGGGTGGATCAACTATTAGCTGATTACCAAATCAAAGATGGACATGTTATTCTGCAACTGGATTCAGTAAGTTTCACCTCCCGTAATTCTTCATTTACTAGTACTCTTCAGAATTTATAGGTTAGATATTATGAATCTCTTCTCTCCTATAATTTCCTTAAGCTTTTAATTTGTTGAACAGATTCCTTCCAATGAGTTCCTTTGTGTTCCATTCCGGATATTTGAACTCTTTCAAGTTGGGTTTCTGAGTCCTGCTACTTTCACAGTGTATGAATACCACAGACCAGGTAATCAACTGTGCTCTAAAACTTCTTCAGAAGACTACTTTCTCTTTATTACAGAACCTTTAGAAATCCACTAGAGGCCTGTAAATTTCATTTAGCGCCTCTCTCAGGGCTCACTCTTCACAAAAGTTCCAACTTGGACATACAGACTACTGCATGACATTGAGCAAATTATTTCACCTCTCTGGTCCTCAGTTTCTTCATTTTCAAAATAACTGGATAGATTGCTTCAAACTTTTAAATTCTCTGCCTCAAGTTTATCTTTGGTGTTCACTTTCGGTATTCATTGCACCTCTCCGTTTGAGAGAAGCCCACTGACCCTACTACTTCTTAATCCTCCCAGAATCAACTTCTGCTCCATCTGTATCCTCATCACATTTTGCAGAGAGCTCCCTTATGTCAGTTGTCAAATGGCATTGTAATTATTTGTTTGCATGTCTTTCTCATCAACTCCAGACAGAAGGTTTTCATCCTTATGCCCCTAGTCCCTAACACAGTGTCAGGTACATTTTGTGTATCCGTGAATATTGAATGAACGACCCCACATTGGATCACTCAGCCACTTCTGAGACTGTTAAGTGATTGGAGAGCTCTTTTGTTCACAAGACAGATGACTCCACTTTGGGGAGTTCTACTTGTTGGAAAATTCTTGAAGTGAACCAAACTCTGACACCTGTTCAGTCTAGTTTTATCATTTGAAATCACATAGAGCATACTTAGCCCCTCTTCCCCTTGAGAGATAGAATATGAATATATATTCATCATATAATATATAATTCATAATATATAATAGTCACATAATATATATAATATATAATTCATAATACATATATATTCATTTTGTATATACTCTTTTCTTTTCTTCTCTGGCCTAAACAATTACAATTCTTTCAAAACTCTTTCATGTACACAATTTATTTCCTCTCATTAATGGAAGCACCAAATATTTTCTTTCTAAGAAATGAATATTGAACAGTAAAATTTCAAGCACAGAAGGGGAGACCATTTTGAGGGTAAGAGGAGCCCATGCCAGCACAGGCAATTCATAGTTTAACCTCCCCGGGCAGTAGCTACAAAAGGAAGGGTTTGGAATAGGTGATCAGACTCACCGATCGGGAAATGTGTTGCGCATTAACCAAGCCACCTCGCCTAACTGCGCTTTCATTGCCACAGATAAACAGTGCACCATGTTTTACAGCACGTCCCGTACCAAACTGGAGAAAGTCTGCGAAGGAGCAACGTGCAGATGTGTAGAAGGTAAACTTCATGTAACATGTTTAGGCTGCACACTTGTTTAAAGCAGCCACTCGTAATCTGGGGCTAATCTGGGGGATGCTGTTTAGCAAACTATTGTTTCTCAGAAGTAGAAATGTAGTCTCAGCTGATTGAAAGCTGATTCCTTGAGCCCTGTAAAGCTACTTCCCGACAAGTCCTGAACAAGCCGATAGTTGCTACAGTACAGAGGTGGAGAAACACCAGCACACAGTTGTTGGATATCAGAGGGATAACATGATGTGAAATTCTCACTTTTCGCCAGATCTGTTTAATGTACTAGGCAGAGGCCCAGGACTGAGCCACTAGCTCCTCTTTCTTTCCCCTTGTCCTTCCCAGTTAATGACATTCTCTGTTTATTGTCCAGTTCCATTCAGTCTTTTGAAAATCCAAGGCAGCCTTTTTTTTTTTTCCTGAGGAAGATTAGCCCTGAGTTAACTACTGCCAATCCTCCTCTTTTTGTTAAGGAAGACTGGCCCTGAGCTAACATCAGTGCCCATCTTCCTCTACTTTATACGTGGGACACCTACCACAGCATGGCTTGACAAGCGGTGCCATGTCTGTACCCGGGATCCAAACTGGCGAACCCTGGGCCGCCAAAAAGCAGAATATGTGAACTTAACCACTGAGCCACCGGGCCAGCCCCTAAGGCAGCCTTCTTGACCAAGGAAAAGACCCAGAACTCACCAAAAATCAACAATTGACTCCATGAGTGTCTGGGGTGGTGTTGGTTTTATTCTGTTTTTCAAAGTCCTTGATATCCGCACATTTCTTAGGTAGTCATTGCACCATCTTTTAGGCAGAAAACAGTCAAGTTATCATTTTGGTTCCTTCAAGGGACTTTTGATTATACTCAAAATGGGAAATTTTCCTCCTTTCTTCAGTGGAAGCACAAACCTTTCTAAAGAGCTGAATGTGCAGTGACTGCCTATGCTAAGAATAAGTCTCATGTTCAAGATTCCGGTTTTGTTTTTTTAATTTAGTTTTTGCTTTATATAATGTTTCACTTTATGGAGGAGGAGAAAATGGACAGGTCTTAGGAATCTGGTATTTGTAAGATTCTAGTGCATTGTCTCCAGGCTCACGAGAACTGTGTTTACTCGCAAAGAAAGTGTCTGCTTCCTTACATTAACCTAACTTTTGCCATTTTTCACGAAATCCAGCTGACTGTGGACAAATGCAGAGAGAATTGAATCTGACGATCTCGGCAGATACTAGAAAAGAAAGAGCATGCAAACCAGAGATTGCATATGGTAAGTTCAAAAGTTCAATACACAGTTCCATTAAACATGGAGTTTGATGAATATATGATCAGGGAGGAAGATCAACAGCTTTACAGAGTGACTATGTGGACACAACATTCCACGTGTCCCCTTGAAGGAAAATGCATCAATTTTCAGCATAAGCACACAAAGTTATTTATCCTTCTGCAGAGAAATGTGATTTTCATTAAAAATAATAGGAGTGACATGCACATCCAGCCAAGACACTTTACTCCTATAGACCCCATTGAATCAAAGACTCTAAAACATATTCAAAAAGGACTTTTGAGAAGCCACAAAGGTATAAGATTTCACTACTGTATTCTTCCAGTTGATTGAGCAGAGGCTGAGACAAAGGTGGTTTTGGGGTTTGGCTTTTTCAAAATCCCTTCAAAGACAAAGTAAAAATATAAATACTAAATAATTTTTAACATATGCAGAATTGCAGTCCATGTTTGAGACTCTCTCCATTTCGAAAGGAGCATCTCCTTCCGGTTGTTCAGAGCTCCAGCTAAATCAAATGCTCAAGTGGAGTGGCAGTCTTGTCTCAAGTTCCTCATAGAATTGGCTCCTTTATTTTCTAGCCATACTTTCTAATATTTATTTCTGGCTTTTTTTTTTTAGAAAGAGCATATTGTACACAATCTCAAATCTTTTCTTGAAAATTGGTAGAGTGTTATTTATAAATGAGAAATAAATACCGTTGATTCAGCACCTTGTGTTTACCAACTGCTTTCACGTACGGTTTCTCACTGCAGTCCCATAAGACCCCTTGGAGCTAACAGAGGATTATCTCTATTTTACCAGTGAGAAACTGAGGCTCAAAGAGATTAAACAATTTGCTCAACGTCATACAGGGAGTAAGTAGTGGAACTAGGATGCATTCTGGTCTCCAATATTACTTCCATTATATTACCCTGAATTCTCTTAATGGAATGACAGCCATCAGAATGAATTTTGTATGGTTTATAGTCTGCCTTTCCTTCAAATTCATCTTGACTTTTTTTAAAAACTTAAAAAGCTGCCTAACTCAGCCAGGACCCACTGCAGTTTTTAAAATAGGTTGAGACTTAAAGACAATACTATATTGTTTTAACAGACAAAAATTTCATTAAATTATTACTTCTCTCCATTTTAGAACAATTTTAACCTTAAATATCAGAAAATTGTTTTAACACAGAGAATAAATGCAATTGGAATTTAGTTTATTACTTTCAAGAAAAGACTTAGCTGGCTTTTTTTGGAGACTGTGGATTGATGCTGGAATAACAGAATAGAAACAAAATAAAACAATTCTATCTCCACCAAAGCTCACAGTAGGTACGTTGACCATATCCACGATAAGGACTTATGAATCTGAAATTCAGAACATTTTCATCTATTTTAAGCCACGAATTTACACAGCCTTTGGTTCTGCCACAATGAGTTCATTCATTCCTGTATTTATCTAGCTAGCTAGCTAGGATCTCAAAAATGGGCAAAACTTTTAGGTCGTTCAACCCCATCCAAAGCAAAAATAAAAGAATCTTTCTCAGGCCGCATAGAAGGGGTGGATCCCTTCAAGCTGACCATTCCAGAACTGAGGTCAAACACACCATGGATTAAACATTGATGCCTGAATGGAGAGAAAACAGTATTGTGAGTGGCTCATGTCAAATGGTTGCCAGTCCAAGCAAAGATGAGTCAGAAAACAGAATCCTATCAAAAACCAAAGATCAAAGCCAGTGGAGATATCCAAGGAATCAGGCAATGGAACAAGGAGGCTCATGTAGCGGGCCTGAATGGCAGATAAAGGCCCCCTCTGCGGCCACACAGAGAAGGAAGGGGCTCTTCGAAGTGCCCCGTGGGCATGACTCCACTAATCTTAAAGGATCAGAATCTGCAGTCAGATGCTATACAGAAATTGATAAATAATAATGTACACCTGAAATTATACAATGTCATAAACCTTTATGATTTCAATAAAACAACTGGAAATACAATAATAAAAAATAAATAATTTTTTAAAAATCAAAATTAAAGAAAAAAAGATCAGCCTCTGAACTTTACATCCAACAAAGTCTTATTTTGTTTGTTTTGTGTGCTTCTGTCTTTTGACTTAATCTTGCTGTAGTCCTACTCAGCCTGCCTATAATGGTGGCCAGGGCTAAGGATTCCAAGTAGAACAGATCATTAGGGTCGTGACCAGTAAAACCAGACTGAGAGTATTTGGGAAGACTTCTTGGAAGAAGTGAGAACTACCTCAGGGGGCCCATAAGAGCTCTCCATGCTTCATTTCTCATTTGTCTGACAAACTCTGGCTTCTGTTAAACATGGCATTAGCGGTATTAAGCATGAATTGTTTTTTGTTTACCAGCTTATAAAGTTAGTATCACATCCATCACTGAAGAAAATGCTTTTGTTAAATACACGGCAACCCTCCTGGATGTCTACAAAGCTGGTGAGAATTCATTCATTTCATTCTTTCATTCAACAAATGTTTAGTGCTTACTATGTTCCAGGTGTTATATTAGGTACGGAGGATACAACATGAATAAGACAGCCAGAGTTCCTGCCTTCATAAAGCTTTTATTCTATTTGAGGAGACACATTTAAAAAAAAACAAAAAGGAAATGGACAAATAAACAGTTACAAATCATAACCAGTTTTATATTTGAAACAGACATGGAATTAATGAGGGAAACCCTTTCAGTGAGATAACAGATGGCTTTTTACAGCAGATGGTAGTAGGAGGTAGCCATTTTTAAAGGAGTCGGGCAGTCGGGTGGAGGGTGGGTCACACAAGGATTTATAAGGCATGGCAAGAAATTTGGATTTTAGTCTAGAAGTCCAAAGGGAAGCTAATAAAGGTTTTAGGTAGGCAAGTAACATGATCTGATTTGTGGTTTTAAAAGATCATTCTGGCTTCTGTTGGAGGGAGCAAGAGTGGGAACAGGGAAACCTGTAAAGAGCCTCTAAGTGCAAAGCCTTGGGTTAGACGCCATGCGAGTTTTGATAGGGTAAATGAGAGACTTAATAACCAGTATGACAAAATGAATTCATACGTAAAACAACGCTTTAAAATGTTCCCTTTGATTCTCTAAGTAAACGAAAATATAAATGTCATAAACTGCTTGTCAAATGTTATAAATTGTAGCACAAATGATTCATTAAGTCATGCTAATAATTCCAAATAAGTTTTTGATTTTTATAAGTTGTCAGTGTTATTTCACTTGACTCGCTGTAGGATGCCCCTGTTTGAGCTTTGATTTGACAAGGAACCACAGAAAACTTTTCCAGTTACATCTCCAGTGAATTGATAGTCATGACATGACCTACAGTCTCTATAAATAATTTTTCCTAATAGCAGCAGTGTTGTTCATGGTACTGACCCCTCTCTCAGTTTCTGCTACACTAGCAATAATTACATTCAAAATGTTTCTAGTCTTCATGATACCATCTGACATTTTTACGTATCCAATATATCTCTATTAATAATCACCCAAATCCTGAAAACGGTTTATTGAAAGCTCATATTTAGTTTTCCTAATTCTCTTAATTTTTATTCCTTTTCAACTCTCAGAGTTTCAGAAAAATCATTTGACAAAGTTTCAGGATTCATAAATTTTAAAAAACATAAAAGTTCATTATATTTTTCCCTTTTTTTTTTTACTGGGAAAGATTCACCCTGAGCTAACATCTGTTGCCAATCTTCCTCTTTTTTCCCCCTCCCCAAAGCCCCAGTACATAGTTGTATGTTCTAGTTGTAAGTCTTTCTAGTTCACCTATGTGAGCCACCACCACGTCATGGCTACTGACAGACAAGTTGTGTGGTTCTGTACTCAGGAACCGAACCTGGGCCGCCAAAGTGGAGTGTGCCCAACTTTAACCACTAGGCTATCAGGGCTGGCTCTATATTTTTCACTTTTGCCACTAAAAGCAAAATCGTTTTCATATAACTAGATTCTCTCTTAAAATGATGTTTTACTTTGCTTTATATCAAACGGCATATCATTCTTCGTTTTGTAACAGCTGTTTACCTTTATAGTTTCCTTTACTTAATTTTACACAATCAATTTTATCATTCATTCATCTGTCAGCTTATTAAAGCTGAAAGATTTTTTTCTTGAATACCTAAAGATGGTACTGACTTAATCGCTAGAATATCACAGGCAATTCATTAAAAAGTATATATACTCACTTTGTAAGTGTGTACTCCTGTATCACAATATCCATCAAAATGAATCTGTCAGACCTGATAGGATTTCCAAACAGCCTTTGCTGTTCCAGCACTGTGGGCTGCCTGTCAAATCCCAATGCTTTTACAGTTTGTGTTGTTGCAATTCTTTAAGCTCTTCATGTTATTACTTAGTTCCATCTAGTGTGTATTAGATATATGATAGTAAATACCAAATTTATGAAGACAATCTTTAAAGCAACTTTTGCTTGGCTTGTATCTTTTAATTATCCAGAGACACTTGATAGGTGGTTCAGTCAATGCCAAATTGAAATAGCTAGAAATTTCAGAATTTTTTTTTAAGGTTTCATTTTTTTCCTTTTTCTCCCCAAAGCCCCCCGGTACATAGTTGTATATTCTTAGCTGTGGGTCCCTCCAGCTGTGGCATGTGAGATGCCGCCCCAGCGTGGCTGGATGAGCAGTGCCATGTCCGCGCCCAGGACCCGAACCGACAAAACACTGGGCCGCCTGCAGCAGAGCAGGTGAACCCAACCACTGGGCCCCGGGGCTGGCCCCCCTAGAAATTTCAGAATTTTTGCTGAAATCCCAGACTTCCCCCTAGCTTTACATTTGCACCAATAAGGGGTTCATAGAAATATTTCTCATTGGCTCCTTTCTCCTCAAATCTCAGCAAAACCATTTGATAGGTTGTTCAGTCATTCCTTCCAGTATCTTGAGGTCAACAAAAACCATTAAGCCATCTTCAAAGTCCCCAATTTTTCATTTTACATTATTTAAAACAATTTTTATATTAAATAGTTGATCTTCTCAATAAAGATGGAAATTTTATTTTATCTTATTTATATTTTTTAAAAAACTGTGTTCTCATTTCAGTAGATATAAATTTTGCAATGAGTAGGGTCATAAAGCTAAATTACAACAATGTGTTTATATTGATTTTTTCTCTTTTGAAATTCTATCAAGTATTTCAATCTAAAAATGCTTGATTATTCTTTTTTTTTTTTTAAGAAGGTTAGCCCTGAGCTAACTGCTGCCAATCCTCCTCTTTTTGCTGAGGAAGACTGGCCCTGAGCTAACATCCATGCCCATCTTCCTCTGCTTTATATGTGGGATGCCTACCACAGCATGGCTTACCAAGCGGTGCCATGTGTGCACCCTGATCCGAACCGGCAAACCCTGGGCCACCGAGAAGCGGAACATGCGCACTTAATCACTGCACCACCGGGCCAGCCCCTGCTTGATTATTTTTAACCATACACTAGAGTTAATTCTAATACTTTGCAAATTTTTATGTGCTTGATCAACACTCTGATAAAAAATTTTTCTCGTTTTCATTATTTTAAATGTTTCACTGTATGAAATTGATTTGTGATGTTACTTCATTGTTTCCCATTGATGATGACAAATTTTCTTTATTTGAACCACGATTACCGTTCTGACAAAATAAGCAAGGGTTTAGCACTGTGATCTTTCCACAACTTTTGTGTGCGTGTGTGAGGAAGATTGTCCCTGAGCTAACATCTGCAGCAGTCTTCCTCTACATTATGTGGGATGCTGCCACAGCATGGCTTGACCAGTCGTGCTAGGTCCATGCCGCGATCCGAACCTGTGAACCCTGGACCGCTGAAGCAGCATGCGCAAACTTAACCACTATGCCACCAGGCAGGCCCCACAAGCCAACTTTTGAGCACCACTTGCATCCAACATTCACATCATAAGCAATAATAAGCCATTCCTATTTTTACTAAAATAATCAAGTGGTTTCATTCCAGAAATATAAATTATTTGTTTTATTTTGTACCAATTCTTGCACAGTATCAAAAGACATTCCAGACTGTTCTGAATTTTGTGCAACATCATGATTCCCAAGCTCCAGTTCCTTATTAATATCATTTCTTCTTTGATCTCCTGTCAACTCAAAAGATTCATATTTAGGATATTTAAAAGGAAATGCCAGGAAACTTTTGCATTCTTTGTTATCTCTTCATTTTTAATACACATACATTTTGAATTTATATAAATATCAAAACACACACACTTAACACTCACACAAGAACTACTGCACACTAACAATAGAAACTAAACTATTTAAAGGGCAACTCTGTAGTTCAAGAATAATAATAAATTGGTGTTTCTCCTAAAACACAGAATGCTTAGAACAGGCGAGGATATAAATGAAAAGAAGATTAGTGATCATGGAAGCTGAGGTTAATTAACTATTCTCTCTCCCTCTGAATACGCTTGAAATCTTCCATAATAAATGTTTTAAAAAATAATAACAAGGCCCCGTGCAGCCACATGGCTCACCTTGCCAGGGGCAGAATTGGCAAACAGGGCTTCAATGTTGCTTAGACAGTGCTGCAACGGAAGTCATATATTAATGGAGAGCCTAAGAAAATCAGCTTGAACTAATATGTGTACAGTAGAATGTATATTACTCAAGTTGACCATTTACAAAGTTGCCATTATATGCTATTTACCAACAGGTTCAGAAGATTTCAGGATTTCATAATTAGGATGACTCCGCCAGAGTTTAACAGTGGATATCGGTTCTGAATATATAGCAATGAGTCAGACCTAGTCCCCGCCTCAGCTGAGGAGATAGACATGTGAAGGAAAATACCGTGATAGAAATTCACGTATAATGGGAGTAAGGGGGAGACAAAGAGAGAGTTATGACAAAGAGCATCAAGGAGTATTTACCAGATACTCTGAGAATTGATGATGGGTTTAAAGATGGGCAGAATCTCGGGACTGGCCCCGTGGCCGAGTGGTTAAGTTCGTGGGCTCCGCCGCAGGCGGCCCAGTGTTTCGTTGGTTTGAATCCTGGGTGCGGACATGGCACTGCTCATCAAACCACGCTGAGGCAGCGTCCCACATGCAACAACTAGAAGTACCCACAACGAAGAATATACAACTATGTACCGGGGGGCTTAGGGGAGAAAAAGGAAAAAAATAAAATCTTAAAAAAAAAAAAAAGATGGGTAGAAACTCAACAGGCCAACTTGGGGAGGAATGCATTCCAGGTAGGAGAACCAGCATCTTGGCTACTTCTGGGTTCTTTGGGAATCCCAAAATTATCCTCCTTAAAATTTTCCAAGTCTTTCATGTCTTACACTTTTCTACAAAGCTGCCCATTGCCAGCTATCAAATGCTTTTTTATTTTGCTATATAACCTATGGAGATTACTAGTGTTCGAATAGAGAGGTTCTTTTAATTCCTGGTTCTACAAGAGCAATAATAATGAGCACTTATATAGTGCTTACTGTGTTCTAAACACTGTCCATATATTAACCCATTTACTCTCACAACAGTTCTACAAGGTACATTTTATCGTTATGCCCATTTTTCAGATAAGGGTCTGAGTCCTAACAGAGAGCATAAATCATTTGTCCAGGGCCACACAGCCAGGAAGTGGCAGAGCTAGGATTTAACGCAGACAGCCTGACTCCAGAGTCTGAAGTCTTAACCATATGGACACTGCCACTCTCCACTGGCCATTAGCCTGCAGACATAAATTTACTCTGATTAATAAATAGCCATGAGGAACTGGAACACTTGAGAGAGTTTATAATCATGACATCGTAACATTAATGTGATAACCTTACTTGAGTGTCTCTCAGGCGAAGCTGTTGCCGAGAAAAACGCTGAAATTACCTTCATTAAAAAGACATCCTGTGCTCATGCTGACCTGGAGAAAGGAAGACAGTATTTAATTATGGGTAAAGAAGCCCTCCAGATAAAATACAATTTCAGTTTCAAGTAAGTCACCAATATTTTGTGGCCTCTGAGCTCCCCTCCAAAACGGCATGTCATTTCTTCTTAAATACACTGCGTGTTTCTTGTGTGCCCTGCTGTGAACTAACAAACCATTAGGAGCATAAATGAAATCATGTGAGTTTAAAACAAAAGACCCCTTAAAACCACCAGGGCAGCTGAGGACTCGCTGACGGATAAAGCAGCTGAGCTCCTGGGTCTAATGATGAATCTGGGGGACGTCATCCGACCCCCTTTTACCACGTCTGCTCCCTCAATAAGTTCTCAGACTGCTCTGTGTGGAAAGAGGAATATGTTAAAATATGCATTTTATTACCTGTTTTTAAAAAATAGACATTAAAACAGATGCCATTCCTGCCTTTAACCATGGGAGCCCCAAACAGCTTCACAATCATCCGGGGTCTGTGGATCTTACAGCGGGAGGCCGGTCTGGAAGAGTTTGGCTGACGGCCTGGCCCCCTGGGAGCTGAACAGCCTGGGCTCAATTGAATTCGGCTCCTCTCCATTTGCGGCCATCATCACAGGCATTCTTTTTCATTTTTTCTCGGCAGGTACATCTACCCTTTAGATTCCTCCACCTGGATTGAATATTGGCCTGCAGACGCAACGTGTCCATCGTGCCAAGCATTTTTAGCTACTTTAGATGAATTTGCTGAAGACATCTTTTTAAACGGCTGTGAAAACGCCTGAAAAACTTCAGCTTTGTACAGTTTCCACTATGGACTCCTTTTGTTGAAGTTTCTTTTTTCTTTTTTTTTTTAACATTCACAGCTGGTCTTCTTTGGAAAGCTCACTTTACTTAGAATTAGTGGCACTTTTATTAGAGAACAGTTTTAAGAGCTGTAACTTTCTGGAATAACGTGGCCCTGGGGGGCATGGAGACAGACACTCATTCCAAGGTTATGGGACACCAGGAGCAATAAATTGGAATGCCTCCTAAAACCTACCACTCAGGAATGTTTGCTGGGGACGGAAGAATAGCCCCATTGAAATGTAGTATCTTACAAAAACATGGCCTTTGCTTGAAAGAAAATACCGAGGAACAGAAAACTCATCATTAAAGCCTGACTTTGCTTTCAAAATGTGTGAAAAAGCAAAAAAGCCTGTTATTTTATGCTAGGTCAGCTTCAACCACACAAAGACAGGCCAACTGGGAGAGGAGGAGAAAGACAGCGGCAGAGACCTGAGGAGGCCTCACGTCAGAGCCCTTAGCAAACTGAGAAGGTAGGAGAGTTTGTCCTTGCCCCTCCCCCTTCTGTTGCCCTCTCCTTACCCCCGTGAGGGTCTCTCTCCCACCTTTCCCTCCGCGCTAGCACATATTCATTTCCCCCAAGAACTTGCTCTTGCCGATAATTGCTGTCTCGGAAGGCAGGCCCCGTGCAGTGAGACGGTGAAGAGAAACTGAGCGGCACTCAGGAGAAGACCTTCGTTCTGGTCCTAACTAGAGGCTTCACTGTGAGCTTCATAAAACAGGATTCACAGCCAAAGGTTCATTTTAAGGTGACACTTCGCAGCACGTTAGATCTCATGTAAGAGTTCTCACATAGATTCCCATTTATGTCTCAAGACGAGGTACAAGGAATTATTGTTAGCCCCATTTTAGGATGAGGACATTGAGGCTCAGGAAGATGAAGCAATTTCCCCAGCCTAGTGAGGGGCAGAGTCGGAGACCAAACCTCAAGACTCTCACTCAACACATCCCTCTCCCACACTGCAACACCCTCACATTGTTGTCAGGTTCAATTTTCTAAGACTAGGGCAGGAGGCAGTTGGAGTGTCTTAGATATAATTTAACCAGCCCCAGTGAAATAGCACAAGGAAACATGAAGATAAACTCTGGATGTAACAGTAACAGGGCCTGAAATACATTCCCTTTTTGAAAAATCTGTATTTTACCAGTTAGTTGAAACTGCACAAGGCCTTGCAGTGTGCCTCATAAGAAATACTAAGATTTTCCACTTCCAGGAACTAAGGATTTATTTTTGTTAACGTCAAAGCTCACATTGTAGGCGCTCCCTTGGCAAAAACAGTCAACGTGTCCAATATGCCCAAACTCTCTGCCAGCCAGGAGTGAGGGCCCCTCCAGAGCAGGCCCCAAGCATCTCCTGCCACCTTCTTGCTGGACGCAGGATGAAGGGGACCATGGCCATGTTCCGGAGGCCCCAGAGTCTCTGAGCTGTTGGGCTGCCTTCTCCCTGAGCACCGTGGCCAATAGGTCGGGCCACAGTGGCCTAATTAATCCATAGTGCAGCTGAGCTTTCAAACATCAAAGCAAGCCTTTGTGAGGGAGCCTGGCCCCATTTAGAAATCCACCGGCACCTCGTCAGCTAACTCCTATGCATTCAAACACACTTCCTTAGTGAGGCTTTCACGTCCCTCCAACCAGGCCGGCGCCCCTACTCAACCCTGCACTTCTCTTCCAAGGCCCTTGGAATTATTTACTTAATCATGTATAGTTGTTTGTTTAGTGTACGGCGGCCTGGCTCCCCTGTAAGCTCCATGTGGGCAGGTCTGGGTCCCTTCTACTCAGCACTGTCTGCCGTTCCGGGCACAAGGCCAGACACACTGTAGGGACTCAATAGTGTCTGCGGATGCCCCACTGAGTGTGGGCATCAGAAGACCCGAGTTCTAGTCTTGGCTTTGCCCCTGGCAGGGATTTGGGACAAGCCTCTTCATCTCTTCAGGGACCTGTAAAACAGGAGAGTCGAACACTCTAATATCTCTTTTATTTAGAGCTCTAAGAAGATATTTTATAATCTTATGTCATGAAACAGAAAGCAAAACTGCATGGCATGTAAGCATCCAAATGCTGGGTATCTATTTCTTTCTGTACGTGTGAAGGGAGCTCAGAGAAATGAGTGATTGTGTGACCTGGAGGAGCTTCTGGAGGGCTCTTAGAGAAGGATGGGTGGATCTGGGTAGGTAGAGATGGGCAGGAGGATCTTTCTGGTTGAAGGGAAAAGCCCAGGGCACATTTCCACTGGGGGTAAACAAGATGATTTAGGTGGTACAGAGGAACATTATTCATTTTAATAGCTAAATGTTTATTTTAACATATTAGAAAAAATATAACTAACATATCAAGGGCCGTGATATACAATTTCCTTTTAAAATAAATTTATTTGTCAAAAAGTAAGTCTATCTAAGGAAAAGCTTTAAGTAAGTAGAAGTATAGATTGTCCTTAGGGCAAAAATCATGAGGTTGTCATGCACATGATTGAAATTTAGGAAATTCTGTCTTAAGAAAATATGTAGAATTGACAATGAGCCAAGTTTGAGGCAGGCAGCCTCGCTCTGTATTTCTCAGTGAGGGATCCTGAGCCAAAGACAGAGTTACTTTCTAGCCTCTGTAATGTAAATTTATTCAGCAACATCCAACAAACATGTGTTGATCGGTAATTGTAGGCCAGGCCCAATTCTAGGTGCTTGGTGCCTAGCTCCCTGCCCTCGTGAAACTTGGATTCCATCTGTAAGAGATATACAATAAACAAAGACAACAATTAGGGGATTGGCCTTGAATGTTAGAAGGTAATAAAAGCTATGGGGGAAAAAAGTAGAGCAAAGTAAGGGAGATTGGGAGTGTGGAGGGAGGGGTTGCATTTTAAATAAGGTGTCAGGTCAAGGTGGGCTTCAATGAGAAGGTGCAATTTGAGCAAAGACTTGAAGGTGGTGAAAGAGCGAGCCAGATGGCTATCTAGGGGATGAGCGTTCCAGGTAAAGGGAGCATGTAGTGCCCACACCAAAAGCAGAAGTGTGCCCAGTGTGTTACAGGAAGAGCAAGGAAGATGGCGTAACAGGTGCAGAATGAGCAAAGGGGTAGGTGGGTAGAGATGAGGCCAGGGAGGTCATAGGGACCAGATTGTGCAAGTCATGGAAGGGGCGTCGGCTGTCCTCAGCAGGAAAGGGGAGCCATTGCAAGGTTTGAGCAGAGGAGCGACCTGGTCTGTCTTACCTTTTAAAAGGATTACTTTAGCTGCTACATTGAAAACAAGGCAAGGGTAGAAACAGAGAGACCGGTTAGGAGGCTACTGCAGTAAACCTGGCAAGAGATGCTGGTAATTGAACAAAGCTGAGTTTATTGATGGCAATGAGAGAGAACACACATCGTGGGAACCATGAGCTTCTCAGTGAAAGGGTGTTAGAAAGGGCTTATAGGATTTCGGCTTGTGATGGATTATGTTAGGGAGGGTTCAAGGAAGTGGGGCTTTGCTCTGGATTGGATGCTGTCAGGAAGCAGGGGTAATCCCGTGACTGAGCATCTTAATTCTGTCTCACTGGGAGGAAAAGCAGGAGCAATCACTCACGTTAGCCAGGAAAGGGGGATATGTGGTCATTTTTGTGGTTTGGATAATGTTCTTGTTTTATTTTCTGCTCAAACATGATTATGGAGAAGTTTTTTTGTCTTGATCCATTTTGGCTGATGCCAGTGTTCTGTGACATCAGACAGAGAGAACACCACAGCCTGGCTCTGAGAACCAGGCCAGCTCCTAGGCACCCCAAGGCCTCCCTCTCAGTCCAGCTCCCAGTTGTCAAGGGTGGCTCTTTCCTTTCATAGACCCTTTTTCCTATAAGATGCATAGATGCACACAATGCACAAATTTGCATACTATTTCAGAGGCCCCCATGAGAGTCCATGCATGGACTTCATGACTGAAAACTGCTGCCTCAAGAGCTGAGAGGTTCTCAGAGACACAAAGCAACTCTGAGCATGTTTCTGTGGGTTTTTCCCTACTCCTGAAAACAGATTGATTCTGCATATTTAACGAGATGTGAGAAACGTGTCACCAGGGACATGATCTTTAACTTTGACTGGCAGATTAAAATACTCCTTTATGCCTCTGTGTCCGAAAGAGAGGAAGGAAGGAAGAAAGAAAAGAATGAAGGAGAGAGGGTGGGAGGAGAAGAGGAGAGGGAAGGGAAAGAGGAAGGGAGGGAAGGAGGGAGGGGATTTTGTTTTAAGACAAGATGAGATCTCCATTTCTAAGAACCTTCTGGATTCTTCTCAGCTGGCAGGGTCCCCATCCTGACAGACATGTTGGCAGAAATGGATCTGTTCCTTGGAACACAGTGTCTACTCCTTCACTGTTTCCATCATTATAATCAGATATGTGTGTATTACGTACACAATCATGAATTATATAATCCTAAAAGGTCCAACCAGAAAGGACCTAGAGCTCATCTCATCCAATTCCTTCATTTTCACCTGGGAAAACAGGCCCCGAGGAGTAGCTTGCCAGTGGTCACAGTGCTGTTAAGTGCAATGGCTGGGACACAAGCCCATGGCCTCTGCCTCCTAGCTCAGTGTTCTTTCCACCATGCAAATGAGTGGCGGTTACAGAGAAATCAATTTTGGCTCCCTGTAAAGAAGCATTTTCTTATAGCCCGAGCCATTCAAACATAGAATAGGCTTTGTAGGAGGGACCAAGTTCCCATCATCACCACCTTCCAAGAATGTTGCAAGAGCGATTCATGATAGGGGGTCCGCCCTGATGATATCCAATGTCCCTTTAGCTCCGAGAGGCCATAAATAGAAAGGAGAACATCTACTTTCCTTCCTTAAGCCTCTGTTTTTACATCTTAAAAATGCGACTACTAATAATTCCCACTTCGGAGGATTTCTGTGAGACTTACATGAGATAATACAGATCATGAATATAACCTGATAAGCACAGTGCCGGGCACAATAACTGTGACTTGTGGTTGTTCATAGTACATCCATGGCACACAGTAAGCAATGAATTCAACAAATTTCTTGCCTGGCATCACAGTGACTGCATTTCTTGGAGTTCCTGTCAACATTTCACACCATCCTGTGATGACTGGCATCCTCTTACTTTCAAGAAGGAAGCAGTCGAGGCTCCAGGAGGCTGTTACCTGCCCCAGGTCACACCCCTTTACAAGCGGTATGGAATCGTTTGGGCTCTGGGGCCCGTGCTCCTAGCCTCTGAGCTGGACAGCCTTCTCACACCCTGGAAGGGTAGTACATCGTCTTCTTGCGATCTTGGCAAAGTCTCTGCCTCTCCGGGCTTCAGCGGCCCCATCGCCCAATGAGTGTGCTTCATTAGATGCTCTCGAAGCCATCTCCCATGCTAGGACAACAGGTGAGGCAGGTGAGGGCTGCCGGTACAGGGTGCGAGGGCAGTGGGAACACTGCAGTTGGTGTAGAAAAATGAAGGAAGGCAGCACCAGACATAAACTCAGTGGATCTGCAAAATGTGTCCTGAAGTCATTGTCCACACGGATACAACCCAATTTGTAGAACTCTGAACTGACAGGTCCTCCTCCCTCCCTCAAAGGACTCTGATTTGCCAGCAGAGTTGACTTTTTCCCCTTGTGAACCTCCTACATAGAATGATAAAATATGGATGTTTAAAAATCCCCTGGAGATCATCTAATCAAGCTCTCCCCATTTCACAGATGGGGAAACAGGCCAGGAAGGAGCAGACTCTCCAAGGGCCATCTGAGACTCTCTGAGAGCCAGGTGCTATGGTTCCAGCCCCTTCTTCCCTTGTCGTAGTGCCTGGTTTCTCCTCCCGCCGGCTGGGCCTAAGGGGCGAGCAGAGACCAGAGCCCCAGGGGGGGGTCCAGGGCTAACACTTCCCATAGATGAGATGAGAGAAATCAGAAACTGTCCCAGAAAGACGGGTTTTTGTTTGGCTGGAGTTTTGGTTGTTGGGTGTGTGTGTGTGTGTTTTATGCATTTTGTGTTGGTGTTGTTGGGGGTCGAGGGGGGTTGAAGCTGACTAAAGCAAGAGAAATCAGAGCTGAGGAAAGAACTATTTGGCTTAATAGGGGTTTTTTTCCAAGTAGAGAATCCTCAGGAAACTCGAGCCAGGACTGAACTCTGAGAACAGAGAGAAGAAAGGAAATATGCCCCGAGTAGGAGGAGAAAGCAGAAAGGAGGTTTCCTGGGTCTGCTGGGGCCTTGGGGCTGGGTCGGTTGTCATTCATCCTCCTCCTGACATCTCCTTTCACCTCTGAAGGCAAAAGGCCGAATTGTCACCTAATCAGTAATTAAATGCTGGATGTGGAAATTAGAACAGCCCCTCGTTTTGACTACATTGTGTGTATAGTGTGTGTGTAAGAGACAGAGACAGAGGAAGGAGTTGTCACTATGGGGAAATGATACAGTGAAGGAGTGAGAACTGCCCTGGTTGGTGACCTTGGGAAAGTTCCTGAACCTTCTGGAGCCTCGCCATTTGCCCCCCGATAAAGTGAGAGTAGCGTCCTCAGCCTTGAGGGCTGTAAGGATTAGAAATAATACCTAAGTCCCAACTCGGGGGCGCAGTGTGAGGTGGCCCATGGCAGCTGGCTGGCTGCGGGATTTGGGACTCTCCTAGCTCTCTGTGCCTCAATTCTCTCTTTGGGAAATGAGATAATTCTTTCAGCTCAACTTATAGGATTGCTGCAGGATGAAATAGGATCAGACAAATGAAAGAACTTTTGAACTGTAGAATTTTGAACAAACGTGGAAACAGCATTAATAGTCAAAAAGCATATTTGTGCTAAGATACCACAGGCAGAGACCGCCTGGTAGGGTGTTAAGAAGCAATCTCGTCCAGTGCCTCAAATTTCCCTATTAGAGCTTCATTCCGTTAGTCCTGGAGGCTGTCAGTCTTAGAACAGTGTTTCACAAAGGGCAGGCCCCTCACCAGCAGCATCTCCATCACCTGGGAGCTGTTAGAAAATGCAAATTCTCGGGCCCCACCTCAGACCCACTGAATCAGAAACTGTGGGAGTGGAGCCCCGAAATCCGTATTTTAAAAAGATCTCCGGGAAAGTCATAGGCACCTTAGAGTTTAAGAAGGATTGTCTTAGAGCTTGTGAAGATGCAGATTCTGATTCTGTAGGTCTGGGGTGGCCTGAGATGCTGCATCTCCCAGGTGACGTCTATGGAGCTGGTTGTGGACCTAACAAGGTTCCAGAGCATCCTATCAGGTCAGGGATTCTGGCAGGGAGAGAAGGAGCCCTTTAACCGCCAGCGCTTTCGTTCAGAGTAATTGTGCACAAGGCCTTTCAGGAATGGGTGGCAGAAAAGGCTGAGGGATTCTGGGGAGAAGAGAAACACAGGGCACCAAACAGAAAGAGGTCTTAAGAAAAAAAGAGGAGGAAGGAGGGCGCTAAAGGAAAAGCCAGCTGCCTTTGCAGGTCTGGGCATCGCTTAATCCGTTCACTAAGTACCATTTATGTGTGAGGCACTGTTCTAGGTTCCTTACATTCCTCAGTTCAGTTAATCCACACAACAGCCCAATGAGCTTGGTACTATTATTACCCTCATTTTACAGAGAAGTAAGCCTAGGAACAGAGCAGTTAAGTAAATTGCCCAAGGTCACTCAGCTAGCGAGTGGTGGAAGTGGGATTTAGAACTCAGGCAGCCTGACTCCTTAGCACTAGACTATTTTGCCTCAAATATAGTCCCTGCCCTCAGGAAGCTTACAGTCCAATGAGGAGTATGGGCTCGGACTAAAAATGGCCAACTCTTGGATGATGCCCATGACGTGCACAGTTCCAAGCACCTTACACATATTTACTATTTTAGCTCTTGTATCAATTCTGGGAGACAGGGCAGGGCACTGCCAAAGGGGCCTGGCTGTGTGTGTGCAGAACCAGGCAAAACAGGTCTCTTTGTTCCTGGAGGTTTATGTACAGAGGTGCTTGAATCACCGAATGTTCCAGACTCCGTGTCCTAAGCAGAAAAACTCCAAGTAGAAGCAGCCTCTGCAAAAGGGTCTCCAGTACCGGGTCCACGCCCCGCTTTATGTCCTCAGCTTCCACCCCCTCACCGCTTCCCAGCCTGGCCTCCAGGATGCCTCGCTGTGCTGAAGAGCAGGTGCTCATGGCAGCTCTTCTGCTCACCCTGGCCCCTACAGCCAGACCCAAGTTCACACAGTAGATGGGTCCTGCTACATGCACTGTCCCAGGCAGGGCCTGCGAGGCCAGGCTGTTGCCCCTCCTGATGGGCACTGGAATGAGGGGCCTGCTGAGTTGATCACTGCTGCTGCTGAGCACCCTGGCCCACCAGGGGCGGCAGCTCTGACCTGTCACCCCCACTTCCGGCCCATGGCCTCCCTTCCTCCCCTACATACCAGAAATCACTACCTTAGCACGTGGGATTCAAAAGGTTGTCTAACAAATGAAAACTGATCTTAGCTCTTTGCAAAGCAATTTGACAGTGCATTTCAAGAGCCAAAATATGTTTATATTCCTTGATCCAGTAATCCTCCTCTTGTTGGATTATTTATATAAAGCAAATTCCCAAAAGGAAAAAAAACAGTTCATACACAAAGATCTTCTGTGCAGGATTAATTATTCATTCAATAAATATTTACCGAGTTCCTCCTATGTGCCAGACACAGTCCTAGACGGTGTAATCAATAAACAAGGTCCCTGCTCTCCTGTGATTATGATATAATTGGGGAGAAAGACAACAGATACCCACATAAATGAGAAAAATAATATATTTACTAAATTCTCTGCAAAGAATTAAAATCAAGGTCTGTGATAGAGAATAACTGGGTGGCTGCTCTAGATTGGGTGGTGACAGAAGGTCTCTCAAATGTCACTACATAAGATGACATTTAAGCTAAGATTCTCATGACAAGAGGGGGCAGTTATACGAAGGGCCAGAAGAAAGCATTTCCGGAAAGGGAGGTCAGTGGTCCAGGGAACGGCAAGAAGGCTGATGTGACTAGATCAAGGAAAGCAAGTGATGGGAAATGAGGTCAGAGGAGTGGAAGGGGCCAGGTTAATAGGGTTTTGCAAGCACAGGTGAGATATTTGGATTTTATTCAGTAAAGAGTACTAAACACGGGCTTGAGACCAGACCGTAGCTGAGAAAGAGGAAGGGGCACTGGTTAGGGACTATGGCATCTATCCTGGAGAAAGATGATAGCAGCTTGAACCGGAATGGTAGAAATGGAGATGAAGAGGAATGGATGGGTGAAGGATATTTTTGGAGGTAGAGCTGAAAGGGTTTGCTGAAGGGAGTGGGATGGGGGTGATTAAGGCCAAGGAATCAAGGATTACTCATGGGTTCTCAGCTTGAGCTGCTAGAGGTGCCATTTACACAGTTGGCAATGACAGGAAAAGGTGCAAATTTAGGGAAAGGAGGAAGGAAGGTGTTATTGGTTAAACTGTGTCCCTCAAAAAGAAATACTGAAACCCTAACCCCAAGCACCTCAGAATTTGACCTTATTTGGAAATAGGCTTTTGCAGGTGTAATTAGTCAAGGTAAGAAGAGATCAGGAGTAGGGATCTTACGGGCCCTTATGCCAATGTGGTTGGTGTCCTTATAAGGAGAGGGAAATTGGGACACAGACAGAGACACATGGAAAGGAGAACACCACGTGAAGACACAGACAGGCACGTGAAGACGGGGCAGAGATTGGAGTGATGTGTCTACAGGTCAAAGAACGCCAGGAATTACCAGCTGTTACTGGAAGCTGGGAGAGAGGCATGGAAAAGCCTCTCCCTCAGAACCCAAGAAGGAGCCAATCCTGCCGACACCTTGATTCCCAACTTCTCCCCTCCATAACTGTGAGAGAATAAGTTTCTTTTAAGACACCCAGTTTGTGGTACTTTGTTATGGCAGCTCTTAGAATCTGATATAGAGGAGAATAAGGATTTCTGCGGGGGCCTCGTTATGTTTGAGAAGGCTTTTAGACATCCATGTGGACATATCAAGTAGCAATTGGATATTTCAGCCTGGGACTATGTTCTATAAAGTAACCCACTATACTTTATTAAAGTACTTTATGTGATATGTTAAATATGACATATAAAGTGATGGCCTAAAAAGGGAAAAATAATTACATAAATGATGGTACACACATTCCATGAAATATCATGCCCCCTCTAAAGAGAATCATTCTAAAAACTAGGTAGGAACCCAGAAAATGCTTATGATAATGGAACATACACACAAAGCCGGTGATTGCCACGGCGTAATAACTGTCTGTGGATGAGAAGCAGGAGTCAACCCGTCTGGGTTCAAGGCCTGGTTCCCACTCTTCTGAGTGGCCTGGGATAAGTTGCATGTCTCTGCACCCTGCAGCTTCTGTCTGTTCAGGACATCTGCAGTAGGTGAACACAAGGCTGAAGGGCAAAGCGCTGGGATGGCAGAGTAAAGAAGCAATCAGTGTGGAGGTAGAGCTAAGATGGAAGACTTCCCGGAAGAGCTGACCTTTGCAAAAGAAGCACACAGCCCGGGGCAGAGTGCTTACCCCAGGCCAGGCTCTTGTGGCAGCCCCGGGGGGAGACTCAGTAAAAGCTCCAGTAAGTCATTCCCTGTGAGCACACCTATGCTGGAGCTCCTACACACACTGAGGGTTCTGACTGCTCGTCTGTGTCCCTCTATCACCGTGAGCTCCCCGAGGACAGGGGTTGTTCCTCTCTGTATCCTTAAGCACAAGACGTGCCACAGGCGAGATATACATGAAAGTCTGTTACATGCAATACACCAACAGAATCAGAACTTGATTGTCACACAGGAACCAGTGATAAAGGCACATTCATACCGAGTCTGTGGACCTTCGGACATGGGGCTTCTTAAGACCCCCAGAAGATATGGGTCTGACGCCTGAAGCACAGCTGAACCTTCAGGCGATGGTCAAGTGGCTCCATCTGAGGTGAGCACAGGGACTCGATCGCTTTGGAGGAAGTGGTAGAAGCAGACACCCCCAGTTAGAAAACATAATGGAAGGAGGCAACCTATTTCACAATAGCAAATATGGTCAATACATTGCGGAAATAAGATTCACAGTGTGTAATTATAAATCAACTTTATCTCCCAACTCCCATAAAAATTTATTCAGAGAAAATGGAGAGAAGTCCATTCTCTGCCCTTTAATGAAAATTCAAGCATCCTATGACTTTTCTGATCACTCTTAGGAAATAAAAAGTCCTGTGATTACCAGCCACCAAACAAACCCCATTCATAAATCAGTCCCATACAAAAGGAAAATTCCAAATTTGATTTAAATTTCCACCTTTTCTCCCAACCAGGGCTTTCTGCAGGTGGGACCCCTATAGCTGGGGACGGGGGCATGGACAGCCACTTCTTTCTTTCCCCAGAACTCCCACCCGGGTTTGCTGTGACTTCTGACCTCTCCGGGGCCAGAGGGGTGAGGGAGTGAGGAGAAGCAGAAGAAAGGGGAGCAGGAGAGCTCCTCCTTGACCAGAACTATTGTAAGATGGCTTTAAAGCCGACTGTGTGTGGACATGTCCGTGGAATCTTCAGATACTCCCCCCAAGCTCTGAAGACTTCTCAGCCTTATCCGGGCATCGCACTACCTTGCATCCCTCTGTTCCCTCCTCCTGCAGCCCTAGGAATCCAGCGGTCCCTTCAGTTTGTCCCCCCTGCTGGACAGACCTAAGAGGCCATCACATCCGTTCTTCCAGTGCATGGCCCAATTCTAGTCCAAGGGAACAGCATCCTTTGCACAAACCAACTTTGGGCATTCAGGCTGATGCGAGCAGTGTCAACTCTCCTTTGGCACCCATCTCTCATCCTTTCAATTTCTCTGGTGGCTGTCAGATGCCAGTCCACCATGTCTCCCCATCTCAAACAACGGTAGACACGTAGCAAGCTCTAAGTAGACTTCATGAAGTCCTTCTCTCTTGCCTCAAGAAGGGGAGACGCACGACAGCTCTCTCCAGCACAATCCTTGTTCAACCCTAATCTCTTAATGGCAGAGCTGAGGATCCCAGGGCTCTTTCTAGAGCATCATATTGTTAAGCAGTTTAAAGGGCGACACACACACACACACACACACACACACACACGCGTGCGCACGCGCGCATGCCCATATAGGAGAATCAAAGATGAATCCAACACTGTCTCTCCAGGATCTCAGTCTATTAGGGGAACTACAATGTGCATCCTAAGATGAGCACAAAGCAGGATAGATCTTATTGGACACAGTGGAGAGGGCTCCATGGAGAAGGCAACCTCTGAGCTGGGTCCTAAGAATGACAAAATCTGGATACGCTGAAATGAAGTCTTTTCAGAGAGAGGAAATAAAGTGAGCAAATGCCCAGCATCGGGAATTGAGGGAGGTGTGTACAGACACCCCTGGATGGTTTGTTTAAATGAGACAAGTGCAAGATAAGGCCAAGCCAGACCAGGAAAACAAGATAAGGGGTTTGGATGTTTTCCTGCAGGAAGTGAGAAGTTTGGAAGGTTTTGGACAGAGCAGCGGGATGGAGGATGCAGTGACTAACTCTTAGTGAAATGTGTTCTTCATTTCCTTGAGTCATTAACCAGAGCCCCATTAAGAAGAAAAACAAAACAAAACCCTTCCAGGACCTGCTTTCTTTTCCAGGAAAACCCTTGCCCTTTGGAACCTCTCATGAGTTTGGTTTATAAAGACATCCAATCCTGTTTTTATGGTGAGTCAAGGGGCCTTGGCACAGCTGCCAGCCCCGAGACCCTCCTTCCACCTCGGGGCCCTCAGCTTCAAGCCTGATAGGGCTGCTCGAACCATCTCTCCACAGTCCCCAGCACTGCCCTCTGGAAGAGGCCGGGGAGAGGGGCTCCCCTTTCCAAGCAGAGGGCGGTGGAAACTTTGCCTCAATGAGTCCAGCTACAAAGGCTCCGCCCCGGGCCCACTGGAGCCAAGTGGGAAAAATCCAGGAGGCTGTGAAGCCAAGAAAACAGCAGATTTGGATTCCAGCTCTCCGCTGCCCCTCTGATCTTGAGACCTCGCTCAGCCTCTACGTCTTAATTTGTAAAATGGAAACCAAACCGCCTACCTCGCCAGGTTGCTGTGAAGATTAAATGAGGATCTGTAAGCATAGCTAGCACATAGCAGATGCTCAATAAATACTCCTCCCGCTCCTCCGCCACCATCTCTCTGTGTCTAGATTTCCTCACCTATTAAAGGTTGGGGGAGGGATTCAAGGATCAAGTAGAATGTGATGAAGTTCCTAAATCTCTGCCATCTGCCCCACACGGAGGCCGGGGGACAGCAGGGGGCCTTTCTCTGTGTCAAAGCTCTGGAGGCTATTTCTTCTTTTATTATTTTCAACCATGAAAAAACTCACAAAACCACTTAGCAGTCGCACGTATTGGCACACGCTTGGAACGAGACCACATCCCCCAACCTCTCCCCACTACCACCATCTGACTCAGTTTCCCCATCTGTAAAAGCAGTCGCATCTGAGACAGGTCCTCTCCATCCGCTCTGCAACTGCCCACTAGGTTGGGCGGACTGTGCCCGGCAGAGGGCGCTCTGAGCGTAAACTCCCAGCCAAGGCCCCGGGGAAAGGCACCAGGCCAAGGAAAATTCTAGTGGAAAAAATGAAGGATTCCAGGTTTATGAGTCCCAGACTTTGAAAAACAAAACTGCTGAGTTGTCTCCTGAGTTAAGGGAAAAGAACACCATAGCTGCCTCAAGATTTCCAGGAAACAATTTGTGAAGGTTCTGGGCAAAGCTGGCAGGGGGACTTGGGGAGGCCCAGTGGGGTTCTGATGTCCTGGGAGGTGGGGGTTGGGGGTAGGTGGTGTGCCTGTGGGAGCATGAGCGCTCAGGTGTTCTTGGGCACAGTGGAGTCGAGTGACTGTGTGTGGCTTTTCGTGTGTCTGTGTCTCTACACGTGTTTGTGTGCCTGTGGGCAATCCCATAAGTACTTATCGAGCGCCTTCTATGTCCCACTGGGCACAGTGCTAGGCGATGGGAATGCAACAGCAAATAAAACACAGTCCCTGAGCTCAGGGAGCTGAGCTGAGGCAGGGATGCAAATTAGCAGGCATTTCAGTGCAGAGTGCGGGCGTCCGGGAGGCAGTTTGTGTGACAGCTCCGAACACTGGCTTTGTGGTCAGGCTGCCTGGGATGCAAGTCCAGCCACCCACTAGCTACACAACCTTGGAGATCTCCCATACTCAGTCTCCTTAGTTGGTAAATGAACCTATTAAAACGGCATCCTGGGAGACAGCATATATATATATACATGTTTGATGACTGGTCTCTATTATGTGCACGCAGGGTCTGCTACTGGATAAGCACGTACGAAGTGCAAAGTCCAGGAGAGCTACATGTAGGGCATTAGTTCATCTGCTTAGGTTGTGTGTATGGCGTGCCAGGCTCTATCAGAGGTCGCAAACAGTGGCCCGCAGACACCGTTTGTGGGGAGGCTCGTTTGGTTTGGGTTTGTTTTTTGGCTCAAGGAGTGTTCTAAAAATCAAGACATTTCACGTAAAAACCCAGATTTCCAGCTTCTCTTGAAACCTTGGAAGATCTGGCTGTCGTGCAAGCATTTGTGTGTGTGTGCCTGCATGCCACAGTCTCTGCTTCCCATAGATGTGTCCTCCCGTAGCACCCTCCCTCCTGGCCCATCTCCAGGTCTGTCCTTGGAGGGGTTCCAAGGTGACTGGGGAGGGCTCATGTGCAGACGTGTTCTCTGTGAAAGGAGAAGCAGGACCCGGCAGGAGCTGCTGCCAGGGCCCAGCCCCCCAGGGCAGCTCCAGTTTCAGCAATCAGAGGGGCCAGAGGGAGCTGTGGGCCCTACCCAAGGCTCTCCGGCTGCGTGGCTGGACACTGGTGACAGAAGATAGTAACCAAGGATGGCAGCTAGACAGAATGGGTTTTCTTGTCTGCTTGATTTTGCATTTTAAAGATGCCTCAATTATAGCTCCAAAATGATGAAGATAATGATCTCCCCAGAAAGCACTGGTAGATGTATAGACTATGGGTCTTTTAAAAATGAGCGAATGGGCTCATGGTAGAAGCTAAAAATATATTTGTTAAATACATTTTGGGAACCCACAAGTGTGAAATGTAGGGCTGATATGTTCCTAATATTTCTGGATCCTCTTAGGATGGCAAATCAGTCCCTGTTAATAGATATTGACTGGGCCCCCACCGTGTGCAAGCTGTAGGCTGGGCACGAGGGGCCTACAAAGGTGAACATGCCCTGCTCCCTGGCCCTCAGGAAACTCAGTCTTGGGGAGAGATATCCGAAGAGATATGAATGCAGAACAAGAAAGGATAGGGTGGTATTGAGACATCTGGGGACAAAGGGCACCAGACAGAGGCATAGGGCATAGCAGAAGACACCTCTGGACCTGTGACTTACGGTGCAAGCTCATTTCCCTCGCTGGGCCCCCATTTGCCCTTTTGTAAGACAAGATTGTTGGAAGAGATGAGCCAACACCAACCCCACGTTCACAACCCTCCCAGCCCCCACCTTGGGCATGCTTTGAAGGAGTGCAAGCTGGAGCCCCGGTTCTTAGCCTCTTACTCCCCACCCCACATTCTTGCTTCCAAGTCTTGGCTTGTGCTGGGAATTCATCTGGCTTGAGTTCTGAAAGAAATCCATCAGAGGAGGTTTTTCACATTGCTTTCTCTTAAAAAAAAAAAAGAAAGAAAGAAAAGTCTGGATCCAAAAAGACCAGGCATTTAGTAGAAGCTTCCAGCATCTGTTATAGGGTTCCTGGTCCAGGTGGGGAGAGCAGCCCTTAGACAGGTGGGAGAGTTATACCCCTTCCCCAGCACCAGGGTTGGAATGGCTAAAGCGTTTGCCCTGAAGAATTCCTCTGTCATTCTCCCACCTTGCAGATGAGAAAAGTGAGCCCCAAGGATGGGACGGACTTTCCCTGCAGGCCTGCCGTCAATGGCGGAGACAGATCTTGTGATTCCTGAGTAAGCGCTCTCCCTACTCCCTGAGTTCTCTCTCAGGCTAAGTCGTCAGGACAGAGTAAGATGAAGACCACCAGGCTGCGTCCCTCCTCCGCCAGATGTTGACTGCTGTCAAGCTAGAACACCGAGTTATTCTTGTTCTGCTCCAGCCAAGAACCCCAGGAAACCCAGCCTCACAAAGGTAGGTGTGAAGGAAGAGGAATAATTCCATAGCCCAGCAAAAGCCTTGGAGCCCCGGGATATCCACCTTTGGGAGTCTTTATTGCCAGAGTCTGAGAGAGAAGGAAGATGACACATAGCAAAACCAATCTTTTAGAACAGAGCAACGAGTGGCCACAGACGGCGAGGAGAAGCAGTAGATGGGCTAGTATTAATCCAAAGATGTCTGCCTTCCTCATCGTTGGTGTGCCAGGAGCTTGTCCTTATCAAAGGGTCCGTCTGCCAAGCTCTCCACCGGGACCACATCACCATCCCCATGAGTGTCATGGGCACCCCCATCATAAACTGAAATCCCATTGCACTTTCAAAGTGGCCACTCCCACAGATAACTGGAAAAACCCTGGGGACAGCTCTGGAGCCTCCAATTCAAGGAACGTCAGAGGTGCTTTGTTCCTTTCCTTAAAATCTGGAAATCTGTTGAGATAAGGAAAATCACCAGACCTAAAAACTCCCCTCAACGAACAACCCCAGATTTCTTCTCGAATTTTTGTTAGAATGCTATTTCTAACTTCACAACACCCTGAAAAAGGCCCAGCCAAAGACGCTTAATAAATGTTTTCTGATGATGGTGAAATCATCATTCACTATTGTTACCTTAAGTAAAAATCTTTATGGATAGGGTCTTGCAGGTTAGTCATTCATTGAACAGATGTTTACGGAATGCCTCCTATGCCCCCAGAACTGTGCTGAGCCAGGGGAAACGATAATGAAGAAATCAGACACAGCTTTACCGTAATGCTTTTAATTCATTTAATTTCCTATATTCATATAATTCATAGATTCTAGTGAGGCAGAAAGGAAAAAACCTTGTAAACCGGCACATTTTGTAAATTGCCAGTTATAGTAAGTGTAATAAGAACCAACATGGGGATTAACAGAGGAAACTTGAGACAGTTTTAATCATCATATCAAAGCAGAGAACGCATACTATAGGCTACAGTCTTTACAAGGTCGTTTGGTATATTTCTTTGTTGTTGATGTCAGCTGTATGTAAGTTACCACAGGGAGGTATTGAATTTGGGTTGAAGAACCCAATGCCATTTGGTCTTCTAATCTACTAGGTGGTGGATAACCTGTAATCATCTATTTAATTAAATTTCCTGGTTCAGGAACCAGAAGTTATCAGAGGAAATTAAGATGATGCTAACAGGAAAGCTGTTCATGAATTGTTTTTACTAAACACAATCTGTGAATATGCCAGGAACAAAGAAAGCTGCTGGCGATAAAAAGAAGGCATACAGGGGCAAAACTGGGCATATGTGGTATTTATAAGTAGAGGGAGTCGTAGCCCATTCCGGGCTCCACATTTTAAGGGTTGTTGACAAACAGGAGCATGCCCAAATGGCTGTCATCAGCTGACTGGATTCACTTGCTTGGTTCATGCACATCTAGGAGGTAGCCATCATGAGACCAGGAGCCATGTCTGCCTCATTCACAGCTATAATCAAGGGCCTTGCTTATGGCCTAACACATTGCAAGTGTTCAGTAAAATTGTGTGGGGCGAAGTCAATGAAAATGTCTGTAGCAACTGTGACCCACCCTCCACCCCTTTTACCCCTCCATGGAGCCTACCTCCCCCAGAGACCTGACTCTTAATCACCCCCCCCCCACCCACCCATTGCCTTGCAAACCTGCCCTCAGGAAAGACTCCTCCTGACACGTAAATGGAAGTATAGGTCACAGTGACTGGGCTCCCCTCCCCTCACTGAAAAAGAAATGGATCTGTCTCTTGTTAAAGAAATGTCAAGAATTAAGAGGCGGGAGAACCAGCTGGCATACCGGACTGGGCTCGGGCGTCAAGTGGCCCCCCTTTACCTACCTGTCCCTCAGGCCTGGATTTTGTAAACTGAGAGTGACGGCATGCAGAGGATCCCAGGGACTATCTGTTCCATCCTTGTCACCTGACAAATGAGGAAACTGAGGCCCAGGGTGGGAAAACAACTTGCAGCTTGCCAGTGAGGAACCAGGTGAGATCCCAGCTTGGTCTGAACAAGTGGAAAAACACAGAACCTGAACGCCCTTCCCCCTGCCAGTGCTGTCAAAGACTGGGTGCTTGGCCCGACCAAGTGGCTTAACTCTTTAAGCCTTAGTTTTCTCATCTGGAAAGGAGAAAATAGTTTTCTTACCCCTTCTTGGAGATTTTAGCAAATGGAGCAATGCACGTGACATGCAGAGAGCAGTGTCTGATATTAAATAAAGGGGAATCACTATTTTGTCACCGTTACTATTTTTACCACGACCTCAGACCCCAGTCCTCAGGATGCTTGGGCTCCAGTCTGGTCCCACCTCCCTCCGGAAGGCTAAGGACCCAGGCCAGTGTAATCTCTCCCTCTTCTAAGGCCCTTGGCCACCAGCACCCTGAACCATAACACAAGCAAAGGCACAGTTGTTGGCAAACGGGCTGGGACAGGCTGGGACAGCAGAGGCAAGCCAGCCCAGTTTCCACATCTGGGACCTGAGAACATCTCCTTAGGTCTATGATTTTCAAACTGTGTCCCCAGAGCCCAGAGGTCGGGATGGGGAGGAGAGAGGGCCAGTGCATAGGCTCCCGGCCACATCTTCTGCTTAACAGAGCATCTCTGCTTCTGGCTAGTTTGTGTATTTGGGTTCCATGTGAGAAAGCATTCGAAGACACAGTCCTACAGCTAAAACAAAGTTTGAAAAATCCAAAACATTCCAAGATCTTTAAGGTCATTTTCCACTAAAAAAAAAAAAAAAGAAATCTAAGAACTATTATTTCTTGAATGATTACTTAAGTGTTTGTTTATCTATCTTCCCACCCCTTCTCCCTCAAACAACTGGTTTAGCGGCAGGGGGAAAAACAGGACACAAGTCTGCTGACTCCTAGTCCAGTGCTCATTCCAATATATAAATATATCCTCCAATATATCACTACAGATTTCAGATGGGGCAGAGAGGAGGCAGCCACAATTCCTTTCATCCCAGTACTAATTGTCAAGGCCTTGTCAGTTTTCACCGCTTTTCTATTCTGCATCTTGGAAGGAATTAAAAATCTCTACTCTAGGGGCTGGCCTAGTGGCTCAGTGGTTAAGTTCGCACATTCCACTTCAGTGGCCCGGGGTTCACTGGTTTGGATCCCGGGTGCAGACATGGCACCGCTTGGCAAACCATGATGTGGCAGGTGTCCCACATACAAAATAGAGGAAGATGGGCACGGATGTTAGCTCAGGGCCAGTCTTCCTCGGCAAAAAAGAGGTTTGGCAGCAGTTAGCTCAGGGCTAATCTTCCTCAAAAAAAAAAAAAAAAAGAAAGAAAAAATCTTTACCCTAGGAAATAGGGCAGGCCAGGAGACGGTCAGGCACTTAGGGGATTTGTCACATGTGCTCCACCATCTTCAACGCAGAAAGGCTCACAAAACTTTGAGTCCCCTGGGCCATTCAGTCCTTAGCTTCTTGCAGCAGCCACAAGCTCAAAAGGCTATGAAGTGAGGCGGGCCATGCCAGTGTCAAGGGCCTGACAGCAGAAGGATGGGGGCAGAGCTGGAGCATGGAAGCCTTCCGGTGCCTCTTAGAACGGGCAGAGCAGAAGTGGATGTGAAACGGCTGCTGAGGCACAAACTGCCCTGCGTTCGCTTTCTTCTTCCTCAGTCACGGCCCCATGCGCAGACCGCCAGATCTTAGGCCTTCGCCAGATGGACTACTTTTGTTTTTAAACTTATTTTTAGAAAAAAAAATTTTTCTACTCGGAAGAGATGAGTGGTCTCCAAACAGTTTGGTCTCCTTTCTGAGTCAGGTCGAGCCTCATGGGGCTCTGCTTTCGATTCCTGCAGCCTTGCCGTTCGCTGAGCACATAGCGATCCTCCCGTGATGCCCCCTCTATTTCAAGAGCCCCCCAAAATAAGCCAAGTGACTACAGATAAGTTTTTGGTACTTTCCAAAATTAAACTATTTCCCTTGGTGAATTTCCACCAAATGAGCTCATTAATCTGAAAACAGGATGTGGCACATGAAGAGAGTGAGGTCAGGTTGCCTGTTCTTTTCACTAACACCGGCCTGGGGTGGAGAGGAAGGGGTGGGTGGGAGAGGTGGGACCAGTGGATGGCTTTTTTATAGGTCCCAAATTCTTCATGGATTTGACTGAGAATCAATAAATTTGTAAAACAGAGACTGGAGGGGCTGGCCCCCTGGCCGGTGGTTAAGTTCACGTGCTCTGCTGGGGTGGCCCAGGGTTTCGATGGTTAGGATCCTGGGTGAGGACGTGGCATCACTCGTCAGACCCCGTTGAGGCGGGGTCCCATGTGCCACAACAGGAAGGACCTGTAACTAAGCTATACAACTATGTGCCCGGGAGATTTGGGGAGATAAAGCAGACAAAGAAAAAAAAGAAAAAACAGAGACTGGAAACTGAATCCTTTTCTCTTAAAAATGAATGGGCCCACGGACTGCTTGTCTTGGAGGCCCCTGAGATCCTTTGCTTGTCCTCAAGCGGGCACGGCCCCTCCAGCTGGCATTCCAAGACCTTCCTTTCACCAGCAAGACTCTCTATCCCGCAGGGTCAGCCTCTCTGTCATGAGCTGGACGACAGCAGCTCTGCCTTGGGTGGGCGGGAAGCTTAAACACCCCTCAAGTTAAAAAACAAAATCAAAGAAGTAAAAGACAATTCCCAACTCCAGTTTGGTGTCGAGAAAAAAAACGGGACCCTAATCCATAAAGAGAATTTAATGGGTGCCTCTGAGTAATTAGAACAAAACCAAAGAAGGGAGCCTTTGTCCAATTCGCAAAAATAAAGGTTGTTTGTATCTTTTAAACAAAAATTCTAACCCAACGCTAAATTCCATAGCTATCTTGATTGATAGACACAAATTCATAGGGAATACGTGGGCGCGTGTGTGCGTGCGCGCACGTGTTGTTTTGTGTGTTTAGACGAAAATAGAAACCCTTCCTTAAAATATTGAGTTTTGGAAAACACCGTGCCTCCGGGAACCGCTCCGGACCCTCTCTTTGCTCCATCCCAATAAGCTCGGAGGAGCCTGGCGCCGTGCTGGGCTCTGCAAGAATCCAAGAGGGCTAAGACTCGGGTTTGCTACGGCTCACCCCATCCCCACGCGGGATTTCAGGCAGGCAGGACACGGGGGTGAGGGTTCAAGTGCCAAGTCTGTATGTGTTTATTCTGCGGACACATTCCTGAGTCCTTCATTTGTGCCAGGAACGCAGCGCGGGGAGGAGGGGAGTGGAAGCGTGTCGGTTCCCGGTGGGAGAACAGAGCCTGCGACGCCGCAGATCCAGCCCCGGGCCTCAGTTTCCCCATCAGGGGAGCGCTCGCCCCGCCCCCGGGGCGGCCCCGGGAGCCTGCTCCGGCAGCGGGGACCCGCCCCGGCCCTCCCCGGTTTCCGCCGCCCGGGCCACGTCCTCGGCGCCCCACCGGAAGCTCCCGCCGGGCCGCAGAGAGGCGGAGGCGGCGGCGGCGGCGGCGGCGGCGGCGGCGCCGAGGTTGGTTGCACTACACCCCGCCCCCACCCGCCGCGCCCCAGCCCACCCCGCCCCCATCCGCCCCGGGACTGCGGGCGGCTCCCCGGCCCCCGCCCCCCGCTCTCCCCGCCTGGGACGCGCCAGCTCCTGCTTGCTCGGCCGGGGGCTCCCCAAGCGCGGCCTCCCTCGCGCGCGGCCAGGGCCCTGGAATCCGCGCCTGCGGAGCCCGGCCCCGAACTCCCTGCCGCAGCCGCCGGGGTGCCCCGGGTTCGCACATCCTTGTATAGTCGCGGGCGCTGCTCTGCTCCCGGCGTTGCGCAGGCAACTGGATATATGGCGGTGGCGAGACGACGGTCACTTACCCTCGGGGGCCGCACAAACCGGGTTGAGGGCCACAAACAGGCAACCCAGAATCACCGAGCCGGGTGGGAGGGGGCTGTGCTCGTGTTGTGGGACGCAATGGGATCGCAAAGCCAGGTGCCTAACCCCATCCTGAGGGCGGCCCACGGAGACTCCCAGGGGAGGTGGGGGATGGTCCAGGTGCGCCCCGAAGGACAAGTGGAAGGCTGGGGAGATGGGGGTACGCGGCGCAGAGACTCCGCGTGTGCAGAGCCCCCAGAGGGTGAAGCCACAAAGATGGGACCGATGGAGGTTCAGGGTGGAAGAGAAGGGGGTCAAGGAGACGATAAGGAGCAGAGAAGGGGGCAGGGGACACGAGGGGATGCGGAAAGGAAGGGATTCCGTAAGGAGGGGCCAAGACTCCTGTCAGGTGCTGGCCAGAGGGCTGGCTGGATAGAAACTGGGACGGGCCCAGGGCATTTGGCCACCTCCACTTTGAGAACCTTGGGGAGATTCCAGTGAGGAAGCAGGCAGTCCTTTCTGGAAGTTCCTTTAAAGTGAGGAGAGTGTAGATGCGGGAGAAGAATTTGGGATGAGGGTGAGGAGCCTTTTAAAGCAAGTGTGTGGTTAGAAGACAGGCTCTGGGTTCTGAAGTTCCCACCCTTACTCACTGCAGTCCTCACCACTGTGAAACCTTTGGCAAGTCACTTAACTTTGTGCCTCAGTTTCCTCCTCTGTGAAATGAGGATGATGATGACAATACCTGCCTCACAGGGTTTGTGTGAAGGTTAGATGAGATGGCACCTGTAAAAGTACTTAACACAGCACTAAAAAGCAGTACCTGTTACTATTCACTTTTATGATTAGAGCAGTTTGAGCGTATTTGATGCTGATAAGAAGAGGCTGCTGGAGAGGGAGGCATTGAAGACCGAGAGGAGAGAAAAGGGACTAGAGAGAAAGCGTTGGGAACTTGGTGGGGAGATGAGTCTGGGGAGTCCATCTGTGCCAAACCAAGGGAAGGAGGAGGAGTGGGATGCAGGAAGTTTGCAGGTCTGGGGTATGCGGTGAAGGGAATGCCTCTCTGACAATCTTTTCTCTGAAGTAGGCCTCAATGTCACCTGCTGAGAGGGCCAGGCCAGGGCTGGCCCAGGTTGGGGTAGAGGTCTGGATTCACGTTCCAGCCAGAGGGTGCCATGCTGTCTTTCCCAGGAGCCCCGGAAGGTGTGCAGTTGAATCTACCTGGGGTCGGAGGACATCTGACCTGCCTTGCCAACTCGGGAGGCTCAAGTAGAGCTGATGGATGTGAAAACACTCTGTAAGCATAATTTACCATTTTAGCCCCTTTCCCTGATTTTGAAGGGCCGAAGTCATCGTCGGAATCCAATCTCGAAGCCTTTTGAGCACTTCTCGTGGGCCGTGCACCCTGCCCTGCTTTCACCCCTGATAGTCAGGTGAAGTCGTTATTATCATCATCCCCATTTACAGATGCAGAAACTGAGGTTCAGAGAAGTTAAGGACCTTGTCTCGGGACCTGGAGTCCCACAGACCTGGTGCTAATGCTGCTCCGCCACCCGGGGCTCTGTGACTTTGGCCTGGGCATCTTGCTTCTCTGAGCCGATACGTGGCTGCAGAAGAATTCCCAGCAGGTTGCTCTAAGGATTCAGAAGGAAAACGTCGTGCGGCGCACGGGAGACACGCCAGGAGCTGTAGTTCCACCACTGGGATCTGCATCCCACTTGGCTACTGAGACCAATGCCCTGTGACCTGGTGTCTGTTTAGAGGTTTGTTCTCAGGGCCAGGAAGTGGTGCTACCTGACCTGAGCGTGTGGCCACTTATGACTTCCTGAGGGAGGCCGTGGGGGGTGGCCCTGAGCCGTCTATGATCCTGAGGCCTCGGACTTCAAAGGAGGGGAGGGCCCTGTGTCGTCACTGTCACCGTCACTGACGAGGAATGCCATGGGCAGTTCTGGGCCATCAGAGACCTCCCTGCTGCCTCGGGTGGCCCTGGCCATAGGGTTCCTGAATCTTCGAGGCCAGAGGGGCCTTGGAGACCACCTGCTACCACTCCTTATTTTACAGATGGGGTAACCGAGCTCCCCTGTGAGGAAGTGACTTCTACGAGCGACACTGCACAGGGCAGAGTTAAAGCGCCTGGAACTTGTGTTTTGGGACCTGCCTCCAGGCCCCTGGGGATTTCCACCAGAAAGGTGAGCACCCCCACCAAGAATTCTAGGCTGCTTGGAGGTCCAGGGAACACAGACATGTCTTTAGCTGTGGCTCTGTGACATCCCCTGGGGAGGAGGTGGAGGAAGCCAGTGGCAGCTTACAGTTCTCTGACAGGGGAACTCTGACGATTGTTCCTGAAAGTCCGTGACACGGTTCTTTTTTCTCTCTGACTTGCTCTCTTGCTCTCTCTCTCACTCTAAAGAATCACTGGACACTCCAGGGGCCTTCAGGCACCATCCAGGGGATTTTTTCACCACAAAGGGTAATTCCTGCCCCATCCCTGCTGTGACTCAGCGGTGACGTTGAACCACACAAACCAGAAAGAAGAAGATAAAGTCATCAGACTCCTGCTCACCAGAGAGGGTGGCCTGGGCCAGAACACACCTCTTCTCTCAGCACAAGTTCCACGAGGCTGGTGCCCTGCCCCAGAGGAGCTTAGACGGGCCCCCCGCCAGTCTGGGACGCCAGGATGGCCTCTGGCTCAGCCAGCAGCCCCCGCCCGGCCCCCGATGAGAACGAGTTTCCCTTTGGGTGCCCCCCCACCGTCTGCGAGGACCCATCAGAGCCCAGGGCCCTCTGCTGTGCTGCCTGTCTCTCTGAGAACTCGAGGTGAGGGGTCTGAGGACCAAAGGGGGTGGGGAGAAGGTACCAGGGAGGGAACCCTCATGGGGGGCTTTGGGCAGGTGGCTTCACCTCTCTGGGCCTCAGTTTCCACACTGTTTCCACTGGTGCTGCCCCTCTGGCTATTGGTGGAAGGAGAAGTGGCCGCAGAAGATTGTCAGCTCCCACAGCAGAAGGCTCGCCGGGGCGGAGCGAGAGCCTCTGGGCCCAGCTGGGCTGCTTACTTGCTGTGTGGCCTGGTGCAAATTGCTTAATGTCTCGAAGCCTCAGCTTCCTTGTCTGTAACATGCCGTAAAGCTATTTTCTACCTCCCAGAATTGTTACAGACCCAATCAGTCTTATTCAAAAAAGTTCATATAATAATGAACGTAAACTCCCTTAGTAAAGAACAAACTTCTGTACAAATATATCTCCTTCTACAATACTACCCATCACCTCGTTTGCTGGGAACCCTTTTAAAGGTGACAAAGTATCTGTTTATATTATATATATACAATGTATATTAATATGTATATGTTTTATACAAACATGTATATAAAATGTACATTTTTGTATGTATGAAATGTATATATATCATATATATGAAAATATGCATGTATTTGTATTTAAAATATAAATAACTCAGATGTGACATCAATACGATCATTTTAAGCAACTGTTACACACCCATTGTGTACCACATGCTCTTTCTTTGTGTCTTCAGAAGAGCCTGGAAAGGTGGATCCTGTTATTATCCTATTTCACAGATGAGGACAGTGAGGCCTGATGGAGCGATCAGGTCGGTTTGCCCAGGCCAGTTTCCTGGCAAACGTGCTCTTAAACTGCCATGTGCCCCCAGTGTGACCTCTGTTTGGGGCTTTATAGCTTAAGAAGTGGGAAAACTGAGTCAGACGAGTGAGAAGTTCAAAGCTTTGAGAAGGGGGGAGGCTGTGAGAAGAGGCGGCAGAGGTTGTGGCCATGGAAAGGCCAGGTCAGGGGTGGTGGAGCAAAGCTTGACTGGTTTAGCATCAAGCTGATTGTTCTGGGCTCCTCTCAGGCTTCTGAAATGGGTCTCTTGCCTTCCCTCCTCATTCTTCCAAAACCTGGCAGAGGGGAGGGAGCTGACTAGGTGTCAAAGGGACCCAGGCCTGAGGTCTGAAGAGCTCTGCCCAGCTCTGCTCCTGATCTGCTCTGCCTTGGCCTATCCATTCCCTCCTCACAGGCCTCAGTTCCCTCCCTGCAAAATGGGCGTGACCAGTAGCTCTCACGGTGGATCAGAATCACTTGGGAGCTTTATAAAAGCACATATACCCATGGGTCACCTGGTCAGAGTCCGACACCCACTCCTGGTGAAGAAGCTCAGGCTAGATGTCCTCTGAGGTCCCTTCTTATTCTAATAGGCCACGGTCATCTGTGATGAGTAAAAACAAGAGACCAAAACCTAGTAGAGGAAGCTGCAAAGAGCAAATACAGTCACACTTCCACAATCCCTTCCCTGAACCCCTGGGTCAGATGTCTTCTGGAATTCAGCGTTTTTTCAGATTTTAGGAGAGCGGGTCAGTGCATTCGTACACAATTCTTCCAGCGGAGATTGAGGCAGCACCTTGTAATCAAGCATATTAGTATTTCTGCAATGGAACATATAACTCTTCATCCTAAGTGGGTTGAGTAAGGGCTCCAACAGCCTGGGGTCACTTCAGCTCAGTTTGGGCTGCCAAAGGACTCACCGCCGGCTCCAGGCAAATGTTGGGTGCTCAGGGCTTTGCAGGTTTGGCGGCGGGGAGTCCGGGCTTGTGGACCTGCACGCTCACTGCTGTCAGCCTCCAGGCTTCAGACGTCAGCCTGGGCTTTGGAGCTCTCGGGATAGGGGCTGGTGCCAGGGAGTCAGGACTGCCTCACTCAGCGCGGTTGGTTTGTGTGTCCCCAGGAACGGCGAGGATCGGGTCTGTCTCAAATGCAGAGGGGGCGACTCCCAGTCTGTGGGCCCAGGAAGCCTGGTGTCTCAGGAGAAGGTACGTTTGCACAGCCAGGAAAGGGGATTTGTCCGTTTGCTCCATTGGTCGAGGCCAAGTAAGCAGCTGCCTGTGCAGCAACTGGCGGGAGCCTCTGCCCTTGTCTTCAGTCTGGACTGAATTCTGTTCATAAGAGGTAAGGAGACTCATGTTCACAGTGGTGGCGTGACTTGCCCAAAGCCACCGGGCTGATCTGCGACAGATTCAGGTTGAGAACAACAGTCTCGGCCAAGCATCCACATACGATAGCCGGCAGGCCAAATCCGGCTTGCCACCTGCTTTTGTATGGCCCACTAGCTAAGAATGGTTTTGTATTTTAAGTGGTTTGCGAAAATCAAAAGAAGAGTGATATTTTGTGACATATGAAGTTCAAACCTTTGTGTCCATAAAGAAAATTGTATTGGTACACAGCCACAACCCATGCATTTATGTGTTGTGTGTGGCTGCTCTCACCCTGCAATGGCAGAGTTGACTAGTTACAACAGAGGCGGCAAAGCCCAAAATATTTGCTATCTGGCCCTTAACAGGAAAAGGTGGCCAACTCTTGATCTAGACAGTTCTTTCTGCTCCTGTCTGCGCTCAGATGGGGAGAGGCCATACTCAGCTCAGCTCTCAGGCCTGCCGAGCTGTGCTTCCAGGAATAAGAGACAGCTTTGGAAGGGTGAGGGGCCAAGGAGACATCCCCAGGCACCCCAGTTTAGAACCCCAGCCCTTCCAGGTTAGAAGGACCCTCGCAGGTCCTCTGTCCAGCCCAGAGGTCCCCACAGTCCAGCCAGGATTGCTCTCCCACCAGTTCATGACCAAATGATAAAAATAAGGAAATTGTAGTGAGTTTTTCTTAAAACTAAATTCATCCCATTTATAGAATCAACGTTTACTCTGAGATTGTGCCCTTCCTTTAATGTCTTCATATAACTGAAATGATAGTGATGATAGATGGCAGAATTTTTGGTAAAGCTTTTACTTGGTAAAATTAAAATATGGCAATCTTTATGTTAGTCTGTCAATTTAAGAAAAAACACAAAACTTGTATTGGTCCATGAACCGCCATCTGTAAGAACCACTGTTCTACATCTAACCTCCTCATCTTCCATGTGGGGCCCCGACACCCGCTAGGGGGGTCTCAGTGTGGAGCTCCCCAGTCACCAGGGTCTTGCCCTCGGCCATCCTCACTGTCCGCCCTGTTAGGCGCCCAGCTCATTGCAGCCTGTTGCACCAAACCCAGGGGTCAGGAGCCTGGTGCCCAGGGATGGCTCTGTGTAACTCAGTATGTTGCCTGAGATGACTCCCATGCCTGTTTCTCAGTCTGTAAAATGAAGAAGCTACGTTGGCTCCGCAAGGCCTTTCCAGGACCTGTGATGTACGGCTTACTGGTCAATGGCTGGCAGGGCGGCCCTCCCTCCCACCTGTGGGAACAGAGGCAGGCGAGCCTCCACACCTCCTTCTCCCTTCTTGACTTCGGCCCTTCTCCTTCAGAGAGTTGGGGGAGTTTCCTGTTCCACCCAAAGCTGGTTTTGAGCACTCTCCTGCCCCCTGCTCAGCAGCCCCTCCTCCCGCAGACCCTCAAGGGACTAATAGTAAGGGTCCAGTGAGTTTTCCCAGGACTTTACCCTCCGCCGCGTGCTAAGAGGTAATAGGATAAACTGATCCATGGAGGCACTTCCTGAGCCTCCCTCTTGGGCATCTTAGTGGACCGGCCATGAGCCATGAGCCAAGAGCAGACCCATCACTCTTTCCATGGGCCACCTCGCTCCCCCAACAAAAGGGAGGGTGTGGCCAAATGCTTCCTAAGGCCCCTCCCTGCTTGAATGCTCCAGGACTATTATTTTTAACTTGTTCTATTTTTGCCTCTTAACGAAACTAATACACATTCATTGTACAAATCTTAGATAATATAGATGAGATATTTTAATATCTCTTAATCCAGTGATTTTAATGTTTTCATCTTTAATGTGAAATCAGATGAGAGTAGAAGTGCTGTTATTGAAAGGGAGAGTGGACTCGTGTCCTCTTAGTTTCTCTCTCCTGTCCCAGCCCCCTGGGGATTCTGGGAATTCCTAGGGCCCAGCAGGGCACAGTTTGAAACTGGCTGCCTTAAACCAAATGAAGTAACTCTGATGGTGGAATTCCAGGCACTCTAGCAGGCTTTGGGGTGGGAGGGGTGCTGTCTACATTTGGGGGTGGAGGCCTCTTGGACACAGGCAGACCTCTGAGAAGCATCACTCTCCCCCACCCCCGGCTTCCCGGCCTAACACAGTCATCACTGCACCCCGGTGGAAAGCTGGGGAGTGGGCGAGCCAGTGGTCTGACACCTGCCGAAAGCCACATAGTGGAAAGACCAGGGACTCCTCTGGCTCCTGACCCTGGTGGGGACTTTGAGGGACTTTTGAGCAAAGGAAGGCAGCTGATTATAAGTTAACACTTTGTGTATGTGGTAATTCCAAAGTTCATCTGTGCATCTGGGGAAACCTAGCAAAAGGAGGTAGGGTGGAGGGGCCTGGCTGGGGACCAGCTGAGCTGAGCCCGGAGCCGCCCATCCTCACAGACACTTTCCATGCCATCTGCTTATCACTTTGTGCTCTTCCTCTGACTTCATTAGATTAATCTCTCTCTAAGAAGTGCTTGGAGCCATAGACGGAGTGGCTAATGTCAGAGGAGATATTAAAGGATTACCGTTGACCTAGTTAGAGCCTTGGTTCTTGCCGGGAGAATCAAGACCTTCCTACAGAAGCGACAGTGAAGTAGGGGACGACCCAGTGGCTGGAAAAGAAGATTTCAGTTCTGTCTGTCTGCGACCCTGTGAATGGGCTCGTTTCTCCCACTCTTCCCTCTGAGGCCACTCAAGAAGGTCAAAAGCAAGCTGGCCTCAGAGTCTGGTGGCTTACAATAATGCCTTAACTTATTCTACAATCAGAAAATGACAAGAGGTCAAGCTGTCTGGTCTAGTTTCCGTTCTGTACTGGATTCATGCCAGGTGGCTTTATGTTCTCCCAGTGACGGGGAGCTCATTACTCTGTGCAATGACCACTTTCCCTACAGGGGACTCTGACTGTTGTACCGTTTTCCTCTTTATTTGTGCTGTACTCCCTTGGGGCCACAAAAGGCGAATCAGTCAGCCTCTTGCCCCTAAGGCAGCCCTGCCTCTGTGGGAAGACACTGACCACGTTCCTCTTGAGTCTGTCCCCAGTCTCTATGCATTTGGCATAACTGCTCCCGTTTATTTGTGTCCTTTCAAGTGTGATGCCTGGACGTGAATCCCCGAGCCCTTACACTTCTGAGCTTGACACTTGCATCTACCCTCGTCGATCCCATGACATCCTGTGTCACCACCTCCTGCCTCCTAGGCTAGTGATATTCAAATGTTTTATGCAGGTTAAAATAACACAGTCAGCCCTAAGTTCTGGAATCCACCAAGTGCTATGGAAAAACAGGAATGAGCAAGACTACTTCCAATTGGGAAAATCAGGCAGGGCTTCCTGGAGGAGGTGGCAGTTAAACTGAGCAGAACTTGGCAGAGAGGAAACTGGCCCAGTTACAGAGGTGGGCAGGAACTGGCGGGCAGCGACAGACTGACTGGGTCCACTCTATGACTGTAGAGTGCTTCTCCCTCAGCACTAGCTGAGACCTGATCAAAAACGGCCCCGGTGGGCATCTAAGACCTCAGCCAGCCTCTGTGCCCAGCACAGACCCTCTGTTCCGTGCAGTGGCTTCACTGAGGCAGCTCTCATGCTCCTGGCACCCTCTTAATGCTCACATTCTCAGAGGCCCACAGGTCCCCGAGTGGGGGCCTCTCGCTGGGACCCTCTACTGACCCCGTCACAAAGGGCCTGGGTAACCAGGGTGGCCGGGAACACTGCACCCCCCCAGACTTCTCGGACACAGACAGAAGGACGAGTGTTCCCTCAGGGCTGGGATTTTGTTTTCTCTGTTTCTGTTTCCTCCTCAGAGGAAATTCCACTGCAAATTTTATTTTTAGCAGTTTGCAAGCAATGAGGCAACTCACACAGGGGCCGCTTGTGGCACCAGACACACACCAGGCTTGGCCCAGGACAGATGCCCTGTTCTTCCTCTGCAGCCCCAGCCTGCTTCCCTCTCCTGTCCCCTCGGTCCCCATCCTTCAGATGAGGCCGCCCTTTGGTCAAGGTGAGGACTCTGTAGTGAGGAGGAACGACCCTGGATGTGGACCCCAGGCCCCTGGCCTCTCCCTGGCCTTTGCCTCCACCTTGCATCCCCTGCTGCAAGTCATGGACCATCCATGAGCTTTGGCTCCTCCACCTACGCAAAAGAAGCAGAACCTCAGAGTCCCGACCTCCCCCTCGTGGTACTGTGAGATCCGATGGGGTGGTGCGCACAGGGGTGCAGGGAAAGCAGCAAGCCCTTGCCAGGTCTCTAACTATGGGACAGAGGACCCGGATTCTGGTCAGCTCCTCAAATGTGCAAGCTTGGTGTGCCCTCCGGCCAGCCGTTCTCTCACTTTGCCCATCTGTATGAAGGTGAAGCTAATTCTGCCCTGCCTGCCTCCAAGGATGGCTGCAGGGACCCTATGAGATAACACGCAAGGATGCCTCGGTCCTGTATAAATGCGAACACACTGAGGGATGTTCCTCACTCCCCGAGGAAACCCAATGGGAAAATGGAGTCTTACAGAACTAAGAGTTTGAAATGGGAAGATTAAATGAAATGCATGTATATGGCAGCCATTGGGGGTGGGGGTGGGGAGGAAAGATGTCCCAAGGGCAGTGCTTAATCTATTAGGAATAAAAATATTAGTAATAGTAAGATTCCTAGTAATAATAATGGCTAACATTTAGGGAGCACTGCGTTAGGCAGAATGATGTTCCCCGAAGATGTCCACGTCTTGATCCCCAGCACCTGTGACTCTGTTACCTTAGTGGCTGCATTGATCTGCTCGGCCTGCCATAGCAAAGCACCACAGACTGGGTGGCGTAAACAACCAGAAATTTATTTTCTCACAGTTCTGGAGGCAGCAAGTTCGAAACAGTGTTGGTTTCTCCTGAGGCCCCTCTCCCTGGCTTATGGATGCCGTCTTCTCCCATTGTCTTCAGGTTATCTTCCCTTGGTACATCTGTGTCCACGTTTTCTCTTCTCCTGAAGGCACCGGGCATGTTGGATTAGGGCCCGTCCTAATGACCTCACTTTAGCTTAAAGACCCTCTCTCCAGACACAGTCAGGTTCTGGGGGTTAGGACTTGAAATATGAATTTGGTGGGGGATCCAGCTCAGCCTGTAACAATGGCAACAAGAACTTTGGAGATGTGATTCAAATAAGGGTCTTGAGATGAGGCGATTACCCTGGATTCTGTAGCTGAGTCCAGTGTAATCACGAGGGTCCTCATCAGAGGGAGACAGGAGAGTCAGGTCAGGGAGGGATGGGAAGATGCTCTGCAGCTGGCTTTGAAGATGGAGGATGGGACCACAAGCCAAGGAATGCAGGCGGCCTCTAGAAGCTGGAAAAAAAACAAGGGAACAGCTTATCCCCTGGGGCCTCCAGAAGGAACACAACTGCAGACACCTTGATGTTAGGACGTCTAATCTCCAGAACTGTAAGATGACAAATTTAGGTTGTTTAAGCCATTAAGTTTGTGGTGCTTTGTTATAGCAGCAATAGGTGACTAATACCAGAATTTACATGTATTATCTCATTTAATCCTCACAATAACTCTGAAGTGGGGGGTAGTATTATTATCTACATTTTGAAGATGAGGAAACTGAGACTTAGAGAGGTTAATAACTCTCCCAGGGCCACACAGCTCGTATTTGAAGCGACAAAAATGGGCTTTGCGCCCCAACAGGCTGGCTCCAGAGCCCACCACCTAACACCTGTAGCTCTCCAAGGAATGAATGATTGACTGATGATGGGACTCTGGGCAGCCTGGCTGGCCACCGAGGCATCTGACAGCCTCTCAAGTCACCCCTACCCTTCCTCTGTCAGCCATTGGAGGCTTGTCACAGCCCGCACGCATCCACGCATCATCCTAAGGATGACCCCTACATTCATGTAGCACTTTCCACCCTGCAACGGGCTTCCACTGCACAGACACGACACCAGTGTGGCTGAGCTGCCCAAAGAACACATCCCTCCACCTGCGGGGTGTTTTGGGAATGCCACTGACTTTATCCCTTTCACCTTTGTATCCCTCCTGTGACTCACTTCAGCTTAGAACCGCAGAGGATGTGAATCGTGGACTTGTGGGGAGTTTCAGGCCTGAGAGCTACCCCTGGTACCTTCACCCAGGAACCAGGGCCGCACCCAGCATCAGCCCCTCTGTTATTCCCACGTGTCGGGAAGCTACCTGCTGGGAGAGGCTGCGTCACTGCACGCTCCCCAGCGCCAGCACGGTCTTCCTGCCAAGGCTGCCCTCTGCCCCCCAAACATCTGTTTTCTATTCTTTTTTGGGAACGACTTGTGCTTGAAGCCCAGGGCAGTGGGCTGAGGGCGGGTGGCCCTTTGCTGGGCTGTGCTCTGTGTCCCAAACCAACTAAACTCATTAAACCCACAGCTTATTTTACTTTGAAAGAATAATAACTAGTGTGGCTTTGTATTCGCTCGGTCCAAGAGGCCTCCGTGCTCCCCATCTTTCATCCTGAGCCCCATCATTCATTTTGCCCCATGAGATTATTCTTTAAAAAAAAAAGTTCTTGGAAAATCAAGATATTTATATACGGTAAAGTTCACTCACTTTAAGTGTACAGTTTGATGAATGCTGGTAAATGTATACAATTGTGCGACCACTGCAGCCAAGATGGTGACTTTCTCCCCTGGAAAAAGCTTCCCTGGGGCCCTAGATAGTCAGGCTCCCCCGGCTGCAGCCCCAGATAGCCACTGGTCTGGTTTCTGCCACTATGGTTTGGTCTTTTCTAGAATCTCTTAAGAATAGAATCATAGCATGTAGTCTTTTGTGTTCAACTTTTGTCGTTTAGCATGTTTTTGAGGTGTCTCCACGTTGTTGCATATATTGGTGTTTTAGTCCATCTGATCGCTGATGGATAGAGATGTACCACAATTTGTTCACCCGTTCACCTGCTGGTGCGTATCTGGATCGTTTCTAGCTTGGGCTATTATGGACAAAGCTGCTGTGAACATTCACATACACACATGGACATATGTTTCAGTTTCTCTTGGGTGAATTCCTAGGAGTGAAATGTCTGGGTGGTATGATAACTTGATACTCGTGGTTTATGAGTAAGTGACTTTATAAGTATAATTTAACTTTATGAGATATTTCCATAGATTTTCCCAGAGTGGCTGTACCATTTTGCATTCCTACTAGCAACATAATGAGTGTTCCAGTTCCCCCACATCCTCACCAAAACTTGGTATTGTCATTCTGTTTTCATTCTAGCCATCTAGTGAGTAGATTGTGGTATTTCATTGTGGTATTTCATTATAATTTGCATTTCTCTGGTGACTAGTAATGTTGAGCATCTTTTCATAGGCTTGTCGTTTATGTGTCTCCTTTTGTGAAGTTTCTGTTCAGTATTTTACCCATTTTTGTTAGGTTGTTTATCTTCTTATTGTTGAATTGTAAGAGTTCTTTATATATTTTGGACATGAGCTCTTTTCAGATATGTGTTTGGGAAAAGTTTTCTCCCGGTCTCCCGTGGGCTGACTCTTGACAAGATAGTGATGCAGTGTGGGGGGAGCCCTGTGACCGTGCTCTTCTCCTTCGGCAGATCCCTCCTCCTCTGTGAGCCCCAGTTTTTTCATCAGTAAATGGGAACAAAAAATGTACGCAGCCCTCCCCACAGTGTTTTTAAGGACCGTAGGAAGAATTATGACCATGAAAGCACTTTGTAAACTCCTCAGACCTGTACCTAGGTTAAGAGTGTTGTCCAGTTTCTGTTGAGTCCTGAGATCCTTCTGTATCCCCACCCCCTCCCCACCAGCTGCACGTTACCTGGAAGGGAGAGCACTGCAGGGCAGGCGCGCCTCAGTGAAGGATGGATTGCCAGGGAGAGATCCCGAGGGGAACTGTGAGGAAAGTCCCCATGGGCTTCAGGAGGAGGGAGGCGCTCACTCATGCAGCCAGCAGGTTCCTAGCTCCTGTGCCAGGCGTTGCCCCCAGCACTGGGAACAAAGCCGGGACCCTCACAGAGCCCCCAGACCAGTGGTAGCAACCATAGAGTGAATGATGACTTCAGGGCTCAGTGGAACACGTCCTGATGGGAGAAGTGGCAGCACTGCCCAGGATCGCAGCCAGGGCCCTGATCCTGTTTTGAAGGAAGCTCACAGAAGGGCTGAAGTTCAAAGGGTGGAAAGGAGTCAGCCAGGCGGAAGGAACAGCATGTGCAGTCATGTGGCCCAGCCCATCTCATGCTCTGGTGGATCCTGGTGATTGCAGAGAGCCCCAGTGGTGGCCACTGGGACCCCCATACCATCCAATGACACGGTTATTATTTGCAGGACCTCCCGGAGGTGGCTGAGGCTGGAGTTGGGTGCCCCTTTGCAGGTGTCGGCTGCTCCTTCAAGGTAAGCATCTGAGTGTGAGACAGAGATCTGTCCACTACAGGCCCAGACCTCTGGATCACCCCACTCCAGCCCCTCCAGGATTTTCCCACAATGTCAAGCTACTCCTCTGGATGTCCCTTACATGAATGACTCTCTCAAGCAACAAATCCCACTGGTAAATCATCTCCATACTCAGGGAAGTTCTTCTTAATGTCTCACCTGAGCATTGTAGCGTCACTAAAATGACCCCACCCCTACCCCGCCCTGGTGCCTCTCTCCATGGTCCTGAATCAGCATGACACTCAAGGGCAGGGCAGACTTGTTGCTCTGGAGGCCGGGATGCACGTGACTCATGATGCCAGGGTCCTCCTCCAAATCCCCCTGCTGCACACAAAGCCACTTCCCCCTTGCTAGGTGAATGGATCTGACTTTCCTTGGCAACCTTTGTCGGCAGCACTCTCCGCGGCTCCCTGGTCCTCCCTCCACCTTCTCTGTTTTCACTGATCAGCCCTGTTCTCTTGGCAGGGGAGCCCAAAGTTCATGCAGGAGCATGAGGTCGCCTCCCAGGCCACCCACCTAAACCTGGTGTTGGGCTTCATGAAACAGTGGAAGGCCCAGCTGGGCTCTGGCCTGGGGTCCGGGCCCATGGCCCTGGAGCAGAATCTGTCAGACCTGCAGCTACAGGCGGCCGTGGAGGTGGCTGGAGACCTGGAGGTCGACTGTTACCGGGCACCCTGTTCCGAGAGCCAGGAGGAGCTGGCCCTGCAGCACTTCATGAAGGAGAAGCTCCTGGCCGAGCTGGAGGGGAAGCTGCGTGTGTTTGAGAACATCGTCGCTGTCCTCAACAAGGAGGTGGAGGCCTCCCACCTGGCCCTGGCCGCCTCCATCCACCAGAGCCAGCTGGACCGTGAGCACATCCTGAGCCTGGAACAGCGGGTGAGCGTGGGAGGCAAGTTGACCTTCAAGGCCGGCTCAGGGGGGTGCCCTTTGCCCTATCGTATCTCCAGAGCAGTGGACCTGCCTTCCTTCGAAGCATTCTCCCTGCTCAGAGCAGTCACTTCCCCATCAGGAAGTCTCTCTTCTGTGTCCTGAGACCTTCGAGGAAGAGCACTGAGTCAGAAGTTATAGTCAGGGCAAAACTCCCCCATGCAGTGCTTCATTTCCTTCGCTTGAACTTCTTCTGTTATGGGATACTCCGTCCCTAAGCTTCTCATTCCATTGCTGGACATTTTTCACTATTAGAGAGTTCTTCCTTATACTAGACTAAAACCAGCCTCTCTGTGTCTTCCCTGCATTGTTCCTGGCTGTGCCCCTCAGGGCCCAGAAAGCAAATCTGACTTCTTGTCCCCATGGAAGCCCCTCAGAGATGAGCAGTCAGTGATTATATCCTACCTGAATATTTCATTCTTTAAACTAAATGCCCCCAGTGCCTTCATCAGAGCACACTGTTTTATGCTGTCCTCATATGCTCCAGCTCAGTCTCTAAGGGATTCCACATGCTCAGAGTGGAGGTCCCAGACCTACTCCAGATAATCCACATATCTGACAGTTCTTGGTTGAGCAGGGCTGTCCCCTCCTTTGTTCCAGAGCTTATACTTTTCTTAATATAACCAGTCATCATGCTAAGGTTGCATTTTTTTTTGCAGCAACATTACATCACTGTCTGATGTTGCGTTAGGCCCGGATTTTAGTTCCAGCTCCCCCATTAACTTGTTGTGTAGGTCTGAACAAGTCACCTTCCCCCTGTGGACTTCCACTTTCTCACCAGTAAAGTTAGGGATTCAGTTTTCTTTAAGGATACTCACTTCCCTACATGAGCACACCCAAGAATAAATCTGTGTTCTTTCAAATGTCAATGGGGAAACCTACGAGAGGAGCCAGGTGCTGGGTTCAAGTGAGCCAGTAAAACCTTTATTTATGTACCTCTTGCCCCAGCTAGAAGGTGGGCTCCCTGAGGGCAGACCATGTCTTCAGTTCATCAGCAAACTTCCTGGCTCTGCTCTTACTTGCCAGACACTGTGCAAGACAGAGATAAAATGAGCATGGGCCCAGCCCTTTGTAGGGGAGACCATCTGTCTGGTAGGAAAGGCAGGAAAATATATCTCATAAAACTGTGGTAAGGGCTGACTAAGAATGTAGATGAGAGAGACCAGCTGAGCTAGGGCAGTGTTGAAGGCTTCCCAGAGGAAGGGCTCTGTGACCCGGATGCCTGATGGATGAATAGGAGTTTGGTGGAGTGGAGAAGGCAGGAAAAGGAATTCCAGGAGAGGGAACAGCACGTGCAAAGGCAGGTGCACATGCCTGTAGGAGGCTGGTCAGGAAGACATATTGTGGGCAGATCTATCTCCGTGTCCCTCCATCCCCACCCCCTCCCCAAGCGGGGTTCTGGTGTCCCTGGCTGAATGGGTGTCCCCACAGGTGCTGGAGTTGCAGCAGACCCTGGCCCAGAAAGACCAGGCCCTGGGCAAGCTGGAGCAGAGCCTCCGCCTCATGGAGGAGGCCTCCTTTGACGGCACCTTCCTGTGGAAGATCACCAATGTCACCAGGCGGTGCCATGAGTCGGCCTGCGGCAGGACTGTCAGCCTCTTCTCCCCAGGTACCACCTCTCCAGGGGCACAGAGACCAGCTGGGGGAGGTTGGCCCCCTGGGCCCAGGAAACAGGGAGAGCAGTCAATTCTGGGACAGCCGTGCCGTGTCCAGTTAGACCGGTGTCCATCCAGGCCACCTGCTGTGCTGGGCCCACGGAGCTGGTAGACTCCCCGCTGAGCCACACAGAGCATGGGCTGTCTGAAGCCAGCACGCCCTGCACCTCCCTGAGCATCCGTCACGTTCTGCAGATGGGAATAAAAGTTGTCCTCTGTTCCAGGTGGATAGCGGGTGTGAGAGTGTGCTCTGAACCAAAGCTTGTGCAAATGAGAACACCATGGGACCCCGGCCCTCGGGGAGCCAGCGGGTCTAAGTCAAAGAGTGTGCGTTTGTGTATGATTGGGGAGCACGTGAGTGAGCATGGAGTAAATTGGGCAGTTCTTACTCATCTCTGGACCTGGCACAGCATCCTGCATGAAGTGCTTAGTCATTAGAGGTTTCCTTAGCTGATAACCGTTTATACAGCAGTGCGTGTGTTTGTGCAGAAACTGCTCAGACGTGGGTGCTCTTCCCCTCGCCTCGTTCATGCGCGTCTGAGTGAACGGTGGGTCGTTAAGGAGCATTTCTGTCAGTGCCGATTTTAAGGACCCCTCACAACTGCCCCAGCTTCGTGCCTTTCCTGTTCCTGAGCTCCTCTGACACACCCAAGACCCCCAGCGCTGGGGTCACTCCTCTCCAGCCTCCTGACGTTATGGAGGGGGAGACAGAGGCAGCGGAGTTTGCCCCACGCCACAGAGCAGGTCTGGGTCCCAAAGCCAGGCCCCGTGGGCTGCTTCTCCAGGCTTCCTTCCAAAGAGGGAAAAGCAAGCAGTGGCTCTGGCTTCTTGTTCTAGAATATGTAAGGGGCAGACATGAGTCAGACTGTCAGCCGTTGCTTCCCTGCCCCTTCCTGCCTGCCCCTACCCCCAACACACACACACCCTGTGCCCACTCGGCCCCTCCTAGAGGGGCCGTGTGGTAACAGCCCACACTCAGAGGGCCCTTTCAGCTGTCCAGGGAGAGAGTCCACAGGCCGCTGTGCTTAGTCACCAGGGGATGACTCAGCCCTCAGGGGCCCTTGCCAAGGGTGGAACTGTGAGCTGGCCCGCTCTCCCCTGGCTTCCAGGAGACCCCAACCACTTGACCTAGGGCAGCAGAAAGAAATCAGTGTTGGGAGATAGGAGGCCCCGGCCATAATCCTGGCTCTGGCCCCAACACACTGTGAGAGCGTGGCCAGCCACTTCCCCTCGCTGGGCTCTGTTTCCTGAATACGAAATGCAGGTTGGTTAAATCCAAGTGTGGTCCCAGGACCGGCAGCATCATCATACCCTGCCAACTTGTCAGAAATGCAAATTCTCCGTCCTCACCCCAGCACGACCCAGTCCCGAGCTCCGGGGGGCTCTGCAATCTGTGGTTCTGACGGCCAGTGGACCCTGGGCTGAACGATCTCCTAGAGCTGGGTCCCCTCTCTGATGCTCTATAATCGAGAAGATTGCTGGGCTCCCACCCCACATTTCTTAGCTTTGAGCCACTGACCTTGGGCATGCCTAACCGCCGGTCCTAGTTTGGTCGTCTGCAAAGTCCAGCGCTCTCCAGCTGACTGTGGCTTCCGCATTTCAGCTTTCTACACTGCCAAGTACGGCTACAAACTGTGCCTGCGGCTCTATCTGAATGGGGACGGGACGGGGAAGAGGACCCACCTCTCGCTCTTCATCGTGATCATGAGAGGGGAGTATGACGCTCTGCTGCCGTGGCCTTTCCGGAACAAGGTATGGGCCGGGGCAGCGATGGCGTGGGGCTGGGGGACCTGGGTCCTGGTCCTCGTTTAGCCATGAACTGGCTGTGTCACCTGGGCAAGTCCTTTGCCCCCTCTGCGTTATCAGTTTCCTCTTTTATCAAACAAGAGCCGAGTTCACATCCGGTAGCCAAGGCTCCCTCCAGCATCCTGAGTCCAGGGGCTAATGTGCCTGGACCAGTGCCCCTGGAAGACAGGTAGAAATGAAATCCACTTGGTGGGGTGAATAAGGAAAACTTCCTGGAGGAGGCGCTGTGGGGCCAGCCTGAACTGGCAGCATTTTCAGAAAAAGGGAAGGAGGCAGACACCACTACACACCTCTTAGAATGGCTAAAATCTAGAACACTGACAACACCAAATGCTGGCCAGGATGTGGAGCAACAGGAACTCTCCTTCATTGCTGATGGGAGTGTAAAATGGTATAGCCACTTTGGAAGACCATTTGGTGGTTTCTTACAAAACTAACAGACTCTTGCCATATGATCCAGCAGTCACACTCCTTGATATTTACCCAAAGGAGTTGAAAACTAATGTCCACACAAAAACCTGCACACACATGTTTACAGCAGCTTTATTCATAACTGCCCAAACGTGGAAGTAACCTAGGTGTCCTTCAATAGGGGAATGGATAAATAAACTGAGGTACATCCAGACAACAGAATATCATTCACCACTAAAAAGAAATGAGCCATCAAGCCATGAAAAGACATGGAGGAACCTTAAATGCATATTATTAAGTGAAAGAAGCCAATCTGAAAAGGCTACATACTGTATGATTCCAACTATGTGACATTCTGGAAAAGGCAAAAATATGGAGACAGTAAAGAGATCAGTGGTTGTCAGGGGTTGAGAGGAGGGAAGCATGCATAGGCAGAGCGCAGAGGATATTTAGGGCAGTGAAAATACTCTGTATAAGACCATACATAATGATAGCTACGTGTCACTATACATTTGTCCAAACCCATAGAATGTACACCACCAAGAGTGCACCTTGATGTAAACTGTGGACTCGGGGGGATTCTGATGCGTCAGTGTGGGTTTATTGATTGTAACCCATGTACCGCTCTGGCACAGGATGTTGATAGTGGGGGAGGTTGTGTGGGGCAGGGGTAAGTGGGAAATCTCTATATTTTCCATAGTTTTGCTGTGCACCTAGAACTGCTCTAGAAATAAAATCTACTGAGAATATTTAAGAGGGTGGGAGAAGCGAGGCATTCTCTGCAGGTGGACAGCAGCAGCCAGGGGCTGAGGGAGGAAAGGGGGGGAGGGGTCGAGAATACGGACCTCAGCTGGGGTGGAGGGAGAGAAGGGAAGACAGGTAGGGCGGGGGCGGGAGTGCCACCGAGGTCTGGATATGAGTCAGTGGCTCAGTGGTTCCCATACGTTTGGTGGAGATTTTAAAAATACCAACAACTGGGTCTCAACCACGGTACATGGTGCGACCTGAGCTTTAGGGTCTTCAAAACCTTCCCAGAGGACTTAAGTGCAGCCAAGTTTGAGAGCGCGGCAGTGGGCGGTGGGAAGCCGCTTCACGTCCTGATGGGCATTTCAGTGATGTGCCAGGAAGGAGGGTTTGAGTCACCTGTAGATCACCAGCTTCCCCGGGGTACACATATCCGCCTTGTGCATACCAGAAGCTCCATTCATGTTTCAGGGCGTTGACTCACAGCCCCTCAGTTGAAGGCCTATCTTTTCTTGCCCCAGGAGGTTCCAGCTATAGCTGACGGATCAAACCTTTCAGAGTGGAAGGGGCGTTATAGGTTATCCAGTCTGGCCTCCTTGTCAGGGTTTCAGTCTCATCCTTAGCCCCCAGCAGCCAACCAAAATTGACTATGGCATCCGAATTCTCCCCTTCCTGCTGGATAGAACATCTGATCCCTAATCATAGGACAACCCCTGAAGCCTGCTCAGAATACCAGGTGCTTCCATTCCTGGGGTCTCGCTATGTGCCAGGTGTGGTCCTTACGTTGTTTCTTTGAGTCCTAATCAGTCAGAGCTCAAGGTCAGAGAGCTACACAGGTGATAGACCAAGACCCGGCTCCGAGCCTCGGTGCTGCTGCCCAGGGCCTGACCTCCCACTGCCCCTCGCCCTGCAGGTCACCTTCATGCTCATTGACCAGAATAACCGGGAGCACGCCATCGATGCCTTCCGGCCCGACCTGAACTCAGCATCCTTCCAGCGGCCCCAGAGTGAAACCAACGTGGCCAGCGGCTGCCCGCTCTTCTTCCCCCTCAGCAGGCTGCAGTCGCCCAAGCACGCCTACGTGAAGGACGACACCATGTTCCTCAAGTGCATCGTGGAGACAAGTGCTTAGGGTGGGCTGGGCTGGGTGAGCCACACCTGACTCCTGCGGGAGCCCCAGCTCCGACTGCGGCTTTAGCAAGATGACTTAGGTCCTGCCCTTGACGCCCAAAATCCCAGGGTGCAGTGATGGGCAGGGGCTGGCTTGATCTGAGCAGGACTAACAGATGGACTGTGGCTGGCCATCACCGTAGGGTGGCACGACCTTGGGCTGGGCCCACAAAGGCAAAGGGTCCAGGAGGAGGCGGTGGCAGGACTGTCCTCCTCTGCACTGACCACACTGCCCTGGAGGCCGGGGAGCCACTCCGGCCCTGAATGTTGAGATAGGCTTTGACCAAGATGGGGAGGGAATAGGGACCAGGCCCGGGGCACGGATGGTGAGCTGGAGAGGCAGGACCTGAACCAAGAAGCTCTCAGGATGGGACACTCTCTGCAGGGCTACCACGGAGCACTGGAAACATGCTTGCTCTCTTCCTGCCCGAAGTCAGAACTGGGACCAGGAGGTGGAAGGGAGTGTACAATGTGAATTCAGTCTGTCCGTGCCTGGACTGAGTTCCCCATCACTGGAGGCAAGCAAGCAAAGCCAGAGGGCTGCACTTGGGGGAAGGCATCAAATTGGGGGTTGGATTTGAAGACCTTGAAGCTTCCTTCCACCCCAGAAAGTCTCTAGGTCTAAGCCTTCTGGCCCAGGTGAGGCCTAGGTCTGCAGAGGTTCTAGAAACATTCAGGAGCCTCATGCCCTCCAGCTTCCAGGTGGGCCTGGCTGGCCCACATGGCACCTGCCACCCTGGGCCTGGCAGCTCAGCTTCCCTAACATGCAGGGGCACACACAGGCCCTGCGTCCTGTACTACCACCAGCAAACACCCCTTCACCTCCTCCAGGTGAAACCAGGTCACTGAGCTCCCAAGAGCATCCAGAAGGACCGCGGAGGAGAGGGGCATAAGCTCTCCTCTCTCCCTGCCTGGGGGTCCCACTGTCAGCACTTTCCAGAATCTCATTTCACCTGGTTCCGCAAGGTACTCACTTCTCTAGTTGACTGATCAGGGCCTCTGAGCCCCTGAGCACAGGTTGTCCTTTTAAATATGGATAAAACCAAAGAAGGAATGTTTTTCATCTCGTGAAGTTTTCATGCAGTGTATGGTTGTGGGAGTCAGTCACTGAGCCAGTTGGAGAAGACCATTGCTGACTTCCAGGTGGCACTGTCAGTTTCACAGTTACCATCCCAAGCCGGTGTGCTGGCAGGAGCATCCCCTCGGCCTCAGCCTTCCCCTTTCCATCATGGGGATGCCCACCCCAGCCTGCCTCCCTTACTGGGCTCGTGAACCTCAAAGGAGATGCCACACAGGAGAGGCTGGAGAGAGAAAGGCCCCGGGCACCGTGGCCACCCACCTCACCCGTCATGGCCTGGCCGTGGCCCACGGTCGTCTTCTCTCCTTGGAGACCTCACACAACCACCTCCTGCAGAGACCCTCACCCAACTCTCCAGAGACCCTGAGATTCCTGTTGCCGCTTGGGGCTCCAGGTCAGGACCTCGCTCCTCTGCCCACCAGCCTTCTCACAGCTCATTCCTCCTCTACATGCTGAGGCCACCATCAACTTCACTCCTCACACCCTCAGGGTTTTCATCTGTGAAATGGGTCAGCAGCCCTGCCTGTCCTCCTGGCCCAGCATTTGAGAGGATTGTCCTCACGAAGGAGGTGAGGGAGCAGCTCAGCACAGTGGGCTCAACACATCAGAAAACCAGACCCAGCCTGGGTCCAAGCCCGGCATCCCGTCGTGCCTCAGCTTCATTTGAAAACGGGGGGTGGGGGGGGCGCATCCTCCCAGCCCTTCCCAGCTCACAGGGTTTTCACGAGGCCAGAATACGAGAATGGCGCGTTAGTGCTGTGTCTGCGCGACGGCATCGTGCCGTTGGTGACAGGCTACAAGCACGTCAGGGCTGCTTTTTCTTGTCCCCACCGTCGACAGCCTGTCAGTATTGGAGACTGACTTGCTTCCCCTCGACCCGTGTAAATAACAAGGGAAGGTCTGGCCTAGCGAGTGATGGGGACCTCGCCTCAGGGCTGGTGTCCTGACAAATAGCATCTTCATCCCTACTCAGTGAGTGCTGAGCTGACAAGGCATTTGTAGGACAAGCTACTGCTGGGGACAGCTATTCCTCTGTACCTTTGATTGCTTATTTCTCATGGGAAGAGACCTCTCTTTGAACAGTGTGAGTCACAGCCATTCTTTCAGCAAAGCTCTATTGAGACCCTAGGGAGGGAAAGGTAACGTGAGCCCCCCACCCTTGAGAAACTCTTAGTTCAGCAGAGGAAGTAGATACGGAAGTAGGTCATTGAAACTGATAAGAGAAGCTCAGAGAAAGCACAGGATCCCAGATCCACTGGGTGAAGCAGGGAAGGCTTCGCGGAAGAGGTGGCATTTACACTCAGCCTTAAAATATTGTGAGATGCTGAGGATAGGGGTGTAGGGGAGAGTAAAGACGGAGATGAGAAGCAGGTAGGGTCTGTGAGGCAGAACCCTGGGGGAGAGGCAGAAAGGTAGGATGGGCATCGAAGGCAGTCCCAACTGCCAGAAAGTAGGAGCACTGGGTGGGGGAGGTCCCAAATCACCTGCGTGACCCTCTGGGCTGTCAACAGCAGGGATGATTTCAAACAGTAGTTTATCTTCCAAAGAAGCCCTGTGTTAAGTGCACAAAACATCTGACATCTCGCCTCTTACAGGTGATTCAGGGGAGGGAGGCAAGAGGCAGGCAAAGCCACGTTTCACTGGCTCCTCCCCACCCCCCACCGTTTCATCCCCTCTTAGAGATTGGGAAGCTGAGACCGGAGAGGCCAGGGGCCTTGTCCACGTGGGAGCGGGGGAGGCAGCTGGAATCAGGGGCCAGGTCTTTCGCTTCTAGTTACTTTCCTTCCTCTTCAGGCTTCCTTTGGCTGAAGTCTGTGTCTTCAGCTTCAGTGAGGTCACACCTTCCTGGGAGGCCTTGGGAGGCAATGGGTCCCTCTGCTCCCAGCCAGAGGGCCAGCCCTGCGGGACTACCCATGTTAACCCAGCGGTGCCCGGGAGGAGAGGGTGGGCACAGTCAGCACCCACACGTTGGCTGTCACCGGCAGCTCACGGGCCACCTCACTGGTGTCCACAGGTGACCCTCGGACAACCCTGAGCAGTAGGGACAACTATTATGTATGCCTTTATTGTTGCTTTCGGATTGTAAGAGATATATACTTATTGTAGAAAAACCAGAAAACTATAAAAGTAATATACAGAAGGAAGTAAAAATCACCCATGAGCTCAGTGTGCAGAAAGTACTACGAGAAACATTTTAGTAAATTTTGTCTTTTCGAAACAGTGGATACAAACACACACATAGACTTTTAAAATGCAATTAAAATCATACTCATTACAGCATTATGTTCCTTTTTCACATAACGTCCCGTTATCACATTCTACCATTAGCCCCTTGGTATCAGCAAAGACACGGAAACTAAGACAAGGGAAGTAACTGGCTCAGAGCCACTCCAAATAAGTGCTGGAATCAGGGTTCACACTCAGGTCTTTTGGTGCCAAACCCAGGGCTGAAATCATTAAGACTGTTCTCAGATGGAGAAACTGAGGCACAGAGGAGGGAAGTGATGGCCTGAGATGGCACGACCAGTGTCTGAGAGGGGTGGGGCCGACGCGGGTCTCCTGGACTCCTCTGTCCAGGTGGGCTTGAGGAGTCCCAGCAGAGGGTTTGCCTTGTGGGTCTGGAAGAGACAGTGGGTCCAGAAGCTGGCGAGGGGGACACCGTGCCCACAGCCTGGGCCGGGGCAGAGGGGTGGCTCCTCTGCCTTCACGCAGCTGACCCCAGCGGAGCAGACAGGACCCCCTCTCCCTTACTTACCCGCGCTACTTGCGAAGCCTCAGTTTCCACTTTTGCCGTGTGGGTGAAAATTCTAACTTCACGGTGTTGTGAGGATGCCAAGGTCTCAGAAGCCACTAGCTTTGTACACTGTGGGGTCCCGGTCTAATAAGAACAGAAACAAGAAGCCCAACCAGTCCTGGGGTGTCCAGCCGAACAGCAGCACTGTGCTGAGGGCTTGCGTCCACCATTTCATGAAAAACCCTCCAAGGAGGTGTGAGGGTGATGGTCTCTGTCTTACGGAGGAGGAAACCCAGGCTCTGAGAGGCAAAAATCCGTCACTCAAGGTCACACTAGGGCCAGAGCCAGGACTTGGACCCAGATCAGTCTATACTTGGTTCAAACCCTTAAGTCCAGTGACTTGATCAGCCTGACGTTGTGGAAAAGGCACAGAAAGGGGAGATCCAGTTTTAGTTCTGCACGGACGGCAAATTAATTTTTTGATAACCTTAACAAAATGATGATAGGTATCATTTACTGAGCACCTACTTTACTTGCCAGTATCATTTAACATTGATAACTGATCTGGAAGGAAGGTACCATTTTCCTCACTTTATAGATGAAGAAACAAGCTCAGAGAGGCCAGGCAACTTCCCCAAGGACACACAGCCAGCAGGTAGGTCTCTGCCTCCGTAGTCAGAGGTTTTACCCACCATGGCATCCTCCCCGGTGCTTTTGGGTAGCAGGAGAGGGACAATGAGATGTGACATGGCTTCTGGACCAGCCGCCAGCCCTTCTTCTCCAGGATCCCTCTCCAGGGGAGTTGCCCAGGCCTGGAGCACCCCGCCCCAGGGGACCACTTGGGTGGGTTTGGCACAGGCCACAGGGAAGGAGAAGGATGAAGTCAGGGGAGCTGCTGGTGTGCCATGCACCCCTTGCCGGGAGCTGGGTCTCATTTGTTGCCTCGGCCTCTGGGACGTGTGCGTGTTGTCAAAGCAAAGTAGTTCATGTGGCAGAGTTCGGGGGACCATTCCAGAGGGGGCCAGGATATCATGGTCATCTGGGCCGACGGCAGCCTTCTTTTTCAAGTCCTTTCCTCAACCCTCACCCGTCTCAAGGCATTTTCCTCCTCAGAAAATCTGGGGTGAGTGGTGCTCATGTCATCATAGCCGAAAGAGCTGACCCCTGGACAGGCAGGGGAGTCAAGGTCACCCAGCGGGTCGGTGGCTCGGCTGTGGTGGCCTGTGATTCCTCTCTGGTGGCAGGACGTCAGCTGAGCCATCAGCCCTCCTGCCTGTTGCCCTCACCCTCCCACCACCCTCTGGGCAGTGGGATCCGTCCTGCCAGCACTTGGGCCTCTGTTCTCTGCGCAGACAAGAGGAGATGCTCAGAGGAGGAGTGTGCTCACTCGGGGGCGCCCAGCTGCCAAGAGGCGGAGCCCGCGGAGCCCTGGGTCGTCTGCCACAGCCCACAGCCCTTCCCGCTGCGCCCAGTAACTCGTTGGTATCAATACTGAAGATCCTCTTTATGGATCCTCTTTAAGTGATTTCTAGCCCCACGCCCACCCCCAAGCGCAGCTCCATCTGTGGAGGAATCCCAGGGCCAGCTGTGGAATGCAATCTACCTGGGACACAAGCATCTGGGCCTGCGGGGAGAAGAGGTCCTCTCTGCCACTCCTGTCCTCCCCAGGGAGTTGCCTGCCCCCGTGTACAGCTCTTGGGGGTGTGGTGGGCACAGTGAGAGCACTCCCAACCCCCAAGACCATCAGAGCGTCTAGTGTTCAGCCTTCCAGAGACTCTGTTCTCTTGCTGTGGGACTTTGGGCCATGCCTGCCATCTCTGAGCTCATTTTCCCATCTGCACAGTGAACAGGTAGGTGGGGATGGATACCGGCCTCCAGTGCTGACCGCGTGGATTCTGAGTGCTAAGTCTGACTGAGGGAGGCCCTTTTCCATGGGAATCTTTGCTCAGCCCTGGCTAGGATCCTGCCCTGTCCGCCATCACAGGGCCACCAGTCAGGTCGTCCCCACAGCACAGGAGCTGCGTTCCCTAGGTGGTGGGTCATGGAGTGCAGGTCACTTAAGACTGTCTCCCCCAGTGTCACACTTGCATTTGGTCAGGAGCGCATGTGTTGGAACGCAAGAGTCCAGCTCAAGTCCTCACTCTGTCATTTAGTAGCTGTGTCCTTGGGCAAGTTAAAACTTCTCTGTGCCTCAGTTTCCCCATGTATAAAATGGTGATAATAAATCCGTTCCTCATAGGGGTGTTGTGGGATGAAGTGAGCCAACACATGGCAAGAACTTAGCACAGAGAGCACATAGTGGGAGCTTTATAAACAGCACCTAGTATGACTACTACAACCATTATTATGGTCTTAACCCACAGCCTCCAGCCCACTGAAGAGCCATAAGGCAAGGCCACAACGCCCCTCTTCCTGCTAGTCCTGACTCTGCCGCCAAATCACTGGCTGACCCGAGGCCAGCCCCTTCTCATCGATGGGCCTTGGTGACCCTGCCTAGAAAATGACACTTAGACTTTAAGAGGGAGGGACCCACATTCTCTTCACCCTGGGCCACAAGACGTAGCACTTGGGAGACAGCAACGAATGGATGTGCAGCAGGCTGGCCACCGTGCCCCTCGGAGGCTGAATCTGAAAAGCCCTGTGTCTCCTGCACCTCGAGGCAGGACGTACCTGCTTCCTCCCATGGGCTTGGAGCCCGCCTAAATAGTCAGCTCGGGTGTTAATATCCAGAGCGGTCCTTTTTGAATGGCTGTCAGGTGTTTTCAGAGGCTCACCATGGATGCCAGCACCCACTCCTTCTGGTGCAGAGGTCCCCTTGCAGCTCCACAGGACAGCCCTGCCCTGCCCGAGGTTCAGGATGGAGCTGGGATGCTGGCAGGGAGGGGAGAAGCTGACAGATGGAAGCCACCCTGGGTTTCCTGTTCTGTTCCTGCCTCTGGCCTGGCTACCGCCAGCCTGCAGCCTTGCCCCCTAGGGCAGGTGAGAGTTCGACTCGGGCATGGTTTGACCATTGGCACCTGTAAGAACAGTGAAGAGAGCCCCAGAATCTTAGACCTCAGGGGGCTGCAGGCGTCTCTGGTCTAACCCCTCCCACCCACTGGGCAGTGGGCCCAGGGAGGCCAGGGCACGGGCCCAGGCTAGCACGTCTAGCCAGCGGGGGAGCCAACCAAGACCCCCAGGCTCAGGCTTATGCACCCAGGCCTCAAAGAGCCCTTGCCTGGCCCCCTGCCCCAGCCAAGCCCCCGCAGGAGGAGCAGCGCTAGGTGAGGGCCAGGCCTCGGGGAAGTCACTTTCCAGGAAAGGGTCACGGTCCCCTTGTCACCAACAGGAAAAGCTGGTGAGGACGCTCAGCAGGCCCCCTTAGGCCCTCCGGGGGCTCCAGAAACCACAGGCCAGAGAGACAGAGGGTGCTGCCAGCCTCCTCCCTGGATGGAGACCATAGCCCCGTGCCCAGGGTCATCATGACCTTCCTGTGCCCCAGCCTCTCAGTTCCCAGAGCACCTTCCTACCTGAGACATCCCTGCATCTTCACAACGGGCCTGAAAATATGCCGCTCTTATTTGCGTTTTATAGATGAGGAAGCTGAGGTCACAGAGGGGACAGGCAGTGTGACATGGTGGGGAGCAGTGCACCCACAGGATCCCCTTTCTGGCTCAGCTACCAACTCTCTGGGGACCCTCTGGCAAGCCTCTTCTCCCTGCTGGGCCTCAGTTTTCCCATCTGTAAAATGAGGCAGCTAAATCCCAAGGCCTCTGAGGACCCACCCAGCATTCAAGTCTCCCCCGACAGGGCAGCGCCCCCTCCCACCTGACAGTTGGACCCCCTCTCCTTTTACAGTGAAATAAGCACTTATCTCTCTGGTAGCTTGTTGCATTTTCCCAAGCGTGGGTTGTTGCCAACCCCACTTTATGTACAAGGAAGGTACAGTCAACCAGGCATATAGAGTGACCTGCCCAAGATCCCACAGTGAGTGAGTGGCTGAGCTGGAGCGTGGAGCTAGGAAATCTCGCTAGACCCTACGCCTAAATTCCCTAACACTGTCCCATCCAGGACAGCAGCCGCTCACACATGTGGCATGAAGCACGTGTGGCAGGCTGAATCGCCACCCTCCAAGACATCCACTTCCTCATCCCCAAACCTGTGACTATGCCACCTTACCCGGCAAAAGGGACTTTGCAGATGAGATTAAGGATCTTGAGATGGGGAGGTTATCCTGGATTATTTGGGGGGCCCAATATAATCACGAGGGTCGTAAAAAGGGGAGTCAGGAGGGTGAGAGTCAGAGAAGGCAAATCAGTGACCAAGCAGAGCAAGAGAGGATGGGACGAGGGATGCAGATCATAGAAGGACGCGCTTTGAAGATGGACGGACAGATGGAATGCGGGCGGCCTCTAGAAGCTGAAAAAGTCATGGATGGAATTCTCCCCTGGAACCTCCAGAAGGAGCACAGCCCTGCTGACACCTTGATTTAGCCCCATAAGACTCAGTTCAGACTTCTAACCTCCAGAATCATAAGATAATTAAGTTCGTGCTGTTTCAAGCTGTGAAATTTGTGAGAATGTGTCAGAGCAGCAGCTGAAAATTAATACAGCACTTGAATCATGACTACCCCAAATAGAGATGAGCCGTCAGTCTAAAATACACACCATATTTCAAAGAGTACAAAAAAGAGAATTTATTTTGTTAATATTTTTATATTGATGACATTGAAATGACCAACATTTCGATAGATTAGATTAAATAAAATATATTATTAAAATTAATTTCATCTGTTTATTTTCTAAGGTTGATAGAAAATTTAGAATTACATATCCAGCTCACATTATATATTGCCACTGGACAGCCCTGGACAACTTTTTCCCTTGCCTTGGCTAGAAACACAATTGCCTTGGCCCCACCCACTCTGTGGTTAGTTGGGTCTGGGGGCTTGCACTGGGTAAAGGGATCAGCCGCCCACACACACTACAAGTGGGGAGCCCTGGTCGGGGTGAGTGTCCTCGCCCTCTCCTGCCCTACCCCCATCTGCCTGGGACGAGCCCTGCCTCAGGGCTGCCCCTGTCTCTGTGAGACGTGACTTCTATTTTTAGCAGCTGTACTTGCTGCCTCAGCACAGCTGGCTCTGAAGCTCGCTGGGCGCGGGCCAGCCCCAGGGCTGCCATCTCCCTGCCCATGGGGGTCTCTGGAGAACCCAGCTCCATGGCTTTGGGGCCTTCCAGGGCATGAAAGCCAGCCTCTCAGCATCCCTGGCAAGTAAATATTACCATAATCCGCATGTTTTCTATGATGAGGCCGAGGCTAAGGGGTCCCTGCAACCTACGGGGGGGCAAAGGAGAGTCCCAGCCTTTTCCCCGGAGGCCTGGCCCTACCACTGGGCTCCGGGCGGTCGCCAGTCTGCGCGGCCTCTCTCTGGGGGCATTTAATACCTTGGAAAGTATTCTAAGCAAGAGAAAAGGAGAGTTGATTCGGAAGAAAGAGGGTAGGTCGATGAAGCTTAGCTTCCAGGTGTGCAGCCCGACATCTCCTAATGAGGTGGGTCAGAATATTAAGAAGATCCATACAAATAAGGGCAAAATTACATGAAAACCAGGATTGCCTTGGCGTTCAAGATGCGGCATCAGGAACACACGCGGTTCCAGTTGCTGCTGGTCTCTTAGAGCGCTGCGGCTTGGCCTCGCTCTCCTCCACTCCACAGTGGGCATAACAGCGGTTAGGGGACTAAATGAGGTCGAGGACATATGGGCCCAGCACAGTGCCAGGCCCTAGGGAGCCGTAGGAAACACTGCTGATGTTTTCTACCAAGGGCTTAACTCGATCAAGCTCTGTAGTCAGCAGTTACAGGATCCCTCTCACTGAAACGTCACGACGACCTCATGAGGTCGCTGCTGTTACTGTCACCTCTTTATCGAGAAGGAAACTGAGGCTGAGAAAGGCCAGGTCTCTCTTCAGGGTCACACGGCTAGTGAGGGCAGAGCTAGGAATTTTTTGGTAACAGCTTTATCAAAATATAATTCACATACCATACAATTCACCCATTTAAAGTGTACAATTCAGTGGCGTATGTATATATATATATATTACAATATATATTCTAAACAATATATATATGGTTCTGTTTCTTTGGTGGAACCCTGATACAGTCTAGGAGACTTGTTTTTAGTTTTAAATACATTTCTATTTTCTAAATGTAAATTTGTTTTGAAATGCACAAAGTATATAATACTTTAAAGGACTATAAAGGTAGGGTGCATTTTATGGTAAGTAAATTATACTTCAATAAAGCCACTAAAAATAACAATATAAAAGTAAGAGCTGATCATTATTTTTAAAAAGCAGAGGAAAATACGGAAAAGCATCCCACTACACAGAGATAACTACTATTAACCTGGTGGTATATTTCCTTCTAGACACACACACATAATCTTCAAAATTTGGATCAAGTTCAAAATTAGGATCATTCTTTATCTTGCCTTTTCCATTTCATATTATTATTAAATTTTCTATACCATTACAAATCTATGAAAAATTATTATTTATGGTAATGTATTCCAGTATATGGAGGGGATGGAAGTAATTTAACCATCCCTTACTGTCAGATAATTCCATTCTATCCTGCTGGGATGAACACTCCGGTACTTAAGTCTTTGGTGGTACCTCTGATCGCTGCCCAAGGAGAGATGCTTAGAAGTGCTGTGAGTGGCCCAAAGTATGCGAACACTTTTAAGGCTCTTGATACATATAGAAAGTTGTTTTCCAGAAATGATATAGCAATTTAAAGTTCTCAAGTAGTGTATCAGAGTACTGTCTCACCTCACTATGTTATATTATATTTTTAACATCTGTACTAACTTGCTGGATAAGAAATGGCATTTTAAAATTCTAACACAGATTCCTTTGGTATCTGGGGAGGAGGAACCTGTTTCACCTGGTTATGAACCACCTACATTTCATTTTAGGTGAATTGTCTACACATGCCCTTTGTCCAAATTTCTATGTAAATGTTAGCATTTTTCTTTTTAATTTGTGAGCAATCATCAGAAAGTATGGTAATAACCATTTGTGTGTCATACTTGGTGCAACTCTTTTTCTCACGTTATTATTTCCCTTTCTATTATTTATGATCATTTAACATACAAAAGATTTTGATTTTTAAAATGGAGTTGTATTTCTTATTATTTAAAATGTCCTCCTTCAACATGAACAGACATTTTTCCAAGGAAGACATACAGATGGCCAACAGACACATGAAATGATGCCCAACATCACTAATTATTAGGGAAATGCAAATCAAAACTACAATGAGATGTTACCTTATATCGGTCGGAATGGCTATAATCATCAAGACAAAAACACCAAATGTTGGAGAGGATGTGGAGAAAAGGGAACTCTCATACACTGCTGGTGGGAGTGCAAACTGGTGCAGCCACTATGGAGAACAGTATGAAGATTTCTCAAAAAATTAAAAATAGAACTACCATATGACCCAACTATCCCACTACTGCGTATTTATCCAGAGAACATGAAATCAATGATCCAAAGAGATTTATGCACCCCATATGATTATGTTCAATGCAGCATTACTCACAATAGCCAAGATGTGGGAGCAACCCAAGTGCCCTTCTACAGATGAATGGAAAAAGAAGATGTGGTATATATATACAATGGAGTACTACTCAGCCATAAAAAAGACAAAATTGTCCCATTTACAACAACATGGATGGACCTTGAGGGTATGATGTTAAGCCAAATAAGCCAGACAGAGAAAGACAAATACTGCATAACTTCACTCATATGTGGAAGACAAACTAACACACAGACAAAGAGAACAGATTAGCGGTTCCCAGAGGGGAAGGGGGTTGAGGGATAGGCAAAAGGGACAAAGGGGCACATATGTATAGTTATGGATGAAAATCAGACTACTGGGGGTGAGCACGATGAAGTGTATTCAGGAACTGATAAACAATAATGTACACCCGAAATTACACAATGTTATAAACTATTATAATCCCAATAAAGCTACTTAAAAAAAAATCCTCTTCCAAATAAGGTCTGTAGTTTATTAATAGTGTTGGGCCAATTTCAATTTCTTGGTTTTGAACATGTCCAATGATTATGTAAGAGGTTATCACTGGGGACAGCTGGGTGACAGGTTACACAAGAACTCTGTGCTGTTTCTGCAACTTCAGAATAAAAGGTTAAAATGATATTTTTTAAGTGTAAAATATTCATTTAGATTTTCTTTTGATTTTTATGGATTCATTTTTTTCTTTTGACTCTTTCCTCCACCAGAAAATTAATTCATAGAAAGTGAGAAGCTAGGCTCTGACTTACTTTTTTTCCAAATGGCTGGCCAATTGTCTTAGCCTAGCAGTTGAGCCAGTCTCCCTTCACTGGATGAGTTGTGCTGCCGTCTTTATCACACACCGAAGCCTGGGCGTGCCAAGGACTCTCGGAGCTATCTTCGTTCTTCTGATCCATTGCCATTTCTTACATCCTCATCACCCTGTTTCGATATTACAGCCTTATAGTATGTTTTAAAATGTGACATGACTGGTGTTATGATGCTTCACACGTCAGATTACTTTTTAAAAAATTATTCTTCTTTTTCAACCTCTTTTTGGCTTTTTATTCTTCCAGATAGAATAAACGTGATCAAAGATTTCAAAGTTTTTTAATTGGAATCTCATTAAACTTGCAAATTAACTTGAGAAAAGTTGACATCTTTGTGATATCCAGTTTTCCCATCCAAGAACGCAGTATGAATGAATCTCCATCTTTTTATGTTTCCTCAATAAAGATTTGTAGTTTTCTTATGGTCTTTCCCATTTCTTGTTAAGGTTAGTCATTATGATTGAGATTTTTTTAAATTATCTTTTGTAATTGGTTGTGTTTGCATGAAGGTGGTACAGAAATGCAGGACTGTGACTGCCTTTTATATCCAATCACCTTCCTGAATTCTCTTATTAATTCCAGTAGCTTTTTCAGTTAGTTCTCTTGATATTCAAGGTGGACAAACAGATTCTCTTTAAATCAGAATAATTTTGTCTCCTTTCCAATTTCCGTTAACACTCTGGAGCCACAAGGACCATTTGGTGGATAAACATACGCAAGTTACTCATGTCTATGAACTTCAATTCCCTTGTAAGTAAAAGACGGACATGATACTAATATATAAAATAATAATCTACCTTGTTAAGGTACCAGAAGTATTCAATAAAATAATAATAATAATAATAATTTCAGAGTCCTTAAGAAGTGGCAGCATCTTTCTCCCACCACCTCCTTGCTTCACACCTTACTGTCATGGCTCAAACTTTTAGATCAGTGTTAAATAATAGTAGCAACAGACATCCTTATTCAATATAAACAAAAAGCAAAAAGATGGGATTTGACAACATGGGGCCCACATCCGCAAAGGACAAGGATTGGCCGGAGCTGAGAGGTTTCCAGTCCATCCGTGATTCCCGGAGGGCCCTTTCTGTTTTTAACTTCCCCTACCTGGCTTTGCAAGTCCTCGGGAGCTGGCAGCCCCGTTTTGGGATATTCTGAGTGCACATTAGTAAGCATTAGTGTGCAAATTATATGTAAATAATGTCACTACTGAATAACAGTTGTAATAACTGTTAGAATTAGTTCCTAATATTTTAAAAATTATTTTATTAAGGTCATACGGGCTTATACCATTGTGTAAATTTCAGATGTACACTGCTGTATTTCAGTTTCTGTATCGACTTCATCGCGTTCCATCAATGGTCTAGTTTTCATCCATCACCATACCTATGTGCCCCTTTATCCCTTTCGCCCTCCCCCAATCCTTTTCCCCTCTGGTACCCACCAATCTGTTTTCCTTATCTATGTGTGTGTGTGTTTGTTTATCTTCCACATATGGGTGAAATCATCTGGTATTTGTCTTTCTCTGTCTGCTTTATTTTGCTTAGCATAATACCCTCAAAGTCCATCCATGTTGTTGCAAATGGCATGATTTCATTTTTTTATGGCTGAGTAGTATTCCATTATGTATATATACCACATCTTCTTTATCCATTCATCCACTGATGGGCACTTGGGTTGCTTCCACATCTTGGCTATTGTGAATAATGCTGCGATAAACATAGGGGTGCATATATCTTTTTGAATTATTGATTCCGTGTTCTTTAGATAGATATTGGGTTCCTTATTTTAACCGGAGGGCTTCTAGGGTTTTACCCAAAGAACCTGTTAATCAAGCAATCGTGCCATTATAGCGATTTCATAAACACAACATGAAAAACACAGATCCCTCTTTAAGGTGATCACTCTCCTTTAAATTTGAAAGCTCAAAAACTCTGACAATTTTATTTGTCAATTATACATCAGTGAAGCTGGAAAAATTTTTAAAAAGAAAAGAAAAGCTTGCTTGAGGTTTCTATGCTTTGTATTCTTAAGGGGTCAGTTCCTTACTTTATGAGCCTTAGTAACGCTGGGATCCCAGTGAGAAAGCCCCCGAGGGAGGCCGAGGCAGATTGCAGCTTCAGCAGGGCTCCCTCCGTCTGGAGCTTGGATAGAAAGAGCACTGGACCTGGAGTCCTTTAACCTGCTTTCAGATCCTGACTGGCTCCTTGCTAGCTGTGTGACCTTGGGCAGGTCATCACCAGCTCTGAGCCTAATTGTCATCCTGGGCAAAGTCAGGTAACATAGTCCCTGACCAGTCGGGTTATGAGGGTTGGCTGCCATTACACATGGAGTGTCCTGACACACACAAGCTTCCCAGGAATGTTAACTGAGGCTGACTGCTCTGGGGGCTTGTGTGCTGGGTTTATTTAAGGGGGAGAATCCCTAATGCCTTCTACCAATAAATCGTTTATTAGGTGTTCACTCATCACATCCTCCTGACGTCTCCTATGTTCCTGGCACGGCCCTAGTCTTGATAATCAGTGGTCGTCATCCCAGCGCACAGGGTGGTGGGGGAGACAGACAAGAAATGAGCACCAATGAATGTGCCTTCTAGCAGGGAGGGGCGCCCAAGGGCCTAGCAGGGGAGCTGCTGGTTGCCAGAGTCCATCCCCCACCCCTGGGTCCCCCGGGTCGCGCCCAGCGCCGCCCAGCACCCACAGCCATATGGAATGCATTGAGTGGAGCTCGCATTCCAAACGCGCGTTTCTGCTCTCCCAGGCGCCTTTTCCTGGAACGCGCCAGGCCCTCTCCAGGCAGCCAGGGCCTCAGCGCCCGATAAGGGGGCCTCCCGCCGCTGCCTTCCTCCGGAGCAGGGCCACGGCCAGCGCGGGGAGTGACTGAGGTGGACCATCGCGCCCCCCCTGCCTAGGGGGGACCTGGCGCTCAGGGCTTCTCCTCCAACAGCCCCACTGGGGACCAGGAGGCGGTTTGAGGCGAGGGAGCCAGGTGACCCTAGGGGCTGCTGGAATCACAAGGATTATGTTGATTTTTTGTAGAAAAGGAACAGAACAATTAAAATAAAAATCCTCAGGTTGGCATTCTGGGCCCCAACCAAACTTTCCAGTCAAGGTTCCCTTTGCTTTGTCTTATTTCTCCTCCTGGATGGAGCCCTTGTCTTGGGGTGCATGACTGGTTCTGTGCCTATCACAGAACAGTCTTAGCTGCAGCCGACCCTCAAAAGTTGGTTTGATGAATGACAGGGTGTGGGGATTGCTGAGCACCAACCACATGCCGGGCACGATTCCCATATTAATCTCATTGCCCTTACAGAAGCCCGCCCACCACCATAAGCATCGTTCCTGGTGACAGATGAAGTAGCTGAGGCTCAGAGCTGGAATCCAGGCTTCTCGCTCCCCTCTGCTCCTGTGGTCTGCAAACTGGCTGTGCATCCAAATCACCCTGAGAGCTTGTTAAAACTGAGGGCGGGGCCCACACCTGGAGTTTTTGATTGGGTAGTTCTGGGGTGGGGCTGGAGAATTCGCATGTGATGCTCTTGGTCGAGGACCACACTTTGGGAACCTCTACCCTACACAACGGTGCCCCCTCTGAAGAAATTTTCAGCACTTAGGCAGACCATCAATTCACCATGGGATGCTTTCCATGTCAAGGATCGATGACAAATTGCCTTCCCCTGAACAACATTAGAGGGTTACATTCCTGCCTGACGTCCCACCCTCAGAGGAATGCCTCCCAGACGCTGCCTTCGGTCCTCTGTGACTGCTCCTCCTGAACACCACGGGACACAAACACCCATCCAGCAATGAGGGCAAGTGACCGTTCATGACAGATTTGCTCCTTTATGGGGTCACCAGGAGAGGGGCTGGTCAGGGCTCAGGAAGGAGCTGGAAGGCTTGGAGAAAACTGCCAGGGCCTTCCCAAAAAGGGATGGACAGGACTAGGCTGGAGAGTTGAGTGATGGGGAGGCAGGACAGCGTCTTCAGCACCTGAGCATGCTGGGAAGAGAGTGATGGGGCCACCGTGGACTCGCACAGGAAGCTTCCTGCCATCACCACTGTAACCAGGGCTGCCCTGGGCTGGTGAGCAGACCTGGGACAGGGAGCTGAGGAAACAGAGGACTTCCTGGAGCACACTTCCGATTTATGCCCCCACTGGGTACATGTGGCTTCTTTGTCAGACTCTAGCCAGCCTGAGCAGAGTGAGAGTGTCATTATTCATGCTGCACACCTTATCAATTAGGCTGTTAAATACTGATGTCAACATTGATGGTGTTTTTATTATTAATAACCACAGCTGCCATTTATTAGGTGCCTATTATGTACCAGGCACTTTACATACATAATCTCATTCGGTCTTCCCAATAACTCTGATAAGGTGGGTGCTGAGACCCTCCCCATTTTACAGATGAGGAAACTGAGGCTAAGAGAGGTTAAATAACTTGGCTAAGGTCCTAGTCGTGAGGAAATGACAGGGCTGTTGTCTCCCCATCTCTAAACTGTCGCTTTCCACTCTACCATCCTGCCCCTCATTTCCTGAACACCTGCTCGGTACAAGGCCCTGGGTGGGACCGCAAGATGAATCATTCAAGTAGTCATTTATTCAACAAACTTTTCTTTTTGAGCACTTACTATTTTGTACGGCCTTATTTATTTATAGCATGCCTTATTCCAGAAAGCACTTAACGTAACTTCTTGACTTGGTGTACAAGAGAACAAAATTCAAAGGTGTGGCCCTGTGATGGGTGACAAATGGAAAATAGAAACTGGAAAAGTCAGCAGAACCTAGGAATGAGACAGGCATACAAACGCAGACCTTGGGCTCCTACACGTTATGGAGACAGGCCCCAAATTGTCCTCTGAACTTTCTAGTAGCTGAAACCCCATCCCATGAGGTTCATTATCCACAAGATACCAACATATCAGTTGCTGAGATGCACACATGACTCTTACAGACCCCGAGACCAGAGAGGCCTTTTCCTTGTGAGGTGGCATGAGGAGCGCTGTCAGACCTCAGGAGCAATGTCCCCAAACAGCGTACTTACTGCACGTAGCGCACAAGTCTCAGGGGCTGTTCCCTGTACCCCACTCTGTGCTGGCCCATGTCCCAAAGCGGAAAAGCAGCTCAGAGGAGAGAGAGCGACAAGGCAGGGCACGCACGCCGCTCTCTAGTTTAATCCACATGCAGAGTTTATGGGAAACGTTTACAGCAAACTGGCAGTCCGCTAGCTCCATGCCATCCTCAGGTGAGCTTTATCTGGCCTTAGAAGTGTATTTAAACTGTTTGAATTAGTTGTCAACTTTAAACAGGGGATTTCACATAAAAATCCAGACTTTGGCGGTCTATTAAAAAAAAAAACACAACGGGATTTGACGACGTGGGGCCCACATCCGCAAAGGACAAGAATTGGCCGGAGCTGAGCGGTTTCCAACCCCTCTGTGATTCCCAGATGGCCCTTTCTGTTTTTAACTTCCCTTACCTGGCTTTGCAAGTCCTCGGGAGCTGGCAGCCCCGTTTTGGGGTGTTCTGAGTTGTGGCCCATTAGCGAGCATCAGAAGCCCCCAGTAACTTGTTTACAAGGCAGGGTCCCAGGTCTGGCTCCTTGGATTGGGGGTGGGGCCCAGGCAGGCATCTTGCTAAGAGGTGAGTGTGATGCAGGTGGGCTCTCCAAATAGCCCGGAGGGCTGGATGGGGCTGTGGGTGAGTGTACAGCTGCTCAGCTCTGCTGATCTAGATAAACGGGTGAATAAGGTTTCTTTTGACTCGACTTGCGGCAAGTACAGTGGGGTCGTGAGTTCAAAGTCATGCTCCAGCTCCTCTGAGTTAAAGGGGAAGTCATGAGTCAAGTGCTATAAATTACAGCGGTGCTCAACCTTGGCTGCACATTAGAACCACCTGGAGACATTTCGACCCAGGCCACCTCCCAGAGCAATTCAGTCAGAGCCCCTGAGGATGAGAACACAGGCGTGAGCATCCTAAAGCTCCCTGGGGGATCCCAGGGTACTGCCAGGGGCCAGGAGCAGGGCTTCGAATGGGGCACCTTCTCTGGGCCAGATGTGTGCTGACTGTAGAGAAACAGAGATGAGCAAGGCTCCCAGGAGAGCGGAGTGGGTGGAGACAGGGGAGTACGTGGACCGTTAGAATAAGTGTGATGAGGACTCTGAGGAACCCAGCGGGGCCACCTAACCCGGCCTGGGGGACTCAAACTCCCCACCGCCCTCCCCCAGAAGAGAGGCCTGGGCTGAGTTTGGGGAATAAATACCAACCAGCCACATAAAGAAGGGGAAGGAAAATCCCAGCCAAAGCAAGGGGCCCGTCCAAGGCTCTGAGGCCCGAATGGAGGGGGGAGGAGGTGGAGCTGAAGGTTGTCTGGCCCAGCTGGATCAACGGTGGAGCTGGGGAGTATGGGAAGAGGCCACAGAGACGGGAAGGGACCAAATCACAAGAGGCCTTGCGTGCCAAGCTAAGAAGACTGAACTTGACCCTGAAGCTAGGAGGAACCTCTGGAGGGTTTTAAGTCAAGGAGTCACACGGATGAACAAACTCATGATGAGCTGTGGTTACCAAGGAGGGCTTCCTGGAGGAGGTCAGACTTAGCCAAGTGTCGGGGAGGATTTGGAAAGCTGGCAGGGAGGGAGACGTGTGGGCATTCTGATTTGATGCCGCCTTTCAAGCTCTTGAAAACTCCTCTCTCCCCCACGCCCTTTGAAACGGTTTGAATCACAGACTGCCTGTGTGAAAGATGTGTTTGTCTGTTATTTGAAAGCTGTGGTTTCTCTTTAACAGATTCTGGGCCCCATCCTTTGACTAGGAACCAGGAAGGAATGAAGAACGCATCCTCTTGCCCAGAGAGCTAATTATTGAAATACTGTGGGCCTCACCAGGGTTTATGGCGTCACTGATCTCTCCTCCAACAGCTCCTCATTTCTAACTGGTCAAAGTTTTCGGTACATTTTTATGGGCTGCCCCAAAGCCAGCTGGAAGCTTTTTTTCCATAAACTCCCTGAGACAAGTAGCCAGGTTTCACATATTAAAATGAAAATGTTAAAAAGGTTGTTTTTTTTAAAAAAAAAAATACGCAGGCTCATTGGTGAGGCCTCAGCTCACAAAACTCATATCAGAGTCCCAACAGCATCTGCCCGGTTTTCTCTGTAAAGCTGATGGTCAGGGTAGAACGATGATGATAATCCCTGATCACTTGTTTATCCGTTCACTCAACAAACACTTACGGGCATTTACGGGATGGCAGCAAGATGAGATGCTGCCTCACGCATGATTGCTCCGCCCCCCACCCCCCTCCCCGCCCTCCAGGCTCCAAATACTGTACGGTTTACAAAGTGTTGTCACATGCAATTTTGTGAGCTGTATGGACAGTTTTATCCCCATTTTTCAGAGGAGGAAATCGAGGCTCTTAGAGGCTCCCCAGAGTCACAATGCTAGGCAGTGGTAGAACTTGACCCTGAGTCACCCAACTTCAGATCCTAAGTTCTGTCCGTTCTGCCTTGCTCCCTTTCAACCTATACCATCTAACTGCTAGTGGCTTAGGTTGGACAATAGCCCCAAGAGGTTTAGCCATCACTTATAATCTGTCCAGTATCCACTCCCACCCTAGAACCCTGGTTTCCCTTTTCGGGGAATTCTCCATTGTGAGGAAGGGAAAAACCAGCCCCCACCTCCCATGGCCACCATGCTGCCAAAGTGTAGTGTCGTCAAGTCCTTCCCCAGAATCTCCTCCTGCCTGGACACTGGGCAGGCACGTGTGAGATACAACCTCAGCCGATCTGATACTCATTCCAGGGGCTGACTTTGAGGGAGTGGTGAGGGGCCCCTTGGAGGTCAAATGCACACTCAGTAGAGGACCCTAGATCAGACTATGCCTGCAACATTCCCTTTGCTGGGGTTCCTGTGGCTTTCTTTCCTCTGTCCTTTGTCCAACCTTGTTCTTTGGCCTCTTGAGCCTTCACTATCTTTCAGTAAGTCCCTCCTTGTTGAAGATAGCAAGAGATGGTCCCGGTTACTTGTAACCAAGAATCCTGACTGTTACAAGGTCATAGGTCTCCATCCTGTTTACAGAGCTACCAGGAAATAGCCACCTCCCATGGTGCTATGGGCACTGACCAAGGAGATTCTTACCAGGAGAACCGTTTTGAATGCTGTGAAAATGCTGGCACTCTTTCCAAAGCCTGAGAAATATCATACACACAGACCCAATTGTCCAGGCCGCTGCCTGCATCCTGAAAAGCCAGACATAATCTCCTGTTCCATGTCTCACCTCTGGGTTCCAGCCCTCTTGGCTCTTCCAGCTGCCACCGAGCTTGCTTTCCTACAATTCCATTCCCATCTGAGCCTTTCTGGCCTCTTAAGGATCATGAGTGTGGAGATTCAGGTGGAAATGAAACCTATGAGTGTGGTCTGCTGACAGAGGGATATGCTGGGGAATATGGACAGAGGGGCAGGTGGGCAAGGAGGAAGGGGACCTGCGTATGTGTCAACACGGGCTCAGGAGACGGGCTAGGAAGGACCTGATCAGTGATCTGTTCTCAGAGACTGTGAAAGAGGGTTCATCAGTCAGGGACCTCCAGAAAAACAGAACAAATCGGATATATATATATATATATATATATATATATGTGTGTGTGTGTGTGTGTGTGTGTGTGTGTGTGTGTGTGTGTGTGTGTGTTTATTTATTTATAGATACCTTTATTTTAAGGAATTGGCTCAAGTGATTGTGGGACTGCCAAGTCTGAAATCTGTAGGGCAGTCTGACAGATGGGAAACTTGGGCAGGTCTTAATGCTTCAGTCTTCAGGCAGCATTTCTTCTTCTCTGGGAAACCTCAGTTTTTGCTCTTAAGGCCTTCAACTGATTGGATGAGGCCCACCCACACTATCAAGGATAATCTTTACTTAAATCAACTGTAGATCTTAACCACATCCACAAAATGCCTTCACAGCCACACCTAGGTTAGGGTTTGACTAAAGAATGGGGTGCTAGAGCCCAGCCAGGTTGATGCAGAAAATTAGCCATCAAAGAGGGTCAACCCAGAGTGGTGCCTCCTGGGATTGTCCGAGGGGGTGACTGCAGGCAGGATGGACCAGCACTTGGAGTGGGAAACACTCAAGCTGACATTGGGTCATCTCCTGGGTGCGGAAGAGGACATGGCCCTTCACTCACACCAGGGGTGTATTACCAAATGCTGGGGTTGGCTTTTTCTGCCCAGCTGCCTTAGCATCTCTCTATTCTGGCTGGATGTCCCTATAAGCTATGCCTGCCATACCCACCCTCCCTACATATGTCGCAGGGCCTCCTTCCTGAATGCTGACTGCTCCAGATTCCCTCCCTGCTTCTCTTTCCACTGCCCCCCACAGCCCGCCCCCCCCACACACACCCTGGGCCTGCCGAAGCCTTGAAGGTGGGATCCAGACCCCAATGGTCCAAACCACATCTGAATGAAGAGCTCTCCGCTCCCAGTCTCCTCCCCAGGGCATCTCCCACACAAGCTGGGCTCCCTCCACGCAGCTCTGGCCCAGATGTTTCTTCTCCTCTGTGGCAGGAGACATACGGGACCTTGAATTGTAATCCTGGAAGGAGCAGCTGTTAAATGCAGGTCTGAGTGGTCCCAGCTAAACTTCTTGGACCTATTGCCCCAATTTAGGTCCAAAGAGCGGAAAGCAGAGCAGACCACAGAAAGAGACCAGGCTTGAGAGTTTCTGCTGAGAGCGGCAAAGAAGCAAAGATTATCTTTAAATACCCATAGAATTCTGGCGGCAGGATCACAGCCTCTCCAAACTGCAAGAGGCCCCAAAGGTTCACTTAGACGTCCCCCCACCCAGGCAGGGACTCCTTCTGAAATTCATGAGAACGTCACATATCACAAAACACTCAACCAGAAGAGTTTTTAAATACATTTTGGCAGTAGAAAATCTCAAGAGGGCTGCTGGAGATCTGACAAAAGCAACATGACGTAAATCTCTGGGCAGGGAGGCAGAAACTTTGATCAAATTTTGGCTCATCTGTTGATTTACCACTTGACCATGAACAAGTCTTTCCTGGACGACCTTGAGCAAGCCTCACCTGCTCTCCAGGTATCAATTTCCCCACCTAAATATAAGGAGTTGGGCAACTTGACTTGGAAGGTCTTCTCCAGTTGTTGTGACTACCTGATCCTGAATCTTGAGTCTAACGCTTTCTAGCTGCATGACCTTGGGCACATCACTTAACCTCCTTAACCTCAGTTTCATCATCTACAAAATGGGGGAATTATAATCCCTGCCTTGCTCATTTTGCAGAGTCGCTGTGGGGATGGAACAAGAGATGTGAAAGTACCCTGTATAAACTCCAAAGAGTTCTTCATAAACGAAGTACTACTGTAAGATGAAAAATGATGGTATGATGTGTCTAGGGTGTCTTAGGCTGTATGTGGCCCTACAGAACCAAATAGCAGTATTCGTAGGGGCAGAAGAGCATGGTGGTTAAAGGCTCTTGCAGTATGGGGCCAGATTGCCTGGGTTTGTGGCTCAACTCTGCTGTGTTTACTATTTCCTTATGGGTAAAATGCTGTAATAATAGCACGTGTGAAACCCAGGGCGGTGCCTGGCATGCGGTGTGTTTTCCATCCACGTTGACGATTATCAAGATTATCCTCCTATCATGACCCAAGGGAGGCAGAGCCAGGCAGTGGGACGACACTGGCTTTTGAATACACCAGACCTAACGCGATCCAAACCTCAGTTCTCCTATTACTAGCTGAATCATACAAATGGTCATGCTGTGTCCACTATCTTCTTTTCTGCTCTCCTCTGATTATTTCTTGAGCAGTTATATCTTGTCTCCTTCATGAAATGCCCAGCTAGAGGCCTGGCTCCCAGGAACTAGTTCTGGTCCACTTCTTCTCTCTCCTGGATGCCCAGCTTGGAGCTGGGTGCTCTGCCACCCGAAGGAGGTAGATTTATGGATTGCACGATCCTGGAAAAGATGCCTTGTAAATATTGGAACTTACTAATAAAGTGGCTCTTCTGTATTTCAATGTGAGGTTAACTTGAGAGATATCTTTAATCCTCTGTGGAAGTGTCTGCTATAAAATGGCATAGATTAGCAAAATACCCAGTGCTCTTGTTCTGGCTAAAATTCTATTTGTTTGTCTATCTATCCATCTATCTATCTACCTATCTATCCATCTATCTATCTACCTATCTATCTATCTATCTATCTATCCATCTATCTATCTATCTATCCATCTATCTATCTATCTATCCATCCATCTATCTATCTATCCATCCATCTATCCATCCATCTATCTATCCATCCATCTATCCATCTATCTATCCATCTATCCATCTATCCATCTATCCATCTATCTATCTATCTCATCTATCTATCCATCTATCTATCTATCCATCTATCTATCTATCCATTTATCTATCTATCCATCCATCTATCCATCCATCCATCCATCCATCTATCTCATCTATCTATCTATCTATCCATCTATCTATCTATCCATCTATCTATCCATCTATCTATCCATCTATCCATCCATCCATCCATCCATCCATCCATCCATCTATCTATCTATCTATCTATCTATCTATCTATCTATCTATCTATCTCATCTATCTTTTTTTAAAATTGAGGTATAATTGGCATATAGCATTATGTAAGTTTCAAGTGTACAATATAATGAGTCAGTATTTGTATACATTGCAAAATGATCACCACAATACATCTAGTTAACATCCGTCACCTTACATAGTTACAAAAAAAATTTTTTTTCTCATGATGCAAACTTTTAAGATCTACCCTCTTAGCAACTTTCAAATGTGCAATAGAGTATTGTTAACTGTAGTTCCCGTGCTGTACGTTACATCCCCATGACTTATTTATTTTATAACTGGAAGTTTGTACCTTTTGACCCCTTCACCCATTTCTCCCACCCCCACCCCCCGCCTCTGGCAGCCACCAATCTGTTCTCTGCTTCTAGGAGCTTGGCTTTTTTGTTTTTGTAATTCTATCTTTTGTAATCACACTATTTGTATCATACCAATCAAAAGCTCTGATTGAATATAATATGTGGACCTAATTCATAAAAAAGAGAAGACAAAGTAACTATCAAATAACAACTGTGGCATTTGGTGGGTGAAATATTTATATAAGATCCTTTGTGGAGAAAGATCGGGACCCACTTGTTTGTTCTAAATGTTATGCTCTGACCAGTGAGTAAATCTAAAGCCTGAAGTGAAATAAGCCAGTCAGAAAAGGACAAATATTGTACGATTTCACTTACATGAGGTCCTTAGTGTATGTAGTCAAATTCATAGAGACAGAAAGGAGAATGGTGGTTGCCAGGGGTTGGGGGTGGGGAGAATAGGGAGTTATTGCTTAACAAGTAGAGATTTTCAGTTTTACAAGAGGAAAAGGGTTATGGGGATGGATGGTGGTGATGGCTGCACAACAATATGAATGCTTTTTTTTTTTTTGAGGAAGATTAGCCCTGAGCTAACATCTGCTGCCAATCCTCCTCTTTTTTTGCTGAGGAAGACTGGCCCTGAGCTAACATCCGTGCCCATCTTCCTCTACTTTATATGTGGGATGCCTACCACAGCATGGCGTGCCAAGTGGTGCCATGTCTGCACCCAGGATCTGAAGTGGCAAACCCCAGGCCACCGAAGTGGAACTTGCGCACTTACCCGCTGTGCCACCGGGCCGGCCCCCTATGAATGCATTTAATACCACTGAACTGTACACTTACAAATGGCTAAGATGGTAAATGTTATGTTATGTGTATTTTAACACAATTAAAAAAAAATCTGAAGCCCAGATTAGAGAAGTGACTTATTCAAGGTTACTCAGTGAGGGAGACACAAAGCTTACATTAAGTTCATAGGATCAAATAATTTGGTAGTCAGAGGCACTTTATTGATCATCAGTATTTGCTCAGAGCCACCACTCCTTGTCTTGATCTCAGCTCTTGACACACTGTCACAATTACCTGTGGATAGGTCTGTCCTCTCAACCTCACCTGCCAGCTCTGGAGTGGGAGCTTCTTGAGGCCAGAGACTGTGTCTTATTCGACATCACCGCACATCTCGTTCTGCCCCCACCCCCATTCCTAGCACAGAGCCTGCCCACAGCACATTTCCCTAAATGGCTGCTGAATGTTGCAAGTGTGAATAAAGCGCCACTTTATTTTTAACAGATGAGGAGACTCCATTTCAGAGAAGAGAGGGGACCCACCCCTGGATACACAGCAAGCTTGGGGATCAAGGAGGACCAATACGACCTCCCGCAGCATCTTTCGAAGGCTCTCGCGGGCTCACAGAGAGGGCAGACACTTGACTTCTCTCATTTCCCCACAAAAGCCATAGGTAAAGGTGTTTATGGCTTGGCAGCTAACCAAGGCCACAAGCACTTTAATAGGTCACAGTCTGACCCTATCAACTAGTTTTGGGTTGGGTTTTTTTAATGGTGTAAACGATCATGCTTTCTGCTATAATTTGAAAACTCTCGCACCTCCACGCTGAAGCCATTATGAACTGATCCCCAAATTCAGGCAATGAAACACAGGCCCACCCAGCTGGTCACCTGCTTTCAAGGATAAAGTACCTTTATCTTAACTATTTCCAAAACTTTTATTACAATAACAATTACTCATATTTGTGAAAAGCATTTTCTTCTTTGTAGAGCGCTTTCTGGCATGCGAACGTGTCTAGTACTTGAACAAATATTTCCAAATGAAATGATGTTCTCTGAAAACAAGTTAGTGCTGTACACTTAAAATAGGTGAATTTATTGCATTTGAATTACAGGTCTTCCTCGACTTACGATGGGGTTGCCTCCCAATACACCCATCATAATTTGAAGATATCATAAGTTGAAATGCATTTCATACACCTAAGCCACCGAAACTCACAGCCTCGCCTAACCCACCTTAAACGTGCTCAGCACATTTACAGTCGCCTACAGTTGGGCAAAATCATCTGACACAAATCCTATTTTATAATAAAGTGTTGAACAGGTCATGTGATTTATTGAATACTGTGCTGAAAGTGTAAACAGAATGGCTGGATGGGGAAAGAAGGGTTGTAAGTGTATCGCTTGTTGACTCGGGATGGTGTGGCTGACTGGGAGCTGTGGCTCATGGCTGCTATGCAGCGTCATGAGCATCCTACCACATACCGCTAGCCCGGGAAAGGGTCAATAATTCAAAATTCCAAATACGGTTTATACAGAATGCCTATGGCTTTCTCATCATCATAAAGCCAAAAAAGCGTTGTTGAAATATTGTAAGTCGTGGACCATCTGTAAACAGACCTCAATAAAGCTGACATAAAAAACAAAATAGTGAAAATCACGTGATTTTTATTTTCTTCCTCGTGCTTTTCTATACTTTCCAAGTTGTCCTTAACTGAAAGAAAAAAAGAGGACGGTGCCGCAGACGGAGGACGGCTTACCACAAGGTGGGAGACCTTCTCGGGGTTCTTTGGCTTTGCGCTCTGACACAGCTGAGGTTGGGGACTCGTCCTAACTCCCCACTGGGTGTGACCTCGGGGCAATCACCCCAGCTCTCCAGGCCTCGTTCTCTCCCTGTAAACGGACCTGACGCTTGCCATGCCGGGTTCACCGAGCTGTGGCACGTCCCCGCACAGACGTGTTAGGACACCGGGCGCGATGATGGCCCTGCACACGCTATGACCCACCTCCTCTGCTGCAGTCTCATCAGTCTCCCTGCCCCTTCCCTCTTTAAAATTACCGAATATTTCAAACATACAGAAAATAGAGAAAAAGTTTTAGACTTGAGAAGGACAAGGATCAGAGAGAACGACAGGGACCAGCCACCCAGCTTTGTCAAATCTTGACACCTTGCCCTATTTGCTTCAGATATTTTTTTCTAAGAAATAAAACATCACAGATATAATTAAATCCCTCTGCCCCTCTTTCTGATCTCATTCCCGTCCCTCCCTTGCCAGAGGTAACCATTATTCTAAATTTGGTGTGTTTGATTTCCTATGCATGTTTTAACACTTTCACTATCTGACTGTATCCCTAAAAATATACAGTAGCATAGTTTCGAGTGTTTAAAAAAAACCTTTTTGTATCACACTGTACCTGTTCTACAACCTGGTGGGGTTTTCTCTCAACTCTATCTATGTCGGGGCTGACAGTCTTGGTTTATTTTCACTCCTAGTATGTTATTAAAGTGTATGAATAGATCACAATTTACCTACCTGGACTGTGTTGATGGACAATTAATCAATTTCTAATTTCTCAATTCTGTGCAGAGTGAGTAGAGTGGAATCATGGAATCGTAGATATGAGCATCTTCAACTTTATTAGATGTTGCCAAACTCTTCTCCAAAGTATTGTACCAATTTATGTCTCTATCAATGGCGTATGAGGTTCCAACGGTCCCACATCCTCACCCCCCCCCCCCATATTGACAGACTTCATGCTCTTCGCCAGTCTGGTGGCTGTGAAATGGTGTCCCACTGCTCTTCCCATTTGCATCTCTCACATGACCAGTGAGGTTGAACCTCTTTTCATATTTTGCGCTATTTAGTTTTCCTCTTTTGTGAATTGCCTGTTGATGTCCTTAACCCATTTTGTAAAAAATTGGGTTGTTTATCCTTCTCTTGTTTGTCCACCCTTTCAACCTACTGCCAGATCCTGAAGCAAGTTCAGATCACGGCACTTCTCTGCTCTAGACTCCCCATGGCTCTCTCTAGCACATGCACAACTTGTAACCTTGCTCATGGCCCTGCTTTGCCCGTGGGCTGACAATCAAGCTCAGCCCATTACACTCAGCTCCACCTTCTCTTCCAGCCTTACCTTCCACTGCTTCTTCCACACACCTGAACTCCAGCCCGATAAACACAAGGTGCTCGGTCCCAGGCCTCCTGCACATACCCTCCCCTCCACCAGGAAGGCTCACCTCCCTTTTTCCACATTCTATGTAAATGCCACCTTTTCCGTGATAGTTATCCTCTCTTCTCAATTCGAAGTTAGAGTGGCCTCTAAGCAATCACTGGTGACACTAAACCTTTCTAGTGGCATTTATAATTTCTCATTTTGTAGTGTTTTAACAGCTCCTCATTTTGCATACGACTTTTTCATTTACAAAAGCACCTGCTCCTTCATTATGCTATTTTAACTCTCATTCATAATCTGAGTTTAACCGCATCTATGCCACGGCCCTGTGAGATGGGGTAGTATTATTACCCACTTTGAACAGATGAGGAAACATAGCCTAAAGAGGGATGAGGTCACCCAAGAGCCCATGCCGGCCCTGAGGCAGAGCTGGACCCAAAGCCAGGACTCCTGGAGCTCCCCATACAGTTCACCGCACTATGCCCCTCATATCCGTATACGTGTGCTGTCGCGCTCGTGCCAAGACCTGACTCCCCCTTGAGACTGTGGGCCCCACAGCTCCCAGTTCCAGTGCCACCCAGGGGAGCAGTCAATGAATATATAATTTCTTGACAAAATACAATAATCACTTACCGCACATCCACTGGGTGCCAGGGGCTTTGCATACATTAACTCTTAACTTTCCCGACAGCTCTGTGTAGATGAGGAAACAGGCTTAAGAGCTGATGTGATAACTCAAGGTCCCATGGCCAATAATCAGAGGAGCCGGCCTTTGAGACCCAGAGATAAGTGCTTCCTTCCATAATCTCAGCCTCAAGCAGCCAAAAGGCAGACCCAGAGGGCTAGAGGGATCACACCCCAAGGCCCAGAGGCAGAGGGCCAAGGATGGGCAACTTGACAGCGAACAGGGAAGGCTGGGGGTGAGGGGGTGCTGTCCACTGGCCACACCCATGATGTACACACTCCCCAGCCTCCTGAGGGTGTCTACAGAGTGTGATGGTGAGCAGGTGAGAGAAGGGCCGAGGGATAGGGGGAGAAGTAGAAGATGGGGGGTTGTTTGCAAGTGTTCTCCACCCCACCCCAGCAAAAAGTGAGTCTGGATGGGGACACGTCTGTCCTTGGTCCCCAGGGCAAGGACCCTATATGACTAGAGCCATAACCATTGCCTCAATCTGCTATTCCTATGCCTCTGTATGTTGTCTCTCACTGTGTGCCATTTATTTATATGCTGTGTTTGTGTATGTGGTATTTGCAGTTGTATTGTACACAATCTTTGTATTGTGTTTCTGTGCAATTTGTTGTTGGTGTATGTACTGTTTCTCTTGTGTGTCTAGTGCATTATGGGTCTACGCCTGTTGTTTGTCTACCTTATGTTTATGTTCTGTTGTGGCCCTACCCTGTGTACACTGTGTCTCTCCTCATGTCTATCTACGTCTATGCTCTGTAACTGTCTCTTCACTGTGTGTTCCTGTGGTGTATGTGGTGTTGTGAACTTGTGTCTGCGCTGTGTATCTGTTTTAGTATTACGCTTGTGGTGTGACTCTGTGCTTACTGCGCTGAAGTTCAGGGTATCGTGTGTTTATGTTGCGTGAACCCCGTTTGGGTCGTCCTGGGTCTGTGTCTACGCTGTGAGTCTGTGTGTGTCTGCACCTCCCTGCCGTGTGTCTGTGCCAGCTGTAGGTCTGCGCGCAAAGTTGTGTGTTTCCCGGACAAGTGTGTGCCTGCGCTGAGCGCCGTGCGCGGGCGGCGGCTTCTGTGTGCGGCCGCGCTGCGCTGCGCCTCCGCGGGGTGGCCGTGTCGCGGCGCGGGGCCGCGTGTCTGCGCCCGGCGCGCGGTGGCGGCGGAGGATGCGCGCCCGCGGCGGGCGGGGGCCGGGGCGCGGCGCGGGGGCGGGCGGCGCTGCGGGGCCCCGCGGCCGCGGGCTCCAATGGCGAGGCCGGCGCGGCCCCCGCTAATTACATAAGCGGGACGTCAATAATTCGCGGGAAAACGCGAAAAAGATGGCGCCCCGCGCCCGGGGGGCCCCTTCCTGAGCGCCCCGGCCCCTCCCTCCTCCTCCTCCCCCCCTCCTCCCCGCGGCGCCCCCGCCCCGCCCCGCCCCCGCCGAGACCCCGACCCCGGCCCCACGGGCGGACACTCGGCCGGGCAGCCGCGGGCCGAGCGCAGCCGCCTCCGCCGCCGATGCGCCTGGTGGCCAGACTCCAAGTGGGACCGGCGGACACGCAGCCGCGCGGTAAGTTCAGCGCTGCAGGCTGCCCGTCCTGGCTGGGGGACTCCCCGCCACACTCTTCTCTCCCTGTACGCATCGGTCTTTTCGGAATCTCCCTGAACTTTGGCGGGTCGAACGCCTCCGGGGGGCGGGGGGGTTGGAGTCCTGGGGAGTCGCGCGCGTGGGGGATGTACGGGGGTGAACGGGGTCCGCGGGGCGGCGGGAGCCCCGCCCGGGTCCCCGAGCCTTTGGGGGGCGTGGGTGACAGGTCGCTATTCCCTTGTCCCAAATCTTTACTTTTTCTGTTCGAGGGCTGGGGGGCGGCGGGGGGTGGGGGGTGGAGACCGACGGGGGCGTTTGGGATTTTGCTCACGTCCGAAGTCAGGCTGCGGCAGGAGTGGGATGGGGGAGGCTTGGCGTCGGAGCGACTGAAGAGAGGAGCACTTGAACCCGAAGGGGGTTCTGCTGCAAGCTTTTTTTTCCCTCCTGAACACCCTTTTTAAAAAGCCAACGGCCGCCCTGGGAGAGGCCCCGGCGCATGAATCATCCTTGCTTCCTGCCCCCGCCCGGCCCCGCGCTCCGGGTGCCGCGGATTTGAACTGGACGCCGACGGGAACCCGCAAACAGGCATTTCTTTGCAGATGGGTTTGAATCAGCCAATCACAGCCCGCCGGGGCCCGCTCCGGGAGGATGGAGGCGCGGGTTGGGGGGCCGCCACCCGGGGCCCCCGCCCGGCCAGGGGGGCGCGGCGACCGGGCCCGCTCCCAACGGCGCGGCGGGGGAGGAAGTGTCAGTTTGTGAACCTGCCGCGGCCTGGGCCCCAGGCCCGGCGGGCGGGGACCTCGCAGCGCCCGGGAGCCAGGTGGCAGGGAGAAGGCAGGGATTCGGACTGCCTACCTCCCCAACGCCTGTGCGCTTTGCCCTGGGGAAAAGAGAGGAAGAGGGGCGTGGGGGTGGAGGGGGACGTGGCCGCGCCACCTCCTGGGGAACCAAGACCCCAGCAGTGCCCTGCCCGCCCCAGGGCCCCTGACATGCACACACATGTATTTAGTTTTCTATACTCGCTGACATGCTGCTGTAGACATCGTCAAACAATCTCACAGGAGTACACACCACTCACAGGGAGAAACACACAGGATTCTCTCCCTGTCTGCGGATCATCATAACACCAGGTGCCCAGCACCATGGCAGACAGCAGGGGGGACCAGAGTAGCGGGTACAGGGAACAGAAAGGGCTGTGTTTGGCTTAGTGGAGAGTGTGTGGAGGGGCATGGAGCCAGGTGAGCCCAGAGAGGAGAAGTGGAGGCCTTGGGGAAGGCTTGGAATGCCTGTGAAGGCACTGGGGAGCCTCAGGTTTCTGGAAGGGAGAATAAGATGGTGGGAATTGGTGAAAGAGTCTAGCAGGGAGAGCAGGGAGCGGCCTGTTTAGCACTGAGCTCTGGTGGTGCTATTCCACATCCCAGGTGCCCAGCATGGGTGAGCACAAGGCCCAGGAAACAGTTATTGAATGAATGAATGAATGGCCTAGGCAAAGAGAGGCCTGAACTCAGACCAGGACAGAGAGCGGAAGAGAGGGGCCAATGCCAAAAGGCAGTGTGCTTGAAGTTGGCCGACTGTAGCAACTCATTGGTTGGAGAAATCTAAGATGCTTGGGGGTTCTGGGGACCAGAGTCGTACCATTAGCAGGAAAAGAGAAAGCGATGGGGGAGCAGCACGTTTTCTGGGATGGAGAGACAGGCGTGGAGAGGGTGGCATGGGGATGATTTAACTGCTTGGAGCAAATTTGCATCTGAGCAAAAGCCTAAGTGAGTTTAAATGTCCCAGAATTGGTTTCCATTAAATCACCCCATTATTGAGAACAGAAAAGGGGATTACTGAAGACACGGATGGCCAAGGCTATACCAGTTCACAAGCCACCCAGGAGTTTACCTTTCTGCGTGAATTTTCCCTGGCCAGCTCTCAGGGCAGGGGTAGGGGATAAAGACTTCACGCTGCTCCCCTGGAGAAGGCCCTCCACTCAGACAACATGGAGTATGTTTGCTTATGGGATAAAGCCTCAGGCTCCCCAGCCAGAGAGTGTGGTTCAGGCCCCCTGGGCAGGGTGACTTTGCTTTGCGGTTGGTTGAGAGATGCGTTTTCCTTAGGAGACAGCATAGTATGGGTGGGAAGAGAGGCAGGATTTAGAATCAGCTCACCTGATTATGAACCATGGCTCTGCCTCTGACCCACTAGCCACTTCCCCTTGCCAAACCTGTTTCCCTACCTGTAGAATGGGAAAAATAATGTCTTCCTTGCAGGGCTGTCACAAGGATCCGATGAGAAGGTGTAAGTGTCCAGCAGATAGCATGGGTTACATGAATGGTAGTCTCCTTCCTTCTCCTGATGGACTTCTGAAGCCGGAAGCAAGGAGTAAAAACTCTGTTCTTTCTCTTCCAGTGTCAGTGGAAGCTGATGGAGAATCGAGCTCTGGACCCAGGGACTCGGGACTCCTATGGTGCCACCAGCCACCTCCCCAACAAGGGGGTCCTGGCAAAAGCCAAGAACAACTTCAAAGACCTGATGTCCAAGCTGACGGAGGGCCAGTATGTGCTGTGCCGGTGGACAGATGGACTGTATTACCTCGGGAAGATCAAGAGGGTAAGCCTTTCCTCCCTGGCCCCAGTTCCCAGGCTCAGCATCTCTCTGCTCATCCTCTGGCCTAGGGCTCAGATTGGTGACGGAGGATGTGGGATTGCTGGGAAATTCCCTTCTTGTCCCTCATGCTCAAAAGCTGACAGTGGAAGGACCTGGAGTCTGCTTTTGCAGGCACCATCTTTAGGACCAACATCACCCAACCAGTTCTTTAGAAAAGTGTTCTGCCAGCCTACAAAAAAAACAAAATCAGGTTGGAGAGGCTCACGGATGATCATCTGGCCTGTTCTGTCCCCCGGTCCCAGACTGTCCAACTCCAGTGACTGGGCACACACTCCTTCCAGGAACTGACATCCTCCTTGCCCTTGTAGCCTAGCTCCTTTCTGGAGCACAAGGAGTGGGTCTAGTCCCTCTGTCCTGCAGGAACAAAAGTGGGAGAGGAAGACCGTGTTCCAGTGGCTTTTCCCCTGCTACTTTCTCACCTTGCTCCTCCCTCTCCTTGCCCCAGGTCAGCAGTTCTAAGCAGAGCTGCCTTGTGACTTTTGAAGATAATTCCAAATACTGGGTCCTGTGGAAGGACATACAGCATGGTGAGTATTCTGAAGATTTCATGCGCCCCTGGCCCACCCCACTTCTCTCTCCTCCTCCACCTCCATTTTGTCCTTCTCTCCTTCTGTCTCATACCCCTGGCATCTGGCCTTGTCCATGGCCACCTGAGATGATCAAACTACCAGTGGTGCATTTACATGGAAAGGCACTTACGACATCTGCCATCCCCTTGAGTACTCATACCTCATGAGGGAGGCAGGTAGATGGAGAGAGTGGCTCAGGGAGGGGCCGGGATGGCTGGGATAGGTCTCAGGCCTGTGTTTGCTTCCTTCTGGACTTCTCCTGCTGCACAAAGTTGTGAGTCAGTCTGAGGTAGAAACAGGGAGGGGCCCAGGTAATCAGATTTGTCACCTCTAGATGTGAGCACAGTGTCCCCTATCAACACGTGAAGAAAACTAGTAGAGGCAGCTCTATCCTTTGGGGAAAGACCAAAAAGGAGAGATGGACCAGGCAGGGTGAAGATGGACATGCCTGGATGGAGCTGGACCAGCTTCCCAAGTTGAAAGGGAGCTGGGTTGGGTCCCCTCCCTGCCCTCAGAGAGTTGACACTGTCTTACAGAGATGGCAAATCGGGGGCATTCTTGCCACCATTCTCCTTTCCCATGGACATGGCAGACATCACTAATCAGTCATGTATCTGGTATATATAATGATGTGTGTCATTCTCAACACTGCTGTACTTGAATGTGGAGCTCCAAGCAGCCACCGCCGGTCAGTCAGAGTTGCCATGAGAGAAGAAACCTGTTTGCCCTTTATGCTCTAACACGAGAACAGACATGGTGGTACGGGAAGAAGAGGCAGCTTGTAGGGTCAGATAGCCCTTGGATCATATTCTAGATCCTTGGGCAAGTGATGTAACCTCTCTGAGCTTCAGTCTCTTCATCTGAAAAAGGGAGATAATGAAAGTACTGGCCTCACCGTGTGGTTAAATGAGATAATCCATGTAAAGTGCCCAGCTTAGTGCTACTGAGTTACAGAGGGGCAGTTTCTAAAGAATTTGTTACCATAAGAGAGGATTTCAAGGGGGCCTGCCAAATAGCGGCACAGAAGGCCACCAGTTAGTGGAGCTTCTGAACTGCCCCTTTCTGCAAGATGCTGTGGCTGATGCAGACTGACTTTTCTCCAAGCCCTTCTCACCCTAAATGTATTATGTAAAGATCCAAAGCAGTGAGGGTCTCCTCTCCTGGGTTACCCTCGTATTGAAAGCAGAGGGAGCCAGCTGGTGAGAAGACCTTCATTGGAAGGCTGTTGCGCAGCAGGCACATTGAGGTGTTGCTGTGCTCATGTGGGGAACGGTGTGGCTCCCCAGCCGGATAACTGCTGCCCCTGGGCAGGACAGCAGCCCTTCCGGTGTCTCCCAGGATGAGAGTTCAAGGCTGAGCCCGCTGTAGTCATTGATCCATTGCTCCGTTAAGCCAATGAGGACTTACTGAGACCCATGGTGGGCACCCCCTTCTGGGGCGTATTCAAGAATAAGAGGCAGGAGACCATTTACTCAACAAACACATCTTGAACACGTGTTATGTACCACACTCTTGAGGTCCCGGGGACACATGGATGAACAGATACCATTTCTGCCTTTTACAGAACTTTCAGTCTGCTGGGGGACATTAGACAGAAACACACATTAAAATGTATTTAATTTATTCACTGAAACCTTTCACATATAAGTCCATATTTATTTTTCAACCCCCAAAAAATGCAAAGAAAGAAGGAGATGGATAGGAAAGCTGTAGTTTAAAAGCTATTGAACAGACTTAACATTGTTATGACATTTTTATTTGAGACAATTAGAAATGTGAACACTAACTGAATTTGTTGAAATTAAGAAATTATTCTTAATTTTTAGGTGCAGTAAAGGCTCTATCTTATGTTTTAAAAAAAGAGAGAGTCCTAATCTTTCAGAGATACATACTGAAATATTTATGGAAAATGAGTATCTAGGACTTGATTCAAAATAATACAGGAGGGGAAATGGGGGGAATATATTCAAAACAAGATTGGCCATGACTTTGTAACTGTTGGTGAGAACATGGAGTTTCATTATAACATTCTGGCTATTATTATCCCCAAATAAAGTTTTAAAAAATTATTTAACATAGGGGCTTGCCCCGTGGCCAAGTGGTTAAGTTTGTGCGCTCCGCTGCAGGCGGCCCAGTGTTTCGTTGGTTCGAATCCTGGGCGCGGACATGGCGCTGCTCATCAGACCACGCTGAGGCGGCGTCCTACATGCCACAGCTAGAAGGACCCACAACAAAGAATATACAACTATGTACCGGGGGGCTTTGGGGAGAAAAAGGAAAAAAATAAAATCTTTAAAAAAAAAAATTATTTAACATAAAAAACTGTTTAACAAATCAAGTTAAATCAGGCAGGAGAGGCAGCATGACACGGCCAAAAGAACAAAGGATTTGATGTCAAACAGCTATGGGTTTGAATCCCACCACTCCTACTTACTAGCTGTGCAAGGGACTTAACCTCTCTGAGCCTCGATCTCCCCGTCTTCAGAATGGGGTATGACCATAGGCACCCCGGTGTGGTGGGGGAGGTTTAATGAGTTGGCATATGGGGCCGAGTGCTAGGCACAGCACCTGGAATGTGATTTCAAACTCTTCTGATTCCTGGGACCTGACCTGACCCTAGAGGGCCTCTCTCCCTCTTTCAGCTGGTGTTCCAGGGGAGGAGCCCAAGTGCAACATCTGCCTGGGGAAGACATCGGGGCCACTGAATGAGATCCTCATCTGTGGGAAATGTGGCCTGGGTGAGTGAGATGAGCAGCCCTGAGAAGGCCCCGACCTGTGGGTCCTCATCCCCACGCTGGCCCCCGCCGGGCACTGCCTCAGACCCTTGGGGCCTCAGCTGGCTTCCTGTTTCTCTTGGAGCTCCAGAGTAACAGTGGGCCAGTCTCTGGGAATGAGGGCCCACGGAGGTGACCCTTGGGGAGAGCTGGGGCTTCTGGAAAGTGAGACAAGTTCTGCACTTTGGAGCCCCCCTGGGTGGAGAGGATGGCTGGGAGAGAGGGGGCACAAAGGCTGAAGCCAGACCTGTGCCTCCCCCACTGGAGCCCAGGCTGTCTTTGAGTCGCCTGCTTGGATATCAACTTGGCTGCCTTGGTGAGCATCACCAGCCAGTCCTTGGCAGCTGGAAGGCACACGACTCCCTGCCGCCTTTGGGCTGACTGGCCTTCGGCCACTGCTTCCTCATGGGCACTCACCACCCCTCCTCTGCCATAGGTTACCATCAGCAGTGCCACATCCCCATAGCAGGCAGTGCCGACCGGCCCCTGCTCACACCTTGGTTCTGCCGACGATGCATCTTCGCGCTGGCTGTGCGGGTGAGCCCTCCATCCTTCCAGTCCCTGTCTCTCCCCCCTCCTCCAATCCAGAAGGCCAGAGACTCCCTGGACTCAGGCCTGACTCCCTGTCACAGAGCCTGGGCTTTGGAGGCAGACAGGGTTGCTGCCACTTACCAGCTGTGTGTCCTTGGCCAGGTTCCTTAGCCTCCCTGAGCCTGTTTCCTCAGCTGTCAAACGGAAACGAGTTTGGCATCAGGAATAGGAGGCCCCCAATAAATGGTGCTTTGCTATTATAAGAGAATACATGTAAGCGCCCACACTCGATACATATTGGTTATTGTTGCGCTTATTACTATTAATACTATTACTAATGGAGATCCTTCTGGGATAGAGAGGATGGATCTGGGATTGATGACAAAAAGCTCCTTGTTTCTGACTACACTGGAATATCTGCGGGTTCCCCTGGTCGGCATTTTCCTCAATAGTCCTGTGCTGACACCTGTGGCCCGGCCGCCCCGCACCCCCCTGCCCCCGCGTGACTCGTGCCCTCATCTTCCCGCAGAAAGGCGGCGCGTTGAAGAAGGGCGCCATCGCCAGGACGCTGCAGGCTGTGAAGATGGTGCTGTCCTACCAGCCCGAGGAGCTCGAGTGGGACTCGCCCCACCGCACCAACCAGCAGCAATGCTACTGCTACTGCGGCGGCCCTGGAGAGTAAGGCCGCGGGGCGGGGCCCCAAGGGGGCGGGGCAGGTCTGGGCGCCGGGGCAGGCGGGTGGGCCCAACGGGGGCGGACCTGAAGGTAAGGCTGTGGCGTGGGGCCTGAGGGAGAGGAACCTCAAGTGGAGAGCCCAAATATTTGGGCCGCGGCGATGAGCCCGAGGGCGGGGCTCGAGATGGCGAGTCTAGCGCTCTGCGGCAGGGGGCCCCGTGGAAAAGAAGGAAGTGTTGAGCGGTTAGAGAGCTTGGCCCCGGTGTCCAGCTCTTCCGAACCCCTTAACAGCTGTGCCGCCCCTGAGTCTCAGGTCTCATAATAGTTCTCCCGTTATAGGGTGGTTGTGAGCAGAGCCTGATTAAGATAATTCACATACAGGTTCACACAGTGCCTGGTACTTGTTAATAAGTGTGAGCTGTTACTGGTGGCGCACAAAGTTAAGATAAACCTCCCTGTTGTCAGAGCCAATGAAACAGGCTACTGGTGAGATCTTTTCCCTGGAGGTGTGCAGGCAGGGGCTGCAGGTCAGATGCGGGGATGCTGTGACCGGGATTCTTGCCCTGGCTCTAGGGCAGGAGTCTTTGATTTTTTCCTTCCCTGCTGGCCTCGAGCCATGGCGATTGAGCCTGCTCCTTTGGGCTGACTGCGCCACACATTGTGGGAGGAACCACAGAAGTTAGAGATGGGGATGTCTGTCCTCAGGAAACTCAGCCTTGAGGCGCCCCCGGAGTCCTGAAGCTCAGCCCCAAGCTCTCTTGACAAGCACGAGGGGTCAGGAAGCTGTGCTTATAGCCTAGCTGGGTAATTCAGACAAATTGCTTGCATTACTTCATCTCTCGTGGGATTAATAACCTCAGCCCCATCAACTTCCCCTGGGTGTTGGGAAGCCTATGGGATAACAGATGAAGAGGTGCTTATAAAGATCTTACAGCATTAAGGCAGTAGTTCTCAATGCTTCCTGAGCGGAGGTGCCCCGGGTGATTGTTAAAAATGCATCTCCCAGGGGCTCCCCCAAAGATTGAGTTGGTCTAGAGTGGGCCAGGGAATCTGGATTTTAACCTAGACTCCCCCCAGGTGATTCTGATGCAGGTGGTCCATGGACCACACCTGACTGTTATTAAGGAAATAATAGTTTTTGCTCTTCATTCATACTCAGTGGATAGTTGTTGAATGCCCCTGATAGAGTAGACAGGGTCCCGAGTGATGAAAACCAGATGTAGTGCTGCCCATGGAGCCTGCAGGAGCCGTTATCCTCCCAGGAGGTCTCCGGGCAAACCTTTCTCTGTCAGTGGTGTTTGGGAGCAGTATGTGGGGTGCAGTCCAGAGATGGGGGCTCCAGTGGGGCATGGCCCAAGAGCACAGGCTTTGAAGTGAGGAAGGCAGGGTTTGAATCACCATCCACTTGCTTCCTGAGTGACCTTGAGCAAGGCATTTTAACCTCTGACTCAGCTGTAAAACGGGGGCAGTGGCCTGCCTTATACCAGATGGTGAGATCAAATGAGAGAACATATGCCCTGCTCCCAGGACCTCCCCTGGCACAGCCTAAGTGCTCAGTAACTGTGAGTTCTCTTCCCTTCCCCCTGGGGGAGGGCGAGTTTGTGCTGGGAAAGGTTGCTGAGGCTCATGCCTGGTTGACCCTGGCTCCTCTGGCTCTCCAGATGGTACCTGCGGATGCTGCAATGTTACCGGTGCAGGCAGTGGTTCCACGAGGCCTGCACCCAGTGCCTCAATGAGCCCATGATGTTTGGAGACCGGTAGGTGCTAATCTGGTCCAGCTCAGCCCGGAGGACGAGGTGGGGGGAAGAGGGGACAGCAGCAGCAACTCCTTCAGATTGCCTGCCAGGCCCTAGACAAGTGGGGGTCTATGATGGTGTGTACCTGTCTACGGTAGGCAGCTCAGGGTAGGGGAGGCCTTCCCAGTAGCAGAACATTCTGGACCACATCCCCAGTTGCCACTGACTTGTGGGGGACCTTAAACAAAGCCCTACCTTCCCTAAGCCCCGGTCTCTTTAAATGTCTGGGGAAGGGGGAGTGACATAGGCCCTGCCCCATCCCTGCCTAGGGTTGTTGTGGGAGCCACTGGGGAAATGGATGACTTGATGTGGCTTCTAACCAATGGGGCTGAGCTAATGGAAGGCTTCTGTGTGTCACACCAGATATTATGTGTCTCTGAGTTTGTGCCGCATGTCATTTGTGAGTGTGTGTCTCAGAGGGAAGTGGGTGACCACTGCAGCTCAGCCTAGCTCAGCTCACTCTCTTTGATCTCAGCCACGCTCCAGGGCAATGACATTTGGGAAGGAGGCTGAGGTAGGGGTTAGAGGAGTAGGGGAGTATTTCTTGGTCCCTGTCCTGTCATGTCCTTACCCGCCAGAGACCACGAGTCCTAGGAATGAGAACAACGCTGACTGAGTGGGGAGAGAGGGGCTGGACTAGGGTGAGGTGTCGGAGCCCTTTCCACCACAGGCCCCCTCTCCACCCACCCACAGGTTCTACCTGTTCTTCTGCTCCGTGTGTAACCAGGGCCCAGAGTACATCGAGAGGCTGCCCCTGCGATGGTGAGAGGGTGGGGCTCTGCCCAGGCCCACCCCTGTCCTCTCTCCAACCCTCCTCTTACCCCTCCCTTTGGGACCAATTCCATTTCCAGCCACTAGGTCCCAGCCTTGCCCCTGCCCTTCAGCCCTGACCCAGGAGGCTCCAGCCCTGGCTGAGCAGGCTGCCGCCTCACCTCAGCCCCACCTCCCCGCCCCCTTGCCCAGGGTGGACGTGGTTCACCTGGCCCTCTACAACCTGGGAGTGCAGAGCAAGAAGAAGTACTTTGACTTTGAGGAGATTCTGGCCTTTGTCAACCACCACTGGGAGCTCCTGCAGCTTGGCAAGGTATGCAGTACCACTGGGACATCCGAATGGCAGGAGTCCATTCCACAGTGGGGTTACCGAGGTCCAGAGAGGGGGGGAGTTTGCCCAGTGTCACACAGCCAAGAGTAGGAACTAGGTCTTGAGTGCTTACTCTTCAGCAACCCTGCCTGTCTCGGAGGGCTGCTGGCTGGAACAAAGACCCAGAGCCTGAGTCCAGGTCTCTGAGCCTGTGCCCTCCAAAGGGCTTCCTGACCCAGGTTTTGGCAGTGGGCGGGTTAGGGCCTCACCAACTCAGCTGCTGGTTGCTGAGGTCGAATCTGGTAGGAGCTGGGCTCTCTACAGAGACGTTTGACCCACTCCAGATTACCTGGCTAGAATGGAAAGTGAAGTGGGCCTGCCCCCTGCTGGTCCTACTCTGAACAGCAGAAGTGGTCACCTGGGGGCCTGGGAGCCTGGGATCCACGGAGTGAAGTAACAAACCAGAGACATTCAGGATGTCAGAGGAGAAGGGTGACTTGCCAGTGGTCAGCACAGCTTTGGAGCTGAGCTGGGACTGGAGCCAGGGCCTCCCCCACCACTTCCACAGTATGGCTATGACCCCTTTTCCCTAATGACACCCTTAGAATCCTCTCCACCACACCCAGAGGGAGGCGTCTTCTCCACTGACTGCCCCAAATCCCTCTATGACGAGACAGGAATTTAAAAAAGAAAAAAAAAAAGGTAACCCTTATGCTTGGCAAAAGTTTCTGATATAATAATATTTTCATTTACAGTGTTTAATAATTTATAAAAGACATACATATTATAAAGCCCTAAAAGATAGGCAGAGGTGGTATTTTTTTTTAAATAATCTTTCTGATTTATAAAAAAATGATACATGTTCTTGGTAGAAAATTTTTAAAGTACCAAAAAGTATAAGGAAGTATACTTAAAAAAAGTCATCCATACTCCCACGTGACACCGCCCAGAAACAACTGCTATAAATGCCTAGGTGCGTATCCTGCCATCCTCTTTTCTACGTCCACTTTTTCTTTTTACATGGCCTAGATTATACAGTATATACAACTTTAAATCATCCATTTTCCAGTTTACATCATATCATAAATACTCTTCCATGTTAGGAAAGTTTTCATCCACATTGCTAATGGCTGTGTTGGTTTCCCCCAGAGCTCACTCACTCATTTCCTCCCTGTTGGGCGTGTAGCTTCTTTCCCATTTTTTGTCTTTGCCCATCATTAGGAACAGTGCTGCAGCAGACATTTTTGTACATGAAGCTTTGTTCATGTTTCATATGACGTCTGTAGGATAGATTCCACAGGCTAGCATTCCTGGGTGAAAGGCATGGACGTCTTTAAAGCTCTTATGACATTTAGGACAGGAGTTATTCTCCCTATTTACAGATGGGGAAGTGAGCTCAGAGAGGTGAAAAGACTGGTCTGAGATCATGGAATCAGTCAGGGGTCCTCACCTGGAGGACTCGGAAGCATCAGGAGACTGGGGAGGGAAGGGACAGGGCCTGAGGCCTCCTCAGACGCCACATGCCCGGGTGTGACTGTCTTGCTGGCCTGCTCCCCTTTAGCTCACCAGCACCCCCGTGACGGACCGAGGACCACATCTCCTCAACGCTCTGAACAGTTACAAAAGCCGGTGCGTGCAGGGAAGTGGGGGAGTGCCCTGGGGCCCCTGACAGGTGGGATTTCAGTTTAAAGCATCCTCCTACCTCATAGCCTTTGCTCAAGCTGTGCTCTCGCCTGGGTCTCCCTGCCCTTCTCTTTGACTAGATAAATCCCACCCATCCTTCAACATCCAGGGAGGTCTCCACCTCCTTTGCGATGCCTCCCCTGATCACTCCAGTGGCCTGACACATTTTGGTATGGACTCAGCTCCACAGGAGGCTGCACCCTTGATCTCTGAGGGCTCCTCATGCTGGTTCTGGGACAGGCACTGAGGGACCGCAGCCTTCTAACTTGTCCCCAACCCATGTCTTCCCACCAAGACTTCTGAGGTTCTCTCAGAACACACAGCTGACATATCCCTTGCTAGTACCACAGGGAATGCCCAGGCTCCCTAGGCCTCTTATGATCAGACGCAGCCCATGCCTTCTGCCACTGCCCTTTGCCTGATGCACCCTGGCTGTCAGCAGCACTGAACCCTTTGCCCTCCCACTCAGCACTTCTGCTCATGCTCTTCGCTTTGCCTAGGATGCTCTTCAATCCCTTTCAGGCATTGGTTCCATCAACGACTATTTACTGAATTGCTGCTCTGTGTCAGCCCTGTGTAGGTGTTGAGGACACAGTGAGGACTAAGACATGGTCCCTGCTTCTGTGAAATCTCTCCAGACATCTCTAGACAGGAGTATCCACTCTCTTGTCCATGTTTCATGGTCTGGGACCCAGAAACAGCCCTACTCTTGAGTACATGGGGCCTCTTGCCATCCCCTGTACAGTATCCTGAGGGTAGGGCTGTGACTGAGTCACTTCTGCAGCCTCATGGCAGCTCAGCTAATGTTGGAAGGATGAGGGAAGTGCCTGGAGGTGCTTCTAGCTTCTTGGGTAGACCAGAGAACAGAATGGTGTAGAATCCAGTGTCTCACCACAGGGGTTCACTGGGAGCTGGAGAAGGCCTTCCTATAGGAGGTGGGTTTGGGGGCTGGTTGAGGCAGAGAAGAAAAGGAAGAGGAGCAGCAAGAACTACACATGCATGAGGAAGGACAGGGAGGAGCCACCAGCCACATTCTCAGCCACCACCTGGGACCCCTGATCCCACAGGCTTTGAGGAATCAGCATCTCCATGGGCCACTCTGGGTCCAGGGAGGCTGAGAGGGTAGTTATAACACTTGACTCTCCTCCCCAGGAGGATGGACCAACAGACTCCAGAGCTTTCTCCTCCCCCTGGTATCCCCCAGGTTCCTCTGTGGCAAGGAGATCAAGAAGAAGAAGTGTATCTTCCGCCTGCGCATCCGCGTCCCGCCCAACCCTCCAGGGAAGCTGCTGCCTGACAAGGGCCTGGTGCCCACTGAGAACGGCGCCTCCTCTGAGCTGCGTAAGAAAGGAAAGAGCAAGCCTGGGTCAGTGCCTGGGGACCCAGGGGCTAGGGCTGCAGCCGACCTCGGGTTCTCTGCTCCCAGCTCCAGCCGACAGGCTGTGCAGTGGGCCTAGAGACTACGGTGGCATCCAAGTGAGCAAGCAGGACTGATACCCAGCTAGTCACAGCTGGAGGCACCCTGAAAGGGCCAGTCAATGGCTGAGCCAGGACTTTATCCCACATCCCTGACTCCTTCCACCATAGCCCCTTATCACCTTGCTTGGAGGGAAAGCCAAATCATGGGACCCAGTCTTGCCAGATGAGGGCTTAGGCAGAGAGGTGAAGGGGAAGTCAGAGTTTAAGGGGTCCCTAGCTCTGCTGGCTGAGCTGAGCCCCCTCATCCTGGGCATTGGGAGGCAGAGCATCTGGATGCATGTGTCTGGAGAGGCACCTTCTCGCTTTTCTGCCCCGATACCCTCCTCCACACCCTCTGCACCTACTGCCCCAGAGGACCCCCACCTCCTCCCCAGGTCTCCTACTGCTGTGACCCCAGCCCTGCCTCTCGTCCCTCTGGGCCACCTCTGGGCCTTCAGGCTCTGACTGGGCCATCCTCTCCCTTTTCTGTCTCCACAGTTTGTTGCCTCACGAATTCCAGCAGCAGAAAAGGCGAGTTTATAGAAGAAAAAGATCAAAGTTTTTGCTGGAAGATGCTATTCCCAGTGTTAGTTTCTTGTTTTCTTACTCTCCACTTTCACATGCAGGGTCAGCACATAATAGGGATTCCTGTGCAGAAAACTAAGTCCCCCAAGGCCCAGGGGACTCTCCCATGTCCCTTAAAGGAGAAGCCAGTTCCTATTACAGCTAAACAAGGAAAAGCCAGGCACTGCAAGACCACTCCCTTATCCCCCACGTTCTCCCAAGAACCCAAAGCAGGGGGCAAGGGTATGCAATATGCTTGCCCCCAGTGTCCAGGTGGGGAAACTGAGGGCCAGGGAGGGGCAGTGGCAGAGCCCAGCCTAGGACCAGGGCTCCCCATCTCTCCCCTTCTTCAGTAGCCGTGCATCCTCACTGAAGCCCTCCCTGTGGGCAGCAGTATTAGCAGCGCCTCACATCTCCGCAGCACTTCACAGTTTACGAGGCCCTTTTACCACCACCACTTCATCCTGTTGTGCTTCCTGACACCTCTAAGAGTGAAGCGCAGCCAGGGGTTTGTTCACATTTTGCAGTTGAGCTGACAGGCCCAAAGATGGGAAGGTCATACAGTCAGGTAGAAACAGAGCCAGGACTAGAACCAGTGTGACCTGGCCTCTCGGTCAGGACTGGGAATAAAGAGGAAGTGGCAAGTCTTACCCTTGGGAGGGTCCAGCCCTCAGAAGCCCTGGCTCGACCAGCGGGCAGCCTGGGTGGTCCTCAGCGGGGAGAAGGGCGTTTGTGGGAGGAGGATTTGATGCTCACTGACCAACCCTCCACCCTCCTTCCTCTGTGTCCACAGAGCGACTTTACCTCGGCCTGGAGCACCAACCACCACCTGGCCAGCATATTTGATTTCACGCTGGATGAAATTCAGAGTTTAAAAAGGTAACAGTGAGGGTCCCAGCAGAGAGGTCTCTCTGAAGACTAGGATGGAATCAGGCGGGGAAGATCACCTCATTCCCCAGCAGTGAAGGCAGGCTCTGGAGGGGGGAAGCAGAAAGCCTTTTGAGGGAGTGGGAGCTCCCTGGGGGTTATCCCAGTTAAAAGAGCCCATATTGCGTAAGCTGCCTAAAAGGTCTTTGCAGAACTCTCAGCAAAACATCCCCCTGCTGTAGTCTCCAGGGCTCCCAAGGACAGCTCCCCAGAGCAGCATTCAAGGCCCGCCTTGCCGGGGCCCTCCCTACCTCTCCAGCTTCTCCCTGCCTCACTCCTGGTACCAAAATGCCTGTGATCATCCCACATTCACATCCCTCCAGGAAGCCTTCACTCATCCTCCCCAGGCTGTGCTGGATGCTTCCTGTGTAGTCCCACCGCCTATCACCCTTGATACGCCCAAGGGAAGGACTGTGTATTCCATCGTTTTATTTCCACAATTATGAAAGGTCCTTTAATGCTTGCTTTCCTGGAGCCATGGAGGCAGCAAGGGCTTCAGACAGACCTGGGGTCCAGCCCCTACTTCCTGGTTACCAGCTGTGTAACTTTAGCTCAATTCTTCAATCTCTCTGACCCTCCTCACCTGTTTCTGCATGGTTGCTAGGAGACTCAAACAAGATACTGTAAATGAAAGCATTTTGGGCCTGTACGCATTGCACAAGTGTCTGGGATCTTGCTCATTAATTATCTTTAATTACTGTCACCAGTGCTTATATCGCCACGGGGGAGGGTGGTCAGGGCAGGCTTTCTTGACTCCTTGGACTTTGAAGGCTGGATGAGTAGAAAACGGACAGGCAGAGAGGAGGCAGCAGCTGAGGGGTGGTGGCAGGAAGCTCCGCAATGGGAACGCGGGCCTCTGCTGGGACGAAGGATGCATGACCAAGGGGCTGAGATACAACCGGGAAGGTCTTAAGGGGTGCCGAGGCCAACAGCAGGCTCACCCACTCCTCCCTCTCAGTGCCAGCTCAGGCCAGACATTCTTCTCAGATGTGGACTCCACTGATGCCGCCAGCACCTCTGGCTCCGCTTCCACCAGCCTCTCCTATGACTCCAGGTAAGCTTCCTGGCAGTGTGACTCAAGTTCCCTCATCCCCCCCAGCCCCTCCACCTTCCACTTCTGTGACATGTCGTTCATTCTGTGCATGTGAGTCTCTGGCTGAGGGACCTGGTCTTCTGCAGTTCTAAGTCTGGGTCCGGGACGCTCTGGTTCTGAGTCATGGGGGTTCAGAGAGGGGCTGAGTATGAACATTCAGGTCACTCCTCTTCACCTGCTGCACAGGTGGTGGGACACTTCTCACTGGGTAATTCCAGTTCTGGGGAGGTTTGACCAGAAGTTCTCTCGTTCTGGGGTCCTGGCCTCTGCACACCATGATTTTGCATGTCTGTGCCTCTGACTGCAGGGCCCCCTGGCCCTGGTTCTTGCCTGTCTGAATCTAGTGTCAATCTTCCAGGTCTCTAAAAAAACGAACCATTGATTTGGAAGCCTGATGGAGGGAAAATGGCATCCTGCAGGGCATAGGGTCTGGGAGAGGGAACAGAAAACCCTGGGGCCTAGCTCAGGGTACAGCCTGATTGGCAACAGTTCGTCTTCAGCAGCAGAGGGAGGGTGAAACTGCAAAGCACATCCATGAATTCTTCTGAACTCTGAGGGTCCTTTAACTGTGTATTTTAGGATATCTGAGGCCCTTGCAAAAATAGAATTAAAAGTATAATGCCCATAGAAGTGTGTCTTGGGAATCTTTCTCTGTCTCCAAACATCTCAGTGTCTTTCTCTCCTGTTGCCTCTGTATTTTCATTTATTTCTTCCTGTTTCTTTGTTCTCTCTAGCTCTTCAGGTCTTGGTTTGTTTCTAAGCATCTGTGAATGTGTACCTCTTCTTGTGTGTGTGTTTTTCTCTACCACCTCTGCCTCTTTCTGTTCGTGTGTGGTGCACATGCACACACGCATGTTTGTCCCCAATCCAGGCTATGGGGTAAAGGTACTTCAGTCTGTAACCTCCATCCTACCCCCATTTGACTCACCTAGATACAAATGAGTCCCAGGTGAGGGACAAGCTGGGATAAGCAGGGCCTCTGCACTGCGCGACTTCAGGAGGCACAGAGACTGCTGCCCCTGGACTTGTGCAGTGCTGAGAGTCTCAATATAAGGAACATGTGCCTAGAGCTGGACACACCTAGGTTTGAGTCCTGTCTCTGCCACTCTGCAGCTGGAGGTTTCTCTGGAGCCTCCCCATGGCTGTTGTGAGGATCCAGAGAGATAGTCCATGCCCAGGGCCCAGGGCCTGTTGCCCAGGAGAGTGCTCAGGGAGAGGGACATCTTAGGATTATTCCATCTCATGCCCATCATCTTTCTCTTCCCCTCCTGATATAGACGGACAGTGGGCAGCCGCAAGAGGAAACTGGCAGCCAAAGCATACATGCCACTGCGGGCAAAGCGGCGGGCAGCTGAGCTGGGTGGACGCTGCCCCTCGGACAGCAGTGCAGAGGGGGCTTCAGGCCCTGAGCGGCCAGACGAAGGCATCGACAGCCACACATTTGAGAGCATCAGTGAAGACGACTCTTCCTTGTCCCACCTCAAGTCATCCATCACCAACTACTTTGGCGCAGCTGGGCGGCTGGCCTGTGGGGAGAAGTACCAGGTGTTGGCTCGGAGGGTCACGCCCGAGGGCAAGGTTCAGTACCTGGTGGAGTGGGAAGGGACCACCCCTTACTGACGAGCCCTCAGGGGATGCCAGGAGCCCTGGAAACCAAAGGAGAGACAGTGGAAGCCACAGGCTCCCCAGTTCTCTCCAGGCAGGGGTGGGAGAGGGAAGCAGGACAGTGCCTGGCAAAAAGCCCTGCCTGCCTGCCCACCAGGCCAGGGCCTGCGCCTCTCTGCTGTGCCCACTCTGCTCTCGGGCCGTCTCAGGCTCATCACCCCTTTGCCTGTGTCTCTAAGGTCCGCTGGCTATTTCTCGGTGTCTCCACACACTCCACACTCCCTCCAACTGTTCATCTGTTCCTCTGAATTTGTGTTCCCCCGGCTCTATGACCCTTTCTCCTGAGGCCTGAATCTCTTTGTCCCCAATTCTGTGTCCCTTTACCTCCCTCACCCCTTTTGGGTTTGTGTTTACACACCCTATGTGCGCATGGCTGTCCCTCCACTGGATGTCCTTCACACCAGACCCATGGGCAGCCTGTCCTCCTAGGGACCACACTCTGAGAACAGGAACCTCTGAGAGACAATGGGTGAAGGTGGATACGAAGATGCCCGCGGTGCTTTTCTCTCCCACTTCCTGCCACTCCCCCTGCCCTCAAAAAGAGGTGGTGAGGGTGGGAGAACACCAACGCCCCTGTGAAAGCCTGTGTGGCAGAGACCCTGGGACTCTCAGGATCTGAGAAGTGAAGAGGCTGCATCTCTGCCTCAGAAGGTACCAGCACCAGAGCCCAATTATTAAGGCTAAGAGTGATGGCTGCTGTCAGTCTCTGAGGTCCCAGAAGTTTTCCTTTTCCTGGCCACACTCCCTCTTAGTTGCCGTGGAGCTGAGCCTGGCCTTGCTGGACTAGAGGGGGCCTTGAAAACCTGAGGGACGGGAGAGGAAGTGGGAGGGAAGGAAGCCATGTCATGCTTAACCTCAAACTGTTTCCTAGGCCTCCCACCCCCGACCCACCACACCCACAGCTGAACAATACACACTCACTCACATATAAGCTTCCATCCACATGTGTGCCTTCACTTTCCAGGCACACACATGTGGCCCCCAGCCTCCAGGTGTACACACACACACACACACAGCCACACATTCCTTCCAGTGCCAGCCTGGCTCCTGCCCTTGGCTTTCCCTTGGCCCTCTTCCAGGGGCCATGTCCTGCAACTAAATGTGAAAGTCCAGCTCCTGCCCCTTCTTTCAGCCCGTGAACCAGCTTTGACCCCATAGGGAAGCACAGGGGACATACCCTCTTCCTTATCCCCTGCCCCACCCTGATATTGACAATCACTTTTTTGGGCCAGGTTGGGATTTTTAAGGGGCCTGTGTCATTCAGTCCCCTCAAAGGGAAGCCTTTGTCAGTGGGAGTATAAATATAATTCTTAGAACCAACATTTAAACCCATACCCATCTGGAGGGAAACCAAAAATGGGAGGGGGAGTGGACCCCTCATTTTTGCTGCTTCCAGAGATATTAGAAACTGACATACTTGATTGGAAAATAGAAAGAAGTGCCTTGAATTGGGGTGAGGGGGTGCACCAGATGGGGACCCGCCTTGCCAACTGCTGCTGTGGCCTCTAGCTTGGCTGAGTTTTGTAGGCTGCCAGCTGCAAGGCGAAGGTGGATGAACAGTGACGGGGTGGCAGCGGGCCTGAGGAGCTGGTTTTTCCATTATCAGGCTGACCCCTCCCCACTGTGAGCCTCCAGGGGGCCCTGAGATAGTTCAGATGTCCCTTGCCTCAAGCCCCAGCTCCTACAGTGCCTTTCAAATGGGACCTCATCTCCTGTGTGCAGCCCACCCACTTCCCTCTGCTTCCCTGGCATGGCCCAGGCAAGGACCAGCTGGAGCTGGGCCCAGTCCTCCCCTTCTCAGCCCCACAGCTGCTGCCACTAAAGCCTCCTCCTGGGGCCAGGTGGAAGAGGAGCTGAGAAGCCAGCCTCCAGCTTAGCATGGGTGTAGGCCCTGGGATCCAATCTGTGGCTTCCTGCCTGGCTTCAGAGAGCACAGCAACCTCCCAGGCCTGCTTTCCAGGCTTCTAGAAAGCACAGGATGAACAAGGCCTGTCACAGTGCATCTGTACCTTCTCAACTCTGGCTCCAGAAAGGCTCTGGACTTGAAGAGGGGGAAAGAGGGAAAGGGTGTCTTCCCCACTTGGGAAGTCGGCATAAGACCTGGCCAGGTCACCCTGACTCCACACCCCAGCATTTCATTCATACAAGATAATAGCTGCATTACTGCCAACTGACCTTATAACCCTGTGCACCTTCAAAAAGATTTATGGTTTTGAATTGCTGCTTTTAATAACATTTGTTATATTAAAGTTATAATTAATGTGTCTGACTTACAATTTAAAAGCGCCCTTTGAAAAACTGCCTGTCTTCCTCCGAGTGAACTGTCAGCTGTTGGGTAGCAGGAGGAACTGGCTCTGGCTTCTGGTCTTGCTTCCCTGGAGGCTGAGGAGGAACGGCAGGACCCCACCATCTCTCGGGCCACCATGCCACTCCTACCACTGCCTACCACATTCTCTCGGCAGTATTCTCACCCCTACCGCCCAGAGGATGTGGAACCTTTTTTCTATTGTGAGTATGTGACCCACGAGGGCAAAAAACATTAGTTGAGCATCACAGAGAATTAAAAGATGGGAAATGAACTTAGAAATTGACCCTATTAACATATTTAAATATGGACACTATAAAACTTTACTCAGTGCACACAGGCATACATTTCTAGAGATCTGAAATGAGTTCTAGGCCTGGCTCTGCTAGTTAAAACCTGCGCCACCCAGTCAGCTTCCTTTGCTTCAGTTTCCTCACCCTTCAGATGCTAGGTGTTGAGAGGGAACCCTTCACGTATAAATGTGATGGATTATTACTGTAAATAAACTCTAAATTTGGGGCAGTCCGGAGAGAGGAAAATATGAGATGTGAAAGCATAGGAGAAAGCTATAGTGAGGTGAAGGCCATAGATACAACTGAATTAAGCCATTTCAGAAGATGTAATCCCCCTGAATGTTAACGTCTGCCCTTAAAAGTCTTGATTAACTGAGTGGTTAAGTTCGCGCACTCCACCTCGGTAGCCCAAGGTCTTGCCGGTTCGGATCCTGGGCACAGACATGGCGCCACATGTCAGGCCATGCTGAGGCAGCGTCCCATGTAGCACAACCAGAAGGACCTACAAGTGGAATATACAACTATGTGCTGGAGGGGGATTTAGGAGAAGAAGGAAAAAAAAAAAAAAAGACTGGCAACAGCTGTTAACTCAGGTGCCAATCTTTAAAAAAAAAATCTTGATTATGACTGCTACTTTTTTCTACTTCAACCTTTTAAATGCCCTGGGAACAAAACCACAAATGGGGGTGGGGGAGCGGCAGTACTCTTGGAGCTGAAACAATGGAATGGAATGAAAAGTGAATGGCACAAGGTGTCAGGCCTGGGTTCTAGTGCAAGTTCTGTGGTCCTCCCCAGGCTGGAGTGCCTGGTTCTCTGTGGTCTAGGTTAGTGTTTACAAACTTACAACAAATATTTACCTTTGGAATGTAGGAGCAAGAAATTAGCATTCTCAAAAATTCCCTCAATCATAAGTTACTCTTAAAATACTTCATTCTTCCTGCGCTTTCCCCATTGTAGATATTTGAAAACTGTGTGTCTAACAAACAGGCATGTTAAGCTCAGTAGTAGTTACAGAGAACTGTGGCCTATAGGGAATATTTAAACATTAGAAAATGCCAGGGAACCTTATTGGATAGTATTCAAATAATGCTAACATTCACATATCCTAGCAGGGTTAACAGTACACAGGGTCATGTGTCAAAATTGCCAAACTGAGAATTTATTTTGCTTCCAAAGCTTATTTCTTGGAATACTGCTGATAGGATTTGTGTGAAGTATACTATAGCAGTGTATAAACTTACTGCATTGGCAAGAATAACTCACGGTTTGCAGCAGACAGGGCTACTGACACACACACATATGACAGGGCAGCGATCACACGCCAGACTGAGGAGATGGTACCCATTTCTCTCCTGCATGCTCCTGTCCTGGTTGTCTGAACCTTCAACTCCACGTGTTAGTGTTTCTTGCTCTTGCTTTTTATTTGATGAAGGTGAGTCCCTTCAAGCCAGTAACCTCTCTATGCTTTTAGGCTTTGGTATTCATGGATAATTATAATGCCTCTTCTCATTTCTTCAACCGATTTTTCTGGGGATTCTGTATACAAAAAACATGTATTTCCTGGGGCCGGCCCCGTGGCCAAGTGGTTAAATTCGTGCACTCTGCTTCAGTGGCCCAGGGTTTCACCAGTTCGGATCCTGGGCACAGACCTAGCACCGCTCATCAAGCCACGCTGAGGTGGCATCCCACATAGCAGAACCAGAAGGACCTACAACTAGAATCTACAACTGTGTACTTGGGGTCTCTGGGGAGAAGAAGGAGGGAAAAAAAACAAAAAGATTGGTAACGGATGTTAGCTCAGATGCCGATCTTAAAAAAAAAAAATTTATTTCCTGAGAAATGCTGGGAAGGAATTCCCACACGGAAACACCAGTCTAGGTCCTGGCCCCAGCTCCCACAGCATCATTCTAGGAGGACAGTGAGGTCTAGTGGCCAAACCATGTAAGCTGGAGTTATGCAGACCCTAAAAATCCTTGAACAACGCTCAATCTGTCCCCTCATCTATAGAGTGAAGATACTATCACCAACCTCCACATCTGTGGGGAGAAGTAAACAATGCAATAAATGTTTAAGTGCCAGACCAACTTACCATATAGATGTTTTAAGAACTAATAACTTCCTTTAGAGTTGGCTACAGCAGGCTCTCTGGGTCTTTGGCCTATAAAGAAAGATATCCAACCTCTTTGAAAGAGGCAATAAGAGCAGCAGGTTTAGAATCAAAACTGGGTTCAGAGCATAGCTCTGACACTTATTTTAGGTGTCTTACACTCTCTGATCTCAGGTTACATCTGCAAAATGAGAACACTGAGTTATAAGGTAAAAATAATTAAGAACCTAACACTACCTGGCAGAGAGAGCTGGTGTTCTGTCCCTCTCCCCTCCCATTCCTATAGTCAACGGTGACACTGAGGCAAAGGAAGGCCACCAACAGTTTTCAATGCACGGTCAGCATAGAAAATGACCCAATGAAGGCCACAGAGGGAAAGAAAAATCTGCTTTGGAATTAGTCCTACTTTAAGAAAGTTCAAGGAAAAAATGTTGGATTTTGCCAATTCCAACAATTAGAAAATAACTATGGACTACAGAGAAAGCTTTAGTTATTCATATCCTTTAAACATCAATTTGGGAAATATTTGCCAAACCCTGTGGAAGACATCAAATAGATTCAGACACGCCCCTGACCTCGAGCAGCCCACATTCTAGAAATAGGAGGCTGGTTGTGGTGCACGAGGATAACAGGGACACCACAGCAGGAGAGATTCCTTCCAACCAGGGGAGCCAGGCCTTGCAAAGGAGCAGCCAGGTTTCACGAGCATTCATGCATAAGGGCACTCCAGGCAGAAGGGATGGCCTGAAATCAGGGGTAATATCACACAGCATATTGGAGCCATCCACTTGCCAGAGTTGGAGACAAGGTTATGAAGGGCCTTCAAAGCCAGACCGAAGACAGATAAAAACTATAGACTATTGGTGGTGAGCACGATGTAGTCTATACAGAAACTGATATATGATAATGTACACCTGAAATCACACAATGTTATAAACCAAAAAAAGAAAAAAGAAAGCCAAAGCAAGAAATTGGACTTTATCCTGAAAGCAATAACGGGCAGTCCATTTGGGGTCCCCAGAACGTTTTCACAAGATTTTCACACTTACACAAGATTTTCATATGTATCACAAACATCTGTTGTAAAAAGGGACACCACCATTATCATTCTCTTTATTCTTCTCCTGAGGCAGTCCTCCAAAATCCCCACTGGCTCTCAACATAGGATCCTCTGAACCTTTGGAAGGGCCTCAGCCTAAAGTCCCTACAAGGTCTTCACAGAAGAGCCCCTGGAGATCCCCCCCCCCCCATTTTATATTCGGAGGAACTAAGGTCCAAGAAGCACAGGAGGTGTCAGAACTAGAGCCAGGCAAAACCCCTCCCACACACCCTTCCCTCGGGGAAGAAAGGCCCAGGATACCACAGATATCTGTGGACCCCTACCCAAACTGCCCATGGTCTCCCCCAAGGAGGGTTACCTTGTGATAGAGGCACAGAGAGGCCTTTGGTCAAGTCTCTCTTCTCACCCCACAGGGCTCTGCCTTCTCTGCTCTCTTCCCCCTAAGACCCGTGGAGCAGGTATAGGAGAGCACCAGACACAGGGCGAGCAGGCCTGGCTGTACCCTTCATAATGCAACACGTCACCCCCTTTCTGGACCTCAGTGCAGTTCAGTTTCCTTTAGGAATCTATAAAATGGAGATTGGCTTAGACCACTGGTTCACAAACTTTTAACAGAGAAAACTTTTAAAAAAAACCCCAAAGCTTACAAGGGAGCTCAATACATAAATAAAAGCACAGTTGTACTGGTTGAATTATGGGTGGGGGGGCCTCATATCCTTACCCGCACACCGAGGCAGCCCCCAGAGTACCTTCTGTCAACCCCTGGGGCTCTGTGGAGTAAGTCTGAAAAACACTGGTCCAGCAATTCCCCAGGGTTCTTTCCTACTTTAGGATGTTCAGCTTCAATGCTCAAGTGAAATAGTATGGCGGGCTCAGAACCTGTGTCTCCACTGAGAAAGGCCCCAGAAGCTTCTGCTGTCTGTCACATTCAGGCCAGGAAGAGTCAAGACCTACTCCCAACCCATGAGGCTGTGTCTAAGCCCTAATGTTTCCCTTGTCCTACAAACTCTTGAGGCCCATTCCCAGTCCCACCTCCTCAAGACTCTGGAACAACAAACACCATCTTTCGCCTGGAGAAATAATCCTGCTTGTCCCTGAAATTCCACCATTAGGAATTCATCCTTTTGGATGAAGTGCTTGCCAGTTTCCCAAAAGGTGCATTCATCCCACACAGTTCTGGCTGAAGAGGTCATGAGGTCCATTCCTCCTCCTGAGAAGGAGAGGAATTACATCTTGGGCACTCGAGGTAGGCACAGTGACTGCAGGAGAAGGTGACAAACCTCACCCTCACTGCCACCTCCCCTGGATCCCTACACACAGCCATCATCACCCTCCCACCCCCTGGCCACCTTTAAGCATGAAGCACTCAGAGAAAAGTTCCACTGGGTTCTTGCCTGGCCCAACTGGCCCAGCCTCCTCTTCCAGCCTTAGGAGCCTCGGACCTTCAGCCTTCACAAGTTACTTAGCTCCTCTGTGCTGACAAAAACATGGAATCCAGAGATGCCAGGAGGCAGAAAGAGGCCTCCCCTTTCCCAGAGTGCAGCTGATGAAGGCTAGAGGCAGCCAGCAGGACGCACAAAAAGCCTCCCCCACTCAGTCCTCCTCCATGCCCTCCTCCAGCCACTTCAAATACTGCACATCTCCTTGGTCCATGAGAAGACTGAAGATCTCTGGGATTTCAAAAGGATGCACCAACCTTTAGAAAGAAAGCAGAGCCCTGTGAGTGACTATGATTAGAATCAGCCCATGCAATAAAACCTGACTGGCCCGCCTCACTCAAGGCCCTCTGCAACGTGCTGCAGCCCCCTGTCCAGGACCGTGGCCCACCACTCCTGAGCCTACGCTTCCCACCTGTCAGCAAGCAGTGAGTTGGACCAGACGGCTTTAGAGTCTCACAGACATGGGTTCAAATTCTGAGTATGCCCCTTACTAGCTATGTAACCATGCACAAATCGCTTAATTTCTCTAAAGGCCCTACAAAAGAAGAGTTAAAAATAGCACCTACATGGCTGGACTGCTGAGAATTAAATGAGACAAGGTCTAGAGAGTGCTGATCTGGTACACTGACTGGTACTGTATGCATGCATTAAGCGTTAGCTACTGTCTTTATTACCATCCCACACTCGTCACTGTGCCTTCCCCAAACAACGCCCCGCCTCAATACCTCTGCATTTTCTTCCCCTCCTACAAAGTTCTCTCTGCTCCTGTTGATCAATCAAAAGCCTCTCTATTCCTCAAGGCCCAACTCAACCACTGACCTTTTCCAAGGGATCTTCCTTGACCAGCCAAACCAAAAGGAATCTCTCCCTTCTCCCCACTCTTTCACCCAGCCCTGAGCACACAATGCAAGTTCTCTTCACTTTCCAGACTGAAGTAACATGGGGCCTTGGGCCTCAGTTTCCCATCTGTCAAGTGGGGGTAATAATCATCCTCTTCTTTTTTGCTGAGTGAGGCACTGTAAAATGCTCATGAGACAGCATGCTTAATAAATCACAACATATGTATAGGTGCTTAAAGATTTGGAGTCAGGTGGGTAATTTCATCCAGTGCCCAAGGATAATGAATTTTCTTAACTTATTCCATGGACACTTAGACCAGTATATATATTTTTATAAACAGACAGATGAGTTCAGTGCATGTCTGAATACTGTATTCAGACATATAGAATAAGACATTTTTAACACTTTAGTAGTAAGAGCTGACACTGATACAGCACTTCAAGTTTACATTTCACATAGATTCATTCCAAAATGCATAACAACCCAAGGTACTAGTATGATCCCATTTTATAGACGGGGGAACTGAGGCACAGAAAGTCTAAGTAATTTGCATGCAATTATGCTACAACTGGCAAATGGAGGAGCCAGAACGTGACTCTGGCAATCAAGATTTGGGGTTCACCCTTTTAACCCTGAAGCTGTCCCTCACCAGTTAAGCTGTCATTTCTCAACAGTGCTGGTTCTACTAAGGGTGCCTTATTCCCACACCTCTGAGGGCCTTCTGTACTGCTAGACTTGAGAGCTGGCTATAGCCATATATTCACAGAACCCTGAGTCCCTAAGAAGTGAAGAGGAAAAGGGTTTTTATCAGCAGATAGGTGCCTTGCATCCCTGGTTGCACATGCGAGTCAATCTGGGTGCTTTTGAAGAACACCATACTCATCCCCATTCCAGATGAATTAAGTTGGAATCTGAGCGATGGGGCCTAAACTGGTAATTTGAAAAATGTCTCCAAGTGACTACAGTAACCAGCATCAAGAACCACTAGTTTAGACCAGTGCTTCTCAAGTTTTTAATGTGCATAGGAATCATCTGGAGATCTTGTTAAACTGTAGTCTGATTCGGTAGGTTTGGGGTGAGCATGAGATTCTGCAGTTCTAGCAAGCTTCTAGGTGATGCCAATTATTCCAAAAAGCACACTTTGCATGATTAGGATATAGACCAGTGGGTCTCAAGGTGGGGTCCACTGACCCCTAGGGAACTCCAAGACTCTTTCAGGAAGTCCATGAGGCCAAAACTATTGTCACAATAATAGTAACTTTTAATTTATCTTTTCACTATGTTGACATTTGCACTGATGGTGCAAAAGCTATGATGGGTGAAACTGCTGGCACCTTAGCATGCTCAAGACAACGGCACCAAACTGTACTACCGATCACTGTATTCTCCCCCATCACCCACTTGCATTTTAAAAAAGTCAAATTTGGGGCTGGCCCCACGGCGCAGCAGTTAAATGCACACGTTCCGCTTCGGTGGCCTAGGGTTCGCCGGTTCGGATCCCGGGTGCGGACAAGGCACCACTTGGCATGCCATTCTTTGGCAGGCGTCCCACATATAAAATAGAGGAAGATGGGCACAGATGTTAGCTCAGGGCCAGTCTTCCTCAGCAAAAAGAGGACAATCGGCAGCAGATGTTAGCTCAGGGCTAATCGTCCTCAAAAAAAAATAAAGTTAAAAAAAAAAAATTTTTAAGTCAAATTCACTTAAGAACATCCATAATCAAGTGGTAAAAGTTACTAATTTTATTAAATTTCGACCCTTGAGTATGTCTTTTTAACGTTCTATGTAACAAAATGGGAAGCACAAATACAGCACTTCTGCTATATACGTGAGCTCAATGTTGTCTTAAACTTGTCTGATTGTGTGAGTCACAAGCTAAACGAGACTTGAGCACCATTTTACTTTCAAGCCTGAGCAACCATCATTTATCTGTCACTTTTGCAAATTATGGTTACTCAGGTTTGAGCATTAGGGTAGACATTTCTCACCTATGAACAAAGTAGGCCCACCATTCAAAGGAAAATTTACATCATTTCCTGTCAATGAAACAAGTCATGTTTTCAAGCAAAAATTAGAAGTTGGGAAAGCTTGAATTTATCTCCAGAGCTTAAAAGTGTCCCAATACTTAAAGATGCTTCTGAGGAGATCCAGCTTTCTTACTAAGCCAGATTTTGCAAAAATGTAAAATGATGCCATTCTTCTCACTTTTTTGTTTTTTGGAAAATATGGTTACTTTCCATAAAAATGCATTATTTATGTTAACATATAACTGCATATATTACAGTTATACATGTTAATATATAGTATGTTATCTATATTATGTTAATATATATTATGTTCACATATTATGTTACTATATAGCTGTATTACTATTATTTTAAATGAACTAAAAGTATTTTTTTAATTTCTGTTTTAATTTCTAATTAGTAACCACTGATGTAACCCACATAAACAAAGCTCTTTTGGGTCCTCAATAATTTTGAAAAGTATAAAGGGATCCTAAGACCAAAATTTTGAGAACTACTCGTTTAAACTAACTCATTCTAGCCTCTCATTTTATAGATGGAGAATCTGAGGGACAGGGACACGGTCATATGGGAGGCTGGTGACTACGCTCTAAGTCTCCTGCTTTTCATGCTCATTCACTTAGTCCCCAGCATGTCCCTGGCTGAGAAGAGATGTAAGCATTACCTGATGTAGCTGGACAGCATGTGTACCTTGGAAGTCTTTGTCTTTATCAACTGTAAAACGAAAAAAAAAAAAATCACTGCCTTAGGGCCTCAGCTTTGCAGCTGCTCATTCATCTGGCCATTCAGGAGACAGCATTCCTCCCAGGTCACCAGGCCCTGTCACTGGCTCACAAATGAACCTTGGGCATCTTATGTGGGGCAAGAACCTCAATCAGTTGATCTTTGCTAATTTGTAACTGAAACCTAGGAATAAGGACTTGGTCTCACTCTTCCCCTATCAAGGCCCCATACCCCCATCCTCACTCACCAACAGGATCTGAGTGGCTTCTTCTATTTCTCCATTCCAAAAGTACCTGAAGAAGAGAACAAAACCAAATTATCATGCTCACAAGATGGCCCCAGTGAAACGTCAAATCTGCCCCAACTAGGTGACTTACTAAGATGGAAACTTTAAAATCTTTCCGAGCCCATATAAAAAAGTCAAGAGTTGGTGAAGGCCCCACAGGTCACCTAGTCCAACCATTCTAATGCACGCTTCTAGCATCTGCCTGAACATTCCTGGAGGTGAGAGGCTCACCATCTCTTGAAGAAGTCCATCTACCTTTAAGGTTTTCACATGTGACGGTTTTTCTTCTAGTGTGCCAACATCGACCTCCCAGTTGTTTTCCCCAACTTCCACATGAAGCACCACCTCAGGACAGCCCTGCAGAAACGCCTATGTTTTCTCTCCTGCAAACTGGGCACCTCCAGCTCTTTCAATGCACATCCTATACTCATGGCCTCCAGGTCCCTCCTCATCCTTTGGACTGGTGCCACTTTTATCACTGACTCTCAAAGTTGAGTGCCCGCAAATGGATAATAAAAAAAGCACAGGAGACTTCATGAAGAAGTGAGCCTTATGAGATATGGAAACAGGTCCAAAAATTAGGTCCAAAAATTAAAAACAAAGTCAGTGATGATGTTTAGAAAAGAGTATAAGAACAGTACAGCATCATGGGAATGGAAAGAAATTTGGCTTAAGAATATACACATTGACCCAGGGCAAGTCTAAGACGACTGAGGCCATTGGCCCAGTCTCACAGAGCTGTGGTAAAAGGATCAATTACAAGGAAGGGTGGACACATGAAGGGACTGCTGGGCTGAAATCCTATTCTAGTTCCCAAGTACTGGTTCTCAGATTGGCTGTATGTGAATCACCTATACAACTTTTTGAAAATTCAGAGATCTCACTCTCAGTGAGATCTCGCATGGAGCTTAGGAATCTAAAGCACAGCCAAACTTGGGAGCCATAGCTATGGATAATGTGAGCCACCGAAGGAATGACACCACTTAGGGGGAGGGGGGCACGCTTTCATTATACAGCACTTTCGTGTTTTGACTTTTGGAGTAGACATTATTTCTCTCTCTCTTGTTTTTTTCCCGAGGGGAGGAAGAAGATGAGAAACAGGCTGATGAGAGAGATTAAGACATAAGATAAACCTGCCCAGAAGGTACTGGGATGCTGAAACATTGTGATCAGGGGAGTGGTGCAGACCAGCCTTAACTAAAGTGAAGATGTCAATGAAATGAAAGGCAGACAATCCACAGAAACAGCCTGTAACATATGCTAAACTCTCAAATTTTTCCACAGAATCCAAAAGCAATGGAAATTATTTTCTTTGATATCCCTAGTTGGCCTTCTCAGGGATAGACTAGCCAGTCTGACTTACTTGCTAACAGTAAGCTAACTGATTTAAACAAAGAATGTACCAACAAGATTCACTCTTCCTAAAGTGTAGGGTTTTTTCTCTCTTCTCTATACATCACCTATTTTTGATTTTGTTGGATGACATAAACCCACTGGTTGATTTCCTTTGAATACAAATCAACAGTGAACTGATGATTAATTATATGCCTTTGAGTTGTTCTCTGACAATTCCCCCTTAGTTCAGTGCTCTTTCCACCAGCCAGGACCTGAACTAGCACTCCCACCCCACTCCACGCACCATAGCAAAACTCACAGTGAGGATGCTTTGGGTAAGATGTTCACAGAGGCAGCCAGCTTCTTATCCAGTATAGCCCTAAAGCAAAGAGAGAGTGACAGTCACTGGGGCAAGTGTTCAGGATCTTAAAGAAGGGGCAGGGGACAGGAGCTCCTAGGAATTATCCAGGAAACCTGAGTTTAAGCAGATAATCATTTAGAATGCCCTCTCCCCTCAAACTAACACATTCCATAACCACCATACACAGAGCCTCTGAAGACAGAGCTGTTCTAAGTCCTTCCCTGGGTGGGGAGAGAAGTAGGGAAGCAGCTTTGAGAAGGCAGTTTTAAGGACAGGCCCAGTCTGCTTGAGGAACAGGAATTAACACTGGACAGAAACAAGAAGAGCTGGATTCCATTCCTGGCCCTTTAGTAGGATGGCTGTGTGACCTATGCAAGTGTTCTCTTTCCTTCCAGGAATAAGTATGTGAGCACCTATCCAGGATAGGCATGTCCCTCTCACTCAACCCGATTCTCCTGCTGTACAATGAGAGGAGTGCGTCAGTCAGTCTTTTCACCGCCGAGAACTCGTTTTATTATGCCACCTTCTCCTGCTTTTATCTCTCAGACATGCGTCAGGCTGACACTCAGTGCTCAAGATCTGTAGATACCTGTGTGACCACATAGAACTGATACAACTACAAGTAAAAGCAAAAAAAGCATTATATCCTGTGTTTGTCTTTGGCAAATATAGGCTCTTTTCACCTTTTATTTTTGTAAAGCTTTCTAGCATAGCCCTAAGAGCACAATCATCAGCTTTGCAGATCTCTAAGTTGTTTTTTTGACAGACCACAAGTTGGAATTACTGATCTGATTGTCTCTGATCCCTATGCAAAGCCCTGGTGAACACAATAAAATGTGCTTAAACTAGTACAGGTGTCACAGAACCAGGAGCATCACCAAGTCATTGATGCAAAGAAATGTTTCCAAGCATCAAAACCTCAAGCCCTCAGCATCAGGCAGACTCTGACAAAGCTTTCTCAGGTCTTAGGCAGCCAAGGGAACCCGGTCTCTGTTCTCTGAAGTGCTTGCACCCTGCCAAATAAACACATCTGAGCCCTGCTCACTGATCCCTCCTTTCCTCAGCTGCTGCCAAGAGAACTGACCTACTTTCTCTTCCCTTGAGTTCCAGGTTGCACAATGCTCTATTTAAGGCTCCACATTAATGGGGCATTACCACCACCCTCATTCCCTTGGAAAGTTCCAGGAGCTAAATAAATCCCTGGCCATAAGGAGAAGCACATGGCACAAATCTGTTAAGCAACTGCTGCAAGTCTTGATCACTCAATCATCCGCTGAGGAATTACATTTTATTGGTTCTGAAGGTGGCATGCAAACACAGACAGCCAGTTCAACCTCTAGAAAAAATAACCCATTGCCTCCCAGGCCCTTTGCAATCTCTTTGCGAGTGTAAACTGGTCATGGCAACCTGTCCTTGGGCAGAAGACTGTAGAACTGTGGTGGACTGTGTTATTCAAAAAGCCCCTATGGCCAAAGAAAAAGAGAGAGACAGGAAGAGAGGGAGCAAGAGCAAGAGAGAACACACAAGCTGACAGATAAAAGACACACACACTCAAGGCCAGCAGCTCAGGCCCTCATGCTCCTCTGAGGAAAGCAGAGGATAGATGTGTAGTGCTGCTAGGGCCTCTAGAAATCGCAAGGTTCACAGACTAGGGGCTCACAGACCGGGTACACGGTTTGGCTCTCAGGGCATTTAAAAAAATCTTGACTTTGTTACCAATACTTACTATCAGGATATTTCACATTCAAAAAATACAGATTATCTAGCCTCTCACCAAAAAATAAGTCTTATAACATGGGACCTGCAGTCCTACAAGGCCACATTTAGCTAGAGCTGAGCAGTGCTATAGGCATGACACATGCTTCTCAGGTCAACACAGTTTCCATTGCTCTTTCCCCACAACACCTAGAAAGAGTAAGGGTTGCTATCTACCACCAGCCTTCACCATTACACCCCTGCCCACTTGACTCATTTAAGTTACCTGCCTATAGCTATTTGTGTTTGTGACTATGGCCTAATCCCATTCCCCCTCTCCACATATAAGATTGAAGCCCAGAGAAAAAAGACTTGTCTAAGGTCATATGTGGTGTTGGCATCCAAGAGAACACTAGAATCCAGGTCTCACGATTCAAGATTCAGGATTTTCAGCCTGGCCCCAAGAGATTTTTCTAATTTAGAATGTGTCTGTCAATGAAGAGAGCTAAGAACATGGTCAGGCACCAGAACTGAACTGAACCAGAATGGAGAAGCAGCAGACGAAACTCTAAAGAACACTAAACTGGAGCTGAAAGACCTGGTCCCAGCACCAGTTCTGTAGCTAAACCTGGGGGGCCTGCCAGCTAACACCTGTGGGGCCTTCCTCACCACATAGCCAGTTACTCTCCTACAAATCCTGGGAACTAAACCTGTTTGCCTCTCTTCTATTGGAATCATTAATAAAAAATACTGGACAGAACAGGCTGAGGTGAGAGCTCCACAGCCACACCACTAAAGACTCCACTTTAGATTTCCAGTTCAGCTTGGCGGACTGAACACACACTACAGTCTCTCCTTTTACACCAAACCCTAGAAACGACAGAAAATATTTATTAATTAACCATGCCAGAACACAGTAGGAGAAAGCTTTATATATCAGCAACTATGAGGAAGCCCCAAAGAATAAAAGGCAGCCCTGAGACAGGCATGGGCACGTGCAAGGGGACCACCACAGAAGATGTGAGCAACAGTCTGTATCTGGAGGGGGTGGGCACCAGAGCAGGCAAGAAATGGGAGGCAACCATCAAAGTAAATAGGTGGAATGCCACAGCTGGAGCAGGAGGACCCCCTAAATCTGTCATGGCCGAGGCAACAGTAATGGGGTGTTTGTCTCTAGGCAGAAGCTGTGAGAGTGGGAACTCTGGGTGAAAAGGCAAAACAGTGTCCTAGTGGCTGGTGACAGCCAAGGACAAAAGGGAGAATTCACGCCCAGAAGACCAGTTACTAGGCTACCCCAGCCAGTAGACTGTCCCCACAACCCACCCTCACACTGAAAACAGTGCTGCCTGACACCAATTCCTTGCAGCTGTTCCTGTAGCTCCCCACAAGCACAACTAAAAAGATGAGAGAGGTTACAATTAAGAATCACCAAGTATTTGAGGAAAGTCAATACCAAGAGAGACAAAAACTCAACAAACCAAAGAATTTAGATAAGATGAAAAACAGTTAATAAAACACTCAAAACCAAGATTTTAAAATAAGTATAATTACCTATACTTGAAAGTTGCTAGAAGAGTAGATCTTAAAAGTTCTCATGACAAAAAAAGGTAACTGAGGTGATGGATGTGTTAACTAATCCTATTTGGGTAATGATTTCACAATATGTATGTATATAAAATCATCGTGTTGCACACCTTAAACTTACACAATGTTATATGTCAACTATATTTCAATAAAGCTGGAAAAAAATAAAATTAAAATAATTAATATCCACAGAAAGATAATGCAAGGTAATTGCATCCACAAAATAAGATCAGATAATTATGAAACAAAAGCATTTGGTTGTTAAAAAAACAATTAGAAATCTTAAAAAGGAAAACTACAATCATTTAAACAAAAAACTCAATATAAGGGCTGAATAGCAAAATAGACACAGCTGAAAAACAAATAAGAGAGAAGACTGGGCACAGAAATTCTCCCAGTATGCAGAATAAGGGAACAGAAAAATAAAGTTCAGTCATAAGAACAAATTCAACATCAACCTAAAAGGAGTTCGAGGAAAAGGACACAGAAAGAATAGAGAGAATATTTAACAAATTAATAGTTGAACATTGAGACAGAGAAAATCCTAAAAACTATCAGAGAGAAAAAGCATTACCTACAAAGGAGTGAGACCCCAATAAACACCAGGCTTCTCATCAGCAACCATGGATGCAAGAAGACAACAGAGACCTCTCTCCAAGCTCATGCTGATCCATTTACCTGTACCGGCCTTTCAACTGGTTAGAATACAGGCGTTTCCTCCCAATACCCAGCCTCACAGATGTCAGTTGAAGTTGTTCTCTGACAGGACCCAGAGTGGCTAATCCAGGGGTCCAGACAATTCAGCAGGGACCCTGGATATACCAGAAGCATCAGAAGGGATTTCAATTCCTAGCTGCTAAATACTATAGTCATATTTCTGAAGTAATCATAGGTTCTTTTAGATAAGAGCTATTCTCCAAAGGTAATATATTAATGAGGGAAAAATAGACACTCTGCTTGGGAGCAGAAAAGACAGAATTAAATGAAAGTTAACCGGTGACCAACGATTTGGAGGCTGTATGCCCACAAAGATCAGATTCAACATCTTAAAACACTTTAACTTTGTCTATCATCAAACTTCAAGAATGCTGAGTTGAGGAGCAAGACGAAAGGGGGCAAGGAGCCATATCCAATACCCTCCAGCCCCACTAACCCTCTTCAAAGCTACAGCTCTAAAGAGGAGGGAAGGGGGGAAATTCAGATACAACACACATTTACTGAGCATCTACTACATTCAAGTTACTGGGGTAAGGACTGTACGTATTTCATATCATTTAATCTCACAACAATCCTGTGAGGTAGGTGGCATTATCCCATTTTATAATTTTAAAACTAAATTAGTTTAATTAAGCATTAAATTAATTAAGCTTAATTCTTAAACTAATTAAGCATTAAAACCAATTCTTACAAAAGGGAAGCAATTTGCCCAAGGTCACATGGTTAGAAAGTGGCAGGGCCAAGATTAAAACTTGATTACAAGTCCAGTGCTCTTTCTGCCACACCACAGCTGCTTTCAGAAATTTGCCAAATACTTGGAACGGCCTCCTCCTCCTCACTTGTCACAGTGAGTGCCTCCAAGATTGGGCAAAGAGGTTACCTCCAAGGAGAAAGAGAGCTGGGCCAGGAATCAGACTTAAACCCTCAGCCTGCAGGGTTCCACTGTTCTCTTACCTTAACATGTAGGGCGAGCTACCTATCTCCCTGGGCCTCACATCCCTTACATGCCCCCATGCGCCACTCAGCATTTTCACGATCTTCTGGGGGAATCATTCAGCCATGCTCCTTACATCACCCCAAGCAGACAGCTGTGTAGTTCATCACTGGACAGACAGGGTTGTCAGGAGCAAAAGAAGGGCCCAAAAGTGACCCCTCTGGAGCATCCTGAGAGCCCCCCCAAGCCTCGTGAGGCAGCACATAAGCCCCTTCACCATACCTGGCAATATCTCTGGCAATTTGTTCGTTGGGACAGTTGACAAAGACGATGGAGTAAGTGCCGGAGACATAGCTGCCGGTGACAGTTGAATGGAGCTGCAGGCTAAGGGTCTTGAGCATAGGGTATGTGAGGAAAGAAGCTATCAGGATCTACATGATGGGAAAAGAAAAGCACAGGTCAGCAGTGACATGGCCAATTCACTATCTGCCAGCTCAAGCCGACTGGAACCAAGGCTGGGCATCATTTTTTCATCCCTGTTCCCCATCCACAAAATAATTCCTGGGATCTGTACTGAGCTTTAATGCTTAAACAAAGTTTTCATGCCTAGATATTTCATGCCTCTGCATTTTGCAGATGATAAAAAAAACAGAGGCTCAGAAATCTAGAAACTTTCTCAAAATCACATAGCTCTTAATTGGTGAAGCCAGGAGAAGGACTCAAGTCTGGATGTCTTGAAATTCATTCTTATTGTACAAAATTGCTGGATAGACGTAACACCAACTGGCATCCACTGAACTGCCATCAACCTATGGAGATTATTATGAATGATAAACTCGGACATCTACTGATATTTCAGGGAGTTAGTTTCACCTTCACTCATTTGTAGATGTGCCAAGTGCTGTGGATAGCCTAGTGGAAAAGGTAGCCTAATTCTAAAGCAATGTGACCTGTGCTACTGTAACTGAGAGCTGGGGGGGACCAAGAGGAAGGCTCTACTTGAGGGAGTAAGAAAAGGCTTCAAAGAGCAGGTACCCCCTCAGTTGGATCTGAAATAGTAAACAGGATTACAAAAGGAGAGGGAGGCACTCTAAGCAAACAATGCATACAAACTCAAGAGATACTTAAGGACAGATGAGATATCTAGTCTGCATGGGTCTTAATAGGACAGATGAGATATCTAGTCTGCATGGGTCTTAATCTGTGGGTTAATCAGGAGGAAACGAGGCTGGCTGGAATTGTAAAGAAAAGGGTCAGGCTAAGGAGTCTGAGGTTTACACTCAAGCAACAGGGTACTTTTGGAGGTTTTTAAGTAGGAGAATAATAATATGGTCAAGCTGAGCAGAGTAATGGCAGGGAGGATGGGGAGTGACCAGAAGACAGTCTACTTCAAAGGCCCTTACAATGATCCAGGAAAAAGACATTAAGATCCTGAGCTAAGAAAATGGCAGTGACAATGTGAGAGGAAAAGACATTCAACATATAATTTGTCTTACTATTTTAATGATAAACATTTAAAATAAGAGGAAGTGAAAAGAACTGGAGAACATCTTCCATTCCAGGGTTCTCTGCTTGGAGGATATAATGGAGCCATTAATAGGGAGGGAGGCAAATAGCAAGGAGTCCCACTGTGACTCAGGCAAGACTGAACAAGAGTGTGCTTCTCCTGCCTCCCAGCCCAGGACGCATGTCTTGCTCAAATAAACCTCTGTCCTCCCACTTCTATGACATTATCGCCTGGGCCCTGGCTCCTACTTCTTGGCAGGGCCTGAGTAGCGTTTTTATGTCTTTAGCTTCAGTTTGACTAGAGGCCTGTCTGGGTTGGGTTTCTCATTCCCTCCCACTACCTCCACCAACACCTACAATTCAACACACTAGTTCTCTGAACTAAACCAATGAAGCTTTTATTGTGCATATTTTTTAATGACAACTCAATCAGACTCTAGGAAAAAACAAAAGCACAAGAGAGTAGGATTTAAATCCTAGTGCCAGTACTGCTAACTGCCTGTGGCCTTCGACAAGTTGCTTCTCCCTTCTGTAAATGTTATCTAGAAATTGGAGATCACGACACTTGTGCTGCCTACCTCAGAGTTGCCATGGGTTCAAACAAGATAGGAAAAACAATTTGTAATCACTAATTCAATAAGGGAAGGGACGGTCCCTTGCTCATCACTGTATCCCCACTGTAACACGGCACACAGCAGTTTCTCAATAAATACTTGTAGACTAGTGAATTAATCCACAAGCAAGATACTTGTTACTGAGACTAAGTAGGTCTCAATAAGTAGGGAAGTAAGTAGGGCTTTTTGGGTCACCCACTGTTAACAGTGCTTTTAGTAGAGAACTGGACATATTGGAACACTGTAAGGTGTCAACTACACGACTCCAAGGTGGCTTCCAGCAAAGACTCTACACAAAAGGAGCAATGGCCTGTCCCCCAAACAAAAAGACCATTCCTAGGGAAGATCTGGGGCATTTCAGACAGCAGGTATCACTGGAAAACAGAGCTAACAGGATTAAATATAAACTCACCTAAAATGTACTGAAACTCTTATATGAACTCATAGTCAAAATACTAAGAGGCAAATGGGCCCTCAGGTAGTATCTAAGACAACCCTTAATTTAACAGGTAAGGTAACTGAAGCAGAACATACAGAAACTCTGTGTCAGAACCAAGACTTGAATCCAAGACTCCTGCCTCCCATTCTAGGCTCCCTGAACTGCAAGGAAAATTGACTAGGAATTGATCTAGTAGGGTCATTTCAGCTTCACTTAATCCAGTGGTTCTCAACTCAGGGCAATTTTGCCCCCCAGGGGACATGTGGCAATATCTGGAGAGAATTTTCACTGTCATGACTGGGGAGGAGATGCCATTGGCATTTAGCGGGGAGAGGCCAGTACTGCTGCTAAACATCCCTCTGTTGTACCATTGATTAAACTGAAATACAGACAGTTGTTTACACATGGTTCCCGCATTGGACATGTGCTCTTCAGTCTCATTTACTTCTGTATTTCCAGCACTTTACAACCCCTGGCATGGAGTATGGACTTGAGAAACATTTGTGGACCATATCAACAAAGTATCGGCATGAAAGTTCAGTTTGGAACCAAGAGTGGACCACAATATGTGAGAAAGCAACATTATATGAATGCAAAATTGATGGAAAATACACACATCACAATATTCCCTAGGAGAGACATTATAATGGGAAAAGATCTACTATAATTTTTTAAAGTTTTTATAACATTTTCATATTTATGTCTTTTACTGTATTTTTCTAATTTTATGTTCTTTTCAAACATTTTACGTATCTTTGGATTATTTCATGTTTCGTTTTGCCTCTTTCCTTTTTTTGTCCTGGAGTATTTGCAGAGCCTTTAGGAGGTTATGGTTGACTTTACAGTCTGTTAGGGAGAAGGGGCCTCAGAAACCACCTAGTGGTTCTATACTTGCCATCCTAGTTTTAAAGAATCCGTGAATACTCTGAAAGTGAATGCAACTTTCGTGTTTATCTATACATTTTCCTTGGGTGCAAATTCAGAACTTTCTCCCAAAAAATTCAAGAAAAATTACAATCCCAAAAAGGTTAAGGGCCACTCATTTGTGCCCATTTTTACAGATGAGGAAAATAAGGGAACAAAATTACCCAAAAAGTGAGCAGCAGAGCTGGGCTAGACCCCTGGGTACCACCACTGGAGACACTCTGTAGTCATTTCCAACTTTAACATTGTAAGATATTTCAGAAATGCAAAAACAAAGCCCCCAGAAAAATACAGAAAAACAAGACCGTAACTGCAATACAAAGAGAAAAGGAATCTAGACGAGAACTCACTAGCAGACACCCCTTCCCCTCTCCGACCACCCTGGCAACGAAACACAGCCCAGTCACTCCTCCTCACAAGGTAACCTTCAGAACCACGCCACAATCTCCAAGACACCGGTGGTGTCTCCAGGGACTTTACCATCCACCCTCTACCTGCCTGCCCCCAGCTCAAAATCCCAGGAGCACTAAAGAGAAACGCGCCTTCTTCCCTCAGTCCTCAGACTAGAGGTTTGGGCTGAGGGGGTTCGTAGCGTCGGAGCGTGGGGCACTCACCAGGAGGCATATAAAGACAGAGGGCCGCGGGTAGCCTGGCAGAGGGCACCGTGAGCCCAGCTTGTCCATGGCGTCGCTGGTAATTGAGCAGCACAGCCCTGGGGATCTACAGCCCCAGGCTGAGCTGCCGACTGGTGGGCGGGCACTGAGGGCCTCAACTGCCCTCTCCCCTCACCACCTGCTGCTGGGCCCTCACCCCACCAGGCCCCAGACAGGCTAGCCGGAAGGAGGCAGTGCACGGGGCGGGGCAAGAGGGAGTAATTTTCACTGGGCAACTCTCTAGAAACACAAAACCCAAGCACCACATGCAGATCTACAACTCCTACAAAAATAAAAATCCTAATTTTCCCTCCCCACTCTAACAACTAAAAAAAAAAAAAAAAAAAACCTCTGAACTCCCCAGAGATGTACAGATAAAAAGATCTAAGTTTCTTAGATACATAAAACCTTCAGAAACCACAGCGCACAAACAATAATACACATATGCAAAACTCTCCCACTTTATACAGGCCCGTCCTGCCAACAAAAACAAGTGAGTGAAGCACACTCAGCTGCCTCCCCGACCCCACATGACCCCCTCCTCCCAGATCTCCCTTCTAGTCCTCCTTGGCTTAGAAGGCTCCGGCTCTGACTGCTCTCCCTGTGAGTGCACTCACCTTTCCAGGGCAGCTGCTCGCTGCAGCCTTTCCCGGAGTTAAGCTCACAGTTCTCAGTGTCCCCTAAGGCACTTTGCACACACTTCTGCTGCCACACTTAAGAGCACCATAGGGAGCTGAAACAAACAAGAAAGCAGCAAGCTGCCCTTCAGGAATGCAGAGTCCACTGTTGCCAGGGTTTCCAATTTCTTAATCCAGCTCTTTAATGCGAAATATCTTAGTTTTTAAAATATGATATTTCTGAGGTGGGGGAAGGGATTGAGTGCACAAGGGCACAAGCAAACGTTTTTAAGTTAAATGAACTGTTCTATATCTTGATTGTGGGAGTGGTTACACAAGTGTCAAAAAAACCAACAAACTGTAGACTGAAACTGGTGAAGTGTATTGTATGTAAATAGTAGCTTAAACAAAGGGAAGGGGGAAGCTAGAAACCAATTCAAAATTCCGTTAACTGGGCAGACAGAAGAAGACACATCCGTCAGCCAAATCTAGCCGCAGGCTTCCAGTTCACAGCCTCTGTGTTTATTTTAGTTACCTGTTTACCTGTCTGTCTCATTCCTTAGGACTATAAATTCTTAAAGGCCTGATCCATTTCCTAGCAAAGTGTCTGACAAAGTTAGTAAATCAATTATAGCCCTAGTCCTATCATTTACACCGTTGGCTGTGCAGACTCAGGCCAGTTACTTAACCACTCTGAGCTTTTGAGGGTTTTTTGGTAAAAGAAGGGCTAACACCTCCTTCATAGGCCTAAAGTGAGGATTAACAGAGAAGATGAATATCAGAGTGCCTTATAAAATCTAAGACTATGTCAGCATTTCAAGAGCTACTAGTCTCATGCCAACTACCAAGGTTAACTCAGAAAAGCTCCACTTGTGATTAAAGATTTTAGTATCTGTAGAAAAAATAAAGTTAGAGAAAATGAGGCTGAGTGGTCCTAAGAAAACCATTATATTCAAAGTCTACAAAAAGAAGTCAAGACTGGGATCTTTTATACCTATTACAATAAGAAAGGTCACTGTCAACAACTATTTACCTTAGATCCTGAGGTGAGTTCCTGAGATGGCGTCTCCAAGTTTAGCACAGGACCCCGCAGAGTTTATGCTCAATAAATGTCTGTTGAATGACTAAATGAGATGGATGTGTGGCTGATGATTATAAGGATGGTCACGATGAAGATGATGTTAGGACAAGAGGGGAAGGATGGCAAGAGATGAGCTGTTATTTGGAAGAAACTGCCTCTGGAGTTTTTTCTTCCTTCAACTCAGGTATCTCTACTCTCTCCAGATTCAATTCCAAAGTTAGATTCCAAAAGTCCAGGTCTGCATTTATGGCTTTGGCAGATTCTTCAGATATAGTAAGATTCTTAGGGCCACTGCCTGAGGGTTCAGGCTCTTCTGGAGGTTTCTTATCCTCTTTCTCTCTACCTTCTCCTCCTCCTTATCAGATTCAGAATCAGATTCAGACTCCCCTTCAGACTCAGATTCTGTATCCACCTCCTTCACCCACATTAATTCCTCTTTATTGTTTGTGTCTTCTTTCTCTTTCTTCAACTCATTGGCTTTATTTTGAAGGTTGTTTTGCACCTCTTTATAGGTATAGAACACTTCACTGAAATCTTTTTTAAAGGCCAAACTTCAATCCAGGAAAGGATCCATATCAATTGCAGCATCAGTGAGGTCTGAGGCCTGGTGTAAGACAGCATCCAATGTTCCTAGATTCATCTTTACCTCTGGTTCCAGGGACTTGCCTTCTTCCTCATCTATGGATGGAGACTCTCTCTCAGTTATTGCTAAAGCTTGAAACTTGAATAGCTTGTTAATTTCACTTTCACTGATTTTGATGAATTTAAAGCCCATCTGTTTTGCAGACTTTATGATTTTTTTAACTTCTTCATTGGCTTTAGGGAAACATGCACAATCACTCACAACATCCTCTCAAAGTTTCCACCAGGCTTTAAGAGCGGCTGGTTTTCATCCATCACCTCTTTTATCACTACCAAAGCACTGCTGTACTTGCCGCGCTTCTTTCAAAGCAAGGCAAGCGTTTTTTGCAATACAGTCAGCAAACTGGTCAAATACATACTTGGTGTAACACCTCCTCAATGCTTCAATTATACCCTGATCCAAGGGCTGAAGACGGCTAGTGCCTTCCAGAGGGAGAAACACAGTATTATCATTATATGCACCAAGAATAATGAGTCTGGGTGATTGGGACCTCTGTCCAAAACTAGCAACACTCTGATTCAAGATTTCTTTCTGCTAAATAACTCCGCGCTTGGATAAAACAATTATGAAACCAATCCAAAAAGAGGACAGCGGCTAATGTCAATTTGGGGTGTGATCAGCAGAAAACAGGAAGGCGTTTTTTATCTTTTTCCAGAAGACAAGTGGGATTAGGGTTTTTATAAAGGAGCAACGGTTTCATCATTTTGTCACCTGTGCACTGGCACTAAAAAATGAGGGAAATCCTGTGGTTTCCTCTAAGCTTTCCGGATTTTCGTCTTTCCCTAAAGTACAAGAAGGCATGCACTTCCCAAACAAGCTCATCTCCTCGGCGAGGAAGATCTGTTGAGGCACTTGGCCTCTAGCTCTGATCAGTTTGTGGAGTTGCTTGGAATACTTGGGTGCTGACTGGGCATTTAACGGTTCTTCCTCCCCCATCAGCCTCGAATTTCGCAGACTGTAGCGATTTCTAAACTTCTCAAACCATCCCTTGCTCGCAGGACACTGATCTGGGTTGCCTTTCCCAGTGGCTTCCACCAGTTGCTTGTAAATGCGTTTGGCCTGGCTGCAGACGGCCCTCAGCATCACAGGCCGCCCCGCTCTGGTCTGGTCCTCGACTCAGGTTAACTCAGTCTCCAGTGTTGGCACGTCTACGTCACGGAGAATGCACAGCACCCCGGAGCAGACGGGCGAAATACTCTCCAGGCTGGCCCTAATGACCCTGGTGTTTTGCTTCATGGTTCGCCCGGTTGACTCATTGACGCCAGAAAGGCGCCCCACGTCGGTTTACTCACGCCGTCTTCCAGCTTCTCGAGAATTTTCATCGTGTCTTCCAGAGGCATGCCACTTCGCCTCCTCTTGGTACGTGACCGGCCGGGCAGCGGGATGCCCATCGCCTCCGCCCCCCCGAGGTGGCCTCAGGGCTGCCCGAGCCTCAGCGGCCTCCAGCACCGCCGCTCTCGCCACAGCCCAGGGTCCGGCTGGAGAGCAGGAGGCCGCCCGCGAAGCCGTTCAACCTGGGGGATGTCCTCATTCTCACCACTCCGCTAGCCGGGCAGAGGACGAACCTTCGCTCTCTCTGCGAAACACGCAACCCAACCCGAGAGTCGGCCTGCGCGACCAACTGAGCGGCGCCCGCGATGACGCGCGAGCGCGACCCCTCACCCATTAGCGACCATCGGCTCGACCCTAACGGCCGCTGTCTCGCGAGGCTTGACAGCCCGCGAGCACGCGCAGCCCGCCAGCTCCGCATTGCTATTGGTGCGGCCCCAGCAGCTCGCAGCCACAGCCGAAACTCGGGAAAAGCAGGCTGCGCCGGGCAGATCTCGCGAGACTCAGGGAAGCTCGCCGGGAAGAGGGCCGAACCGACAGCCCGCGAGCCCCTGCGGGAGGGGCATGATGGCGGCCCAGGCGCTGGCGCTGCTGAGGGAGGTGTCGCGGCTGGAAGCGCCGCTGGAGGAGCTGCGCGCGCTTCAGTCGGTGCTGCAGTCAGTGCCGCTGAGCGAGCTCCGCGAGCAAGCGGCGGAACTGCACCTTGGGCCGCTTTTCTCGCTGCTCCACGAGAACCACAGGTGAGAGGACCCCGCGGCTTGAATGGGGGAGAGTGACATCCCCGAGCATGGACACCCGGGTGGCTGGGGTGACGGGGAAGGCTTTTGCCCAGTCGCAGTGAGGGTAGCGTATAGCTGAAATTCAGAGAGGGCAGGTCCCTGGGCCGAGAGGCTAGAGACAGGGTTCAAGTCCAGGTTCTGCGGTGTGCCCCTGGCCTCACTGCCCTCATCCTTGAAATAGGAATTGGAGGAGGAAGCAGGGTTGCCCATCTACAGGGAGGACGCCACAATCCTGTGTACACGCCTTTAGCTTTTCTCCCCCTCTTATGAAGGGGTACTATCCTGGCAGTCTGGCAAGATCCGTCAACATTTTTCATTCACTTGCCTTTTGATCCAGTAATTCTTGTAGAATCTTAACGTGCAGGTGTACTCCCACACAAATGCACCGCCTATGCAGGGATATCCGTAGCAGAAGGTGAAAGCAAGAAACTAGAAACAACCTAAATATCCATTAAAAGAGGATTCTAAATAAATTGTGACACATTAGTATGTAACTCTGTGCAGCGATTAGAAAAACTGAGATAGATCTATATATGTGGCCATGGCAAGATCTCTAATATATGTTGTTGAATGAAAAAAAATCGTGTGAGTTTATGATCCCATTACGTGTAATTTTTAAAAAGGATTACACTCTTCCCCTCAAACTCACAGTGGCTAGTATAACATTGGGAATATCTGAAAGGTACAGCAGGAACTATTAATATGGAAGTGGGACTTAGAATGGTAGGATGGCAACTTTTACTTTTCATTTTATGCACATTTGTGATATTTGGTTAAGAAACACTTTGTATTTGATCATCTGATAATGTAAAAGGGTTTAAAATGTTTGTGATCCAGAAATTTAAAAGTGACCTTTCTGCTTGAAAAGGATGAGTCATTGAATCAACACTGGATGATTTCGGAAGGCTCTCTTGGCTCTAGCCTAAGATTCCTCCCTTTTTCATACTTGTTCTCCCGTCATTAAATCCATCAGGTAACATTATTGAGGTCTGTCTATGAAATATCCCTTATTTGTTCACTTTCATTGAGTCCTTCATTTTCTCCCTCTTGCTAGGTCTATTGCATTGTCTGACTTCTTATTACCTCAAAGCTTCCTTTCTAGCATGTCCTTGCTATGCCACAACCACAGTGAACTTCTCAGGTCACTTGGCTCACATCTTTTCCGTGGTTTCCCATTGCCTACAGTGTAAAATCATGACTTCTTAGTCTGGTATTTGGACCTTTACAGCATATTTCCACCCTACTTTTCCAGCCTCAACTTTTCCCTCCACTCCTATTCATGTGTTTCATCTCCTCCAGATACCAGGTGGCACCACTCACTTTCTCTTGAGCATGACTTGGCACTTTCCTAACTTTAGTCATGCCAGTCCTTCTAACTGAAATGCCCTCCCCTCTCTCCAAATCTGACCATCCTTTAAGGACCAGGTGAGGGGCCATCCACTGCATATAGTCTTTCTTAGTCACTTAAGTGACTGGTCCTCAGATCTTCTGAGGGACATTATCATAACTTCGGTTAATGATGCTTTACACTATTGCCATATATTATAGCTCCAAATGTATTTATTTCTAGTTTGTAAATTCTTTGAAGGCAGGGGCCATATTTTGTTCATCTCTGCAACCCTCCTAGGGTGCAACACATAATACAATATAAGCTAAATAAAAGATTAGACTCATAAATTTTAGAGAGGCCTAGTCCAACCACTTTATCTTATAGACGAAGAGACTTTCAAGGCTCATATCATAAGTTAACACCAGGGATGCAGTAGGAACTGAAACGAAGAGGAGTCTTAAGAATAAGTTCTGTGGGGGAGATGGTTTGCTGAATGAAGGAGCAGTGCTCTAGCAAACAATCTTAATGAAAATTTAAAGGCAGGGTACTTCAGAACTGGCTACATAGTAGATACAAACTGCAGTTTGTGGGAATAATTCTTCTCTGGATAGTAGATTGGCAGTCTCCAGATACATTGCTGTTATCCTGGTTAAAGCACACAGGTTGCTATATATTAGTTCAAGGTCTGGTCTAATAGGTGTGAATCTACAATCTCGACAGGAGTTCCTGTGAGGGAAAGTATGTCCTAAGATTACTGCTTTACAACACGGAAGTCAAACAAGACTGATTGTAAGTTATTAACTCTTTGGCTTCTTGGTACCAAAGGGCCACATGCGACTTGAAATTTGTGCACTACACAGTTTAACCTACCATTGCTTTTTCTTAAAACAGCTTTATTGAGATATAATTTACATAAAATAAATTGTGCATAATAAAATGTACAATTTAACGAGTTTTGACACATATATACCCATGAAACCATCACCACAATCAAGATAGCAAAGATATCTCTCACCCCCAGAAGTTTCCTCATGCCTCTTAGTGATCCCTCCCTGCCTCAGCCAGGCAACCAGTGATCTGCTTTCTATCGCTATCGATGAGTTTGCCTTTATTTTTTAGAGTTTTATATAAGTAGAATCATACAATATATACTCTTTTTTTTGGTTTCTTTCACTCAGCATAATTTTAAGTATTATCCATGTGGTGTGAATGAATACTTCATTCCTTTTTATTGCTGAGTAGTCATCCATTGTATGGATGTACCACAATTTGTTTATCAGTTCACCTGTTGATGAACATTTGCATTGTCTCCAGTTTGGGTATATTACAGATAACACTGCTATGAACATTTATGTACAAGTCTTGACATAGACATATTCTTTCTTTTCTCTTTGAGTAAATACCTAGGAGTGGAATGGCTGGATCATATGGTAGGTGTACGTTTAACTTTTAAGAAACTGCCAAACTGTTTTCCAAAGTGATTCTACCATTGTACATTCCCACCAGCAGTGTATGAGAGTGGATTATAAACGTAAATATAAAACCTAAAATTATAAAACTTCTAGAAGAAAACTTTAGAAAAAGTTTTTGTGACCTTGGGTTAAACAAAGATTTCTTTGATGTGACACCAAATGCATGATGCGTAGAAGAACAAATGGATAAAGTGGACTTCATCAAAATTAAACATTCTGCTCTTCCAGGGTCACAGTTAAGAGAATGAAAAGGCAAGTCACAAATGGAGAAAAATCTTTGCAAAGAATATTTCTGATAAAGGACTGGTATTCAGAATACATAAAGAACTCTCAAAACTCAACAACAAGAAAGGAACCCAACTTAAAAATGGGCAAAATATTTGAAAAAGAAGATATATGGCTGACAAATAAGCACGTGAAAAGATACTCAACATCATTAGTCATTAGGGAAATGCAAATTACAATCACATTGAGATTCTACTATATACCTATTAGAATGGCTAAAACAAACTAAAATCACCAAAGCAACTCAAGCGTTCATCAGTGGATGAATGGATAAACAAAATGTGTTATATACATATAACGGAATATTATTCAGCCTTAAAAGGGAAGGGAATTCTGACGTGTGCTACAACATGGATGAACTTTGAAGACATTATACTAAGTGAAATAAGCCAGACACAAAAGGACAAATGCTGTATGATTCCACTTGTATGAGGTGCATAGAGTAGACAAATTCCTATAGATAGAAAGTAGAATGGTGGTTGCTACCCGCTGAGGGAAGGGGAGAATGAGGAGTTAGTTTTTAATGGATACAGAGTTTCAGTTTGGGAAAATGAAAAAGGTTGTTGGAGATGGATGGTGGTGATGGTTGCACAACTGTGTGAATGCACTTAATGCCACTGAGCTGTTTGCTTACAAATGGTTAAAATGGTAAATTTTATGATATGTACAATTGCAGTTTTTTAAAAGAGGAAAGGAAACATGTACCCATTAACAGTAACTCTCCATTCCCCCTCTTATCCCCTCCTCCAGCCCCTCGCAACCAGGAATCTGCTTTCTGTCTTTATGGATTTGTCTATTCTGGACATTTCATATAAATGGAATCATCATCGAAAGGAACACTTTTGCCTCTGGGTTCTTTCACTTCACATATTTTCAAGGTTCATCCATGTTGTAGCATGTATCAGTACTTCATTCCTTTTTATGATTGAATAATATTCCATTGTATGGATATGCCACATTTTGCATTTATTAATTGATGGACATTTGGGTCGTTTCCACTGCTATGAACATTTGTGTACAAATTTTTGTGTGGACATATGTTTTCAATTGTCTTGGGTATAAGAACATTCTTAATTACTCCTTTAGGCTCAGTTATGCAAAGTACAATCCTTAAATTAAAAGGATATGTTCCTTTTTAAGACTTTTGCTATGTATTGCTTAATCACCTTTTAGAAATGTGTACCAATTTAATTGCATACTCTTATTAGCGGTATGTGAGTGCCCATTTACTTGTACTGCCTATTAAGAGATGAGGAAGTTACTCTTGAAACACCTTCTGTATCTACATCTGGTAGTCAAGTTCTGATTAATTTAGTTCTTTAATAGCTGTTGAATCTTTTCCCTCTTCTCCATCCCCACTGCTACTCGCCTGTTTTATTCCTTCATCACTTCTCATTGTCAACAGTGTCTTCTTTTTTTTGTTTAAAGGTTGACCCCCTGAGCTAACATCTGTTGCCAATCTTTGTTTTTTTTCTTCTTCTCCCCAAAGCCCCCCAGTACATAGCTATATATTCTAGTTGTGGGTCCTTCTGGTTGTGCTATGTGGGACGCTGCCTCAGCATGGCTTGATAAGCGGTGCTGTGTCCACACCCAGGATCCGAACTGACGAAACCCTGGGCCACCTAAGCGGAGCGTGCAAACTTAACCACTTGGCCACGGGTCCGGCCCCTCAATGATGCCTTCTAACTGAAAATTCTTTCTCTAACACTGATGCAGAGTGATTTCTATAAGTCAGATCTCATCATGTTACTTCTGTGCTCTAAAACTGCTTCATGGCTTGTCATTGCCTTCTGGAAAAAGGCTAAGTTCCATTGCGGGACATAAAAGACCTATCAAAATCTGGCTTCTGGGCGTCTTTCCTGTTTTATGTCTTGCTGTTCATCTCCCGCCTTTTACCTCCTCCCCACCTCTCTCCCCTTCTGACCTAGTCATACCAAGCTACTTGTGGTTCCTTGAATGCATAACACTATCTCATTCCTCTCTGCCGTTTCGTGTGCTGCTACCCCCTCTTCCTAGAACAGGTACTGTCTTCTCTGAGATAACTCTCACCTTTTCTTAAAGTTTATCTCAGGTGTTACCCCTCTGAGAGACCTTCTCTGTACTGTCTTCTTATTTGAGCTCCCACAGCTTCCAGCCCGAACCTATAGCATTTATCTACCTGGATTATAGTTGCCTTTCTGTTTTTCCATATCTTCCATTAGACTGAGCTCTTTGAGGCTAGAGAATATATCTTATCCTTCTTTGTAGCCTCAGCACAGGCATGGCACTAATAGGTACTTAGTAAATTATTTAATAAATTAGTAGAAGCTAGTGTTTCAAAGGGAAGTCTGTGTGGAAGGGATCCTCACTGAGCTAAGTGGCAGATATTCTTAGCTTGTTACTTCCTACCTGGCAAGACATGAACTAATGAGAGCTATGGTGCCTCCTTTAGGGAACAGACTGCTTTGTGTGTATCCATTCTGGAGAGATTGCTCCAAGCTGTGGAGCCAGTTCACGTGGCCCGGAACCTCAAGGGTGACCTGCAGAGGGGGCTCACCCACCCCAGTGATTCTGTGAAAATCCTCACTCTGTCCCAGGTATGACATTTTACCAGCACGTAATAAAGGAACTGACATTTAGTGACTGCTTGCTCTGGACCAGGCTCTATGCTGCATGCCAAAGAAAAAGCGATAAGGAAAATATGATCTCTCTGTCTCTAGGGAGTGTCGAGGCTATTCTAATGTTCATGGCTAACCCTACCTGAGGGGATACAAGCTAAAGTAAGAATTCCACTAAGTACCGTCTGAGTCATTCATTCATCAAATACTGACTGAGTTCCTTTTACATGCCAGGCATTGTATCATATACTGTTAGTGCCACCAAGATAAATGAAGTGTATGTCTTTCCTTCAAGGAACCCCAAGTCTAGAGGAAAAGATTGCCATGTTAAGTCTTATAGCGGCATGAACGAAGTACTATTGTGAAGGTCACTAAACCAACCAATTAAGACAGTAACTCTTATCACCCTGGTAACCAGAATATCCTACTAAGATTTGGGTGAAGAGCTGCTGCTGAGGATTAATCTTTTTGAAATGTTAGGAGCTGAGCAGTTAGTTATCCAGTACATATTCAACTACTGTTTTTCCTTTTCTCCTCTAAATTGTTTATTCAACAAAAAGGCGAAACTATCGATTTATTCATTGATCATTTATGTGCCAGACGGTGTAGTAGGTGCTTTACCTATTTAGTCTCATTTAATCTTCATTACTGTCTTGCAGTTAAGTATTATAATCCCATTTTATTGACAAATATTAGGCTCAAAGAAGTTATTTAATTTGCCCAAGGTCAATGTAGCTAAAAATTGACAGAACTAGGATTTATATTGTTTTCACTCACTGAAGTGTCTCAACTCTTTACCCACCTTTTTTTTTTCTTTCCTTTCAAAGATGTTACTAGACGATATGTGTGTTTAGCTTTAATGAATTTGGGTCATTTGGAATTTCTAATGACTTGTCTTAAAGCTGTAATCAGTAACTCCTAAAATAACTGCATGCTAAGGAAATTTGACCATTGTGTGTTCATGTGTTGCCCTACCTTGGAAGAGTATTTCTGATTTTTTCTTTCTTTCAGGTTGGAAGAATTGTTGAAAATTCTGATGCTGTTACTGAGATTCTAAATAATGCTGAATTACTAAAACAAGTCGTTTATTGTATTGGTGGAGAGAATCTATCTGTAGCTAAAGCGGTAAGTCAGCTAGAGCCATCAGCTTAAACGCGCAGAGATATTGGTGTCCTAAAAGGCAAGGAAGGGCCTTCTGGATTGAGAGGTAAAGGTTTAAATGGATGATCTGTGTAATTGAATTTGCTACCACAGATATATGGTATCAAATAAATAAATGATGTCACATAAATACTAATAAAACCCTTCTGTTTTCTAGAAGACACATATCTGAATTATCCATCATAGGGCTTACAATGGGTTGCTTGATAGGAAACAAAACTTACATAATCTGTTTTCTGTTGGGAATAATATGTATCTTTTCCAATTATAAATAATAATAGCTAAAATGTAATGAATGCTCATTGGGCAAGGGGCATTCCATGCACTAATTTTCACATCAGTCTTATGAAGTAGATATTAATACTCTATATTTTTATGACTTAGAGATCTTTTCTTTCCTCATAAGGCCATTAAATCCCTGTCAAGAATATCACTGACCCAAGCTGGACTGGAGGCTTTATTTGAAAGCAATCTGCTGGATGATTTGAAAAATGTAATGAAAACAAATGACATTGTTCGATACAGGGTGTATGAGGTAAGACTAAAAGCACAGTTTCTGATGCCTACAATTCAGGATGCAGTCAAGCTTGCATTGGAAGGAAGATGGCTTGTTTAACATGCATTTATTGAATACATAGTCTGTGTTAGGCCCTATACCACGTGCTGGAGATATAGTGATGAACTCCCAGCCTAGTGTGAGACAGATAAGAAATGTTTACACTGCACTGTAAGTGCTATAACAGAGGAGATACCATTGGAACTGGACTTTGAAAAAATTAGTTGTAGTAGTTGTAAGAAGAAATGGCTCTCATTCGCACGAGCTTTGTACTGAGCGCTGTGCTAAATCCTCACAGATGTCATCTTCAGTTTTCACAGTAAACCCTATACATCATTATCATTAACCTCACTGTTGATGGAGTAGTTGACCTCAGGCCACACAGTTGATAGGCTACGTATTCAAAATGGAACCCTCTACAGTCTAATTCTCGCTTCAAAACACTCGTACTTTTCATGTCTTGATACCACACTGTTCTGGTTCTCCTTCTGCCTCTAGCTGTTTCTTCCCAGTCTCCTGGCTCATTATCCTCTATGGAACTTGTAATGGTTGGAGTTTGTGAAGGTGAAGTCCTGAGCCCTGTTCTCACTGTACTCTGTATTCGTTCCTAGGCAGTATCATTCATCCTCTGATTTCACTTCCCACCTGTAATGGTGATGACTCTCAAACATAAACTCCGTCCCAGACCTCTCTTCTGAGCTCAGAGCCTTGGGTCCAACTGCTTATTCACTCTCTCCCCATTGGACATATTCTGGGCCCCTCACACTCATTAAAACCAAACTCCTGATCTTTTCTACCTGCCTCCTGCCCCTAATAAAAAACAGCAGCAACAAAGTGGCCCTGTCCCACAGTCCTCATGGTTGGATATTAGACTCAAGCTCATTCTCTGTGGGGCTTTGTTCTCCCTACCACTTATCTATTCAGTCATCACGTCATGTTGGTTTTACTTAAACCCATGCATTTCTCTTCCTTGGTATAGCCACCAACATCCTAGTCTTAGCTACCAGTATCTCTCACGTGCACTGCTGTATTTGCATCCAAACTGGAGTCCTTATTTTGTCACCACTAGTCTGTCTTCACATGCAGTCCGAATGATCTTTTAAAAATCTAAATCTGGGGGCTGGCCCCGTGGCCGAGTGGTTAAGTTCGCGCACTCCGCAGCAGGTGGCCCAGTGTTTCGTTAGTTCGAATCCTGGGCGCGGACATGGCACTGCCCATCAGACCACGCTGAGGCAGCGTCCCACATGCCACAACTAGAAGAACCCACAACGAAGAATACACAACTATGTACCGGGGGGCTTTGGGGAGAAAAAGGAAAAAATAAAATCTTTAAAAAAAAAAAAAAAAATCTAAATGTGATTCCGTCATACCTGTGCTTAAAATCCTTCAGTGTCCTATATCTTTCAGTAAGCCCTCAGGATGTGCCTGTGAATGATTGACTGATAGAATGTATGCATGAATGAATGAATGAATGATTTTTACAATCTGTCGGTTATTGCTGATTCAGGCTTTTGCACTCTAATTGATGATTTTTTTTTTTAAGCGCAGATACACCTAGATATAATGGAGTGTTTCTGTGTCAAAGTAATTTCTTATGTGTTTGATAAAGTTTTCCTACTTGTGGAGACAAACAATGGATTTTTTAAAATGCAATTATGTAAACTCCAACATTTAACTTAAAATGAGATCTGACAAGTTTGGGGCTGTTTTGACCTTTCTGCTTTTTCTGTTCTTTTCTTTCAGCTAATTGTGGAAATTTCTTCTGTGTCACCAGAATCTTTAAACTACTGTGCCACCAGTGGACTGGTGACCCAGCTCCTCAGAGAGCTGACTGGCGAGGATGTGCTAGTCAGGTATGTTTTCTGAGAGAGTTCTTAAAGCAAAAAGTCCTCTTCTGGAGGGCCAGGAAACAACCCTGGGACTCAGTGTGATCTTCCCTACTAGAGCCTATGCCCAGGTTGCAATCTCATGACTCATGTATGTCCTGAAGAAGCTTATATTGTGACAGCATACTAGAACTTAGCAAAACCCCGCATGACAATCCAGCTGCTTTTGAATAACTGCGTTCCCTGTCCTTAGGCATGTGTGGTCTTAAAAAGTTACAATCACATGGTGATGCCATTTTGTATTACTTACTGTGTTAATGTACACATTGTTTGGTGTTGGTTTGTTGTTAAATAATAGCACTATGGCATGATGGACAAAAAGTGACTTTTTTTTTTTTTTGAGGAACATTAGCCCTGAGCTAACTACTGCCAATCCTCCTCTTTTTGCTGAGGAAGACTGGCCCTGAGCTAACATCCATGGCCATCTTCCTCTGAAACGTGACTTTTGAAAATGAGCAAGACTTGGACTTGAGTTCCTCTCTGCTACTTATTAGCTATTTGACCTTGGACAAATTATTGTAACCTTTCTGCACTTAAGTCTCCTCTCTCCTAAATGGGACAATGACAACTGTAAAGAAGATAATATGAGGATTACGTGATTGACCCCATAGAGACCAAGACAATGGTTGACATAGGTCCTCAAAGAAATGTTAATTCCAGTCTCCTCCCTCCCAGCCCCCTACTCACTAAGTCCCCTTTACTATCTGCCAAAAGTTTCTTTATTGATATTCCACAATTTACTAATACATCCTCACTGTTGAACACTTAGTTTGCTTCAAGTATTTTCCTCTTATAATACCACCATAGTTACCATCTTTGTGTACATAGGTTTTGTTATCCCTGTCTTAAATGATTTTCTGATCGTCCTATGTTCATTAAATGTGACTGAATTTGTTAATCTCAGATGCACAAATCAGTCACCAGTTACACTGTTTCAAAGCAGTCCTAATAAGGGAATTAATTTTGTTAATTTTTTTTAGCTTTGTATCAGATTTTGTGACATAGAAAAAAAAGCTTGCAAATAGTCAGTTAAAATACCTTAGGACCAACTATAAAAATACTTTTTTTAGTTAATTGGGGAAATTTGATCATGGTTAGGTATTAGATGATACCAAAGAATTATTATTAATTTTTTTAATATGTGGAAAAGGCATTATAATTATGTGAGAAAAACTTCGTGTTTTTTAGAGATGCACGCTGACATATGTGGGGGTAAATTACAAGATGACTAGAATTTGCTTTAAAACAATTCAGAAAAAAATGGGGAAAAAAGATTAAAGCAAAATCTTGATAGCTATACAATCAGGATTATGGGTACATTGGGGCTTACTGTACTGTCCTTTTTACTCTTGTATATGTTTGACATTTCAAAATAAAACAAAGCTTAAAAAGATTTCCTAGGAAGTAACTATGTTATAATGGAAATAATAATGAGCCTCAAGTCAGAAGGGCAAGATTTAGGTCTAAACTCTGCCTTTTAATAACAACGTGATTCTGGACAAGACACTGCAATTTTCTCATCCTTCTGTCCTCATCTGAAAAGTAGAGCCAGGATCACTGACCTTTCAGATTTGATGGAAAGAATTAAATAGGATAACCTATGTGAAAGCAGTTTATAAAGTATGCTAATCCTATGCAAAATCTTGGCATCTCAGAGCAACCTGTATAGAGACGGTGACATCGCTGGCAAGTACTCATCATGGACGACAGTACCTTGCTCAAGAAGGAGTAATTGATCAGATTTCTAATATAATTGTTGGGGCAGATTCAGACCCTTTCTCTAGCTTCTATTTGCCAGGTAAGAAATATTGATGCCTGTGGAAATGATGGTGCATGTTTTGTTTCTGAGTTATCTCTGACAGGGGTGGCCAGGGATTGTTTTCTTGAGAGCTGCTTCCCTTGAGATAATACCCATAGCCCCTTAATGAGGTAGACTCTATTGCCCTGGAAGCTATGAACTGTTGATTGTCATTTTCTGGAAGTATTGCTACTTAGAGCATTAGGATGGTTTCCTTTCAACCTCAGCCAAAAGAAAAATAAAAGTACTAGTCACAACATTTACAGTACATTTCACAGATTCATCAAACTTCTGAGTTGGAATCTTTATTAATATAAGATCTACTCCAGCCGTTCTCTTCTAGGACATGGTTGATTCGTTTTTCTTGAGCACTTCCAGAATTTGGAGATTTATTCCTTCCTTAGGTAGCTTAGCTTATTTCATTGATGAACATCTCTGTCTAAAAATTTCTTCCTAATAATAACTCCAAACTTGCCTTCCTGTGATTTCTTTGTTCTCCCTCTTGCATATGACAGTGCTTCAGCATTTGGACCCAGCTCCATTAACACCTTGGGTTTTCTGTTCTCTCAGGACCAAACATCACAGGTCCTTCTTATTAAGTCTGTCTGATTTCCAGGGAATACAGTGCCATAACCTTTTTCCTCTTTCTGGCCTGTAGTTTATTATTGTCCCTATGAAAACATAGGGCCCACAATTTATGCTGTCTTCCTCTTCTATATTTTTAATATATTAAAATTTAAAATAATCTATTTTTAATATATTTTAATATTTTTAGGATTTGTGAAGTTTTTTGGAAACCTGGCTATCATGGATAGTCCTCAACAGGTCTGTGAGCGTTATCCTGCCTTTGTGGAAAAAGTCTTTGAAATGACAGAAAGTCAGGACCCCACCATGGTTGGTGTAGCAGTGGACACAATTGGAATCCTGGGATCCAATGTTGAAGGAAAACAGGTGTTACAGAAAACAGGTTGGTGTGATTTGTTTTGGCTTTCTTTAGGGATATCTTCATTTTTGACAAGGATTTAAGATCATTAGCTAGTACATTAACTGTATCATAAAAACTGGTTTTTACAAGTGGCAGTCTTTTTACCATAATCTTAGACTCCTCCCTAAAAGTCTCATGATTATTACTGAAATTTTGTTTTTTGACTTGACTGGCCCACACACTCTTTCTCTTCTCCGTCTGCCTTATGTAGTATTCATGGTACAAAGACCAAGGGCTGGAGTCAGAAAGACCTGGATTCATGTCCCAGTTCTAACACTCACCTAGCTTTTTGAACTTCATTTACTCACTTCACTACTCTAGGCCTCATTTTCCTCATTTATAAAAAGAGTCTAACGACTACTCAGGGTTGCTGTGAATATTTAATGAAAAGACACATTTGTTTCATATTTGTAATATCAAGAAAGGAAAAGAAATGAAAATTTGTTATAAGATTTTATGTTAAGAGTGATACTTTTGTGGCACATCCATGAGTATCTTGAAAGCACTGTGAATTCTACACGAAAAATAATAAATGCAGCACTGTTGAAACCCTGTGAGGTATATGCTGAAAGTGAACATGCTGTTGTGTATCACAACTTGTATCCTCATCACACGTTCTTTTCTAACTGCTTTTGCCTATGACATTTCCTCCTATGATCCTGCCAAGAACACACTATTGTCGTTCTCATTTTACAGATAAGGTAGCTGCAACTCAGAGAAGTTAAGAAAATTTTCTAAGATCATACAGACTTTGGGCAGCTGCCACTCAAACCCAGGTCCTTTGATTCCAAATCCCCTGCACTTTGACTTATATATGCTGTGTTGCGTGTGACTCTGTGTTTTAGGACTGTCACTTGGTCTCTAACTACATATTTATTTTTATGTTGGTTTTGGTTGATAGGGGTCATAGTATACGAAAGCATACTTTAAAAAATCTCATTGTTGGGGCTGGCCCCGTGGCCGAGTGGTTAAGTTCGCGCGCTCCGCAGCAGGAGGCCCAGTGTTTAGTTGGTTCGAATCCTGGGCGCGGACATGGCACTGCTCATCAAACCACGCTGAGGCAGTGTCCCACATGCCGCAACTAGAAGGACGCACAACAAAGAATATACAACTATGTACTGGGGGGCTTTGGGGAGAAAAAGGAAAAAAATAAAATCTTTAAAAAAAAAAAATCTCATTGTTCACTTAGGATGGGTATCATTTTTTTATAAAACAGAAAATAGCAAGTATTGACAAGCATGTGAGAAATTGGAACCCTTGTGCATATCTGATAGGAATATAAAATGGTGTAGCCACTGTGGAAAACAGTTATGATGGTTCCTCAAAAAATTAAACGTAGAATTGCCATACGATCCAGCAAGACCACTTCTAGGTATATCCCCAAAATAATTGAAAGCAGGGACTCAAACAGATATTTGTACACCTGTGTTCATTCACAATAGCCAAAAAGGGTAGAAACAACCCAAGTGTTCATTGAATGGATGAATGGATGAGCAAAACGTGGCGTATACATACAATGGAATATTATTCAGCATTAAAAACAAATGAAATTCTCGTACATGCTGCAACATGGAGTAATCTTAAAGACATTATGTTAAGTGAAATAATCCAGATGGAACAGGACAAATATTGTATGATTCCAACTATCTGAGATACCTAGAATAGTCAAATACACAGAGACAGAAAGTAGAAGAGTAGTCACCAGCAGGTGGAGATGGGGGAATGGAGAGTTCTGGAGATAGATGGTGGTGATGGTTGCACAATGTGAATGTACTTAGTACCACTCAACTGCATGCTTAAAAATGGTTAAAATGGTCGATTTTATGTTATGTGTATTTTACCACAATAAAAAATCTCTCATTATCCTTCAAAGGAACTCGCTTTGAACGCTTGCTCGTGAAAATAGGATATCAAGCGAAAAATGCCTCAACAGAACTCAAAATTAGGTGTTTGGATGCACTTTCATCACTTCTTTATTTACCAGTAAGTAGATTGGGAAATTAATGAAGGACAGAGGGATACGTTTGGGAGAATAAATCTGTGTGAATCAGTATATCACTAGTTAACATACATGTTGACCAAATGCCATCTTTCTCACTCTTAGTAAAAGAAGATAACCATCATTCTATATGACTAGTGACATTTTTCAAAGTTAAAGTGGAATCATAGAGTATTAGAACTGGAGAGGATCCTAGAGATTGCTTAATTAACTCCGTGAAAAAAAAATTGGGAAAGTATAGGCTGGGTTTGGGGACGATTGCTCCTGACTTGGCAGAGATCACACAGTGAGTTAATGACAGAGTGCCAGCAGAACCCAGGTTTCCTGACTTCTAGATGTCTTGAGGTTTCCTTTTCTGTCCTGTAGCCTGAGCAGCAGACTGATGACCTCCTGAGGATGACAGAATCCTGGTTTTCTTCTTTGTCTCGGGACCCGCTGGAGCTCTTCCGTGGCATCAGTAATCAACCCTTCCCTGATCTACGCTGTGCTGCCTTAAAAGTGTTCACGGTAGGCATCCTCTTCTTTTCCACAGGTCCTTCTGGGACTCTGCCAGTTCAACATGTGAGTACTTACAATGAGCCAGTACCTCTGCCATGCCCCGGGGATACACAAGTGCTGCTATTAGTATAGACTAATGAGGGAGACAGATGTGTACATGGTATTAGGTATTATAAACTGTATTAGTAAAAGGTATTAGCTGCTGTGGCAGCAGTTTGAACAGGATGCTATGGGATCACAGAATTAATTCCAGATTCCTTCTCTGCCATCGGGCAAACCCTTATTGACCAGCCCTGGTCATCTTCCTGAGCCTTATTTCCTTTTCCTGCCATTCCCCTTCTGGCACTTAATGTTCTAGTGATACCAACCTGCTTGCTTTATATCTCTGGACCCCTGTGTGCCCTCTACCTTCAGGCAATAAATATAATTGTAGAGTTAATTATATAATTACAGTTGTGGTGAGAAGAATACCTCTGTGTTCTATTTATTACATTATGTTGAAAATGTTTATTTATTGACCTGTTAAACAGTTTCTTAAGAATACGAACCATATCTGATTTATCTTGGTAGCTCCCACACTTACCTGGTGCCTGGGCTCATGGAAATACAATAATGACTTTAGTAATCGTAATAATGGGATTTCAGGCAGCATGCTTGGCCTAGAGAGGGAGGGAACAAGGAGAATGGAGGCGACAAGAGACGGGAGGCGTCCTGCAGGATGTGATACCTGATCTGGGTCTTGAAGGATACAGGATTCCCATCAACTTCAAAAATGTTTCTACACTGCTTTACCCTTGTCAGTAGTCACTGTGGTAGTCCTTTTGGCTCCTGCATTGCTATTCCCGTTGTTACTTTATTTTTTTTCCACTCTTCTACCTTCTGCTCCACTTAGTTGGCCACAGCTGTAGAGATAATTTTTGATTTACTGGTTGGGATGGCTATTTTTATTTCAGCCCACCCTTCATCCTCAACTTGGTAACTAAGCTGGTGTTTCTGGAACTTTAAGATCTTGTTAAAATGTAGATTCTGAGTCACTGGTTCTGCAGTGGAGCCTGGGATCCTGAATTTCTCACAAGCTCCCAGGTGACGCTGATACTGCTGGTCTGCCGAACACATTTGGAGAGGAAGAGCCTAGGCTCTAAATGGGATTATTCCTTGTTCATAAAATGTAGTGGTGAGGTTTTAAAAAATATAAAAGTGGTTTATTCACCATTTTAAAATTGGAGAAAGATTGAGAAGTAGAAATTTTAAAATCACATAAAGTCATACCTGTTTGGTGTATTTCCTTTTAATATTAGTGTCAGTATTTATTAATTTATTTATTTATTGGTGAACTATCTCAAACATATAGTCATACCTTGCTTCCTCTGCCCAATCCCATTCCCCCCCCCCCCCCCCCGGATATAATCACTGTTATGAGTTCAGGGGTTACAACCCCACAAATGATTTAATACTTTTACTACATGTGTATATATCCTTAAAACAAATTACAGTCTTTTACGTATTCTTAAACTTTGTAAATGGTATCATGCCATTCACATCATTCTACAATTTTCTTTCTCTCTTCAACATTATGTTTTTAAGATTTATACTGAGAGAAGCCATTAGAAAGTCATTAGTATTTCATTGTATAGCCACAGTATATCATTCTTCTGTAAATGAAGATTTAAATAATTTCTATTACAAAGGATGCTATAATGAACATTCTCAAAAATATCATCTTGTGCACATGTATGAGAATTTCTTTACGGTAGTCTTTTATTTTCTAGTTTTTGTTTTATTTTTCCACTGTTGTAATATAATTGGGATCTACTTTTTTCATATACAGATTTACTTATTCTTTATAAATGTTATTCTTAATTTTTATTTAATTTTTTATGGCTATATACCATAATTTAATTACCCATCCCCCCACTATTAGACATTTATATTGTGACTTTCATACTATATTGAACATCTTTGTATACAAAGATTTTTTAATATTTAGATTATTGTTAGATTCCCAGGAGGGCATTTACTGAGGCAAAAAGTAACATTTTTAAGGTTCATGTTGCCAAATTTCTTTCTAGGGACTGTGCCATCCCACTAGCAAACTTAACTTTTTAAGGCTCAGAGAAATTGAGTTCTTTCTATCTTCCGTTTTAGGCCATTGCAGACCAACCCTGGGCTCAGAAACTTATGTTTAATAGTCCAGGTTTTGTAGAATATGTGATGGACCGGTCCGTGGAGCGTGACAAAGCTTCAAAGGATGCCAAATATGAACTGGTGAAAGCACTTGCCAATTCCAAGACAATTGCAGAAATCTTTGGGAACCCAAATTATTTGAGGCTCAGAACTTACCTGAGCGAAGGTCCATACTATGTGAAACCTATTTCCACAACAGCAGTGGAAGGAGCCGAATGATTGCTTCCGGAGTCTAGACCTCTTTTTTTTTTTTTACCAAACCTTCTCCTAAGCCATTTGACTCCATCTGTAATTTACAAAACAGAGACTTCCCTCCCCCCAGAATTATCATGGAGCATCTAATGTAATTTTATCACCAATATTTGTTGTGTTTCTACATTGAAGTACAGTCTGAAACCAGGAAAGGAGGCACACTTGGTCAGAATTGAACCAAATGCTTTTCAGATTCCTTTGACTGCCTTAATCTTTGCAAGAAGATGGAAGTTTTGTTCTCCTCCCAGAACATTTCCATGAACTTACTGTCTTATTTTAAAATCTGCTTCAACTGAAATAGAACCAGGTTGTTTCTGAATTCTCTTCACCACCCTTTTTTTGTTCTTTTTTGGTCCTTTTCCCCCTTCTGATGCCACTTTCAAAGTCTTGGATATAAATATTATTTGAAAAACAAGTAATATGGAATCTTAAAATTATGTTCTTCATACTAAGAATAAATACTTTTAATAAGGTCTCTTCTGATTTTTTTGTTACTAATATTCCTTTGAAAAACAGTAAATAAACCTTTTAAAAATGTTTCTGGTGTTCTTTGATGCTTTTTTGCTGTTTATCTATGAATTTTACTCTATAGTGGTTTTGGAGGAGGAGGAGTAATAGTATACTAAACTGGAAATGTCCCCAAACTGTCTTTTTATTTACTGGTGGGTCGTCATTGTTGAGGGTTTTGCTTTTAAAAAATTTTTCAGAGTCATCAAGTCAATATTGAGTGGATCAGAGAGAAGGAAACTGACTCCTAATAACCTGAGTTAGAACGAAAGGGACGCTATGTATAAACTAGGATTCCATCTCATTGATTAGCAAGGGATGCACTTTTTCACTGACCAAAACATGTTCCCACCTGTTTTCCAGTGCCCTGCTCTCTAAATACCAAAGCACTCTGCGTACCCATCGCCAATCCAGAGGTTTGTGTATGAGTGTGGTATCATAGTGTGACACTTGAGAATCTAGAGATAGGTCTCTTTTAGTCCATGGTGATGTTGATAAACCATCCCTGCTTTGTAACAAAATGGTTCTCAAGTGACTAGAATTCGCTTGTCTCCAGATTGATCATCTCTCTTCTGCCATCTCTGGTATCCCTGAGTCTCCTTTTTCCATATCAACCATTTCCCTACTGCTAATACCACTAATTAGTCTACAGCCAGGACTTCCCTGGACTGAGGAACATTCTCTCTCTTTAAGGTGACTTTTGTTTAATCTCATTCGTGATGCTGATGTTAGTCATTTAACAACAGAGTTCAAAGGATTGCCCTCTCTCCTAGGTATGGCCTACATGCTGATTCTGATTTTGCACCTGTGACTTTTTTTTAAGATTAAATACAATTTGCAAACTATTATTTTATTTTGCATTTAATAAATAAACTCTTCTTGACTGCTCATGTGCCTGGCTTTGGGAAAAGAATTAGACATTGTCCTAAGTTCACCTCATTTAATTTTTAGATCTCTATTTCATAGATGAAGAAACTGAGGCTCAGAGAAGTTAAGTAGCTTATTCCAAAATCACACAGGTAGCAAGTGGCTAATAGTGGAGGAAAACAGATCAATAGAAAATTAGTATATAGTAAATACAAAAATAGAGGAAAACAGAAAACACCTACCCTAGACCTGAGGGAAGATTTTCCCTCGCATCTTGAAGAACTCATGGGAGATAGTCGAGTGAAGGATAGAGAGAAGTAGCAGAGCAAGCAGGGGTACAGCTAGGAAAACAAGAACACATTTAGGGAACTACAAGTAATTCAGTGACCAAAGCCTAGAATTTAAAGGGGAAAATCGCAAAGTTCTTTATTATTAATAATAGCTGCCATTTCTTAGCATTTACTTTATGTTAGGCCCTTGGTATGCATATTCTCATTTTATCCTCATAACAGCTGTACAAGTTAAGTAACATTTTGCAGACAAAGATACTAAGCCTGAGAAATGAAGTACCCTGTACAGGTGGCACAGCCCAGAGCCAAAATGTTAACCTAGCTTTCTGATGGTTAGTCAGATGTGTTCCTCTTTTGTTACTTGGTTATATTTTGGAGATAATAGCAAACAGTTACTGTGTGTCAGGCATTGTTCTAAAAGCTTTTCATATATTAACATATGTTGCTATCCTCTCACTCCCAGGAGTTAGGTACTGTGATTACACCGTTTACACATGAGACGAGAGACAGCAAAGTTAAGGAACTTGCACAAGGTCAGACAGCAAGTAAGTGGAGCCAAGATTTGAACCTAAGCTGTTTAACTCAGAACATACGTCCTTCAATGCTGCCTTTTCTTCTTGATGCACACTTACTATGGACCAAATCCAATGCTAAATACTTGACTTATTTAGTCCATAATCCCTACAAGGTTGATTTTGTACCTAAACTGAGGTTCAATACAGTTCAGTAACATATCTAAAAATATGATCATAATAGGTGTCATGGCAGAGATTTTCAAAGTGTATTACTTTGGGGAAACCTAAAATCCCAAGAAGCCCAGGATGGGAACTACAATCTATTGCCTAGTCGTCGTACAAGAGAAATCAGAAAGTAGGTGGTGTGGGTTGAATTACATCCCCTAAAAAGATATATTGAAATCCTAACCCTGTACCTGTGAATGTGACCTTATTTTGAAATAGGCCATTGATTTGTTTGATTGCTGATGTAATCAAGTGAAGATGAGGTCATTAGGGTGGGCCCTAATTCAATGCCTGGTGTCCTTAGAAGAAGAGGGACATTTGGACACCCAGACACAGCACAGGGGAAAGATGATGTGAAGTCACAAACACAGGAGAAGGCCGTGTGAAGATGGAGGCAGAGACAAAGTGATGCGTGTGTAAATCAAAGCATGCCAAGGATTGCTGGCAACCACCAGGAGCAAGAAGAGACAAAGAAGGATTCTCCCCTAGGGGCTTCAGAAAGAGCAGGGCCCTGCCAACACCTTGCTTTCAGACTTTTAGTCTCTAGAACTTCCAGCAAATAAGTTTCTGTTGTTTTCAAGTCGCCCAGTCTGTGGTACTTTGTTATGGCATCCCTGGGATACTAATACAGAGTGTATACGTCACATGAAACGTGAATTTGTGCCATCCCATCTGTAAAGCACTACCCAGTTAGGACCTGATGAAAAATGTTTCACAAAAGTGAGAGATCCAAGCCCAATACGAGTGAGGTTTAAGTTAATATGTACTAGGTAGCTAATACTTTTAAATTAAATGTAATTCCACCACCCAGATGACCAAAATGTTTCCTGCTGCAGACAAGATGAACATTTTGTTAAATTCCTTATTTATCATTTTCCTTTAATTCCGGGCATTATCAAATCAGTCACTGCTGCTATCACTGAGTCATGACAGTTCCACAGAATGCGACTTTTAAAATTCACTCATTGTAAGGACAAACAAACCTTTTGGTTAGAATTAAATTTAATATTCTCTCTTTTCTGAATGAGAGGCTTTATTTTGACAAAAATCATGCTACACCAAGTTAAATTTCTTAAAATGAGATCTCAACACGGTGTAATACATCAGAGCACTAAGAACACTTTGCAACCTGCTGAATACAATTAAAGATTCAGAGAAACTACGTAAAGGAAGGAGGGATGCTTTCTATAACGAAGTAGGAGGTAATTTAAAAACACACTTATAAGAAAAACAAATCCTAATCACCAAAATACATGGCATTGTTTTTTATGGTACCCATGTGAAAACGTTTAAAGCTGTCAAGATATGTTAGAAGTTTGCAGGAAATGAGCCCATAGTAAGTCTCAAACAGTGTACATTCTTTCCCATTGTTAATTTCCTTCCATGCCAAGGGCATTTCAGCATCTGTAGTTTCTGAGGATGTGAAAATGAATTTATAGCAACATCTGTTGTATCTGATGTGCCGTTTCCCAGAAAACCTTGAACTGTGGATAGGTATAAGGCCAATGGACTTGGCACAAATTCCTACAAACACATCAGCAGGCACCATCATGGTTACTTCTTTGAAAACCACATATATCATCCGAGCCACCTCTTGGGACATAATAAAGGCCTCACCACTGCAGTAATCTGGGTAATACTTTTCTGGGTACTCACTAAGAGGGACAAATTCTTGACTGTTAGGGTCTCTGTTGGGTGAATCCTGATGGATAACTCTTCCTACATAGACATCTTCAAGGTGTTCTTTCAGGTTGAGAAGATAGTCTACCAAGCTTGGTAAATTAACAAACATCTCCTCATCAACCTTCAGAATGAACAGGGCATTAGGACAGAAAGTCACAGCCCACTGCGTCATTGTGATGATCTTCAGAGTTTCATTCTCAGCACTGTCCAAGAAGAGTCCTTCAATGATATCATTATTCTTATGGGACTCTTTGTCTATCTCTTGCTGAGTAGTTACCAAAACAGGCATTCCCAAAGCAAAAAGAGTGAGAATGGGGTGCCCTCCAACGCTGGTCACGTTACCCCAGGTTCTCCTGATGAGGTCCCGCCTTGTTCCATTTCCTGAGCTACTGAAGATAAGAGAGAGCAAAAATATGTTCTTCCCTTTACACACCTCCGATGGGCTCAGGATATAATATTTGGAAAGATTACTTCTTACAGGATCCATGTTCAATTTCCTTGCCTTATCCTTAATTTCAAGAACCTTTATATCTACATAAGGCAAAGCATGCAGAAAATATTCTTCCACAAAATCAGCCCCAAAAAGCAAGGCATGAAATAGGATGACATTAAACAGAATGAAACACCACTGGTGAGTCCGAAGTCTGCAGAACATCACCTAAATGGGAAAAGAATACATGTTCATTCAAGCTTCATCTCCATTTCTGTTTTTGCCCCTACCAAACACTACATGTACCTCTTATAGCACTTAGTGGTACATCATTTTAAGTGTTTATTATTATTACTATTATTATTTTCTCCCCAGAGCCTCAGCACATATCCTAGTTGTAAGTCATTCTAGTTCTTCTATGTGGGATGCTGCCACAGCATGGCTTGATGAGCAGTGTGTAAGTCCACGCCCAGGATCCCAACCGGCCAAGCCCAGGCCACTGAAGCAGAGTGCATGAACTTAACCACTTGGCCACAGGGCCAGCCCCTCATTATTACTTTTGTTACCTGTCTCTCCCACTAGATCATGGCCTCCTGCCTTTCTCTTCTCCAGTGCTGCTGTCCAGCACTCAGCACAAAGTAGAAACTAAATAAAATGTTAGTTGGTTGTTTTCTGTCTTGTTTGGATAAAAGCCTATTTACTATAAACAAGGCCAGTGTTAGACACTGAGGAAGCAAAGAAGAACCAGACACAGACACATGGATATAAAGTAACAAGCAGCAGCATCCTGCTAAAAGCCTACAGGAAAATATATGATGTTCTTTCTGGAACTGAAGCACTTGGATCAGTTTCTTCTCTGATTACAAAGGTCAAGGGCTATTTTTCAATGACGTGGTTGTTTTTGTTGGACACTGCACAATGGCCACTATCAAACATTTACATTCTTCTAGTATGACTTTTCAATTTAATCTAATACTGAATTCTAACATTGTCTGTTTCAACAATGTCCCCTAATCCATCTGACATATCTGTCAATATGGGCAGATTCCTGCTATCTGCATAGCACCCCTTCAGAGATCTAGGAGGGACCTGTGCCAAGCTTACTCCATCTCATCAAAGGATATGGAAACTTTCCATCTGGAAGAGCATATGCAGTATTGTAATGTAACAGAGCCAGGGGACATTAAAGGAATTAAATCTTTATTCACTGGAGCTTCAATCAACAAAGCCTTCCATAATAATAGTTACCTCTTGTTGAGCATTTGCCACGGGCCAGGTGCTGTGCTAAGCACTTTTCATGCCTTAACCCATTTAGCCCTGGTACTATCCCTTTCAGACAGGTAATCTTCAAAATTAAGCTGAGCATTCAAAAGGTTGAGTAATTTGCCGAAGATCATTCAGTGGGTAAGGGAGTGGGGTAAGGCCATGATTTGAACTCAAGTCTGTTAGATTCCAAAGCTCACTCTTAATCAGTATAGAATCCTGACTCCCATCTTTTACTTTTCCACATCTATTGAATAGGAAAAAAACAAAGAGCAAAACAAACGCCTGCAATTATAATCTGAACTTCTTTCTATTTTCTCAGCGCCGATGATTTGCACACAGAAGAAACTTCAGCCTCCTCAAAGCCTATTTTAATAGATAGCAAATGCTTCAAAGATTATAAGAAACTTACCGGCATGTTGTCTGTGAACAATTTCAGGGCTTTGGAAATTATTGAGTCCAGATGCCAAATGATGCCCAAATGTATTTCAGTATCACTCAGTCTAACGGCGCTTGAAGTAAAGTACTTTGTGCCTGAGACTTTAAGGATAAGGTTTCTTGCCAATCAACCTGAGCTTTTGTCCCAGAATACCTGCTGGCTCCATAGGAGAGCAAGGGCTGATCGATCATGTTACAGCTAGAGTGAATCCAGAACGAAGAATAGAAAAAGCAAACCTCTTTAAATGCTTCTTACCTTGTGTGCCTCTTGAAACTGACCCCTTGTCTTTATGTTGAGTTCCTGGTGAAGCATGCTTGGGAGTTGAAAGAACAGTTAACCCACATCACCTCTCCACAGCATCATCACACAAGGAGTGCATCTCAAGAACCAAATCAGTGGAGTATTTCCTGCTCCCGGGTACCTGCACATGCAAGAAATGTACTAAATATCAAGGAATACTTGTCATCCTAGTGGGTGCATTTTTTCTACCCAAGGAAACATCATATGGTGAGATTTGGTGTCCCATTGGGAAGGATTTTGAATTCCTCATATAAGCTATTCCAAGAACTTTACTAAATCAATTATATGTTGTCTAAACTACCTCTCCCAGGCAACTTTATCTCAAAATAGAAAATAACATGTAGTCCATTTTAGCCTGAATTGAAGAATCTAAGCATTTGATGTTTGCCATTTTCCCAGTGCATGTATGTATAGGAATTGTCCCAAACATCGTTTATACCAGCAAGTTTATTTTAAGAAAAGAAAGAACATCCAGGATATTTTCACGTTCCTGTCACGTAAGCAGTTGTACTGAACACTCTGATCTCATGCCAGGCTATATTTTATATTTTTCTTTTCATATGTTGATCTTTCTACCTGCTACTCAAAGCAATTTTTGTAATTATTTGGCTAGGAATAACTCATTATGTTTAAAGTTGGCTGTTTTCTCAACAATCATCACGCAATCTTGGAGATTTTTACAAAGTGGCAAATCTAACCTAAAAAAATATTCAAATGAAAAGGAATTTTTTACATATATTAAATTTAACAATTATTTAACACGTCTTGTATTTAATTAAACACAAATTCTATTTTGCAATTTTCTTTTCATTTTTTATAGCTATAAATTTTGCTCCTGGATCTCCTCTGGGCTTAAACTTAGACAATTTGCTTTCGTTGCCCATCAGAGGTTCAGATAATATTTTCTCTGGGGCAATTCCATCTGGAATTTTCAGTTTGATTCATCAAACTTCTACCATTCTAGGGTTGAGACTGTTTGCAACAAATAGACAGCGGGGCTTGGTTTTCTTGATTACCTTAGTACTGTCTTCTCTTTCATAGAGGTTTTCTGATCTGTGTATCCATATCTTCCTGAATTTTCTCATAATGTTGTCATCAGTCACTCTCTGGCTTAGAAGTCTACAGAGGCTTCCTATTGCCTACCAAATCAAATTCGCTCTCTTGAGACCTTTCAGTTCACCATACTTGGCTTCCATCATAAAGAGGAAACTTATTATTTCACGTGTTTCAAGTATCCTAGATGTACTCAGGACGCTTGGAGGCTTGGCTGTGTTCTACAACTAAATGGATATGAGACTGTCTTATTGTCTATATTATGTGTTCTGTCTATATCATTGGGCAGGGCTGTCCAATATGGTAGCCATTAGCCATATGTGGCTGTTTAAATTTAAATTAGTTAAAATTAAATAAAATGAATGTTTTATTTCCTCAGTCACATTAGGCACTTTTCAAGTGTTCAATAACCATAAGAGGCTAATGGCTGCCGTATTGGACTGCATAGATAGAGAACATCATTGCTGAAAGTCCTATTGGACAGTGGTGGTACAAGATGCCTGTGAGTATATGTGCATGTAGTTTACAAGCCCTTACAGAAAAACAAGGGTAACATGCTTTAACGGGAGCCTGAGTTGAAATCCTGTGATAGCCAGTTACTACGACCTTCGTCAAGAGGCTTAAACCTCTTTTGACCTCGGTTTCCTCATCTCTAAAAATGGAGCTAATAATAGTAACACCTGTGTAGAGTTACTGTGGGAACTGAGTGCCACAACACAAAGTGATTACAAGAGTGCCTGGCACATAGGAAGCACAGTTTTACTCCTTGACGCTAACAGGTTTCTATGTTTCATCTCCTTCAGTACTCAGAAAGATCAGATGAGGAGGGTACTGTAAGTGCTATGCAGATGAGGAAAATAAAGCCAAAGAGGTTAAGTAACCGTTGGCGCAGCCAGAGGGCAAGAGCTTGGATTCAAATCTAGATCACCTGACTCCCTTCTTTCGCTCACCAAAACTCTCACTTTGCTGTATTTTTCTCTTTAGCATTTGCTAAGGCTTGCATCAACCTTGCTCAGTTATTTGTTTGTTTATCTGTCTGCCTTCCCCACTAGGATGTAAGCCCCAGGCGGTCAGGAATTTTTCTGGTTTTGTTCACTAACCCTATCCTCCCCAACCGTGTTTGGGACATCACAAGCGCTCAATGGGTGGTTTGATTTTGGACACACCTTAACTTCTCCATAAATGAAGATAACAAGAAAAAGTGGGGCACAGTTGGTTCAAGATCAGATTACATGAGAGACACAAAGGCGCTGGACAAACTCCAAACTGCAGCTCCGAAGTAAGCAGCGGTCCAGGCTCCACAGGTCTGAGCTGTCCTGCGCATGCTCCGCCTCGCTCTACGCTCCTCGGCCCGCCCACTCCCCCCGACCCGAGGCGGGGGCCGGAAGTGCGTCCGCGTCCGCTGGGCGCCGCAGGCGGAGGGGCGCGCGGAGATGACGCAGACAGCACCGGAAGCCGCTCCCCAGTGAGGTTGCGGACCCGGAGCGGCGGCTGCAGGTCCAGGTCTGTGTGTGAGGCGGGGCCGGGTCGGGTTGGGGCTTCTCTGTCGCCCACGCCTCTGCTGACCCGCCGCGTCTTGGGCTGTTTGTCTTTCTCTCCTTGCAGGCGCCATGGCTGCCGAGCGGACCCGGCCGCTGCGAGGCTCTGGCGGCCCGAGCGCGCCTAGTCGGTGTGAGCCCGGCGCGAGGTCCCGGGCCCCGGGGCGCTCGCTCAGGTCAGTGCCGCGCGGAACATGGCTCCGGGAGCAGGGGACCTGGGAGCAACGAACGGGGTGAAGGGATCTGGAGTTGGCTGAGAGCTGGGAAAATTGAGTGTCGGAGTGAGTGCCTCAGTTTCCCTAGCTGCGAAATGAGTTAAGAGCGATGTGCCAGGGCTGCCATACGTTTGAAAGATACTGCAGTGTGGAGAGGTGGTTACTGAAATACAGAGCGTTGTACTGATGTGAGGGACTGCGCCGCAGTTGTGGGTGTGCCCCGGAAACAGGTGTGTGTGAGGGGTGCTGCTTGAAATAAAGATAATATTAGTGCTAAATAGTAGCGATAACTGGCATTTCTTGTTGGCGTCCATTGTGTCGAGTACCGTGCTAAACGCTTTACGTGTATTGTCCTATTTAATCCCCACAAAAACCTCTGTTCGTGGTTACATTTTACAGGTGAGGAAACTGGGCTTGAGATAGGTGAAGGGGTTTGTCCAGGGTCCCCAGCAACAGGTGGAGTTGCAGAGCCCGTATTTTATAAACACTGTTTGTATTCTTTCAAAGCTGTTTTTATTCATCTTAAGACTAAAGGAGTTTTTAAAAATAGATAGTATATTCATGTGGTTTTAAACTCAAAAAGGGACTCCTCATCCCTGTTGCTCAGCTCTCCAGTTTTTTTCTGGAGGCAACCAGCGTTGCCAGCTTCTTGAATATCCAAAAGATATTTTATGCCTATGTAAGTTTATATACGTTTTCAAAGCCTTTGTACTCTAATTGCTAATTATGCTTGATAAGAAAAGAGAGGGAAGATTAAGTCTCCTCCCCAACAACAGATGTTTACTTTCAGTCTTGACTAGGCTGAGTCCTGGTGGAAGAGAGGACAACTCATTCATGATTATTTTATCCAGAATGGCGTATCTCTAATACGACCTAGGGGTAAAGGTTTTGTTTCATTTTGGGAAGCTGGGGGCTGGGCAAGATGTTAAATATGCTGCTTCCTATGGGCCCCTGGGAAAGTCGCTCCACTTCTTGGGCCATAAATTTCCTCATTTATTAGTTAAGGGCAGTAGTACTGATACTTTCCATGAGGTTATGAAAATCGAATGAGGTAATGTCTGTAAGCAGTACTTTAGTCTTTTAAATGAGTACAAATAATGAGAGTTGCCTAAGGGAACATAGGGAGTTAATGGCAGAACCAGAGACCAAATCCAGGTCTGCCATCTCCCATTTTAGGACTCTTGTCATCACACCACCCATTTCAGAGCTTTGTAATTGTTAATATTGAGGGCAGAAAGACAAGTTTAATGTTTAGTCTGCGTGGGGAAAAAAAGGGCAAGACAGCATGGAGTGTGGATAGAGTGGAGAGAAAAATACACCTAGTGGGAAATTATGGCCTCAAGTCAATAACTTCCCCTAATTATAAAATTAAGCTCCCAGTGAGTTTTAGCCCTTAAATTTTTCTTCCATATATTTTAAGCCATTTTCAAGAAACTATGATAAGATCATAGAGTTGAAAGCAATAGTAGTGGTCATGTCCATTCCAGCCTCAGGGCCACTAAAAGCTTCCCTGCCATGTATTCATAGTAATAAAACTAGCAAAAAGTACCATTTGAGTTACCCTAGACGGGCTCTGTGCTAAGCATGTCCTTGCTCTGTTTCTGATTCTCACAACTCTCAAGGTGAATGATAGCTTCCATTTTACAGATGACAAAACTGAAAATTAGTAGTTGAACATGCCCATGATCACATAGGAAGTGGCTGAATCAGTAAAAGATTTGACTGACTCCAAAGCATTTTTATTTATCCCATTTTGCTTCTCTACCCAACTGTCCTTGACTGTTCCCAGTAATGGGAAGTTCACCACTCTGGAGGCAGCTGTTCCATTATTGGAAAGCTCTGATGATTTAAAAGCTCCTCCTTGTGTTGAATTGAAATCTCACTTCCTGAAGCTTTCCCCTTGGGGCTTTGTGCTGCCAGTACATGGTATTCCTAGAGGCTCTCCAAGAGAGTTCAGTTTAGACCTGTGACCTTAAGAAAGTTCCTTCCAAAGTTCATTTTTTAGAGAAGTAAAAAGTACATTCTGCAGAGGCAATGGGGCCTGCTTTATTAAAAAAAAAAAGATGCCTTTATCATGACTGTCAGAGATGAAGAACTGGAAAACAGCCTCTTGTAAGGGGTTCACTAGCTTAAAGGGCAATCTCTAATGTAAGAGCTGGAAAAAAAATTCGTGTTAGGAGAATAAATAAATCTCAGAAATGGCTGGGTTTTTAAAGGTACTCAGTGGAAAGCTTGTCCCATAATCTTGTCATGAGCACGTTAATTTGGCAAGATATAGATGTCTCTTAGTTATTTGTGAATGATGAGAACGTGATAATGTATTCATGGGTATTTTAAATTTGTCTTGTGGCCATTTAAATACTAATTCAGCATACATAAATGTAAGCATTCCTGCGATGAATGTGTGGAATACTTTGTGTGCATAGGTGTAAGTGTGATAGAGGAAGCCCCTTGCACTTTTTCACTATGAAAAATGATTCCTGGGCAGATGGTTTGGTGTAGTTTTTAATTGGCCAGTATTAATTAATTAGCTGCTGTGATGGTATATGAATGTCCACAGAAAAGGGTTTTTTTTTCTTGCTGTGAATTTTTTTTAAAGTAAAAGTTTTCTAGAAATGTTATAGAAAGAAGGTTGTTTGGATTCAGAGGAAGGAGGAGGCTTGTTATCTTGTGTTAAATTGATAAAACTTTTGGTGAACTGATTATTTTTTGGCAGCCAAGTAAATCCTCAAATTAATAAGTCCTACCTAGCCCACACCTTGAGGCTTCAGGGTATTAAAGTCCATTCACTGTTCCAAAAACCAAAACTGTTAGACAGCAGGTGATGTGAATAGAAAAGTTTGGTTGCTTCTCCTGCGTTTGTCTGATAACATTCTTGCCAAATTTGATACTGGGAAATTAATGAAATGATTTTTACTCACCTTTCATTAACAAAGTTGGAAGATGCGATCTGGCTTTTTGTTTAGACTTGATCTAGGTGACCCATATGAGAAGGAATTTATTTTCCTCGTCCACATTAATTTGGACATAAATTTTTAAAATTAGTATGACGGTCTGGTGGGAAACTAAGTGATCAGTTTAGAGGCAAGTTTTTTCTTTTTTAAATCATAGAAATGTTTAAACATATGAAAATAGAATAAGAAACCTCCGTGTACTCGTCACCCAGCATTAATATCTGTCAACATATGGCCAGTCTTGGGAAAGATGATTTTTATTGGTTTGCTTTATTTTTTGTTTCTTTCCATTAGTTTAGTCCCCAGTGTTAAGAGTGAGTTGACACCTTACCACAGTATGTAATGGTGGATAATTGTAAATGTTTTTTTGGTTCCAGTTAGCCCTGGAGCACTTTGTCATTCTCCTAAAGGAGAAGGTGTTATAATCAGATAGGCACAGTGCCTCCAGATTTTATCACCAGGCTATAATCCCCTGATTGTAGCTGTCTTCAGAGAGAAACAGCTTGGTGTGGTTGGAAGAGTACTGATCTTGAGAGCACTGGCCTCCAGTCTCTTTGCTGCTATTTTAATAGCTCTGTTGACTTTAGGCAAATCACTTGCCTTCTCTGACTTGTAACTTCCTCATCTGCAAAGTAGAGATGATGATACCTGGTTTTTGGCGTTTCGTAAACATCAGGATTACTAATTTGACTTATTTGTGCAGGCTTCAGGCCCCTCATTGCTCTCTGGGGCACATGGTTAAGAGTTGTCACCAGCTCATTATGAGGCTTATAAAAACAGACTGTGTAAAGCCAAATAAGGCTTTGGTAATTCATGTTCTAACAGGCAGTGCCGTAAAGGAAGTGGAAGAACCAGAATACCTGAGCCACATAATTTATTACATCTACTTATTTTTCTTCCCCAAATCCTTTTGCCTGAACATCTATTGCAAAAGCCAGTAGTCAGCTCTGTAATTTTGGTAACAGGTCACATTGTTCCTAGTATGATAACTTATGTCTCAGGTTACTGCTCAGGAGACTTGCTTTCTGATTGTCACATCCTGGAGCTTATTTTTGTGTTTTATTGTCCAAATAGAATGTATTAAGTAAATCATGTTTTGATAGTTCTGATGGGGGCGGGGGTATATTGTACAGAATATACTGTTTCATAAAGAATGAATACTTTGTAAGTCTTTTACTGTGAAGATGCATGTAGCATGTGCTAGACTTCAAAAGGAGCAATTCACACACACCAACATAAGTTTTATTGACATGTTTTCAGAGGTCGTGATTTGTTAAAGTATGTTTTCTCGAATGTATTTTCTTTTGTGTGCATGGAACATTTTCAGATAAACATAGTGTGTTAACTGTAAAGTTGTGATGTAGTAACTAAGCATAAAATTGTAATGCCAAGTTTTTTACACTAATTTTTAATACTTCGTTTATTAGCAGTCTTGCTTGAACGGTCTTTTTGAGCAGAACTAATACAATATTTTGATGTGCCACAGGTAAATTTTTCCATAACCTTATGGAGAGAAAGGACTTTGAGACATGGCTTGATAACATTTCTGTTACATTTCTTTCTCTGACGGACTTGCAGAAAAATGAAACTCTGGATCACCTGATTAGTCTGAGTGGGGCAGTCCAGCTCAGGCATCTCTCCAATAACCTGGAGACTCTCCTCAAGCGGGACTTCCTCAAACTCCTTCCCCTGGAGCTCAGTTTTTATTTGTTAAAATGGCTCGATCCTCAGACTTTACTCACATGCTGCCTCGTCTCTAAACAGTGGAATAAGGTGATAAGTGCCTGTACAGAGGTATGGCAGACTGCGTGTAAAAATTTGGGCTGGCAGATAGACGATTCTCTTCAGGACGCTTTGCACTGGAAGAAGGTTTATTTGAAGGCTATTTTGAGAATGAAGCAATTGGAGGACCATGAAGCCTTTGAGACCTCATCATTAATTGGACACAGTGCCAGAGTGTATGCACTTTACTACAAAGACGGACTTCTCTGTACAGGTAAGAGACCCTGGAATTGTTTTTTTGATTTTTGCATTTTGTAGGGCGTATTCTTACACATAGAACAAGCTATTCCTTAGGCTTGAGAATGGCAAGTATTAATTATATGAGATATCTATAATGGCATCCCCCCTCATCCTCTTTCCTTCTAGAGAAGACAATCATTTTTATAAAATTTTACAAAAAGAAAATTCCGGACTTTTTTTTTTTTTTTGAGGAAGATTAGCCCTGAGCTAACATCTGCTGCCAATCCTCCTCTCTTTGCTGAGAAAGATTGGCCCTGAGCTAACATCTGTGCCCATCTTCCTCCACTTTATATGTGGGACACCTGCCACAGCATGGCTTACCAAGCGGTGCCATGTCCGCATCTGGGATCCAAACAGGTGAACCCTGGGCCACTGAAGGGGAATGTGCAAACTTAACGGCTGCGCCACTGGGCCGGCCCCCCGAGGTGTTCTTTTAAACGTGATGTGAATCGGAAAGCTGTAACTACTTTGGTGCGTTTCTTCCATGTTCATCCTCCACATTGGTTAACTTTTTTTTCTCTCAGCAGTGATTTTTGGGGACAAAGCAGTGGAAAAGTTGGTGGCTAGTCCTAGCAAACGGTTAGATCATCTTGCAAGAAGTACTTAACCTGTGTTTGTTTCCTTGTCTATAAAATATGGGAAGGGAGATGTGTGTTTCTTGTTTTAAAATCCTGTGGGTCTAAGAAGAATTAGAAGTTAAGCGTTTGGGCATGGGAACAAAGACAGCTGAATATTTTTAAACTAGGCAATTAGGTAACTTTATATAACAAACAATCATTGAAATTTAGAATTATGTGTATCTTCCAATTATAATGGGCATGTGTAATCAGTGCCCACATTGTAGACAATATATTTTGATAGGCAAATAATTCTCAGGCAATGTTTAGAATGGCTCTAGCAGTTCTTGTCAGTGATCCCAATGCCTGTCACTTCCATTGTATGTAATAAAAAGGGGTACTTGGTGTTCTTTCTTCATCCAAGATAATTTCTTTTTTCCCTCCGGTTTTATTGAGAAATACTTGACATTTGTCCCTGTATAAGTTTAAGGCATACAGCATGATGGGTTTGATTTGCATATATTGTGAAATGATTACCACAATAGGTTCAGCTCACATCCATCTTCTCATATAGATACAATAAATAGAAAAAGAAAAAAAGGAAAGAAATTTTTTTCTTGTGATGAGAACTCAGGATTTACTCTCTTAACTTTCCTCTGTATCATACAACAGTGTTAGCTGTAGTCATCATGTTGTACATTACATCCTTAGTATTTACTTATCTTCTAATTGGAAGGAAGTTTGTACCTTTTGACCACCTTCCTCCAGTCCTCTCTCCCCACCTCTGGTAACCACAAATCTGATCTCTTTTTCTGTGAGTTTTTTTTTTTTTTAAGAGTCCATGTATAGATGAGATTGTACAGTATTTGTCTTTCTCTGTCTGACATATTTCACTTAGTGTAATGCCTTCAGAGTCTATCTCTGTTGTCACAAGCAGTAGGATTTCCTCATTTTTTATGGCCGAATAATACTCCGTTGTGTGTATATATATATATATATATATATATATACCACAACTTCTTTATTCATCCATTTTTGGACACTTAGGTTGTTTCCATTTTTTGGCTATTATAAATAATGCTGCTATAAACATGGGGATGTGGATAACTTTTTGAGTTAGTGTTTTCCTTTCCTTTGGATATATTCCCAGAAGTGGAATTGCTGGATCGTATGGAAGTTCTATTTTTATTTTATTGTATTTTATTCTTTTGGTGTAGAAGATTGGCCCTGAGCTAACATCTGTTGCCAGTCTTTGTCTTTTTTGCTTGAGGAAGATTGTCACTGAGCTAACATCTGTGCCAGTCTTCCTCTATTTTGTGTATGGGATGACTCCACATCATGGCTTGATGAGCAGTGTGTAGGTCCGCACCTGGGATCCAAACCTGCAAAACCCCAGCCACTGAAGCAGAGTGCACAAACTTAACCACTGGGCCACCAGGCTGGCCGCCTATTTTTAATTTTTTGATGACCCTTCATGCTGTTTTTCATAGTGGCTGTACCAATTTACAATCCCATCAGTAGTACACAATGATTCTCTTTTCTCCACATCCACGCCAGCATTTGTTATCTTTTGTCTTTTTGTGTGTGTGTCAGGAAGATTCGCCCTGAGCTAACGTCTGTGCCAGTCTTCCTCTACTTTGTATGTGGGATGCCTCCACAGTGTGGCTGATGAGTAGAGTAGGTCTGCACCCGGACTCCGTGTGCCTGGGCCACTGAAGCAGAGCACGCGAAAGTTTAACCACTTAGCCATGGGGCCAGCCCCCTATCTCTTGTCTTTTTGATGATGGCCATTCTGATAGGTGTGGGGTAATATCTCATAGTGGTTTTAATTTGCATTTCTGTGATGATTAGTGATGTTGAGCACCTTTTCATGTACCTGTTGGCCTTTCGTACATTTTCTTTAGAGGTCCTTTTGCCTATTTTTTATTTGAGTTTTTTTGCTCTTGAGTTGTGTGAATTCTTTATGTATTTTGGATATTAACCCCTTATCAGATGTATCGTTTGCAAATGTATCATAAAAGATTATTGTTTCCCATTCCATAAGTTTTCTTTTCACTTTGTTGATGGTTTCTTTTGCTGTACAGAAGCTCCTTAGTTTGATGTAGTCTCACTTGTTAGTTTTTTATTTTGTTGCTTGTGCTTTAGGTGCCATATCCAAAAAATCATTACCAAGCCCCTCGTCAGGGAGCTTTATTCCTAGGTTTCCTTCTAGGAGTTTCATGGTCTCAGGTCTTACATTTAAGTCTTTAATTCGTTTTGAGTTAATTTTTGTGAATGGTATAAGATATGGGTCCAGTCTCATTCTTCTACATGTGAATATCCCGTTATCCCAGCACTGTTTATTGAAGAGACTATCTTTTCTCCATCAGGTATTCTTGACTCCCTTGTCCAATATTAGTTGACTGCATATGCTTGGATTTATTTCTTGGATCTTAATTCTATTCCATTGGTCTGTTTGTCTCTTTTTATGCCAGTACCATACTGTTTTGATGACTGTAGCTTTATAGTATAGCTTGAAATCAGGAATTGTGATGCCTCCTGCTTTGTTTGTCTTTCTCAGGATTTCTTTGTCTGTTCAGGGTCTTTTGTGGTTTCGTATTAACTTTTGGAGTGTTTTTTCTACTTCTGTAAAAAAATGCCGTTGGAATTTGAATAGGGATTGCATTGAATCTCTAGGTGGCTTTTGGTACTATTGACATGTTAACAATATTAATTCTTCTAGTCCATGAACATGAGATACCTTTCCATTTATTTATGTCTTCTGTTCCTTCACGTATAGTAGTTTTCAGAGTAGAGATCTTTCACTTCCTTGAATTTATTCCTAAGTATTTTATTGTTTTTGATGCTATTATAAATGGGATCAATTTCTTTATATCTTTTTCAGAAAATTCATTCAAGATAATTCCTGATAAACATTTGGGTATTACCTAAACTACATGGTTGCCATTTTTAATAGTATATATTGCTCCTTTATGTAAATATATCATTATTTAACCATTTCTATGTTGGTGCGTGTTCAAGTTGTTTCTATTTTTATGAATATTTTTGTTTGCATAATATCTTTCCTTGAATTATTTATTTGAGGCAGAAGCTTCAAAGTGGAACCCCCAGATCCGGAAACAAATGATTTTATAGCACCTCTTAGTGTCCTTTCCAGATAGATTGAATTGATGCCATGCCCACAGCAAAGTCTTAAGTAACCTGCTTCTCCTCAGAGTCCCACCAGACTCAATTTTAATTTTTTTTTTAGATTGGCATCTGAGTTAACATCCATTGCCAGTCTTTTTTTTCCCTTCTCCCTAAAGCCCCCCAGTACATAGTTCTATATTCTAGTTGTCGGTCCTTCTGGTTGTGCTGTGTGGGACACCATCTCAGCATGACCTGATAAGCGGCGCCATGTCTGCACCCAGGATCCGAACCAGTGAACCCTGGGCCGCCAAAGTGGAGCGTCCAAACTTAACCCCTTGGCCACGGGGCTGGGCCCTCAATTTTCGTTTATTTTTAATAGTTAAGAGATGTATGATTTCTCAAGATTGTTTTAAAATTGCATTTCTTTATTCATTGAAGGTGTACATTTTCTCGTGTGGTAATAAATTCTCTGAAATGCTAGACAGTTTGTCAATTTTATAAATGTTAAATTTAAGGCATTTCATGGTTTTGTTTGTCATCCTGAAGTTACCCATGCTTACATTATTTTCCTTGTCCCATACTGTACTGCTGATTATTGGAACAGCATCGTCTCTTCTTCCATACTTTGATGTACTTTTCCAGTTGCAGTGATGGCTTTTCCGTGTCCTTTCACTTCATGGTCAGTGGCGCGTATTTTTTAAAGATTAAGATGCAGTATTGCCCTTGAGCTTGGTGCTCATTTGCACTTAGGTAAATACTGGCAGTTGACTCATTTTTAGAACCAGCTCTAGCTTTTTTTCTTTCTTCTTAATTTCTCATCAAACTTTACTTTTGAAATGCACTAAGACCTCAGTTACTTGGAGCAGAAGTGAATGGAACACATTCATTGAATTCTTTAACTGAAAAGTTACTATCTACAGTAACTGTGAACCCAACCCTGTATTTTAAGATTATTCTCTAGTTGGGTCTGTATGTTCTTTTATTTTTATTCTGGTTACATTCATCTGGTGTGCATATTGAAAATTAAACTCTCTCTAATGAAAATGACCCAAAGCATTAGTTTAATTTTTCTAACAGCATCCCTGGGACTGTTACTAGTGAGAGAAATATTTGCTATAGAATTATACATGTGTTTGTGTCATCTTGTTACCTAAGAGCTTGTGTTTTCACTGTGGTTGAATTGGGAAATTCTGAATTTGGCAGTAAACTTACAGTGACTGTCAGATTAGCCCCTTGAACAAACAGTGAAATAGTATTGCCAAAAAGATTGATGGCTGATGCTAAAAATTAATATGGTATAGGGGCTGGCCCTGTGGCTGTGTGGTTAAGTTCACAGGCTCCACTTCAGCGGCCCAGGGTTTCATCAGTTCGGATCCTGAACACGGACCTAGCACTGCTCATCAAGCCATGCTGAGGTGGCATCCCACATAGCAGAGACAGAAGGACCGACAGCTAGAATATACAACTATGTACTGGGGGGCTTTGTGGAGAAGAAAAAAAACGAGAGATTGGCAACAGATGTTAGCTCAGGTGCCAATCTTTAAAAAATAAAATTAATATGGTATAAACTGAATGAAGTAGTTATCCTTCTGCTTATTTCTGAAATGGTAAGAAAAGAACCTATTGTGCTTTGTGCTGTCCAAGAAATATTTATTTGTAAAATGCCTATTATATGAAAGATGATGTGAGGGCATACATAGATGAATTAGAGCGATTCTTTGGTCAGAAAACACACACACTGGGATCAGGAAGGTAACCTGAATAAGTAGAAGTTTCCACGTGGACTCTGGCTAATCAGAGAACACTTGCGCTTGTAGGGAGGGTGGCTGCTCTCTCACTGTGGTGAGTTATTGCCATGTGGGATTCAGGCTCAGAGCTGTCAGATCTGACTTTTTAAGAGAAGCCTCAAATCGAGATTTTTGTGAAATATCCTGGTTTTTTTAAGAGTGATTTTTAAGTATTATTCACAATTTAAAAAATATCATGTTTGAGTCATATTAACCTGTCAGCTGCTGTATCATGACCTCTGGCTTGTAGTCAAATAAGAAAAACAAGAGCTATGAAAGAGATGTGATCAGCTGATGTAGTTGAATGGTATGAGAAAAAAATCGTATAGTTGTTCAGAGGAAGAAGTGATTTCTTCCATTTGGGAAACTTGAGCAGTATTTATGTTGAGTCTTGAAGAGTGGATGGAGTTTGGAGAGATGAGAGTAAGGGCTTTGCAGCAGGAAGATCAGCATTAGCAAAGGTATGGAAAGGGCTCAGCATGGAGCACATAGCAGGAAAATAAAGAAAATTCATTTTAGCTGGATTTTTAGGATGTAAGTAGGGACTCTATAAGAGACTCTTAGGATAAAATCTGAAGAAGTAGACTTGGGCTGTGTTGTGAAAGCCTCAAATGCTGGGAACGTGAGTTTGGACAGTTTTCTATAAGCAGTAAGAAAAAACTATGGAAGATTTCTGAGCAGAAAAGGGGCCGGGATCGGAGCTTTCTTCTTCAAGGAGACCAGTGTTCTTTTTTATTTTTTTAAGATTTTATTTTTCCTTTTTCTCCCAAAGCCCCCGGTACGTAGTTGTGTACTTTTAGTTGTGAGTCCTAGTTGTGGCATGTGGGATGCCGCCTCAGCATGGTTTGACGCGCAGTGCTGTGTCCGCGCCCAGGATTCGAACTGGCGAAACCATGGGCCGCCATAGCAGAGCACGCGAACCTAAGCACTCGGCCACGGGACCGGCCCCAAGACCAGTGTTCTTTATTTCTATCAGACCCAGGTCCTCTTTTTATAACATATTTTACAATATTACCTTAAAGTAAAATTCATAGAAATAACTTAGCTACACATGTTTTTTAAATGAATACAGTCCCTAAACTCTGATCCAAAGGAAAATTATGAGAACAGTAATTTAAAATAATACACATTCAACGTGTAGTTCTCAAGCACAGCTATGCTGGAAGCCAGTACTGCAGTCATGTCTGTGCCTGTATGTGCTGTCATTGTGATCATGACAGCTATAAATGCAGAATGTTGTATTTGTGCCACAGATAGCATCAATGTTGTGATCTTCTTAAATGATGAAAAACTCTTAGTAAAGTTCCCAACAAAGTACATTTTTTCTCAATTTACCTGGTAGTTACACTGATAGAAAATTCAGAATAAACTGTAAATATGCTTTGTAAAACAGGTTCTAGGCTCAGATAACTAAGAATAAGCTTTTCACTTAGTAATATCTGGCAGAACCTTCGAGAATGTCATGCAAAATACTAGACAGTTCTTTTTGTGCACTGTCCCAAGCATTGCAGTATGTTTAGCATCCCTGGCCTCTTCCCAGTAGATGCAGTAGTACCCCCCTACTCCAATCATTGTGAAATTGAAACCACCCCTACAAATTTCTAAAATGTTCCCTTAGGAGATACTCCTTCTATTGACACCCTCTGACATAGACAAATCTAAAGCATCCAAGTTAAAGTATTAGCCTGTTGCAGTTTAGGTAAGGGTAAATAGGTCTAGATTAGGATAGTAAGGATAGAGATTTTAAAAAGGAGCAATTGAATGAAAGAGCAGCTGTTGAAATAGAATTAACAGGATTTGGTAATGGATTGGGTGTGTGGCAAGGAAAAACGGATATTTCAAAAATGGCTGAGGTTTCTAGTTGTGTGTATACCTGGGAAGATGGTACTAGTAACAGGAATAGAAAATAAAGAAATAAATTCAAGAATGTAGATGGAGCTCAGTTTGGGTTGAACTTAAAATCCAGTTGGATGTGTAAGTGGAGATTCCTGCAAATATCTGAAAGTACAGGATGAGAGCTTTGGGGAGTGCTCAGGGCTAGAGAGAGATTTCAGAGTTAGTCACATCACAGCTGTGGCTGTAACAGTGAAAAGGAGATGTAGAGAGGAAAAAGAAAAGAGCCTAGGGTGGACCCTTGAAGAGCACGCCTAGAGAAAGGGGAGAGGTAAAGAAACAGAATGGTGATGAAGAGAGTTTCAAGGAGAATGGAAATTGCCTCTCTTAAAGAGGCTGTGGTAAATGTTTATGCAGTTGGTCAGCAGAGTCAAATGCCTCAGAGAGGCAACTGAGAGCTGAGAATTCTACCAGTTAAATATTTAAACTTGGCTTCGTACGATAGTTTACTCCATTTGGGCTACGGCTCATTTTTCTGTTTGTCTTTGTTACATACCCATCCTTGTAATTTTTTATATCGAACTATTGTTTTCATCCTATTTTCTGAATTGAGAGGGCTTTTTTTTCCCTTTCGTATAGTGAAAAATAATCTACATTTATTTGGTTCCTTTTCATTTCTAGGCTGCGTCAATGATGACCTCTTTGAAAACAGGTTGGGCTAGCCAGTGCAGCAAATGGAAGTCCATAGGGAAGGTTGACACAAAGCCAAAAGGAGCAGAGAATAATGGCTCCTGAAAGCTTAGCAGCTAAGAGTAAACTTGTACTGTAAAATGGAACTCAACTCAGCCTGATTGTTTTCCCATGTTTCTTTAGGGTGTAAACCTGAATGGTGCAATATTTTTCTGTATAAACTAGTTTAAATAATTAGTTTGGATAATCTCTCCCTTTGTTTTAAATCAAATTGTGGTAGAATATACATAACATAAAATTTATCATTTTAATCATTTTTAAGTGTCCAGTTCAGTGCCATTAAGTACATTCACATTGTTGTGCAGACATCACCATCCTTGCGTCTTTACCAAACTGAAACTGTAGTTGTTAAAACACTAACTCCCTATTCCCTCCTCCCTCCAGCCCTTGGCAACTACCATTCTACTTTCTGTCTCTGACTACTCTCTTTACCTCATATGGGTGGAATCATACAGTATTTGTCCTTTTGTGACTGACTTATTTCACTAAGTGCATGTGTCAGAATTTCCTTCCTTTTTAAGGCTAAATAATATTCCATTGTATTTATATACCACATTCTGTTTATCTTCTCTCCTAGTTTTTACCTAGCTTTCCTGCCTCCAATTTTGCCCCCCTTCAAACCGTTCTCCGTGATGCAGCCATAGTGATCTTTCAGAAATGCAAATAAGGTCGTAAACATCCTCCTGACCCAGCTCTCCAGCCTGACTTTGTCACTATTTCCTGGTCATGCTGAACTGCTTTTGTATCAGTGTCCATGTTTAGACAATGCATTTTGACAAGCATTCTAAATAGTTCCTAGGCAGTTTTTAGAATGGTTCCAAGTAGTTCTTTATGAATTGACCCCAGTGTCTATTCACATGTATTTATGTAATATGTAGAGATACTTAGTAGGTATATACCAGCGATTGGTAAACTGCAAACTCAGGGCCAAATCCAGCAGAGTAATTCCAACAGAGACTGTATGGCTCAAAAAGCCTAAAATATTTATGATCTAATCTTGTACTGAAAAAGTTTGGCTGACCTTTGGCATGTACTGTTCCTTTTTGGCGGCCGAGTGGAAGGTAGGGATGGGGTGGTTAGCTTACTCATCCTTTAGATTTCAGCTAGTTAAAACTTGAAAGTTTTTTTAAGCCATGAGATCCCTTCTTCAAACAATCCTAAGACAAAGCCCAGCTTAAAAACAAATGAGAGTATAGTTGAGGAGCCAAGGATGCCATCTCCTAAGGCGTATTTGTGGAACACTAGAGATTCAGGAGCACAGGTGTGAACCAGGGGAGCTTCATCTGAGGCGTTTTCTCCTTTTATCCCCTCCCTGCTTTTGCTGTGGGCTTTTGTACTGCCCACCGCTTACTGTACTGAATTATATTTGCCTGCTTAGCCTTTTTGTCTTCCCAAGTAGACTAAGCGCTGTGTGAGCAGGAGCCCTGCCTGACTCAGAAGTTCTATAAATAAAGGTTGAATGAATGAGACCCCAGTTGAGCACTAGCAGTAAATCAGAACCAAGCTCAGGTAGGACCCGAAATGATTTCTTTCCCTGTTTTAGCCCCCTAGAAATACAGTCACAAAATGTCCAAGCTTAAAGAATATCTCAAACTGCACTGCACCATCTAGTAGCCACTGGCCACATATGGCTTTTGAACACTTGAGCTGTGGCTCGTCCAAAGTGAGATGTGAAATGTGAAATACTCACTGGATTTCAAAGACTTAGAAGATAAACCGTTTCATTGGTAATTTTTTTATGTTGATTACATGTTGAAATGTTAAATTTTTGACATCTTGAGTTAAACTATATTAGATTAGTTTCTTTTTTTTACTTTTTGAAGTAAATAATAGAAAAAATTTTGATTACACATATGTCTTGCCTTATATTTCTGTTGGACAGCACTGTTCTGGATCATTGGTTCTCAAAATATTGCCGATGCATTAGAATCACCTGGCAAGCTTTTAAGATTATTGGCAAGCTTTTAAGATTTTTTGGACCCCACCTCAGAGATTCTAAATTAGACTCTCTGAAGGTAGGGCCCTGCACACGTGTTTTGATAAAGCTCCCCAGATGATTCCAGTGTCTCATATGCCCAGTGAGAACCTCCAGCCAGTCCTGCCCCTCATTTTATAGAGAGGAAACTGAGTCCCTACAAAGTAAAGTGATGCCACACAGAGTCTTCATTTCAGTATGTTCTCATAGGGTTTGTCCAGATTGAATTCACGCTCTACCTCTTTCATAAGTGGTAGCTATTTTTCCATTGTCTGGAACAGTGGCTCTTGACCAACCCCTAAGGGTAGAATTGTAGCTGGCTTGCTTTAGTCATTTCAGCTTTTTGAAAGCTGGTTAATTTGTGCTTTCCTAGGATACTATGTCCTTGTCATAGTGACTTGTCCTCAAAATGTCTTTGTCAGTTCTTACTATTTTTTATTCTAAAGGTAAGTTATGAGACGTGAGTTAATCATTAGGATTTTAAACATAATTCAAGCACAGCCTTGAATTGGCGCCATGATCAGTATAATATTTTCTTCAGAGGCAGAAATAAAATGTACTGTTTTCTACAGAATCTTAAGAGACTTTTACAAGCTCATTTTTGAGTTGTTGTGACTATCTGGGAATAATTTATCCTTGGTTTTCTTAGGGGTTCCTTTACACATTTCAAGATGGCTCAAGAAATTATCAGTTAGCGTTTGCAGAAGTTAACTCATGATCTGAGGCTTATCTTTGGACTTGCCTTAGAGTAGAACATGTTCCAGCAGACTGCTTTACTATTCAACATTCTTTATTTATTCAGGGTTGTTGGGTAATGGACAGGCATGCGTGTACACATGCAGTCATAGTAATACACATCATTTCAAGCTCAAATCAGAGAGCTCATGAGAGTCAAAGATTTATGATATTTTAGAAGTGGAAGCACCAAAGGATGCTTCAGTCTAAGATTCCTCTGTAGCCTGGAAAATTAAGGGAAAAGGACTATACCAAAAAGCTTGCATTCAGTCGCTGTGCCGTTAACACCATTTTGGTGACCCTGAGCAAGTTGTGTTACCCGCTCCATGCTTTGGTTTTTTCAGCTATAAAGTGAGAGTACTAGGCAGGGTGACCGTTAAGTTTCTTCTTTAAGAATACCATGGTTTGGGGATTGATTTTCCTTCATTAGTGTTTGTTTTCTTACTAACCTCCCTGTTTTTCTCTTGAAGGGTCAGATGACTTGTCTGCAAAACTGTGGGATGTGAGCACAGGGCAGTGCGTTTATGGCATCCAGACCCACACTTGTGCAGCTGTGAAGTTTGATGAGCAGAAGCTTGTGACAGGCTCCTTTGACAACACTGTGGCCTGCTGGGAATGGAGTTCTGGAAGCAGGACCCAGCACTTCCGGGGGCACACAGGGGCGGGTGGGTTGCCCTTTTTCAAGGGTTTCTGGACTTAGTTTAACCTTGTGCCTTGAAGCCAAAAGTCAAGAATGTGATTCTCTTTTTTGTTTTGTTTTATAACTTAACCTGCCTTTCTTATCTATTCTTTCTCAGTCACGGCAGTTAATCCCTTTATTCAAGTTCTTATTTGGAATTTTTTCCCTAATTTTGCTTTTCTTTGGCCCATTTAAAAACTCTTCTCTCCTATTTCATTTTTATGCTGTTGGACAGTCAGTCCCCTTTGCTTTTATCAGATTCCATACTTCAAATTGACTAAGTCCTACACTTGTAAATTCTGTCTACTTCATTTGTAGAATTAAGGCTGAAAATCCTTTGGAGTGACAGTGGTTTCCAGATTGTGTGATCTACACATATTCTGTCAAATTGGAGCTTGATTGACAATTGTTAAAACAAGCTACTGCCTAGAGATAAGATGAAAGAAACAGATCCCTGAAGATTTCCTAATAATTTTACAGCAGGCTTGGTTTGCAAAAACTCGTCCTTTGAATATAACCTCAAGACCTGCTCTCGCCCTCTGCTGCACTGTATTTTGGGGCTTTGTGCAGAAAGCATGCTGAGCTGTTCCCCAGCCTCTTGTGCAGCAGCTCCCTTCTTCCTTTTGCCCATTTACCCACCGCATTAGCCCCTGACAGACACCATCTGTGCTCTTAAGCCTCGCATTTTATGAGTGGCCTTCCTGGACTCCCTCAACAGGTTGGTCTCTCTGCTGTAGGTTTCCCAGTAACCTGCATTTCTGTCCTAACTCTCATCGTACAAGTAAGTATGATCATCTCATGATTTCCCCACCAGGCTGTAAGCTCCAAAGCACAGGGAGCTTGCCTGTCTTGTTCACTCTTAGGTCCTGAGTTCCTTGCACTGTACCTGGTACTCAGTAATTCTTTGAAGTAAACCTAGCTGTTCGATTGCTAAAAACAGGCTTTTTTGCCGTTTTGTCTGTCATCCTATACATTTTTCCTCAGTCTGCTATGTTGCCACTCATTTGTTATAGAAATCAATATTTGAAGATATATGAATTATCATGGAACTTGTATATTAAACTGAGTGTACTGTTCCACAGTGTCAAGGTATACATTGACTTCCAAGTGATTTTATACCTGATCAACTGAGAGCCCTGCTCTAAAAAACTTTCTCCTTGTTGTTCCCTGGACATTGCTGTGGCTTTTCCTAACTCCATGCCTTTGCTCCCTCTACCTGCAGTATTCTCTTTCTTTTCTTGATAAACTCTACTCATCCTTCAGGGCCCATCTCCAATATCGCCTCTTCCCTGAAGTCCTCCCTGATACCCCTGGGCAGAGTTAGTCATTCTCCTTGGTGTTTCCCTAGCAAGAGGTAAACATTTATTTTTTTTGGACTTCCTCCTCCACCCCTCACTTAGATTGAGTTCCTTAAAGAAAAGACCAATGTCTTCATCTCTAGGTCCCCAGTGTTCCTTTAGAATTTGGCAGACATTTAGAAACAAATACTTGAGCACTTGCCATACTCAGGCACCATTTTAGGTGCTGGGGGTATAGCTGTGAAGAAATTCAGTTAGTTTTGAGATAGTGGCTTAGTCTGACCTTTGAGATCTTTGTGTTTTATTTTGTTGTTCTCATTACACTGGCTTTTCTTGAATATGGGCGTTGTTTTGCAGCTTATATTCTTGACATTTTGCCTCACTGCAATAAATAGTGCAAATCTAAGTAGGGCCACCTGTGTTCTGTTTTCCCTTCATAAGCTAGATAAGTTTGTGTAGTATCAGGCAGCAGTCCTAAGAAGAAATGCCATTATTTCCAACACTGGTTTTGCCTCTCACTTGGAAGCTAACACAAGTTTAAAAGAGTGTATTAATCCAGACACTTTCCATCCTTAGCATAATAAGCTATGATAATAATGAGAATTTTGAAATGGCTATATTTTTTTTATCATAGAATTGCTAGCTGAGTGGGACCATTCTTATGGTAGCTCTGGCTGAGAAATACAGTTGGACAGCTAGGGAGAATAAACATTATTGAACTCTATTATAAAGCCCCTCAGACAGAGGCATGTTTTAACTTTGTGTGTGTTATGTATACTAGTGTTTAGCGTCGATTACAATGATGAACTGGATATCTTGGTGAGTGGCTCTGCAGACTTCACTGTGAAAGTATGGGCTTTATCTGCTGGGACGTGCCTGAACACACTCACTGGGCACACGGAATGGGTCACCAAGGTAGGAAGACTTACAGAAGAAATCTGGACGTCAGGCTTTGTGGGGGTGGGGGAGCTGTGGGTGGAGTGGAGGATGGTAGACGCTGCCTTATAAGTGGTAGGTGAGCCGTAAGATGGAATGGATGCAACCACAAAGCATGATGATGTACAACAGTGACCAACACGTAAAAGACACTTGGTAAACAGTTTTAACAAGTGAATAACTTTGGACATGGAAAGGTGCCCACAATACATTAGGTGGGTAGAGGGAGCAAATAAAACAGGTTTACATACAAAAAACTATGTATGATATCAGTTTCTGAGTGTGTTTATGCACCAAAATGTTGAAGATGATTATTTCTTTGGAATTGTGGGTGCTTTTTTCCCTTTAGGCTAAGCATATTTCTTTTTTAATCAGAAAAGCAGTTTTTATTTTGAAAAAGAAAATGATTACAAGAAATGGGACAAAGAAAAATCTACAGAATCTTTAAAAGAACATTGTGATGTTTTCTAGTTTTCAAGAAAAGATTGCTGTGAGGATTAGATGCAGTATTAATAATGGAAATGCCATGCAGAAACTGTTCTTGAGCTTACCATGCCATTCTGTGAGGGCCCAAGGATGCAGGAGTGAACAAAACAGACCCAGGCCTGACACGAGTGTTAGCCTAGTAGGAGAAATAGTTATTTTAACAGTAAAATCACAAATAAATGTGTAGTTACAAATTGTGTTCAGTGCTATGAAGGAGAAGTGCAGTGTTCTGTGAGAAAGTCTAGGAAGGTATCCAATTTCATTCATTCAGGGAAAGCTTCTTGAGAAGGGACAAAACATGAAGAATAAATTGGGGGTAGCTGTGTAAAAGTAGTGGACTATTGCAGAGGGTGCAGTATCTGCACAGGCCCTGCGGTGGGAAAGAACCTGGCACATTTGATGCCCTGGAAGGCCAGCGGAGCTGTGATGTAGTTGGGGGAGGGGTGGCCCTCATGTATGCCTTACTTGGCACTGTTAAGGATTTTATAGACATTCTAAGTGTAGTAGGAAGCAGTTCTAAGCAAGGGTCTTGTGTGATTTATATTTTAAGAAGATAATTGCTGAGTGAAAAGTGGATTTGAGTGGGGCACAAGTGGACACAGGGTGGCCAGTTAGGCTTTTGCAGTAGTCTGAGCAAAAGATACCCGTGGCTTGGACTTGAGTGGCAGTAAAGAAAGAGAAGGGCGCCCATGAAGGATATGTCTTCAAGGTAAAGCCAGCTGAACCCACTGACTCACGGGGAACAAAGAAGAAAGAATCAGAGATGACTAGTGGGTTTTAGATTGGATGGGTAATTGTGTCTTTCTGAAATAGGCAGAGCTAAAAGGAGAGCAGTTTGTAAGAAGATCAATAATACCACTGAACTGTACACTTAAAAGTGGTTAAGATAGTACATTTTATGTTATGTGTATTTTACCAATAAAGAAATTGGGAAAAGAAATAATTCTGTATTGGGCACATTCAATATTTAAATAGAAAAGTTATGTCAGACAATTTGGTGTTGGGTTAAAAACAGTGGGCTTGGGGCCAGGACACTGACTGTGATGTCTTAGACAAGTTACTCCTCCCTTCCGGGCCTCAGTTTCATCATCTCCTCAATGTTTCTGTGAATATTAAATGAGGTGATGGGACAGTACCCAACAAGGTGCCTGGCACCTAGTAGCATGTCTGTCAGTTTCAGTTGAACCTGCAACCCAGGATTTTGAATGAGTGAGTCTGGCCTCCCCTGTCACATCATGCTGATTTATTACAAAAATAACTAGAACCTAGTGTTTACAGATCCCACGTGCCAATGGAATGTTCGTTGCCATTACGGTTATTTAATGGCTTTGTTTCATTTTCACTGCAGTTATGTGAGATAAGTGCCTCATCCCCTATTTGAAAGGTGAGGAAACTGAGAAGCAAAGAGATTAGATGGTACTGCCCCAGTTTGCGAAGTCAATATATGGCAGATTCTGGTCCCAGGCCCAGTGCTTCTTCCTTTATAATGCACATGCTTATGAAAACAGATCACTTGTTTCTCCTGTGTCTGCAGACTTTTTTCTTTCCTGTTCCTTACACTTTCTATAAAGTCACATTTTATCATTTTTAAAATCGTTCCTAATGTCTGCTTCCAGACTGAAGCAAAGATTAAATACTGCCAACATTAGACACTTTTAGATCCTGCTGATAATGTAGAGAATCTGGTTGTAGTAAACTCTTAGTAGAAGTTAACTTGGCCATAGAGTTATAGCTTAGCTATTCTAGGATACCGTATCGTTTCATATTTTCAATTTTTTTAAAAGCAATATAGGAGTAGCATTGAAAGGATCTTCCGTAACACGGATGTTTCCATTTCTAGGTGGTCTTGCAGAAGTGCAAAGTCAAGTCTCTCTTGCACAGCCCTGGAGACTACATCCTCTTAAGTGCGGACAAGTATGAGATCAAGGTGAGGGTTTCTTCTCCATCAGTCTGTCTCAACAAAGAAAACCTGGCAAAATTTTAAAAATTAAAATGGTGTGGCAAAGGGGGAATATTTCAAGGGAGGCAGAAATGTCTTAGTCCAAGCCATCTTTAAAACACTGAAAAGAGAATTACCTGTTATTTCTATGTTCTAGGCAGTTTCTAACCCTGATTTGTAAATGAAGAAAAAAAAACTGCAGAAATTTATCTTCAGTACATTCTGTTTTCTTAAGACACGCGTCTCCTACTCCTCAATTCTTAGATCTAAACTATGAAAACATAAACATTTGGGGGCCGGCCTGGCGGCGTAGTAGTTAAGTGCGCACGTTCCGCTTCAGTGGCGTGAGGTTTGCCAGTTCGGATCCCGGGTGTGGACATGGCACCACTTGGCAAGCCATGCTGTGGTAGGTGTCCCACGTATAAAGTAGAGGAAGATGGGCACGGATGTTAGCTCAGGGCCAGTCTTCCTCAGCAAAAAGAGGAGGATTGGCAGCAGATGTTAGCTCAGGGCTAATCTTCCTCAAAAAAAAAAATAAACATTTACTTCTATAATAAAAACAATTTACAAAAGGTTTACAGAGCACTGTTACATACATTCTTATTGCACTGTTCCACGTAGTAGGCATTATCCTCATTGTGGGAACTGAGGTTCAGAGAGGTTAAGTTTTTTACCCAAGATTACATGGCACATACCTGCAGAATTGGAGCTTGAACCCATCCCTCGACTGTAAAACCTGCAGTCTTTCCACTTTACTTCACTTTGTATCTGATGTCAGCAACACAAGCCACGTTGTTTAAGGACAAGCTTTTCTATGGTGATATCATCTGTCATCTTTCCTAACTGTCTTTTATCTGTAGATTTGGCCAATTGGGAGAGAAATCAACTGCAAGTGCTTGAAGACATTGTCTGTCTCTGAGGATAGAAGTATCTGCCTGCAGCCCAGACTTCACTTTGATGGCAAATACATCGTCTGTAGTTCGGCACTGGGTCTCTACCAGTGGGACTTTGCCAGTTATGATATTCTCAGGTAAGGTTTCCTCTGACAGTGTTGCGGTCTCTTTATTTTGTTGCAGTTTAGTAGTAAAGACAAGACTAAATATTTGGATAAACTAGTCAATAACTTGCTTTTGGGAACTGTTTACTATATCAGTTAAAGAGAGGGTTATATGCTGAAAATCTCACACATAGCAGTAATCAGAAAGAGTTACGTGCTAGAACCTAGAATATTGAGGTTCTGGTCCCTCTCCTTACTCTGAGTCACTCCCCCTTTCAGAATTTAACATCCTTTTCTGGGAAATGAGGGGCTTGGGTGAAAAGATCTTCGGATTTCTAGTTCTAACATTTTACGTTCTATTTCCTTGTCAGTTGAAATTTTACCTTGAGGCATCAAATGACCTTCTGTTGACTAGTAAAAAGACAGAGGTATTTAGAGAAAAATACAACTTACAAGGTTTCTCTCCAAAGAAATACACAAGAGATCGATAGACAAGTAATTTTGTGATTCACTGCATGCTGTAGACCCCTCTTAGAGATTGGCGGTGTCTCTTAGCACATCAGAGCCTGATGGAAGCCAGTGCCATATGGTGCTTCAGAGAACTTACCTTGGTGATACACAAACCTTGGTTTAAGACTTGGTGCCATCTCTTAGGAGCTGTATGATTTTATGTAAGTTTCTTAACCTCTCTCTGCCTCAATTTCCTCACCAATAAAGTGAAGATTAAGTGAAATGCCTGTAATGAGGACCTAGCACAGGACCTGGCAGAGCTCTGTTACTGATAGCTCTGAGAACCCCTGCGTAAAGAAACCTGTTTGAATTTAACTCACTGTACCTCACACTTACTGTGCACAAAGCCCTTTTTTTGAGGAACACCTGTTAATAGCTCACAGATTTAGTGTTCCACAGCATGGTTTCAGGAAATGCTGGCTTGGGGGAGTACAGAAAATTGAATGTTCTCTTCATTGTTTTTTTGCATGACTGTTTGAGGTCAACTTGTATGGGATTGATCATACTAGCCAACAGGGCTTTGGCAGGCCCTGTCTCTCTAGTCATAAAGTTACAACCCCACTTATGTCTCCCAGGTGTCAGACCTTCATTTCTAACCAATTAGGTTTCCAAGCTGTCAGGATCGTTTCTAGAACTGATTGATAATTATACTTTGAGAAAAAAAGACCAGAACGGATCCTAGAAAATGTTAGTCCAAGCTCTTCATTTTATAGATGCGGAAACTGAAGCCAAGAGAGAGTAGGGGCCTTGTCCAGCATTCCACGGCTCACCCTAGTCCAGCAGCCAGCCAGCCAGCCGGCCATGGCTGGATCATCCAACAGGCATATGCTTAAGGGACCAGCAAGCCAGAGAGAAAGAGCTTTTGAAAGAACTTGATAACTTTGCAAAGAAAAAATCCAGGTAGTCATAATGGGAAAATCAGCTCCTTTACAATTTCGTATTGTTTTTGTTTTGAATTAAAATAGGGGAGGGAGGCATGCAAAGGCAATGTGTAGTATAGATATTATAATCTTTTTAATGCTTAAGAGTCTCTAAAGGTTTTAATTTGACCCTGCATTTACCTTTCTCATGTGTGCTGCTTACTCTGAATGGCGTATAGAGTCTAGAGTCCCAGATGAAAATTCTGTTTGTTTTTGGTGTTTGGATACACTAGCTTTAAAAAATAAACCTGCAAGATTGTTTGCTGCTAGGAAGTGCTAGGTTAAGACTATTTCTTTGAAAAGGGGCTGTTTTATCTCTTGGTTTTCTCCACTCCAAATGCAAATAAATCAACCTCTTTTGAAATCTTAGTACAATCCTATGGCCTCAGTTGCTGGGACCAGGTAGGGCTACTTATGCTTTGAAGCTAATTGAAAAGAAGCAAAGTGCAGATGGCAGCATTTTGCTCAATAGAGCTAAGATATGATGCAATCTCTTGAGCTAGTTATCTCAGAACAGCAGGCAGGGTTATTTAGGTTCAAGGGCCCAGACTGCACAGCAGGGATGTCTGTTTACAGTTCTAAAGAAATCAAAATAAGGGGGGCTGTGAGCCTGTCAAAACCTGTATTCTGTTCTGCAACTTATTTGTGCTCCAGGCTTTGGAGTCAGCTCATCTTCACCAGCTTAAATCCTATTCCCTAGCCACCCAGTTTTCTAAGTTTCTGGTTATTTCCTGCTTGGCATTGACGATGTGGGACTAAATAGACTTTCTTGCTGTTTGTCCCAGTTTCCTTTGGATCTCTTTTGTAGGAATTTTTATTTCCTCATGTTCATTGCACCACTGTTCTATTCATTAGCAGGTATTTATTGAGCACCTGCCTGTGTGTCAGGCATTTTGTGCTGTATACTGGGAACCATCAGAAATACTTAGCAAACCCATGCAAATTACTAACCAGCGAGAGAGAAGACTGATATTAAACAACTAATTACATACAGATGTTTCAGTGGTTGGGCTAAGAGCAACATACTGTGGGGGACTTTGAGACCCCACCTAGTTTGAGGAGTAAGGGAAGGCTTCTTTGAGGAAGAGATTCAGGCTAAGCTCTAAAGGATGAGTATATGCATTAAGTAAATGCCAGCAGTGAGTGTGCAGTGAGGAGCATTGTAGACTGCGAGACCAGTCTATTCGAAGGCCCTGAGATGAAGGACCCTGCTGCATTTGAGAAAGGCCAGTGTCGCTGGAGATGTGAATGCCATAGAGAGCCACGGAAGAGTTTAAAAGTTTAAATGAGGTACCAGTAGGATTAGATTTTAGTGTGAGGTTAACTGATTGAAAGGATCTAAGAGTAGATGTGGGGAGACCAGTTGAAAACAGTTGGCAGTAGTGCAAGCAAAAGATGATGTCTTGCTAAAATATGCTATTGAACAAGCAATGGATCATTGAAGAAATTAAAAAGTCAAAAAAATCTGGAGGCAAATGAAAATAACATGCCATACCAACTCACATGGGATACAGCAAAAGCTGTATCAAGAGGGAAATTCATCGCAATATAGGCACTCCTTAACAAACAAGAAAAATCCCAAATAAGCAGTCTCAAATACACCTAGCTGAATTAGAGAAAGAAGAACAAAAAAAGCCCAAAGTCAGCAGAAGAAGAGAAATAATAAAAATCAGAGCAGAAATAAATGCTATTGAAACAAAAAAGGCAGTAGAAAGGATCAATGAAACAAAGAGCTGGTTCTTTGAGAAGATTAATAAAATTGACAAACCCCTAGCCAGACTTAGAAAGAAAAAAGAGAGAGAAAGCTCAAATAAACAAAATCAGAAATGAAAGAGGAGAAATAACAACAGACTCTGCAGAAATACAATAGATTATAAGAGAATACTATGAAAAACTATATGCCAACAAAATGGATAACCTAGAGGAAATGGACAAATTCTTAGGCTCTTACAACCTCCCAAAGCTAAGTCAAAAAGAAACAGACGATCTGAACAGACCACTCACAAGGAAAGAGATTGAAACAGCAATCAAAAGCATTGCAAAGAATAAAACCCCAGGACCAGACGGCTTTCCTGGGAAATTCTACCAACTTTCAGAGAGGATTTAATACATATACTTTTCAAGCTATTCAAAAAAAATTAGGGAGGATGGAACACTTCCTAACACATTCCACGAGGCCAGCATCACTCTGATACCAAAGCCTGACAAGGACACCACGGAAAAAGGAGAACTACAGGCCAATATTGCTGATGAGCATAGATGCAAAAATTCTCAAGAAAATTTTGGCAACCCAAATTCAGCAATACATCAAAAGGATCATACATTATGATCAAGTGGGATTCATACCAGAGACACAGGGATGGTTCCACATCCGCAAATCAGTCAACGTGATACACCACATCAACAAATTGAGGAATAAAAACCACATGATCATCTCAGTAGATGCAGAGAAGGCATTTGACAAGATCCAACAGCCATTTATGATAAAAACTGTGAAGAAAATGGGGATAGAAGGAAATTACCTCAACATAATAAAGGCCATATATGACAAAGCCACAGCCAACATCATACTCAGTGGGCAAAAACTGAGCGCCATCCCCCTGAGAACAGGAACGAGACAAGGATGCCCTCCATCGCCACTCTTATTCAACTTAGTACTGGAGGTTTTGGCCAGAGCAGTTAGGCATGAGAAAGGAATAAAAGGAATCCAAATAGGGAGGGAAGAAGTGAAACTCTCACTGTTTGCAGACGACATGATCTTATATATAGAAGACTCCAAAGAATCCATTGGAAATCTATTAGAAATAATCAACAACTACAGCAAAGTTGCAGGGTATAAAATCAACTTACATAAATCAGTAGCATTTCTATACTCTAATAACGAACTAACAGAAAAAGAACTCAAGAACACAATACCATTCACAATCGCAACAAAAAAAATAAAATACCTTGGGGTGAATTTAACTAAGGAAGTGAAAGACCTATACACCGAAAACTACAAGATCTTCCTGAAGGAAATTGAAGACATAAAGAGATGGAAAGACATTCCATGCACCTCGATTGGAAGAATAAACACAGTTAAAATGTCCATACTACCTAAAGCAATCTACAGATTCAGTGCCATCCCAATCAGAATCCCAATGACATTCTTTACAGAAATTGAACAAAGAATCCTAAAATTCATTTGGGGCAACAGAAGACCCCGAATTGCTAAAGCAATCCTGAGAAAAAAGAACAAAGCTGGAGGCATCCCTGACTTCAAAACATACTACAAAGCTACAGTAATCAAAACAGCATGGTACTGGTACAAAAACAGGTGCACAGATCAATGGAACAGAATTGAAAGCCCAGAAATAAAACCACACATCTATGGACAGCTTATCTTTGACAAAGGAGCTGAGGGCATACAATGGAGAAAAGAAAGTCTTTTCAACAAATGGTGCTGGGAAAACTGGAAAGCCACATGTAAAAGAATGAAAATTAACCATTCTTTTTCACCATTCACAAAAGTTAACTCAAAATGGATCAAAGACCTAAAGGTAAGACCTGAAACCATAAGGCTTCTAGAAGAAAATATAGGCAGTACACTCTTTGACATCAGTATTAAAAGGATCTTTTTGGACACCATGTCTTCTAAGACAAGGGAAACAAAAGAATAAACAAATGGAACATCATCAGACTAAAGAGCTTCTTCAAGGCAGATGAAAACAGGACTGAAACAAAAAAACAGCCCACTAACTGGGAAAAAATATTTGCAGGTCATATATCCGACATAGGGTTAATCTCCATAATATACAAAGAACTCACACAACTCAACAACAAAAAATCAAACAACCCAATCAAAAAATGGGCAGGAGAGATAAACAGACAGTTCTCCAAAGAAGATATACAGATGGCCAATAGGCGCATGAAAAGATGTTCATCATCACTGATCATCAGGGAAATGCAAATCAAAACTACACTAAGATATCACCTTACACCCATTAGAATGGCAAAAACAACCAAAACAAAAAGTAGCAAATGTTGGAGAGGTTATGGAGAAAAAGAAACCCTCATACACTGCTGGCCGGAATGCAAACTGGTGCAGCCACTATGGAAAACAATATGGAGATTTCTCAAAAAATTAAAAATAGAAATACCATAAGACCCAGCCATCCCACTACTGGGTATCTATCCAAAGAACTTGAAATCAGCAATTCCAAAAGTCCCATGCACCCCTATGTTCATTGCAGCATTATTTACAATGGCCAAGACGTGGAAGCAACCTAAGTGCCCATCAACTGATGATTGGATAAAGAAGATGTGGTATATATATATATACACAATAGAATACTACTCAGCCATAAAAGAGAATAAAGTCGTCCCATTCACAACAACATGGATGGACCTTGAGGGTATTATGTTAAGTGAAATAAGCCAGATAGAGAAAGACAATCTGTATCACTCCATGTGTCATATGTGAAAGTTAAACGTGTAATCAAAGAGAACAGATTAGTGGCTACCAGGGGAAAGGGGGCGTGAGGGGTGGTCACAAAGGGTGAAGTGGTGCACCTACAACGCGACTGACAAATAATAATGTACAACTCAAATTTCACAAGGTTGTAAACTATCATAATCTGAATAAAAAATTTTAAAAAAGATGGCTCAGATCAGAGTTGTGGCAATTCGGATAGTAGTGAGTAAATTAGAGGAAACATTGGGAGGTAAAATCAGTAGATCTTGGTGATTGAATAAGATGTAAGAAGGAGGAGAGTTGGATAGTTGCCATGTTTCCTAGCTTGAGCAGCTGGGTGAATGAGCAGCCAGGGAAATAAAGAAGTGAAACAGGTTTGGCCAATAAGTTCAGTTTCAGTCTGAGGAACAGGTGCTAACTACTAAATCCCCTCCCTTCCTGACGTCAAACTGAAATCTGCCTCTGTGTAACCCTCTTTGCCCTGGAGCCGTGTTCCCTCTGCTGGAGCTCATAATGTCTGGTGTAACCTCCTGTGCATCCTTCACTATCTAAAGGTGATGGTCATGTCTAGTTTCCCTGTCGCTACCAAGTCTTTTCCTCCTGTCTCGGCTGATTTCCTTCAGCTCTTTCTTACTTGTCCTGCTTACCAGGCTCTGCCCATTCAGGTAGACCCCTTGGACAGACGCTGGTTGGTAGTGTCCTTGTTAAAACATAGGCTAAACTTGCCTCTCACGGGGGCCGGCCAGAGCAGGATTTGTATTTCCCTTGTCTCATAGCTCTTTACCTAGTGCCTCCAAGGAGGACCTCACCTTTTGTCAGCCTTTTCCTCTCACTACGAGTGTAGACAACGGAAACTAAATTTTTTCTCTTCTGTGCTGCTGTGTGGCTAGGTCTTTCCCATTTTGTGCCTTTGTCATCAATGTTTGGGAACTGGCAACCTGAGAAGGTTAAGGCTCTGCTCCCAACTCCCCGAGTTTTCTCTAACACCTTCTTCTGGATCTACTAAAGTGTCTGAATTATTTAGGAAACTTGTGATATTTTCAGCCACCACTGCTTTTTGAGAGGAGCCTGTGTGTTTGCTCCCTACTGCATAGAATAGCACTTGTCACTTGGTTTTCGGTCTTTGTTCTAGGCTCCAGGAGTTCCCCTAGGCCAGCATTCTAGGATTTCATGAATAAATTTTTTACCTAGTGATAATAGTTAGTCTTGGGTTGTAGTTCTGACTGAATAGTTGTGAATCCTTAGCCAAAGTGTTTACCCTGGCTGGACTTCAGTTTTCACATCTCAGAAATGAGAATGTTAAATGAGAGAATCTTTAAGATCCTTTCCAGCCTGGCTGGGCATTTTGTGCTTTTATAAACGGTTACCAAACAACCTTTCTCCTTGTGTGCCTCTGCTATCATATAATGAAGCTGCCTTCCCTTTCCCCCCGTTTTAGGTAGGCTGAGGTTTTTTGTCCTCATATTTTCCTTTTTATCAAAAACTTTTATTTAACTAAATTTGTATGAATTTTGTATTGGTTTTAAATGTCCCTGGGAAAGACTTTAGTAGCAGAAGCAGAAGCAGAGTTGCCCTCTGGTTCACGTTTCCTAACTGTCATCCTTGCAGGGTCATCAAGACTCCTGAGATAGCAAACTTGGCCTTGCTTGGCTTCGGAGATATCTTCGCCCTGCTGTTTGACAACCGCTACCTGTATATCATGGACTTGCGGACAGAGAGCCTCATTAGCCGCTGGCCTCTGCCAGAGTACAGGAAATCCAAGAGAGGCTCAAGCTTCCTGGCAGGCGAAGCATCCTGGCTGAATGGACTGGATGGGCACAATGACACGGGCTTGGTCTTTGCCACCAGCATGCCTGACCACAGTATTCACCTGGTGTTGTGGAAGGAGCACGGCTGATGCCACGAGCTACCACGGCCGACTGACTTTGGGTGCCGGGGCTGCGGGTTTTAGTGCAACCTCTGTGGCAGCCGACTGCATGAACCAAAGTTCTCACCTAATGGTATCATCACGCAGTGCACAATCATTTATCTATGTTTGCCAGGGGGCCAGGGCTCGGGGCGGGGGAGGGCTTGTTTTATTGACTTACAGTGCAGCATGCTAATGGGATACACCATTGACTTCATTGTACTTAGTTCTGTTGGTCAGTATGAGGATGCATTTTGGGTTCATCTTTCTTGAATATTGGTTTTAAGTAAAGAAAGTTAAATGGTTCATTAATCTGCTAATTGGTTGCCTATAAAAACACATTGTCTACTATTAAAGCTTTTTTACCATTGCCTTTTTTCTCTTGAAGTTGAAGCAAAGGTGCTATGATGTTGTAGCAGCTCCTCTCTCATGGGCTGAGCTTTCACAGCAGCCAGTGTTACAAAGACCAAGTCCCGTGACACTTGTGAACTCGTCACCAAATACCACTTCCAGAGAAAGTCTGTCTTTGAGTGCAGATCCACTTCTATAAATTGATTGTTTGGAACTCATGCTAAACCGAGAGTCAAAGTTGGCCGTGTCTAAGATGTGAGGGAGTTCTGTAATTCTTGCTTCTATGTGGAGCGAGCCGGGCCTCAGTGCCCCACTGCCTGGCTGCCTGCACTGAAGTGACATGGTAGAGTAAAAGGGCACTGAGCTGGGAGATTGAAGGCTGGCTCTGTTACCTGGGAACCCTGCGACCTCAGGCATAGTGCTTCTCTGCGCCCCATTTTCCCTGTCTGTGTAGCCAGGTGTTAAGCTAAGTGATTTCTAAGATTCTTTCTGGTCCTGTGTTTACTGAGGTCTGCAAAAGTTGATTATTTCTGTTTTGTCTGATTCCTAATTGTTTCTTTTGGGTTGGAGATAATATTTAAATGAAATCATTGATACAAAGTTGTTATCTATAAGGAAATAAAATATATGAAAATGATGGATAAAAGGGGAATGTGGAAAATATAACACTTTCCACTTAGAAAATGTAAATGATTGGTGGAAGAAATGCTGGTGGAGGCGCGGTTCCCTAGAGAGGCAACAGCAGTGCTGTATTAGAAAGAAAGCTACCTGAACCTCACTTTGCTTCCTCTTTGGCCTCTCCCTTGATGTGTGGCCGCAGGCAGGTTAACTTCCCATCCCTGGGCCTTCATTTTCTTCAGCTTTAAGATGAAGGAATTGCCCTAGATTAGGGTTCACAAACTCAAATGCCCAGGGAGCCATGCAGGTAACACAAATGAGTGAGACACGTGGGGTAGGAGTGAACCCTGGGAAACTTATCTCATGGGCAGTTAGTCCTCTCTCACTGTCAGCAGAAACGAGCCCAGTGGTGGCGGGTCTTCTGATTTTTCAGGACGAAGTAGAAATCCAGATTTTTATTTGAAATTCCCTGATTTCAAAAATGTTGACCACTAATTGAAGATAATTTAAAATACAGTGGGCTGAACAAAGCCTGTCTAGAGGCTGCCAGTTTGTCTCCTCCACCCTCTCATTCCTGTAAAGCTCGGTAATTCTGTGATTCAGCAGTGGAAATGTTTCAGCATAATAGTCACAAACATTAGAGAGAAAGTAGAGGGAGCAAGCAGAAGGAGAAGATCATGTGCTCTTCAGCGGTTTACCGTGGTGCTGTGCGGGGGGCGGGGAGGGGGGCCCGCATTGCATTCGTGGAACAATAGGAGAGCGGTGTGAAGATGACAGTGAGAACTGAACCCCGGTGAGAACCTGTACCTGGGAGTGTGGGTTATTTATTCCTCTTGCCGACTCTAGTGTGAAGCATATCTATCTTAAAGGTAGGAAAGGGGTGCTGGCTGAGAAAGATGCAAACTCTGCAGTGGAGACCCCGTGCTCTCGTAGTCTGTATTAGCTCAGAGCCTGACGGTGGACCCCTGAATGCTGGGAACTTTATATTTTAGAGAATTAATGGTTGGTTTCAAGAACAGGTTTAGTTAATATCCATGTTGAGATTCTAAGGAAATAGGTAAAGGAACAAAATTTTCCTCCATCCCCCAAATCTGGGTTTAATCCATCTCACGCTGAGTTCTGTGCGTGAGCTCTGCTTGATGCTCCAAGGAACGGAACCAGAATTGCAGCTGGAATCTATTTTGCAGGAGCTGCAGGAGACTCTGGGCAGTGAGAAGGGTAAATGGCTCTCCTTTTCATCCAGCCTGAACAAGTAACTGAGGTTACTGATCTAATGACCATCCATACTCCCACCTCACTTTCAGATCTATCCAATAGCTTCAAAGGGCAAGTAATTATAGCTATTTGTGGGGAAAATCTTTTTTAAAATGACAAACCTGAAACTTGTACAGAATGTCTCATTTCAATTTTCAGGGCTGAAAACCGAAGTTACCATCAAGGGTGGTGCCTGGTGCAGGGGATTTTGACAGCAATGCTTGAGGCAGTGGTTGGAGTCCTAACTGATTCCTTCTCCCAGAGCCTTCATTTCACCTGAGCATTTTATTTCATTGCTTTTTAGATGCTGGATTTATTCATACTATTGCCAGCTCGTATAAAAATGGAAAAATCATCCTTTTAAAAAAATCAAGCAAAATGGGGAGAGAGAGAAATGGGTAGGGGTAAGTGCGGCTGTACGCGCTTAGTCTCCTTTCATTAAGTTACGGGTTGTCTTCTCACACTGCCTTCTGCTTCCTTAGCTCAGAGGCCAGGGAATGCCTTTGCCGCTTCTTTATGAATATTCTGATTTCTAAAAAATTCTTAGGTCAGGAGCAGATGGACAGCATCCTTCTTTATGAGCATTGGATTTCCTGAGGACGCTGAGGTGGTGGACGTGAAGGGCTTCCCTCCTCTCACGTTCATAGAGGTACCATAACTTCAGGCTCCAGAGTGAGGACAGGGAGCCAAAGGAGCTGAGTGGGGGGTGGGGAGGGTGTAAGGTTTGTAGCAGGTGGTTCCCATTCTAAAGGAAAGTAGTTTCCTCCTGCGCCATTATTTGAAGTGATGTGTTGTTAAAACTGGCCCTGCACGGACCTTTAGACTTGTCAGAGAAACAGGAAGAAAGTCTTCCTCCAGGGGAGGGGCTAGACTGGAAAGTTCCACAGAAGGTGCATGGTTTGGATAGCTTTTCATAACTGGAAGGTGGGGAATATTGCTGTTAAATTTTAAAGTTTGCATTTCGTTTTTATTGTTTAAAAATTGTACTGGCCGTTGAAAACGCTTAGTAAAGTGTGAATGAGGATTATTATGTAATCCTTCTAGTATTTGCTCTCAGGAGAATGATTGCTGCTCTACATCTTTAAAACATCTTAGGGAGAAAAATACTTTTGGAAGCAGTATTATTTTAGACATGAAGAAAATTGATTCTGTTAGCTTGGGCGTTTTGACCTAACAGAAGTAGCTGAGGATGGTGGAGCCTGGCTTTACACATTGCTTTGGCAAGCCCAGCCAGCTCCTTGAAGCTGTGACTGTGTGCCCTGGCTCCTGGGGAGCCTAGAGGTGGATCATCCCGTCAGCACTCTCCCAGCTTTCTGGGCCTCTTGCAGGCCTAGGTGTCAGAACCACTTGCCTTTCTCTGTAGGAAGTGTGCAGAATCCGATCACTGCTCTGGGATGCAGTCTGGGGCAGGGCACACTGTCACCTTAGCCTTTAGGGACACAGAGTTGTCAGGGTAGGGGAGAAACCATTTAGGTCTATCCCCTTGACATGGCTTTCCTACCTGATTATGCTGGTGCTTGCCAAGATATTTAAGACAACCAGGACACTCAAGAAGTATGCAGTCCGCAGATAGAGTGTCTGATGAAAAGAACAGGTTAGCCTTCTTGACAGAAATGCTCACTAGCCATCCTTGGCAGTGTCTCCAATCAGAAGTCCCCCTGTGCCTGCTCTAGGAATTTTTTTCAGAATAAACCCTCAGGTGGATTCCTGGATAGTCTTTGCAGCACTCCCATCAGGCTGAATGACTACGCTCAGTGCAAAAAGGTGTTTTGCTGTCAAGTTGATTCAACGCATTTCCAGTCTTCCCTAGAATGGTTTAGTTGCTTAAAGTTGGTGTTACAATCCTGACCAGTGTAAAGCCGCCTAATTATTGCAGCTTAAAGAATCTAGCTACTTCTACTCTTCATGAATCTGCTCAAATAAAGATGGTTTTGCATATTTAAATCTGGCAAAATATTAATTCAGATGGTACAAGCTCACAATTTTTTGGTGCCCCTATACTCACATTGTGAACAGACATATTTCGCTAGTTTAGACTTGGTACTCTTGATGAGAATGCTCAGGTCGAAAAAGGCTGGTCTCACCAATCCAACATCTATAGCAATGTGGTAAAATCCATCAACTCATGTTTCACTAACTTGATGTATGTTGTGGTCTTGGAGGAATGAGGTGTGAAGTGTATATTTGAACTGTCTGGGATGGGGGAAGGGATCGCTTAAGCAAATAGTGGAGTGATTGTGGAACAAGATGTCTCTCTAAGACAAGAAATTATTTTTGTGCATCATAGAAGCATTCTTTCACCCATGAGTGGTTGTGCTAACTATAAATCCTATATATCTATACATTAAAGCAGGTTCCTTCCATTAGGCAACATTTGGCCAGCCAAGCCCGTTATCATTTGTACTTGAAAGTAATAAAGCTGCATTTCCTTAAAAATGCATTCTGTAGTTAAGACTATTTTCTTGGGTTTCTTTCCCCATCCAGTTCACAAGGTTTTTTTGGAAAGTGTGTTTTAGAATGTGTTTGTAGAAATGGAACTGCCCCTCATGTGATCTAAAGTGGCTCTGTTCTTTTACTGTTTCTGCATATTCTAGAGTGTAAGCCCAACAATATAACACTTTCTGAATGAGATCCAGGAGGGAAAACAATAAATTTAAAAGGAAAATGCAAGGAAGGAATTTTGGGGACCTTCACGAGGAGATGCAAATGCGGGGGAAGGTACCATTGTGCAAGATCCAGACTCTGGAATCCACTTCCTTTCTTTTGCCTTCCTCTGGTCAGCACATCTCCCGGCAGTTAGCTCTTTCTTAATTTAAATCTATAGGGCTCCTTGTCACTAACCACACTGTACCTTTGATCTCGACAGTACTGTTATAGGCAGATCGTTCCTGTTTTACAGTTGAGAAAGCTGAGGCTTGGCAAAGTGGCTAATTGCTTAGGGAAATAGTAAGCGGTGAGGATGAGGCTGGGACCTAATTTTTAGCCTTCACAGTCCTGGGTTATTCCTTGTTTCCCTTCCCGTTTTCTTCTTATTTCAAGTCTCTTCAATCCAAACCTGGACTGACGCCTTCCCCCTTCACTTACATGTGCCCATCAAGCCCTCTTACACTCTGCCTCCAGGGCATCTCCCAACCACTCCTTTGAGCACGTGGCTCCTCTGTTCAAACCACCTTAATAACTCCCTATCACCAGCAAGGGGTGTCTAGATTCATTAACATGAAATGAGTCCCAACTCATCTCTTCAAAAAGTTCTTACTCTTTCTTCTCCTGCCTCTGCACTTTGGGTCATCTCCCATCCTCATGGAAAAGCCCTTCATGTTCCTTTCCACCTGTCCTAGGCCAGCCTTTAGGAGCCCTTTGACCTCCCACTGTCTTCAGAGCCTGTGCTAACCATCATCCCCCACCCAGCCTGACTCAGCATTTTTGTCTAGGGTAGGTGGTTGTGCAATTCATTTGGCAATTTATCATGTGTGACCTTTTGCAATTGGCAAACCATTAACTTTCACCCTTGATCCATAAATTTGTCAAAATTCAGGTGAATACCTTGTCTCCCCACCAACATTGTAAGATTGAGGCTAGGAACTCCATGATGCGCAATAAAGTTCTTGATAAGATATTGCAATAAATTCCATGATTGTCTTAGGGTCTACATTAACTGGGAGAAAAATAACTTCAGAATATCAGAGCATTGATGCCAAATGAAAGACCACTTATATACAGCTCTTCCTCTGTTAGACTTCCCTGTCCTGCCGTATCCTATAAACATCTAAAGTGTTCTGAGTACTTTTGGGCCGAATGTTTGATCATCACTCTATGGTTAGACATGGGTAGTCCTTGCCAGAGGGATGTTCCTGTCCTTTGCATTTTAACCGCATGTTCTGTTCTCTTTATTGTCAAGGTAATCTAACGATAATACAAACTTATGGAGAAAATTACCCAGAGCTCCTTTATCATAACGATTTTTAATATTCTGTTCTAATCCTCTTGCACAAATGTATCAATTGATGATTGCAAATCATTGTTTTGTATTGTGCTCTCAAAAGTATGCTCTAAGTCTTTGGAATTACTATAATACCTCGGAATATCCTTTATTATTATAATTTGCTGTTTTGGTGGACATTTAGGTAGTTTCCAGTTTTGCTTTTTAGATAATGCTATGGAGAACTTCTTTGTGCGTATTTCCTTAGAACAAGTTCCCAGGAGATACTTATTGGTAAAAGCAAAGGAAATTCTTCTCATAGCATTTTTTGTTGTAGACACGGAAGAATGCATAAAACACAGAGTTTACTGAATAGTTAGAAAGTTGACACAGTCTAACCACTGCCCAAGTCAAGCAAGAACATTTCTAGCTCCCCAGAAACCTCTGTGTCCGAGAAGGAACACTTTGTGGCTCTTGCATCATACTTGTCTTGTGGATTTCCAAATGGGTGAATTAGATTTATATTGTCACCTTGCTGCATTGAGGGTATCTGTTTCAGCACAACAGCCTCACTTTTGAAGGTTATTTTAAAGATGTTTGCCAATTTAGTAGGTATGAGGAGGGTATCTCAAGGTTGCTTTGATTCACATTTAGCATGTGAAGACATTTTTATGTGTGCTTATTTGTATTTCTTTTGAATTCTATCTTCATTTTTTTTACCCTTTTATTTTTATTACATTTTCAAATACTTGGGAAACATTGTTTGAATTGAATTATGGTCAAAAATAAAATTTCACTAATCTAGGCATCGCTAGCTTAGAAATAATAACCCAAGACATGCATTGAAATTTTCTTTCATTACATAAAAAGGATTGGTGTCAAACAAACCTCTCAACAATTGCTATTTACATCCCAGTAATTGATGGGCTTTGTCAAAAATCATGCATGGCCTGTGAAAGTAGGTCTAGGAAGACAGCATTTCGGAAGAGAGCTAGTCAACGGTACTGGGTATATAGTAGAACTGTATTTTTAATTAAACTTTTCCTAATGAAGATGTGTCACTGATGATCAGTAATATTTAAAGGAAAATATGGGCAATCATGAATCAAAAGGATTTTTTCCAAAATAAACTATAATATGTGTTGAAATTTAAAATAAGGAATGAATGCAGAAGGCAGCCAAGTGCGAATTCCAAGAACACTCATCCTAGTGTTTTATTTTTACTCATTAATGCAGAGTCAGGAGGGGGTTGTCAGGTGTGCTTTTGTATCTCAGGCCTCTGTGAGCTCAGAGGAGATTGTCCATCGGTGAGCCTTTCACAGGAGAGCAAACTTCTTGAGTTGGTTAGTCCAGCAGGTTCAGCCACGTAAGGCGACTCTTCAGCGAGTTGCTCATTCGAGCTTTAAGGGCACGAAGCTTGAACTCTATCTGAGAGGGAGTCAGAGAAACAAACAAAAAACACGTGAAGTCTGTGTGTCAGGAAGAAGAGATGGAGAGGTACAAGTAATAAACTAAGCGTTATTTCCTTCATTTCTCCTTTTCTCCCCCACAAGACTATGTCTTGAGAACAGGAACCATGTCTTATTTTTCTCTGTGCCCAAATCGTCTAGAACTGGTGCAAAGTCAACTCTGAAGGAGGGGGTGGCTGCGTGTGGGTGAATGGGCCTTGGGTTGGTCTCCAGTGACTTCTATAATCTGATCTTCTCAAAGCGCAGTTTCCTTCCGGCACATCAGCCTCGCCTGGAACGTGTTAGAAATGCAGACTCTTGGGCCCCACCCAGAACAATTGAATCAGAACTTCTGAGACTGACATGCCCGCGAAGGTTGAGACCCACTTCTATTATCTAACCTGCTCTGCCACCTAGTGGAACCTTTGGGAGTAACATCTGGCTGTGGGTAGAGCACATTAATTATACTAAGGACTTTTTTGTGGTTAAAGTTACAGCCACTCTGAATGTGTTCTCAAACTGGAGTTGCTTTCTACTTTATTTCCAATTATTATAGGGCATGTCGTGTCAAGACATCAGCAGGCAGTCTGCAGAAACTCGTCCCTGTTGTTTTAGAAATGCCTTTAATTTTGTACTGAAGTTGTTTTTATCATGCACTGGGATAATACACAGCTATGAAGTAATGCTATGAAGAATAATACATGAGGAAATGCAAAAACGTAAGTGGAAAAACAGGACTAAAAATGGCATACAGCATGATTCAAACTCAATGGTTTAATATGAATAGGAACAAAATGAAATACATCAAAAGGGTAATAGTTCTCTCCTGCAGGTGAGATTATAGGTGAATATTTTCTATATGCTTTTTTGTTCTAAGCTCTCAACAGCATGAATTATTTTTAAGAATAATTTTTCAAAACTTTAGTTATGCTATCCAGCTGCAGGCGTCATTTAGCTCAAACTCCTTCTTTCAGGAAACATTAGGTCTCTACTCTCTACCAGGCATCGTGCTAGGGCCTGGGGAGACAGAGATGAATTGTGTATGGTCCCTGCTTCTGGGAGCTCACCGTTCTCTGGGGCAGTGGACACACACAGAACGCGAAAGGAGAATGAAGGAAGCACAAAGAAGGGAGAAGTTGCAAGTTTCACACAGAAAGTAACACTTCATAAATTTCCCAAGCTAAGAGGAGGACCCTAGATGCAGGCATCCTGTAAATCGCCAGCCTTTTCAGCCAGCTCTGGGATACGCATGGTTGGCTGGACTGTGCTACTCATGGGGGTCTTTATAGTCACTATAGAAGCGTATAAGACACTACCAGAATTTGGAGATGAAATCATTAAACAGCTGAAATTCCATATAAAAGGAGCGGGTTGTTGTTGGTGGCAGCATAGTTTTTTTTCAATCTCTCTGAATCCCCGCATAAAATCAGCAACTAAATAGCAAAACCAAAAGCCCAGGCAATACTTATAAAAAAAAGTAGGTGACAAGGTAACCCCCTGAGCCCCAAAATACAAGTGGGTGGGGCAAACCAAAAACTGCCACAAGAACAGCATTCACCTAAGAGGAAAAGGAATGAAGGAACAGGGTAGTAGATGATGGACCTGAGAGGAGGAGAACCCAAAATAGGTAACAGGTGATCACTGAAGAGCTGGGCAGCTAATCTGAAAATGTCAGCTGAAGCTGGGAGAGGTTTTGTCCTCTCCAACAGTGGGTGAGTGCAAGGGCCTACGGTAAGAACGCCTGAAAGGGCTGGAGCAGGGCAGCCCTTATAAGCTCATGAGACTGACATGCTGTCTTCTAGAACAGGGCCCCACACTAGGGAAAACTCCTAGGACTAAAATCAAAATTAAGCAGGACAGAGACGAGAGAGAGAGAAACTGTATTACTCATGGTCTTTATAGTCAATATAGGAACATGGAAGACACTACCAGAATTTGAAGACAAGGAAAGAAAGAGATGGCCCAGACCCAAGAAAGGATAAGGGCGGAGGCAGGAAATCCCAGAACGCACGTTACCTTATTTTTAAACACACAAAAACAATATAAGCGGGAGCTCTGTGAAGGTTGAAGATCTTTCTGGAAAAGATCTCCATTCCAAAAACTCAGGAAAAGTAATTTTACAAAAAATTAAACAATAGAAAAGTATCAAGGCCAAATTCCATACAAAGTTATTAAAAGAAAAAGAGGGCCAATAACATCCGTATAGACAATGAAAGCACACCAGGCAGATGTGGTCAAAACCAGATCAAAACTGTAACTTATTCAAAAACGAGAATACATTAAGCAAATGATATAAGACAGGAAAGAATTGCATAAATCAGAATTTGAAAAGCTCAAAAATGAAATGAAGCATTCAGAAAAGAATTAGAAATCATTTTAGAAATGAAGACTAAACTAGAAGCAACCTAAGAACTAAACACAACAGATAATACCCTAAGAGAAGCAGAAGAAATGTTTCAGTAAAAAGCCAATGGGGAAGGAAAGTGACAGACATTCAAGGCAGGCAAAGGAGATCAAACATGCAGATAACAGGAGTCCCTAAAGAAGAAAACCAAAGCAAGGGAACAGAACAAATGCTAAAACTGTAATTCAAGAAAGACGTTTCTGAAATTAAAAAAGAAATTGAAACTACATGTTGAAAGTATACTGTGTATCTGAGAACATAGACCCAGTGGGACCCACACCAAAACAGTCTACTAAAGTTAATTGGACTCTAAAGAAAAAATTATTTTGGCATCCAAATAATAGATGAGCGAAAGTGTCTCAAGAAAAGTATTCCAAGTGGGAAAAAAAATGATGGAATTAGAATGTCACCAGTTTGCGGCCCCACTGAATAATACATAGGCAGTAAGCATCAACAGCTGCCAAGATCACAAAAAGAGAGACAACCAGACATATGTCTCCTATCGTCTTTCCAAAGGGACCAAACCTGAGTCTGAACCACTCTCTGAATACAGCTGCCAATTTGCAGGAAACTCCAAGGACAGAGGAATACACTGAACTGCAACGAGAGCGTGTAATCAGCAAAATCCAGACTGTGGGAAGCTGCCGATTAAATGGCGTGGGTTCTTCAACAGATACATTGTAAGGAAATGAAAGGGATGGAAGAGGAATCTATAGATTGAAAGAGATTTAAAGATTTTTAAAAATAGGTAAGTCTTGGCCTGGCCCCGTGGCTGAGTGGTTGGGTTTGCACACTCTGCTTCAGCTGCCCAGGGTTTTGCCAGTTCAAATCCTGGGCACAGACATGACACTGCTTGTCATGGCCATGCTGAGGTGGTGTCCCACATGCCACAACTAGAAGGACCCACAACTAAAAATACACAACTATGTACCAGGGGGATTTGGGAGAAAAAGGAAAAATAAAATCTTTAAAAAACAAAATAGGCAAGTCTTAACTATAGGGCTGATGATGCTTGGTTGGGTGCCGAAATTATGAAAAGAAAAAAGGAAAGATGTGGTTACTGTAAGTCAGGTTATTTATGATATGAGATGGGGCGGGGGTTGTGACTGGGATGGCGCACATGGAAAGGGCTTTGGGGATGGCTGAAAAAGTTCTATTTCTTGCCTGGGTGCTATTTACCTTATAATAATCATTCATTAAGCATATACTTGATTTGCATAGTTCTCAGTATCTCTGTTTTCATTTACAATGAAAAAGATTTTTTTTTAAATCAACTTAACAGAGGCAGCGTGGTGTGTAGACTCTTGTCACTCAGCATGTGGTTCCTAGACCAGCAGCATTAGCACCATTTGGGAACCTGTTAGAAATGTAGAATCTTGGGTCCACCCCAAACCTACTGAGTCAGGATTTAAATTTTAACAATATCCCCAGGTAATTCACATGCACGTTAAGGGGTGAGAAGCTCTGGTGCAGAGGGCCTGGGTACCAGTCCTGACTCGTTACTATTGTGCAATGTGGGATCAGTTGCTTCAGCTTCAGTTTCCTCACTTATAAAATGGAAGCGATAATTATCTTTTGAATTATGTAGTGTAGGAGTGCCAGTTCTTGTAACTGAAGAGATGAGAGCAAGAAATCTCCAGAAGGATCTACTCATGAGCCCAGGGAGACTTGGAAATCTTGAGGCCAACTAGACTGTCCAAAGTTTACCTGGTCTACCATGGGATCTGTCTAAAAAGGGGACGTGGTACCCCAAGGGTCTGGATGGAGCCCCAAAAAAAGGGATCCAGGCAGGAAACATTTGCCCATTGCTCCAGCACTAACTAAGAGATAGAGGTACTGTGTCTGGGTGACCAGAAGCTCAGCCTTCTGCCTGGATAAAATCACCCGAAATTTCTTTCTCTCAAATTCTCTGCTCACCAGCCAAACCTCTGGTAGGGAATACGGATTTAGGGGAAAATCTAGATTTATCATCATCTATCTTAGAATCCAATCAACGCTGAACTAACTGATAAAGTTTCTAAACCTGCAAAGCTGAGCCCAGACTGGATCATGCACTCCAGCTAAAGCCCTGCCCTCTGCGTGAACATCTGTCCAGCATCCAGTCTCCTGCCAAAATATCAGCTCGAAATGATATTGCAAAATAATATATCATGGCATTTTTAAGATAAAGCATTTTAGATTTTTAAAAATCTTTTTTTTAGAGATAAGAAGTAGACACCACCTTTTTTCCTTTTATATCTTTGGGAGAAAGTAGAACCTTTCATGTGGAACATTCTTTTCTCCCCATGCCTTGTGTAGCCACTGCCTACCCATCCTTCAGTGTCACCTACAGAGTCCTTCACAAAATGGCCTTCCCGACTTCTAGACTAGATGAACTCATTTGGCCACACTGTGCCAGAGTGCCTTCTGGAGACTGTTTAATGTCTGCCTTCCCTCCTAGACTGTAAATTCCTCGAGGGAAGGGACTATGCCTTTCTGTCACTTCTGTGTCCCAAGTGCCTGACACAGTGCCTGGGTCAGAGGCGCTCAAAACTGTTGACTTTGTCCAGTGGCAGGATCTGGGGGTGGTTCTCCTTGGACCTAGGTTCTTAGACTATTCTGTGCCTCTGGGGTAATGATGCTAAACTGCCTGAAATGCATGAGGTATTCCAGCCCCACAAACAATCCCCCCACCCAGAATGCCAATAGTGCCTTTCTCGAGAAATATCAGGAAACCCTTAGAAAAGAACAAATATCCTTTCAAAAATCCAGTGAGTGTTCAAGTAGGTATCGCTCATTTGCTTACATACGTCTACTGTCTGAAGCACCAAAGAATTTTGATAGTAGTTTCGAGAAGACCTTTGATCACAGCAAATCTTTTCTAGAGAAGTATTTAATGATCTTAGTCTCAAATATAAGGTTTTTCTTTTCTGTTTGCAATAAGATTGTACTAAAGACAAAAAGAAAGAAAAATATGAAATACTTTAAATCTTCTTGGAAAAGAATGTCCTTAAAATATTTATAGACAAATACGTATGTCCTGCAACCTGTTAAGCCCAGGATCATGTCTTTCTCATATATTCTAAAGCCAGTGGATGTTTCTGATAGATGGCTGCTCCAATTGCTGACTTTCTCAGTCTTCTTGGGAGTTTTCCAGTCGATGGTGGCTGTATTTGAAAAGTTCCACCAGAGTTTGGTTTAGTTCTCTTAGATGACTTGGAGCCAGTTGGCCTTTGAAACATCTGGACCTGACTTTGGGCCTCTTGTCAAAAGTTAATTCAGTGTTTTCTCTCCTTGTAAGAGGAATTCTAGAAACTCTTTCATCGCATAGAATTTATTCAGCACAAGATCTGCATTTTAAATTAAGGCTTTACACTACTGCCTTATTGCTTTGTCCCTCAGGAGGGGCTTTCTGCAGTGGTAAAGGAAAGCAACATCTGGATCCGGAAGCACATCTAAGGAGGAAACAAATCTCTCCAGAACAGTGCACTGAAACTTGAACAAATTCCTTTGGCTCAACCAACATATTCTTGGATTTCAATGACTTGATCTGGTCTTGCTCCTTATATGTAGGCTGCAGCACATTCACCCCAGGGAGAAGCTTCCATGAAGACCTGAAAAACGTGGGGTTTATGTATGAATAGTATTGAAGAAGACAAGGTTTTTAAACAGGGAAAGCCCACCATGGGATGTAAATGCCTGAGCTCCCCTGCCGCGCCTTCCAGTGCCAGTGCCTGACCTGCAGCACCGTCTCATCGAGGTCAGCCAGCAGCACACACCGCCTCCTGCTCACCTTTCTACAGATGCGCTCACTGAAGGCTGGCCCCTGGCTGTAGTGAGCAATGTCACCTTTCTGCCAGGAAGGAGACGAGACCAAGCAGGTAGTGATGGGCTATGAATTACCTCTACTGCCCCTCCAGGGATGTATACTGCAAGAATCTTTCCAGAAATTTGCTGCAGCTGGTTTTGTAAATCTTCAGGTCTGAACATCCAAAAGTTTCCACATTTCTGTGCCTTGTATGAATTGTAGAATATTCTTGTAATTCCTAAAAAAAGAGGTGAAATGCACACAGTGAACTCTCAAGAAGGATCCATGGGAACTTGGTTTCTGATTTGAAGCCTTGGTATGTGTCTCTCATCTTGGCCCAGTACATTGACACATCCCTGGGCCAACAGTTTCCCTGAGGAAACTTCCACAACACAGCAGCTGTGTAGGAAAGGAATCCATTCCTATTAGTGTGGGGCACGATTTCTACTCTTACGATGGATGTTACCAGTGAGCAGTCAGCACCGCTAGCAGCACAGCTCTCGAACTTCTCCGTGGTGAACTGCAATAACATGGAGGAGATTTGGCAGAGATCGATGATCTAAACAGAGGCTATCACAGAAGGCCTTTGATCTCCAAGGGGTGTACTTGTACTTCCAGCAATCTCCCTTCTGGGGCCCATATTTTGATTTTCTGTGATTCTCTTTTGGGTTCATCATATGGAACTACATGATGTACGAGATCAAAGTGAAATACGCGACTCCAAGCAAAATCTGTACCAAACAACATCAGGGGCATCCTGACTTCATGGACACAGATCATACCCAAGACAGAAAGAAGACAATAGAAGACGTCACCATAAATGGGGTTAAAAACTCATTCTCCCTCCGACAAATACTGACGTAGCCTCTTCAAAGTGAAGCAAAGACAGCCACTTCTGGCAGCCGGCACTGATTAATGTTTACCGTGGGAGTAGAAATCTGAGATAAGAACAGAAAGCAGTCCTTCTCCTGATGCTGATTCCCCCAGGTGTATCCTGGGCTGTCTCCAGGATGGGTGATGCCAGAGCAGAACCTTCACGACACAAGTCTTGGAGATGCCAGTCCTGGGAACAGACCAGACAACCAGAGTTCAGAGGAATGAAGACACAGTGATGCCCTGGATGGGGAACTGGCAGGCTTCCTTCATTTTTCCTTCACAAACAAAATGTATGACCTGGGCAATTCATGTCTGCTCTCTCAGCCTCAGTTTCTCCGTCAGTCAGAAGAGGGGGATTGGAATAGGTGACTATTAACGGCCTGTCCAGATGTACCATTCTATGAGCTCTATCATTGGGAGCTTTCAAACAACTTTTTGCACACCAAAAAATTCTGTGCCTAGAAGATTGCCTGGAAGATAGAAGCTGCTCAAGAAATATTTGTAGAATAAATGAATGAACTAGAACAATGTTTTCAAAACCTTTCATTATTCAAATATCACCAATTTTTATCATTTCTGCATACTAATATTTTTCTTTGAAACAACTATTTTTTATATGAATTTATTTTAAAGGAAAACTATTTATTGCCTGCCATAAATTAAGTAATATTTCTAAGAATCCCTCAGTCAAATGTTCCTTTACACGCCTAAAGCTTCCTGACACCCAGCATATATTTAACAAAGTTTTCCTGTCTCTCGGGAAAAAGATCGGCATAAATTGCAATGGTTCTCAAGTCAAAGCAAAGTATACATGTACCTTTCTCAGAATGATAAATTTTACATTATTGCAACAAATGAACCACACAGTGTTTGCAAAGTTTCCATGTAAGAAATTTAACCTGCCTGAAATGAAATAAAAGAATAATGCCAGGAAGTTTGTCAACGCCTCAGATGTTATAAAAAGAGCCGGGACCCCTCCGCCCCACTTTGAAGCAGATTGCAGACAAAACTGTCTTTCCCCTCCAAGTCGGTGAAAGGTCTAGATGTGCTCCAGGGTGGGCAAAGCCACAAACAAACCCTGTCCTGAGTTTCATTGGCTGAAACCAATGAGGTAATACTTGACTTTTGTAAAACACTGTTTTGGGTAGAAACTAAAAGGCAAAAGAAAATCCCTTAACTGATCTCTTGGGGTCCTGATATTTCCACCCCATTGCTTATTTTAAAAGAATTAAAATGTAGGTCTAGCCCAGAGAAAGTAAAATGATCCCTGATTCTGGCAAGTGCCAAAGTTAGAAACCATTAAAAAGAAATATAGTGAGTCAAATGGGGCTATTAATTTCTTAAACTACAAAGTTTAAATTCCCATGAAATACAAATGATAACAAATTAATTAATTAATATTTTGCAATATTTAAATACTTTTTTTTTTTGTTCCAGGAAGGTAGATGTTGATTTAGCGTGGGGAAGACTGCTGAGCTCCCCCACAGGGTGGCAAGAAAAGGAGCCCCTGTGTCCCCAGAGACATTCAGCAGTGGCTTGTCAAAAACGTGGAAGAGCAGGGTTAATATTGAGCTCCTAGTGTGTGCCAGGCGCTCTCTATAGACATCCTTTGATGTGTTGCCCCATTAACACTTGGAGAGCTGAGGCTGAGAGAGGTAAACTTGTCCGAGGCCGAGTGGCTGCTAGAAAACACAGGTCTGTAGAGCCTAAAGGCAGAGGTTTTCCCATCCATCACGCCGTCTTCCCATCGCGGAGATTCACTCAAGCTTTCCTGGGCATTTGTGCGCCGCGACGTTCTCCTCCAGCACCCGGATGAGATCAGGTGGTGGTGCGCTTTGGAGGAGAGGTGAAGGTGCCCCTTGGGAACAGGATGCACCTGGGTGGAGCATTGTTGCGGATCGTGGCGACATCTCCCGCCCAAGTCCCTTCTTCCCCGGGGGCTGGGTCTCTTGAGCCGCCTCACCAGGATCCTTCCAGCTTCTCTAGGCGTCTCTACTGGCCATTTGCCTGGCAGTGGAGGAGGAGGAGGGTGGAGGATGCCTAATATGATGAAATACTGCCAGATGACACCAGAATGGCTGCACCAGTCTACTCTCCCACCAGCAAAGAAGGAGGGTTTCTGTATTCCCACAATCCTCTCAACACTTATTGTTCAGTTTATTTTGATTTTTTTTTTGCCTGTTTAACAGGCTTGTTGTTTTATTTTCCTAATAGTCAATGACACTGAATATCCTTTATATATTACCTTCCATTGGGCTTTGAGGTCTCCTCTTCTGTAAATTGCCTGTTTCCAGGAAATTATCTGTGATGGTTTTAAAATATGTTGACAACTCTTTGATACTCCCTTCTTTAAGAAGTGGGGCTGCCTCCCCCAGCCCTGTGTGTCCACTGGACTTACTAAGTTGAGCAATGTCCCTTCTCTTCCTAGTTTGCAAAGAGCTTTTATCATCATCAACATGTGCAGTACTTTATCAGATGTTTGCTCTATGTCAATTTTGACCTTTTGTATTTTTCCATCAATTTCATCTGTTTTCGAATTTAACAGCATATTCCTCTTCCAATTCTTTTATCTTCTAAATCACTGTTGTGTCTATCGTGATTTCTCCTTTTTTGTTCTTTTTTTAGTTTTAGTTTTTTTGACAGCTTGTGTCTTTTTTTTCTTGTCAGTTTTGGTAATGGTCTATTTATCTTAATAGTGGTCTTTTCAACAAGCCAGCTTTGGATTTTGTTCATATTCTCTATTGTAAGTTGTTGCTCTCTATTTCTTCTTAGCGTTTCAGTCCTTCTTGTTTCTTTGAGTTTATTCTGTTGGCCTAAGTATTGCTTAAGCTGTGTCCAATTTTAATCTGTTATGTTTTTATTATCATTCAGTTCTCAGTATTTCTTAATTTCTTTTTTAACAAGTGTTACTTAGTAATTTGTTAATTTCCAACAATCCAGGTTTTAACCTATCTTTTTGTGTGGCTCCACATACAAAACTCAATAAATGCAACATATCATGTAAATAAAATGAAGGAAAAAAGGCACATGACCATCTCTATACAGAAAAAGCATTTGACAAAATTAAACGCCTTCCATGATTTTAAAAAAACACTCAATAAACTAGGAACAGAAGGGATTTTTTGCAACATGATAAAGGGCATTTATGAAAAACCCACAGCTAACATCATACTCAGTGGTGAAAGACTAAAAGTTTTTTCCCTAAGATCAGGAACAAGACAAAGATGCTGTGACACTTCTGTTCAACGTAGTGCTGGATGTTTTAGCCAGAGCAGTTAGGCAAGAAAAAGAAATAAAAGCCATCCAAACTGGAATTGAAGAATATATCTAGAAAACCCTAAGGAATTCACCAAAAAAAAACCCTGTTAAAGCTAATAAATGAATTTAGCAAAGTTGCAGGATACAAAATCAACACACAAAAATCAGTTCTATTTCTATACACTAGCAATGGGCAATCTGAAAAGGAAGTTAAGGAAACAACTCCATTTACAATAGCATCAAAAAGAATAAAATACTGAGGAATAAACAGAACCAAAGAGTCACAAGACTTGTACACTGATAACTATGAAACATTGCTGAAAGAAATTAAAGAGACCTAAATAAATGGAAAGTGTATAACAAATGTGGGATATGCATACAATGGAATATTATTCAGCCATAAAAATGAATGAAGTTCTGATACACGGTGCAACATGTATGAACCTTAAAAACACACTAGGTAAGATAAGCCAGACACAAAAGGTCAGTTATTGTATGATTCCCTTAAATGAAATATCTAGAATAGAAAAATTCATAGAGACAGAAAGTAGATTAGAGGTTACCAGGGGCTTAGGAGGAGAGAATGGGGAGTTATTGCTTAATGGATACAGAGTTTCTGGAGTGATGAAAATTTTGGAAATTGATAATGGTGATGGTTGTATAACGTTGTAAATGTGATTAATGCTACTGAATTTTCACTATAGATGGCAAATTTTACTTTATATATACTTTACCACAATAAAAAAATAGTACAAAAAAGTAAGCTGGCATCACATATAATTGCAAATCTGGCAGTAAAGGCATTTAATTCTTTTATAAAAATTTTGTAAAGAAATGCTGCATAACCAGTGCTCTTGATAGCATAGAGAAAGAGATTATGTGGAAAATCACAGACGTTGACTATCTCAACTTGAAAAGTGATTTACAAGAACTGGACACTGAATGTGCAAAAGTTTGAGGACTATCCTAACCAATATATTTTACTGTTTGTAAATGGGTAAACAAATTGAGGTATATCTGTACAATGGAATACTACTCAGCAATAAAAAGGGAAAAACTATCAACATATACAAAAACATGGATGAATTCCAAATTATAGGATAAACCATACACAAAAGAATGCAAACTATGTGATTCTATTTATACAAAATTCTCTCTATAAAGCTCATCTCTAGAGAAAGAGAGCAGATCAGTGGTGGTCTAGGGACAGAGGTGGAGTTAAGGATGGATTACAAGGGACAAGAAGAATCTTTGAGGGCTATGGAGAGCTACATTATTTGATTACAGCAATGGTTGCACAGATGTATAGTTACGTCAAAACTCATCAAATCGAACACTTTCAATATGCACAGCTTATAGTATGTTAATTATACATCATTAGAGTTGTAAAAAATGATTTCCCGTTCTTTGTATTTTAAAATGCCTTATTTTCCTAAGTGTATTTACCGTGCACATTCTTGACCAGTCTATTCCAGTCATTTCCCTTCAGATGGCAGATGTCTGTCCTGGTAGATGTTTGTCCTTCTTTCGCCGTGGTTGTGCTCCTCAGGTGGCTCATTAGTTTGGTCTCTGAGCTCATGTCTCCCCTGGGATATCAGCTCCTCATATGGTAGTGTTTGGGGGAGGGTCTGAGGACCAGGCTCTCTGCCTGTGTCTCTCCTGCTGGGTGTAAGGAGATAGGTGGGGATAAGCTCCAGGCCACAGAACCCCAGGACCCACAGGCTCACTCTTGATCCCTCTGGGGGGCTTTTTCTGGTTTTTTTTTTTTTTTTGAGGAAGATTAGCCCTGAGCTAACATCAGCTGCCAATCCTCCTCTTTTTGCTGAGGAAGACTAACTAACTTAGCCCTGAGCTAACATCCGTGCCCATCTTCCTCTACTTTATATATGGGACGCCTGCCACAGCATGGCTTGCCAAGCGCTGCCATGTCCGCACCTGGGATCCAAACCGGTGAACCCCAGGCCACCGAAGTGGAAGGTGCGCACTTAACTGCTGCACCACCAGGCTGGGCCCTTGATCCCTCTGGTTTAATAGCACCTTTCTAGGTGGAATTAATTCTCTGGTCAGGATTTGTCCTTAAATAGTAAGTGGCAGCCCTAGGAGGAGGCAGTCTCTGGGGTGAAATCTCCAGCTCCGTTGTGTTTTTATTCTCACTGGGGATTTTTGCTTTCCTGATAGGCTGACCCACGTGGCCTGCCTGTGCTGCTGGTTTCTAATGGGAAGGGGCGGGCAGTGGTTATCTCAAGACAACGCCTGGATGAGGCAATCGCCGACCTTAAATGCCTTTCCTCCAGCCTCTCCTTGCTCTGCTGCCTCCATTGGCCTTTCCCCCAGGCTGCAGGTAGCCCCTCCTAGCTCCTAGGTGCACACGTGAGTTCCAGACAGATTTCTTTCTCCCCAGAGGCCTCTCCTTGTATATTGTTTTCCAAGTTTCTCAACTCCATCCTTCCATTTTGCTTAAATAATTCCTCCAGAATGGATTTTGAGGGAGAGAGAGAAAACCCAGTGTTAGTTTCCCATCTTAATAGGGACCCCATAATGTATTTGGTCTGGTTTAAAACCACTTGATGTTCTTTGAAGAGATATTCTAGATCTGAAAATCAGATTCTGAACATAAGCAGAGAACTAAAGACAATAGAACTACAGAAAAGTGGGAAACAGTTTGCTGATTCAAAAGCCAGAACGAGAAATACTTTTTAGACATATTTTGACAAATACTTTAGAATTATATCCTTTTAAGTTAGCATTTCATGAATGTGAGTGACCAACATTACATGTTCTGAGTGCTGGGAAAACCGAGCTATGAAGAATTCTAAATAAGTTAAAATGGCTTCTTAGACTAGTATGTGTTGCATTTAACAAATCCCACTGGCCTCCGGGCTGTGTTCTGAATATACTAAGATTTTTCCCGCTTTGGGGTCTTTGAACTGACTGTTCCATTTTCCTGGAACACAATTCTCGCAGATCTCCACAGGTCTTTCTCCTTCTCAGGACTTAGAACTATCCTCAAATTTCACCTTTCTAGATGGTTCCATGACCACTCTATTCCCCAAACCCTCATGTCCAACCCCAGTCACTTTTGAACGCCTTATTGCTTTGTTTTTCTTCTCAGCACTTCTCTCCATATGAAATTCTATGTCTACCAGTTTACTTATTTATTGTCTGTCTTCACCCATACGAGGCTGGGAGCTTCTCCTGTCTTGTTCAACAAGGTACAGATCCCCAACGCCTGGGGTAATATAATACTTGGTACAGGGGAGGCCTCCATATAATTGTTAAATAAATGAATAATCTCCTTGCAATGCTGTTCTATCAGTTATTGATTGCTGTGTAATATTCTATTCTGAAACTTGGTGGCTTAAAACAACAACGATCTATTTTTCCTCACAATTCAGTGGGTTGATTGGGCCTGCTGGGCTCACCCAGGCAGCTGCAGTCAGCTGGTAACCGGTCTGGTGAGTTGTGGTCTAAGACCGCCTCGCCCACGTGTCTGGGGCCTCCGCTGGGGCAGTTGGGCCTCTCCGCATGGTCTTTCAACCTGGGCTTCGGTTCTGGATGCAGAAGCCTTCCAAGAGGGCAAAGGTAGATGCTGCGAGGCCTTGAGGTCTAGGTTCCTGAGCTCCACAAGTCACTTCCTCCATGTTCTCTTGGTCTAAGCAAGTTGGGAGGCCAGCCCAGGCTCAAGGGGTGGGTAAATAGACTCCACCTCTTGATGGGAGAGGCTGCAAAATATTATGACTCTGCTTTGCCATCAACCACATTGTCCAAAGCAGCTTTCCTAGTTTGTAAACAGCAGGAGGGTTCTAGGGATCACCCACCATTGCCCAGCCCGATGCCTGGACCATACACAAAAGTATGCATTCACCAGTACTGCTGCTCTAGGCACATTGGTCTATACTGCCCCCTAGCGAAATTTGAGAATTGATACTTCTAGCCTGGGCTTGGGGATAGTTTCTTTCTTGAAAGATTGAACTGTATGTAGGATTCCAGGTTACAGATCAGGGCAGTGGTTCCTAAACTTTAACATAGGGACAAAGAATACAGAGATTGTAGTAAGAACAGAAGATTCTGACAACCATTTTCAAAATAAATCTGACAACTGATTCAAAAAAAAACAACAGAAGATTCCTGGGCCCCATCCCAGTAAGTTCAGTCAATCTTGATAGGTCCAAATTCATTGAGTCTTGGACTTTTATTTAGGTTTTGTGATGAGTGGGTGTTGGTGGGTGAAGCTGCCACGTAGGGAACAGGCCGTAGGTTTAAGGACAGAGAGACATGCATTAGAAGACAGCTCTGCCACTGACGATCTATGGAACGTTGGGAAATTCACTTTAATCTCTTTGATCTTCAGTTCTCTCAACTGTAAAACAGGCTTAATAACAGCTGTCTCATAGGGTTGCTGTGAGCTTGGAAAGAGTGCCTAGTTACAGTGCGTAGCTGTTAGGCCCTAACTCAGTAAGTGGGGATTAGTACCACTGGCGTGATGCAACAAAGGTCTGTGGAAGTGCGCAGTGCGTAACAGGTGTTCAGCAGCCGTGAGCAGAATTTAAATACTGTAAGCACCAGAAGAGCAAGAATCATATCTGTTCATCATTGAATACCAGGCTCCAGTGTGTGGAAAGTGGTGTGTAGCTGCTGCTTGACAAATGTTTTTTTAATGAATGAGTGAAGTTCTCATACCCTATCTCTTCTATCAATGTGAATGTTTGTTTTCCTGGTATACATTTACTGATCATAGCGGAAGTTTGGAGGGGGGGTGTTTTAAGTTATTTTAAGTCCTCTAAGGGCTTCCAGACACATTTTGTTTTGTGTACACCTCAACACTGACTAATCTGCTAGGGATCGAGTTGTTTTTAGAAATGTTCTTTCTAGGGTGGCGTGGTGGAAAGGCTACTGGCTTTGAAGACGTAAGACCTTGGTTCAAATCCCAGTTCTGACTAGTAGTGTGACTTTGGGCAAGTCACTTACCCTCTTTGAGCCTCACTTTCCCCACGTGGAGCATGAGGGAGTTGTTGCCAAGGATCCATCCTGCTCTAATGTGTTAGGATTCTCTATGTCTAATTCAATGTTTTAACTAAGCCCTTTATTATAAAAGTAATATATGTCCATTGCAAAAAATTTGAAAAAAGAATAAATAAGGAAGTAAAAATCACTGCTAAGGGGGCTGGCCCCGTGGCATAGTGGTTATATTTGGCATACCCTGTGTTGGCGGCCCAATTCGAGGGTTGGGTTCCTGGGCACGGACCCATACCACTCGTCGGCCCTGCTGTGATGGCAACCCACATATAAAAAGTGGAGGAAGATTGGCACAGATGTAAAATGACTGCTAATACCAAGCACCCAGAAGAACCACTGTTAACATTTTGGTGAATATTCAAGTCATTTTTATATCTCTGAATAATTTTAAGCAAAATATTGGAATCAGAACACTTATGCTGTTTTACAATACACTTTTCTCACTTAATATAATATCAGAATTTTCATATCATTAATTTTCTTCAAAAGCACGATTTGAATGGCTGTGTAGTAGTCTATCCTGTGGATGGAGGGGTTATAATTCATTTAAACAATTCCCTGTTGTTGGATAAACAGGTTGGTTCTGTTTTTTAGCATTACAAATAAGGCTTTATTACAAATATGGCTTTTATGGCTAGCCATTTATACAAATCTGTACCTGCATCTCTGAATTTTCCCCCTGAGGTTAAATTTGTAAAGCTTTTGAGATGTATCAGCAAATTGCCTTCCATTAAAGTTGCACAAATTTGCACCCTCATTAGGAACATTTGAAAGTGGCCATGTCCCCATTATCTCTGGGTCGTTGGCTACTGTGGTTTAAAAAAATCCTTGCCAATGTCACAGATGAAAACTAGTATATCATTCTTTTAATCTAATGTTATTTTTATCACATTATTTTATTCTAGTAGAATGTAAAATTGCATAGACAATCTTTTGACAACTTTGTAGAAATACATGTACAAATCAAGTGAGGGAGGAACCATAGAGAAATGTCAGTGGTTGTATGAAGGGATTGTGGTATAATTCTATTGCTATACATTTTTTTAAATAAAAAAAAAAAGTCTCTGTAGCAAATGGCTATTTGTCCCAAATCCCTGTTCTCCAGCTTCCTAGGCAGAGTGGAAACTACATTTCCCAGTTTCCTTTGCAGTTGGGTGTGGCCGTGTGGTTAAGTTTGGACTAATAGCATATAAAAGGAAATGATATGCACCCTTTCTGGGTCATCTCTAACTTAAGCTCTCTGTCTTAGATGTTAGCTCTTTCCTCTTTCCCAGGAGTAGCAACCCAGCTTTAATTAAGCAAATGATTACACCCTAGGGGGTGGCAGGGCAACAGGGAACCCTATACCTGCTCACAGCAGAGCCACCTCACCAACCTAGCCTGGCTGTTCTGTTTTTTAAGAGAGAAATTAATCGATGCTGATGTTTGGGCCACTATATTGTAGAGTCTCTTTGTTACAGCAGCTTAGTTGTGACCCTAACAAATACAACATCAAACTTCTCCCTAAGATTGGGGACATTTTGGAGACCACTTTACAGTTCATGGAGCTGATTAGAGGCTGGTAGCAAGAGCACGTGGAAACCACTATTTATAGAATACCCTAAGATATTGGCCCTTTAGATTTCTTCATATAAACTTTGATTTAACAAAAATTATACATTTAGTATATTTTAAGTTTAGAATGTTTAGAAAAAATATATATAGTCTAAGTTATTATTGTAACTCATAGCTTAAGTTACAATAAATAATCAATATAAGCTAAGTGTATTGATAAAAGCCAATACAAAAATCATAACTACAAGCAACAGGAAATAACCTGCCATCCAACATCCTCCGCTGGGGTTAAATTTTTCCCATTAATATTGTGAAGAGTGCATGGTCATCATTGGTTTTGCTACATTGTGTGTTCTTAATTATCAGTGATTGTGGTATATATGAATATGACGATAGAAAGCATACATTTAAAAAAAAAAAGAGGTTCCCATCACAGGTTCCATTGGACGCATTCACAGTTGCTGCGGTTGAATGCACTTGCAGTCACTCCTCTGGAAAGTACAGTATCAGGCAGCACCCGAAGAAGTCAGCGTTTGTCCCAGATGCTCAGTGCTGGCAAGAGACTCCGCACAGCATGCAGGATGTTCGGAGGGGACCCATCACAACAAGTCACTGAAATCTTCACGAATGCCTGGTTCCACAGCCCCAAGATGACCTTGGTCCATGATTCTCATCGTGGTTACACAGCCCAGCCATGACCCACCCTCTGACGACCTAAGGAGTTGCAATGTGACATCTGCTCCCCCTTGTCACTTGGGGGGAGAGCCCTCCCCCCTCCTCTGAGTGGGTCCTCTCACGGCACCCTCAGTAACGCGGGGCGGCAGTGATCCCCAGCCTGCTCTTTAGAGAGGAAGCCCAGCTTCTATACGTCAAGGTGATGGGGTAGTGATGGGCCACTCAGGGCCACTCAGGGCCTGAGGGCATGGTGAGCTTCCCAGCCCCGTTTCTTACTATTGTGAGAACCAGCATGGGCAGGTGATGCCATTTTGCATTTTGTTGTATTTTTTTCATTTAAGATCATCATTAGCAATTCACTTGTTGCCACCTTGCCTTCATAATTGTCATTTTTACTGACTGTGCATTATCTCATCAAATAATAAAATTTATCGAAATTGCTCCTGATTGTGGACTCTTAAGCTGTTCCAATTTTCTGTTACTGTAAAAGGTGCTGCAATTAATATCTTTGTCAATATAACTTTTTGCTTCGGTTGGTTAATTTCCTCAGGAAACTGGGTAAGTTTTGACTACCTCTTATGGAAGATGCTGTGGCAACATTTTTTTTTGCGTTAGCATTTTGCATTAGCAAAAAATGAGGAAGACCAGAACTATCCTTCAGGAGGAAGTGCTTAAATAAACTACACTCCATCAGTGGAATATTCTGCCACCATTAAAAAGAATGAGGATTATTCATAATAGTCAAAAAGTAGAAACAATTCAAAGGTCCGTCAACTAATGAATGGATAAACAAAATGTGGCATAATATCCATACAATTGAATATTATTCAACCATAAAAAGGAATGAAGTTCTGGCACGTGCTACAACATGGATGAACCTTGAAAACAATATGCTAAGTGAAAGAAGTTGGGCACAGAAGGCTGCATATAATTTGAAATGTCTAGAATATGCAAATGCATAGAGACAGAAAATAAGTAGTAACCGAGGGTTGGTGGGAGAGGGGAGTGGGGAATGATTGCTGATGGGGACAAGGTTTCCTTTGGGCATGATGAAATTGTTCTGGAATTAGATGGTAGTGATGGTTGCACACGCTTGTGAATATACTAAAAACCATTGAATTGTACACTTTAAAAGACTGAACTTGATGGTATGTGAATTATATCTCAGTAAAAAAAGGGGTAAAGGGGCACATAAGTGTGGTGACAGATGAAAACTAGACTATTGGTGGTGAACACGATGCAGTCTATACAGAAACTGAAATATTGTGATATACACCTGAAACGTACAGTGTTATAAGCCAATATGACCTCTATAAAATAATTTTTTAAAAAGAATGAGAAACATCTATATTGACGTGATCTATTATTTATTGAGAAAAGCAAAGTGCAGAGCAATATCTCAAATATGTCATTTTGGTCAAAGTCTTTTTTTCCATCTTTAGTCGTGGAGATGGCGCAGCTTCACCAGACATATGGTGGTCCTGCCCTCCCTCTGCAGTAAGTTCTGGCACGCGAGCAGCCCCTTTCCCTGCACAGCAGAGGCTGTGTGCTGGGCACTGAGGTAGCATGTGATGACTTCTATGTAATGTATAATTCTTCTCATTGTTTCAGATAACAAGACTGCGAGTTAAGAGAGAGAAGTGGCTTGCCGACATTATACAGCAAGGAAAGTGGCTCCACCATGAACCACCCCTAGCCTGTGCTACTCCAGAGAAGGTGAGTCAGAGGCTTGGGTGCCTCGAGGCTGGTCCTCAGCTTCATCTGTTCCCTGTGGACAGGCCGGCCAGGGGTGTGGAGGCTGCTTCACTTCAGGGAACATAGCTTACAAAAATGCTGGTTTATGAATTTACACTGAGAGGTCGTTTAGGGTCCTTTATATGAGGACAGCAGAAAGGGGATTTCAGAGAGTCACCTTGCCCCAGGCTAGTTCCTTATCACTTGGGAATATTTCAGTATTTCCTAACTAGTCTGCTCATGCATCCTGAACATTCCCTGCTCCTTCACAAAGCTGCCCTTGCTGTTGTTTCTAACTAGAAAACTCTTCCTGCCCACCAGCTACTCAACGAACTCCTACTTACCTGTCAAAACCCAGCTCCTATGTCCTTTCTGTTGTTTTCTCCTTAACAACACCATTTATAGATGCCTCTACTAGCATCTTTATAATAATACTAAGAGTTACCATTTAGTGAGCCCCGACTATGTGCTAGGTAATTTTAAGTATTGACGTACTTGTTCCTTTTAATTCTCGTGGGAATTATGCAATAAAAGTATAATTATTTACATTTCTTTCAGATGAAGAAACAACCTAGCAAGTTTAGGAAATTTGCCCAAAGTCGCATAACCAGGATGTGAAGAAACTGGTCTTTCTAACTCCAAAGTTCATACTTTTCCTCTTACGCCACATCCCTTCTCTGGCACCAATCACCTTGAATTGCAAATACTTCTTGTCACTGTCTTCGCCATGGCCTGCGAGCCCTACAAGGCAGTTGGTGGCTCTGATTTCGGGACTGTGACCCCACTGCCCAGTAAGGGGTTTGCTCCCAAGTGTCTGATCCTAAAAGTGTAATAGGAGTGAGTGACTTGTTCCATTTGCAGGGACCCAGCCTGGAAAGGAAAAGCGGTATGTTTGTCCTCTCCCTGTGCAGGGACAGGCCCACTATCTCTCCTGGAAGGCGATAAAGGGGCAGCTCTTGCCTCCTTGAGGACTTACAGATGTTTCCTGAGGCCATGAGGGCATTTCTGCCTCTTGCCAGTTCATGTGAGCGGCGGGGAAAGCCAGCCTCATGGCTCTGCTGGTGTGAATGTCAACAACCAACTCTAGCCAGCAACCTGGAAATTTCTCTGCAACATTAAGGCCAGTAGAGGCCCACGGAGGATGGAGGCCCCATCGCCAGCTTGTCGGATTCTTGCTGAAGACCTGAAAGAGCTCCACCGTAGAGACAGCAGGACCTGCTGGTTGAGACCTCCAGCTCTGCAGTCACCTCTAGCCTGGAAAACCATCTCCATCACTTAGTAAATCTGTGGCCTTGGCAAGTTTCTCAACCTCTCTAAACCTCAATTACTTCACTTTTAGCAGAGAGTAATTCCTTCCTTTTCAAAGTTATGTACAAAAAAAGATAACGTATATAAAACCCTTACCACCAAGCACAGTGCTCGCATACAACAATAACACTAATGATGATGGTAACAGTAATAATAACTTAGTATCAAACTATCCGTTGTAGATTTTTGTTGTTTGCAGCTAAAAATCCTGACTGATATGGTGAATGTGATTTGTTGGGGGAGCAGAGTGTTTTCTAGAAGGACAGGCCACTTGGACCCGAGAGGTGGTTTCCCCCGGTCCAGGACACGTGCTGATGGAGAAGCGATCTGCCATCTTTTGGGTGTGAGCATGTGCTGCTCCTCCTCTGGACCCCAACTCCTGGAGTGACCTGAGAAGGGAGAGACCTGGTCAAGATTCTGTCCCCAGTCTTCTTCTTTTTTTTCTTTCTTTTTAAAGATTTAATTTTTTTCCTTTTTCTTCCCAAAGCCCTCCAGTACACAGTTGCACATTCTTAGTTGTGGGTCCCTCTAGTTGTGGCATGTGGGACGCCGCCTCAGCGTGGCTCGATGACTGGCACCATGTCTGCACCTAGGATCTGAACCGGTGAAACCCTGGGCTGCCGCAGCAAAGCGTGAGAACTTAACCACTCGGCCACGGGGCCAGCCCCATCCCCACTCTTTTGAATCCCAAGTAGCAAACAATCATTTCTTTGTCCCTACTACCTAGTATAGGATGGAACAATTAGCAGTTATTAAAATTATATGCTATTTTTAAAAGAAAGTGAATAAGCATTTATATTGAACAATATTTAAAAGTTAGAAAGTATTTTCACAAGGATTACTTTATTTCCATTGTTTACGCATGCAAATACCCACAAAAAAAGAGATGAGCTTTATTTAAATCCTTCTTGAGCTCTTCCACTTTTCACCCACAGGCCTCCAGGGAAGAAACTAAAAGACTTGTGCAATTTTGGTTTGTAATCTTTTCACTGGACATTCTTTCGTATATATTTTCCATGTCTCCATGAGATTTATATCTGTCATTTTTAAGCGTGTCATAGTATTCCTTCAAATGAATGGGCCAAACGTTGTTCATCTACCTGTCATTTGGCACCTGAAAGTTCCAGGTTTCTGCTATCATATGTAAAACTATCAACCTTTGTTAAAACAAGCTTTTAAAACAATTTTAGAAGTATTTCTTTAGGGCTGATTCCTAGAAGCAGACTGACGGACCAAAGGATAGGAATGGGTTTTCTTGGCCTTGTTACTGAAGGTTAGATCATCCTAAAGAAAGATGAAAACAACTCACAGAGATTGCCCACGTGTTCTCTCCTGGTCTGAAATGGGACAGAAATACAGAAGGAGTGCCAATGAGATGACAAGACAATTTGCTGGGCCAGGCAGAATTTTCTGGAAGAGGATAGACTTTTCCGTGAGAACATCCTCAAGTGATAGCCCAGTCCTCTGTCAGCTTATTCAGGGCCACCCCACCCTCATCTCAACTGCCTGTGCAGGAATCGTACATCAGCAGTTCGTATAGAGCTGGGCACTGTCTAGAATCGCTCATGAACTCCCAAGGGTCAAATGCCTGTGGCGGAAATAAATGTTTTACCTGAGCAAGGCAGCATGGCAGAGAGAGCTCTGTACCAACCCTGGAGTTAGAAGACCCAGCTCCAGGCAGGGCCCTGCCATCCAGGGGCTGACTCAGAGGCGCTCCCTCCCACCCCCACCGGGATGGCAGATCACTGAAGTGACACAATTCTAGATGCATTCCTTTGGCTCAGGACTTTGACTCTTGATAAAATGCAGGACACCTGGGAGAGGGCACGTTGCCAGCACCGCAGGGTGAACTATGGGATCAGAGCCGACTCTGAGAACAGGCCTGATGGAGGAAGGAGGTGAAGAGCCCCTGTGAAGACTCTGAGCGAGAGAAGGAGCCCCCGGAAGGAGATGAGGCTCAGAGGCTTTCACAAAAACTCGTAACACCTACGTTTCCTTCTCTAGTTGCTTCTGACCTATGGGGCTCCCTCAGGAGTGCGGTGTGCCCAGGGGAGCGGCAGACAAGCCCTCCCGAGGTTGTCTGGCCTAGACAGAACCCCAGGAGGGATGTCTCCTGTTGGATCTGAGACCAGAACAGCAGGTCCCAGCAGAGCTGCCCCAGTGGCCCCAGTCCAGTCACATGTGTGTGAGCATCTGGCCTTCACAGCTATCCTCCCAATGATGCTGGGACGACTGCTTCCCTGCGGCTCTGCTCCTCTGCAAGTGGAATCGTCACCATGATTGAATCTTTAGCGAAGTGCAGTGCGGTAGGTTGTGGCTTAGACCACAACCTCCTCTCAGATCTTATCTCCTTCCCCTCCTCCCCTCACTCACCGTGTGTTCTACCCATTCTGGCTTTTCTCTTCCTCAAACACACCAAGCTTCTTCCTGGGCAAGAGACTTTGCATGTGCTGTTCCCTCTCCTTGGATCTTCCCACACTCACCTCCTTGTCTTCATTCAGGCCTCAGCAACATGGGCACCTTTTCCGATGGGTCATGCTGTTCTTCAGTCATTTTCTATCCCGTTATCAGCCTGTGTTTTCTTCTTAGCACTGTCGTTTCCTAAAATTATCTTATTTCTTTACCCATCAATTGTCCTACTCCCTAACCAGAACATCAGCTCCGTGACAGAGGCATCAAAGGCTATTCTGTTCTCTGCTCGGAGCCAGCGCGTGCGGGGGACTCCATCCAAAAATCCCAGGCAGAGCTGCCTGTGCTCTTCTTCTCTCGGTTTTATCATTTTTCTCCTAATTGGGATGGGCATATGGACTTGGCAGGGGAGAGAGCCCTGGCTGGGCTGCATGCAGACGGGGCTTCCCACCTACCTTGGCAGTTTGACCTGTGGCGTGACCTGAGCCACCTCCCATTCAAGTCTGCAGAGGGAGCAGACTGGACCCAGTGGATGGAAGTTCACAGAGACAGACTTTAGTTCGATATACAAAGAACTTCTGAACAGAGCCGACAGGAGGCAGAGGGCGCTGCTGCTGCCCACCTGGGCTGGCTCCACACTCTGTCCGGCCCACCCTGTCCATCCCTGGCCCACTCTCCACACGCTGCCTCCGTGGGGCCTCCCCACCATTCTGTCAGCTCATTGAGCTCACTGGTTCTTGGAACTATTTTCCAGGACAGAGGCCGGGGACTCTGCATTGTGAAGGGAACTAGATGAGATGATCTTTGTGGGCCATATCATCTCCAATATCAAGGCCTTGGCCATGAGCAGTTTATTTCTAATCCACGGCCGGTGGACGGCTGGGCCTCCAGGGAGGAGAGGGTGACAGGCTGTGTTAAGATGCTAAGGTGTGCCAGGGGTAAAGCTTGGTGACCCACAGCCCAGTACACGGGTTAGTGACCACATCTGCCCCCACCTGTTGTTTGCTTTGCACTGAAAGTCGATCATGTGAATCAGGAATGCAAGACCTAGAAGGAATATGAGTTCCAGACCTGGTTCTGCTGCCCGGTGACTGTGTGAGCTTGACTAGGTCCTTTCCTTCTCTGAGCCTTGGTGTTTCTTTCTGGAAAAAATGAGAATGTTTGGAACAGACCAGATGCTTTTTAAGGCCCTCTCTTCTAATTTGAACATTCTAGGATTCTACCACTGAACCTCAGACAGTGAAAAACTTAGTGCTCGTGCCCAGGCTCCAATTTTTCAGCAGGTCATCTTTCTTAGTTGACAGCCTGGCAAGGAAACAAGACCCCTGACCTCTGTCATCAGCAACTCAAGTCTTCTCAGAGTGTCTGTGTTTATTCACAGCTCTGGCTAGGCAGATGACATCAGTCTGTGATCTGTCACTGGGCAGAGCCCAAGACGGCCATCATGAGAGAGAGGAATTGAATCTAGCCCAGAGTCACCCTGGAGGCTGTCCCACCAGCGTCCCTGACTGGTCTGCTCATCCAGAGGACAGAGAAGGGACTTTGGGCTTCTGTCTTTCACAGTATAGGGACTCCTTGGGGATCACATGTGCCAAGACCTCCCGGGATGTGGCAGCCCTGGGCAGGCCTCCCTGCGGTCCTGAACGTGGAGCGAGAGGCGAGTGTCATGAAAAGGAACCTTTTTGTGACATTCTGTGATCATTGCACAACGTTCTATAGTTTCTCTCGGCTTTCCTGAAACTCATTAGGCACAAGTACATAGGAAGAACACCGGCCTAACACAGTTCCTGGGGCTGTTCTCTGTCCTAAGCCAGCTCTCTCTTTCCCCCTCTAGGGGTCCCCTAGGAATGAGAGACTCAGAAAGCCCAACAGTTGAGGAAACACTTCCTAAGCGTCTTTTCAGCGCTAACTCCAGGTTGGGAACTGGGGATTAAAAATGAATCATTAACATTTAATGCTCTGTGCAATATACACACCTACACAAACACAGGGTACAGATTCTCAGAGGAATAGGCTTTTCGTGTAGCAAAAATCCTTCAGATCACGCCTAAAGGGAGGGATACCCTGGCTTTAAGGGAATATACTCATGTTTAAAAAATAAATAAATACTAAAATCTTTAAAATGTATCAGACATTGTCCCTGCTCTCAGGGAGTTTCAATAAATCCTTTCACTCCTCGGAACCACAGTTCTGCAAAGTGGGGTTAATGTTCCCTGTCTAGAGTTGCTAGATTTAGGCAATAAAAACACAAGATATCTAGTAAAATTTGAATTTCAGATAAATAAGGAATAATATTTTAATATAAGTGTGTCCTGTGCAATATTTGGGACATACTTACACTAAAAAAATTATTCCTTGTTTATCTAAACTTTAAATATAACTGGCATCTTGTATTTTATCTGGCAACCCTACCCCTGTCCAAACTAGCTGAGGGATTTTATGAGGTGCAAAAGGAATAATATGTGAATTAATAATGTATGAAAGTGCTTTACAGTTTATAAAGCTCTGTGTCAGCAAGAAGAGTTTGGATTGCATTACTCGGATGGAAAAGGTTCTCTCGCAGGCCTATGAGGCTGTTTTTTTCTGTGGACATCCCAAGACGTGCGGAGAAAGATCCAGTGCTGCATTGCAAAGGGACATTCTTTATTCTAGGGCAGCGGCCCCAAAACCAGCGGCACAAGGTGGAGCTTGCAGCAGCACATGTGACAAAGCCCTGAGGGTTTTGGGTCACAGGAAACTAAAGAGGACCCCCTAGCATGTAAACAGCATTGGCATCTTCTGGCTGCACCCTCGGAAGTACAGGGTCTACCATGCTGTGCTGCTCAGACCCTCTCGGGAGGATTCCGAGGGACAGGAATGGGCCTGATTTAAGGGGCATGGAGACCAGTGTCCTGGCAGGGACAGGAGGAATGAGAGGCGTTTAACCTGGAGACCATGGACTCGAGACATAAGCCATAGCCTTCCTATCCTGCCTGGATCTTGCTTTCTGGATGGTACCATTCTCATCCAAGGTGGCATTTTGCTTTTCTAAAGGGTCCCAAGCAGACATTCTTTGTCTGTCCAGTCGAGAATCAGAGCACCCATAGCATCAGCAATTGTTCAGAATGTGAAGGCCGGGTAAGCCCTTCGAATCCCCACTCCTCCCCTCCCATCTTAGAGATGAGGAAGACCGGCTGGAGACGTGGCTCACTCACAACCATGTAATAAGGTAGGGGCAGAACTAGGACCGGAACGCACACCGCGGCTTCCCAACTCAGGGTCAGGTTCCCTTCACTCATCCTCTCCTGAGATGCCCTCTCTTTGGGCAGGTCCCTCAAGCACCTCTGTCCTCCTAGGCCAATAACCCAGAGATGCTGCCGAGAACCCTTTGTTTCTCACAGAGGGAAGGCACTTATTGAATGATGGCGATGACAATCTGCCTGGGGACAGGACTTCACAGTTTGCAAAACACTTTCATGCCATTTATCTCACCTCCCACCAACATCTACCTTCCCACACCCCACACTTTCTGCACTTGTCAGCCTTCAAGGGCAGGGCTCTCCCACAGAGAGGTAGTTTGTGTGGTGGGCAGAGCACGGCCTCTGGGGCCCAACTGCATGAGATTGGAGCCTGCTATGAGAAGTGTGGCCTTGAATGAGTTATATCACAGAGGCTAACTGTGCCTCAGTTTCCTCATGCGTAAAGGGGAGATGATAATAATAGTATCTACCTCATAGCATTCTTACATGAGGATTGAATGAGTTAATTTGTGTTTATAACAGTGCCGAGAACATTGTTAGGGCTTAACACATATCAGCTGCTGCCACTACTATTATTACTGCCGTTGTTGTTGTTATTTCAGAACTCTGTTCTATGACTCCAAACCTCTTGTCCTCTTTATTCCTGTTCCTCCCTTAAGACTCAGCTCAAATTCCCCTCCCCTAAGACTTCTTTGATCCTTTTCCCTCAGCAGAGTTAGATGTTCTCTATAATTTACTGCACTTATTTAAAGGCATTAATTTGCCTATTTTCTGGACTATCTCCCTGACTAAGCTGTAATCTTCATCCCCATCTTTATCCACAATACCAAGAATGGGGTCAGGTGCTTAATTGATGTTTGTTGAATGAATGAGAGATCTCATTGATTCCCCAACCTATGAATCATTCTTGATTTCTTTGTTTCCCTCACCTTACACTCAATCCAGTAGCAAGTCTGGACAGTTCCGTCTCTCAAATAGATCCTGAATCTGCCTCTAGGCCAGTCCAGGCCGCCATCTTCTCACGCCTGGACAACTCAGCCTTCTCCCTGCTTGCCATGCTCCTGCCCTTCCTCACCTGTGATCCACTTCACCCCTCCTTAAGCTCTCCCTCGACTTCTCTTTGCTTTTAGAAGAAAATCCAATCTACTTACATGGCTACAGAGCTCTGCCTGGCTGGCTCCTACCTTATCTCCCACCACGTTCTCCTTCACTTCGTCTGTCCTGGGCTCCTTTCAGTTCCTTCCCCACCTCCTGGGAAAGGAACTTGCACTTGCTGTTCCTCCTGGTTTTTGCAGAGCCAGCTCCTTCTTTTGATTTCAAGTTTAATGTTACATCCGCAAAGAGGCTTTCTCTGACCCCCACAAGGGAATGTCTCCCAGTTATTCTGTGTCATAGAGCCCTTTTAATCTCCTTTGTGGCATTTGTCATGGCCACTTTGTCTAGTGGTTAAGATCTGGCGTTCTCCCCACCGCAGCCCGAGTTTGTTTCCAGGTTAGGGAACCACACCACCCATTGTCAGTTATCATCCTTTAGGGGGTGTGTGTTGTGATGCTGAAGGCTATGCCACTGGGATTTCAAATATCAGCAGCGTCACCCATAGTGGACAGGTTTCAGCGGAGCTTCCAGACTAAGGTAGACTAGGAAGACAGACCTGGCAACCCACTTCTGAAAAAAATTGGCCATGAAAACCTTATGAACAGCAGCAGAGCATTGATATAGCGCTGGGAGATGAGAGGATGGTGCAAAAAGACCAGGCAGGGTTCTGCTCTGCTGTACACAGGGTATCTAGGAGTCAGAATCCACTCGAGGGCACTAGGAACAAAGCATTTATCATAATTTGTAAGTATCTTGCTTATTTACCCATTTATTTGTTAATTGATGATCTTACTATATTGTAAGCATGATGAGTGCAAGGGTATCCTTTTTTTTATTTTTGGTCTTCTTCACTAGGGTATCTCTAGATCAGTGTTTAATATATTTATGCTGAATGAATGAATGAATGAATTCTCCTAGCAACAGAACAAGTGGACCAGGCACATATGCTCACTTCACAGATGTTACAACTGAAGCTTAGAGAGGTTGATTTTTGCGCTAGGTAACATAGGCTGGAAGCAGTGCAGCCAGGCCTACGAGATCCTGGACTTTTCCACCAGACCATTTCACCTTGAAGGGAGATGCTCTGGGCTGGGAACCCAGCTTGGCTGATTCATAGACTAATTCTCCAACATGGGACTGGATGGCAGAGATTCCAAGGTTCCTGTCTCTGAAGTAGTGCCGCCAGTATGTGGTTAAGGATTACATCCAACGCCAAATTCCAGGCTGCCTCTGAGGCGTTGCACACACTCAATAAACGCCCAAGGATTATAAGAAAAGTGCAGCAATTGTTGGAGAGAGGAAATCAGACCCCCAGGCCTGAGACCACGCCTGATCTCCTAGGGCCCCCTTCATAGCTGTTCTAATCCAGGCCTGATGGAATGGGAAAGACATTGTTTCTGGTTCTCTGACACTCCTGTGGCCTAATTTGGAAGATTTGGCCATTCCTGAGGTCCCGACTGCTGCCTGAGAGCAGATCCTGATTATTGTCATCATTTCAAACACTGCCTTGGCCATTGATGAAAAGCTGGCAGCAGGGCACAGTTTCTGTGATTCCAGGAGGAAAGTTTCTGGCGAGGGAGCCTGGTGACATAAAGAGAGCCTTGGACCAGACGTCGGAAGGGCAGTGCTGTGGATGGGAAGGCCCTTGGGTTTCCAACCAGCAGACTGTAGCTCTCTTGCTGGCCCTCGGCTGCCTCCTCTGTAAGGAATGATGTGGGTCTGATGGTGGCCTGAGAGTCAGCAGGTGTGGATCTGACCCTGGTTCTGTCACTAACGTGCAGTGAGGGACCTTGACAAGGTCCTTCCCTTCTCTGGGTCTTGGTTTATCATGTGTACAAGGTCAGGCTTGGAGGGGCTGATCCCTTAGTCCACTTCCAGCTCTGATATTTGCTTTTTCTGTGGCTTTTGCAGGGGAACATTTGCTTCTCTAGGACTGGGTTTCCTATCATCCAGCCCTCAGAAGCCAGCATGAAATGGACAAGGCAACCCTCAAAAGAGTTCAACAAAGCGCATCATAGTCGTAAAGGCCTGGATTTCTCAGGGGGCACCCGAGGAGTCAAGTGCCCACTCCTGCCACTCTCTCAGCCCTAGATGCTAGGTACACATTCCAATGACAGGTACCCACTCCGGTAAAGGAGGCCCTTCAAGAGGGCTGGGGTCATAGAAACAGGTTGGGGAGTTTGACTCCTCTGAGAGTCTAGAAATTCTGGGCATTGAACCCCAAAGTCATTGTACTCTTCTGGCCTTGATCCACTATGTGAGAAGACAAGGTTTAGGAAAATCAAATATGTTCCAATGTCTTCTGAGTGTTTATCAGGGGCAGGCTTTGGCTCAACACTTCATATACGTTGTTTTCTTTGGCCTTGAGCCCTGTGAGATAGATTTTATGATTCTCATTCTACAGAGAAGGAAGTTGAGACACAGAGCTAAAGTGACTTGTTTAAGATTATACAGCTAGAAAGACCAGGATTGAACCCAGCAGTCTTTACTGCTAAACTCATGTCGTTTCTAATAACAATAGCAATAAGAAATAATCACAGTTTAAGAAGTTCAGTAAGCAGTTGGGGAAATCACTCTGGACTTGAGGACTAAACAAATGGCTATGAATCCTACTTGTTCCATTTATTAGCTTGGTGACCTTGGGGAAGTCATTTGACTTCTTTTAGTGACAGTATACTGACCTACAAAGTGGAGATAAACACTCCTTTTACTTCACAGTGTGAGATTAAAAGGGATAATGTACATTGCATGTTTACCATTGATGCCTGGCATCTAATAAGTACTCAGTAAACGTTAGTCCCTGTTACTGATAGTGCTGCTGCTACTGTAATCATCTTCCCACAAGGGTCGATGCAAAGCTCAAGTGAGATGACTGGGAAAGCTCTGAGTGTTCTGTACCTGTCAGTAATCCCCTTTATTACAATCATAGCAACCTGAGGGAAAGAGAGATTTGTGACTATCTCCGGCCCCATTCCTCCCCTCGGTGGTTCAAATTCTTTGCTCTACGGCCAACACTGATGACGAGCGAGAGTTTGACTTGGTGCCCACTGTGAATGATGTCCTTCAGTAGATCTCCAAGAACTGCAGCAAATGCTTTTCTGAGCCTATTTTTAGCATCAGAAGGACTTGGAAGCAGGATTTCAACATTTAACTTCATTGTTTGGGGAAGGTGCTTTGCAATCATGTGAGTTTCCGACTTAGGACTTTCTCCCCCTCATCATCTTAAGAAGAGATGCTACGGAGGCAGATCAAGGATGTGGTTGTCAGACACATCCCAAGATCCAAATGAGTTCTATTGTTGGTTATTCCTGATCATTGGAGTAATATGCGCTTACTGTAAAAAAAAAAAATTGTCAAATGCAAAAAAGTGTAAAGGAGAAAGATTTTAAATATCCATAATGCAATCATTCAGAGACGGAGATTGTTAACACTTTGGCATATTTTCTTTTGGTCTTTTATTTTATACATATATTCATATGTTGCTTTACATAATTGGGATCATAGTATAAACCGTCATGTAACCTATACTTTTAAATAAGACTTTAGTTTTTTAGAGCAGTTTTATGTTCACAAAATTGAGAGGAAGGTACAGAGATTTACCATATACCTACCCCTTGCCCCGACACATGCACAGCCTTCCCCGTTATCAACATCCCTCACCAGAGTGGTACATTTGTTACAATTAATGAACCTACATTGACATATCTTATTCACGCAAAGCTGATAGTTTTACATTATGGTTCACCCCTGGTGGTGTACGTTCTATGAGTTGGGACAAATGTATGCTGACATGTAGCCATCATTATAATGACACTTAGAGCATTTTCACTGCCCTAAAAATCCTCTGCGCTCCACCTATTCATCCTTCCTCCCCTCTCCCCAAACTCTGGCAACCACTCATCTTTCTACCGTCTCCATAGTTTTGCTTTTTCCAGAATGCCGTCTAGCTGGAATCATACAGTATGTAGCCTGTTCAGATTGACTTCTTTCACTTAGTGATATGCATTTAAGTTTCTTCCATCTCTTTTCATGGCCTCATAGTTCATTTCTTTTTAGCGCTGAATAATATTCTGTTGTCTGGACGTATCACAGTTTATTTATCCATTCACCTGCTGAAGGACATCTTGGCTGCTTCCAAGTTTTGAATTATGAATTCAGTTACAAATAAAGCCACTATCAACATCTGTGTGTAGGTTTTTGTGTGGACATAAGTTTGCAGCTCCTTTGGGTAAATACCAAGGAGCACAACTGCTGGATCATACGGTGAGAGTATATTTAGTTTTATAAGAAACCACTAAATTGTCTTCCAAAGTGACTGTAGCATTTTCATACTCCCATCAGCAATGAAGGAGAGTTCCTGTTGCTCCACGTCCTCACTGGCATCTTTGTTGTCAGTGTCCAGATTTTGGCCCTTCTAAGAGGCGTGTAGTGTTAACAATAATATATGGTAACACCATTACCAATACCATTCTGATGAACATTGTTGTATATAAATCTTAATTTACATTTGATTATTTATTTCCCTTGGATATAAAAATGGATACTTAAAAGTGGAAATGATGTGGGCCTGGCCCCGTGGCCGAGCGGTTAAGTTCGTGCGCTCCACTGCAGGGCCCAGTGTTTCGTTGGTTCGAATCCTGGGCGCGGACATGACACTGCTCGTCAAACCACGCTGAGGCAGCGTCCCACATGCCGCAACTAGAAGGACCCACAACAAAGAATATACAACTATGTACCGGGGGGCTTTGGGGAGAAAAAGGAAAAAATAAAATCTAAAAAAAAAAAAAAAAAAGTGGAAATGATGAGTCAAAGAGTACAAACTTACTGCAAGGGTTCTAACACTTAAGGTGTTCCTCTCAACAGTGTGAGGCGCTCCCTCGGCAGCAACAAGTATTACCAGTTTTTTAAAATTCTTGCCAATTCAATGGGTTAAAAAAATGGTAATGCATTGTCTCAATTTGCAAACCTTTGATTACTCAAGTTGAATGGACAGTATTTCACGTTTCCTAGCCATCTGTATTTCTCTTTCTGTGAGTTGTCTGTGAGTGTCCTTTGCTGGGCAGACTTTGTTAATAGTGGCCCCAATAATCCAAAAATTGTCCTCAGAAGCTGCCAAACAATCTAGCCACAGCCAATAGGAGGCCAGGCTCTGGCAGGATTAGAGATTGTCCATGTCAGCATTGCTGTTTCAATGAAACCAGAAAGGGGAAAGTTTCCGTGTTTTATTGGAATCTGGGCGATGAGGTTATTTTGCTGAGCCACATCGAATATATGATTATGCCTTTTTTTCTTTGCTTACTCCCAAGGCTTCTCTTTCCTTAAAGTCTGCTCTAGTAGGAGGACTCAATTTGGCGTGCATGTGTCCTTTCTCTCAGTACGTGTTCACTGACCTCCTGCTACGTGCAAGGCACAGTGGCCACATTAACAGACGGTAGTCTAGAGATCAGCTTTGGAGGTGGGCAGATCTTGGGCAAGTCCTTAACCTCTCAGAGGCTCAGTTTCCTTTTCTTTCAAGTAAGGGTGATAGCCCTACCTTTGGGGCATAAATGTGTTATGAATGCAAAACTCCTGGAACAGTGTCTGCCATATCATAAGACTCATCTTAGCTCAACGAACAATTCTTGAGTGTATCTGACACTGTGCTAGGTGCTGAGTATACAAACAGCACTCAGACAGGGCCCTTGACAGTGTCTCCATTGCCTACAGGAGGAAGTTCAGGCTGCTTACCCACTCTGACAAGGCCCTCTTTGACCCCTCATGACGTCCTGTGGCCCCAGGTGTCATGGGTGGGTTGCCAGCTCTCTTTAGTGCCCTGGGCCTTAGCTGCAGTGCTGGAGCAACAGGAGAAGTGTCAGTCAACATTCTATGACACAGAGAGTCACAGCTATCAGTTTTATTTTCTCTTTTCTTCTTTAACATTATATCATAAGCATTTTCCCTTTATAGCACAGTTGGTGAGGGTGACAGCTAGAGCCAGCCAGCCTCACTTTGATTTCTGGCTCTAACACTTAGTAAGTGACCTTGGGCAAGTTGCTTAACCTCTCTGTGCCCTAGTTTCCTTATCAGTAAAATAGGGATAATTATAGCACCTACTTCCTGGGGTTCTTCTTAGGATTAAACAAAATATTTCGTGTGTAGCTCTTAGTATAATGTCTAGCACACAGTAAGAATTCAATGATTTATTATTAATATTTGCTATACTGTCTTCATAGCCATCCTTACACTAATTTTATATAATTAAATGGAACAGATATACCTTTCTCTGATGTTGGATACTTAAGGTGTTTCTGATTTTTAAACACAAAGTAAAATATTATTCCTAAGAAATTTTTTAAAAAGTCATCTGTGGTTTAGAGATGACGGCAGAGCAAGAAATTTAAGACTTACAGGTTGATTAAATCAACATGAATATACTTAAATTACCTTTCAAAGAAATCCAACATTTTCTACGTCTATTACAGGGTAGTTAACCTATCCTGGAAGCCCGGGCATGGGTGATCCCTGTCTGAGGCAGGGAGCTGGCTTGGATCACTTCAGCAAGGTCTTCTAGTCCCTCTCTGTGATTCTCAGGCAAAGAAGCCGCATCAGCCTTTCTCCCCTACTGCCAGAGAATCTCTGATATAGCACAGCTTAGGGCCAACCCAGCATTTTTCAGCTGTCACTTGGGGATATCTGGTAGGGCAACTGTCAAGCTGTGTCATCTGATGGGGAAATTATGGGACAGAGGTTTCTGCTGCGGTCCTTCAGCCAACAAGGCTCAAGGTCAGCACTGGTATAAATCAAATACGAATCTATATAGATCCAGCACCTTCTGTGTGCCAGGCTCTGTAAAAACATTCTCTTCAATTCTTAGCCCAACTAAGGGAGACAGAATCTATTGGTCCCATTTCATAGATGAGGAAACTGAGGCTCAGAGAGGTGAAAGGTTTCTTCCAAGGTCACAGAGCTGGCAAAGTCAAGACTCAGATCTGTCTGACTCTAAAGATACAAGCTCTTCCCATGGCACCACAGGATCTCTTTTTCAGTTTAATTCAACTTAACCAGCAAGGACTAGCACTCACATGTCATCCCTGCTAGGCACTGAGAACAGAGAGAACAGCCTGATGGGAGAGGCAGACACACAAATTGCAAGTTCTAGTATTACCGCTGATGCACATCTGTGAGAAGCATTAAAGCCATGTGGGCTATTCCATTTATCCTGTTGTATATATTTCTGAAAGCCATCCTTAATCCTTTTAGGAAGAGGCAGGGGAGAGCTAGACTGATAGATCAGGGTTGTAATCAATGAATAAACAAAGGGCAGTGGGAAAACAGGGAGGGAGGGATTCATTCCCACTCAGAGGTCCAGCAACGTCTCAGAGGATATGGTATTTTGGTTGGGGTTTGAGGGCTAGGAAGAATCAGCAAGAGAATATGGGGAAAGGGCATGGCCTGTCCACTCACTTCCCCAAGAGAAGTAAAAACAGAATCTTGATTTGTGCTTGCTAAATACTGGTCTGAAACCAGAACACCCCCCCCCCCCACCCCTCTCCTTTTGTCCCTCACCTTACATACACAGACAGACCTACCAAGACATACCCATAGATATTCACGAATGCAAAAACAGACAGAAAATATACATAAAACACACCAGCACACATGCAGATACTTAAAACACGTAATCTACAAAAATCGCTATTGCTGGGGCCAGCCTGGTGCTGGAACAGTTAAGTGCGCATGCTCTGCTTCGCAGCCCAGGGTTCGCTGGTTCAGATCCCGGTGGCGGACATACGCACCACTTATCAAGCTATGCTGTGGCAGGCATCCCACATATAAAATAGATGAAGATGGGTACAGATGTTAGCTCAGGGCTAATCTTCCTAAAAAAAAAATTGATATTGCTCCCATACTCATAAGCTCACACAAATACCTATAATGCTTCTACACACAGACTCACAAAGATGTTTATGCTTTCATTCACAAGTACATACACATCCTCTCCCCACCCACTACTTGTGAAGGTAAATAAATGCATTTTTTTCATTAACATTTATGCAGGTTCACACGCAAATCTCATCCTGCTCTTCTTTTCGGAGGCCAGTGACTAAAGGGAAGCCATGCACAAAGGCAAGCATTACGTAGGGAGGGCCAGGAATGGGTTGGCATTGGTATGGGATTAAGCCCTGTCAGATGATGAACCCGCCCCGCCTGGCTCTCCCTGGAAACCGCTGAGGCGAGGCTGCTGCGCCTGAGCAAGCTCTGGATCCTGGGCGGATGGTGCGAGGCTGCGCGCTGGAATTCCAGCTTCACAAGGGTTTAGTGTCACCCAGGGTCAAGCACTGCTGTCAGACCCACCCCAATCCCTGCAACAGGCAGGCGGCTCTGGGGTCACAGTAGGGCTGTGGCGTGGGGCTTGTCCTAACACTGTACACTGAGAGTGGTTAGCATTAATGAGGGTTTACTAAGGGCCAGGCACTGGGTTAAGTCCTCTCAGCACATAATTCTCACAACAGCTCTGTGAGAGGGGGATGGGGGTGGGTTAGGTGTGTAGCATCCCCATTTTAGAGGTGAGAATTGTGCTTAGACCACAAAACCACTGGCAGGAGACATGAAGCTGAGGTTCCACTCGTCTGATCCTATTTTCACCGGGGTTTCGGGTGAAGTGTGCCTGTTAGCCTGTCTCCCCAACGGAGGAAGGTGGTACCTTCCGCTCCTGACGGGTCTCTAGGCCCCCTGTCCTGCCTGACACAGCGCCTGGCCCACAGCAGGTGCCTGGGGAGGGCGTAGGTCTCGGTTCAGTGAGGGCCTCAGTTTCCCCATCTCTGAAATGGGAACGGCAGCACAGACCTCGCAGGGCCCAGGCCAGGCACCTTCGGGCAGCAGAGGCAATGCTGAGCTCTCCATCCTCGCTGCTGCAGCCCTCGCCCATCGCGGGGCTTCCAGCCCGGTCCCCACCCGAGCCGGGGTGCGGCGCCGGCGCCCCATTGTTCAAGAGGGCGGGGAAACTTCAGAGAGAGGACTCCCCGCCCCGGGTCGCTCTCGCCGCCCAATGGAGCAGAGGACTTGGCCCGGCCTCTGCCGCGCGGGGTGCGTCCTTTGTCTGCTCTGCGGCGCCCGATGCCCGAGGCCCGCGCCCCGATCCTCCGGCAGACAAAGCCGGGGCTTCTGCGAGCCGGACCGGCAGGAGAGGGGATAGCGCCACCCTCCTCCGGCCTTAGCACCGCCTCCTCCCCTCGGCGCCCTCTGATTGGTCCGTGGGGCTACAAAGAGGCCGGGAAGTGGGTGGGTCACGTGGGCTAGCGTGGCCTCCTATTGGCCGTCCGAGGCTGCCAATCGGGGAGGGCGGGCTGTCCGCGCACGGCCCGGTCGCTCCCTCCGCGCTGGGGCCCGCCCGCGGGGCCGGCCGCCTGTCAGAGGGAGGTGGGGATGGTGCGCCCGGTGGTGGCGGCGGCTGTGGCGGCTTCCCTGGTCCGAGGGCAGGGAGGAGAAGGTGACTGACCGACCGACTGCCTGAATGAATGAATGGCGGAGCCGAGCGCGCCATGAGGAGCCTGCCGAGCCTGGGCGGCCTCGCCCTGTTGTGCTGCGCCGCCGCCGCCGCCGCCGCCGCCTCAGCAGCCTCGGCCGGGAATGTCACCGGTGGCGGCGGGGCCGCGGGGCAGGTGGACGCGTCGCCGGGCCCGGGGCTGGGGGGCGAGCCCAGTCACTCTTTCTCTAAGGCGACGGCTCCCACGACGCCGGCCCAGAGGACCGGACCCCCGCGCGCCACCGTCCATCGAGCCCTGGCTGCATCCTCTTCAGCCCCGTCCCCGGAGACCACCCCTCCTCGGGCCACGGCCGGACCCGCGCCGACCACCCTCTGGACGACCGCTGGCCCGGCGCCGACCACCCCTCCGGCGGTGGAACGCCTTCCGACTACCCCTCGGGCGCCGACCAGACCCGCGCCGACCACCCTCTCAACGACCACTGGCCCGGCGGCGACCACCCCGGTAGCGACCACCGATCTGGCGCCCAGCCCTCCGCTGACTCCGACCCGCCTTCCCCCCGGCCGCCGCGGCAGCGTCCCGCCCACCCCACCTGTCACCGAGGCCCCCTCCCCGCCTCCCCCAGGTGAGTCCCGGCGCCGCCTCGCCCGCAGGACCCTCCCCAGCGGCTGCGCATCCTTTCCCCGGCCCCCGGCCCTAGGGTCGGGCTCCTGGCTGGAAGGGATCATTTCTTGCCCCAAAGGCTACCCAGATTTCGACTCCCGAGGGGAGGTCCAAGCTCCGGCTAGGCTGCCCTCGCGCCCCCCACGCATCTGGGAAGTCCTTTGTCCCCCCCTGAGCTGGGCTTCCTCGGGAGGGGGCGGCTGCCGTGCGGAAGGCATCTCCCCTCCCTGCCAGACAGCGCTTTCTGGCCTTTGTCGGAGCCCCGGAATGGGCGCAAACTTTTGGGTTCGGTTCGCTCGCCCTGCCTCTCCGTCTGGGTTATTTGGGGAAGTTTGAGAGCCAGCACAATACCTCCTCCGATGGGTCCAAAGCTGAGTACAAGGGATTCCTCCCAAAGCTCCAATTTCCTTGTTCATTTCTCCTTGTATATATAAATATCAGATGTGCGTGTGACAGGTGGAAGAGAGATTGAGAGGATTTTGTGTACAGGCAGTAGTACAGATCATTTAAGGCAAAAAAGAAAAGGCAAGACGTTGTAATCCATGTTTTGCCTGCAAATCAGTGGATTCAGTAGGTCATTTGGGACAGGTGTGTATCTAGGTTGAGCACGTTTATAAATTAGGTTAAATCCCCTCCTTGGACCATTTTTTTTTTCCTTCCTCAATTACAAGGTCAATGTGTTTGGACAAATGCACAATTTAAGCAGGGATGTCTGTTTTTTTTTCTCCCTTAAGCTAGAACGCTCAATTTTGCTAATACTGATAAATGCCACTTTCTGTTTGAGTCCACATAGAAAACAAGGCTGGTCTTTCCTGCTGATTGACGTCTTCAAGCCAAGTTAGAGGCAACTCCTGTTCTTTCCCCGTTTCCATCTAGAGTGGGCCTGAGCTAAACAAATAAAACCTACCTCATCAAGACGGTAGACAAGAGTTTCTGAATTCCTTTGCTTTAAGTGGGGGTGGAGATTTGTTCAAACCATTTATCTGGCTGTACTTACGTTAACGGATCTCTGACCTAATTCTTAGGTTCAGTGATTTCCTATGGAGGCAGGTATGGACTTTGGAGTATAATTGAATTTGTAGAGTGTTATCCCACGTGATGATGAGTCTTAATACAGTCTTGAATCTTGGGTTGGAGCCTGGCGTTGACATAAGTAGGAATGCAGATTATTCACCCATAAAGAGCTAAGTTTGTATCTCTTCCAGCTTCAAGGAGTGTATTAACGAGCTGAATTTTGACTGTAAACTTTTTTGACCTTTGTATAGAGAGATTGACTTCTTATTGAGAGACAGGAAGCCTAGTGGTTGAGAGTGTAGACTCAGGAGTCCCTTCTTAGGTTTGAATCCTAGCTCTGCCCCTTATTAACTGTGCAATCTTGGGCAGGTCACTTAACCTCTCTTCAACTGTGAAATGAAGATGATAATAGCACTTGCCTCATAGGGTTGCTATGAAGATTAAATAAGCTAATACATGTATAGTGTTTAGAACAGTTCCTGGTGCAGAGTAAGCACCATGTATGTGTTAGTTATCCTTATGACTAGGCTTTTTGTGTGGGATAGAAAGCATCTGAGAAGCCTAGTAGGGACTTGTGCTGATTTCTGTTTTTTTTAGGAAACTATAATAGAAGAAGGATGAATTAGATTTTCCGAGTTTGAAGCACGTGGTAGCATTTAAGTAGCAAGATCACTTATTTTGAATGGTTAGTATATGATAAATGTCTGGGTAATTGATGTTATGTTACTTTTGTTATTTTTGTGTTGTTATTTTTAAATCACTAAGGTAACCTTTACTTGTAAAAAAAAAAAAATACAAACAACCAGAAGTCTACAAAGGAAAAAGTGAAAGTCACTCTTTTACTGCCCGCTAGTTCCAGCCAGTCCCTAGAGGTTACTGCTGTTAACAGTCTGATCTTTTTTCAGACGTTTTTCTGGGCATATATGCACATACACACAAGGTTGAAAGAAATCGTTTTTGAAAACTCAATGAAATCGTTCTATACATATTGTTTTACAACTTGCTGTATTCACTTAACTATGTCTCATGGACTTTTTTTTTTCATGTCAGTACCAAAGGTCTACCGTATTCTTTAACAGTTGCATTTTCCATTGGAAGAATATTTCATAATTTATTTAACCGGTCCCTATTTATGGACAGTTAGATTGCTTCCGGGCTTCAGTTTAAAAAGCACACAGAAGAATGGGTTCTTGTTCAGTCCATCATGTATAGATTATATTCTCTAATACTTTGGCTGGAGTGTCGCAGAATCCAAATTTTAAGTGCAGTAAAGCTGGATTGATTACTATTTGCCATTTGAACTGTTTGAGGCTTTAAGTAACTTCCATGGACTAACATACACCTATGTCTATGATGATCTCTGGGTGACAGAAGATTTAGAAGGATCTCCAACTTCGGTAACTCTCCTGTGTTTTAAATTTTCTATAATTTGGACTTTTCTGTGAATTCACTATAGATTGCCCATGTCTAGTTCTCAGCAGCCGAACTGACTTTGTGGGCCTATTGAGAGGCAATTTTAGCTTTATATGATATAATCAAGTACAGCCTTTTTATCTGAGCATGGGTTCTAGTCTGCTTCGAAAAGTAAACACATCTCTTTGACGAAAGGAAGAATTCCAACCGAATTGGAGAGACCTAATTTGGCTTGCAAAGTTGGATTCCCTGGCATTGGGGAAGATGGTTGTACAGGATGTTTTATTGTAATGTTCCTGTAAGGACTGAGTGCCATTGATAATATATTATGTGATTGGACGGGTCTTCTAGCTGCTCTTTGAATTAATAAAAATTTCTTTCATGGAGGTCTAGCTGAGAGCCCTTGCCTGCCCCTCAATTAGGACCCTCTTTTGTTTACAGGGACACTGATCTGCAAACTGAAACTAATTGCCCAGCAAGCAGGCGCTTTCCTCCCACAGACCTGGCAAACATTTGGCTGATTGGTTGGCTGGGTAGGACATTTTAAGAAGGGTGAAGGGAGAGGCTGTGATGCTAGAGGATAATAGGTATCAGCAGTAAGAGACTGAGGTGATGACAAATGTTCAATTTTTAAAATTGTGGACCTTTAAGGCTAGATAGGTAACATGGCTCTACGTTTTAAGAAATGCTTCCACAGACTTAGCTGAAGTATTTCTCCCTGTGGTTAACACCATTTCTGGTTCTGCTCTTTGTGGCCCTGCAGAACACGTCTGCTCTCTCTGTGCTGTGACAGTTCTTTAGGGATCTGGAGACAGTGATCATATTCCCTCTCCAGCTCCCTCAACTGTTCTTTATGTGACATGGTTTCAGATTCCCTCACTATCCTGGTCACGACTCTTCTGGACTTGTTCAGTCTTTCCATGTCTCTCCCAAAGTGTGGAGCACAGAGCTGCATGTGACACACTAGATGAGCTTTAACTAGCTCGTAGTAGGGAGGGCAGTTACCTCATTCTTTCTGGATGCCAGTTAGTTCCTAATCACAGAGCTCTTTTGGCAGCCACATTATGTTGTTGACTCATTGCGTCCATTAAGATAACCAAGTCTTCCCCCCGGCCCCAAAATATGCTAGATGAGTCTTCCTTCATTCTGGACTTGGAAATTCTTGTTATATTCTAAAGTATAAGCTGAGACATTTGCTAAACATGTAATATTTATTCTGCTAGATTCAAGTTGTCCTTTGAGATCCCAAGCCTGTCAGTGTACCCCACCCAGTTTATTCACATTCACCTTCAGGGTGTTCCTATAGACAGAGTCGAAAGACAAGTTAGGACAGGTTGGTCTTACCTCATGGGGAGAGTAAATTTATGGATGTTGAAACAGTTTGGAAGGGAAGGAATAAGAGTTTAGATTAGTTCTCAAGGGTCTCTTCCAGCTCTAAAGTTCGACAATGATGATGATGATCTGGTGTGCATGATTCAGGGCGCATTAATGCCCCCCAAAGAGCTTTAATCGTTTATTTGTGATCTAAGTTAAGAGAATAGGCTTTGTTTAAGCAAGCCCTAGGATTTAGAGTTTGAAAACTCTGACTACTATGACTTGTAAATAAAATATTATGAATGAATTTGATTTGAAAGGAACATTCTGGGAATGCAGGACCCTCCTAATGGTACTGGGAAATATGTTCTTCATCCTGAAATTCTCTACTGCTGGGTTCAGAGTCTTATTTGTTTGTAGTTATTTAAGAAGATACCATTCATTTTCAGGAAATAGAGGTTGTTCAGGCTCCGAAGGTAACGTAGGTTCACAATCTTTTATGCAAAACCTATGGGGCTGGATGTATTTCAGAATTTAGAATTTTTCAGATTTTAGGAGGTTAATAAATACACTCCAGTGAAGTCTGGGCCAGCATCCTGTAATCAAACACATGCAAATATCTGCATCAAAATGCATGTACAGGGGCCTGCTCCTGTGGTGCTGTGGTTAAGTTCACACATTCCACTTTGGCGGCCCGAGGTTTGCAGGTTCGGATCCTGGGTGTGGACCTACACACTGCTTGTCAAGCCATGCTGTGGCAGGCATCCCACATATAAAATAGAGGAAGATGGGCACGGATGTTAGCTCAGGGCCAGTCGTCCTCAGCAAAAAGAGGAGGATTGGCAGCAGATGTTAGCACGGGGCTAATCTTCCTCCAAAAAAAAAAAAAAAACGCATGTACATATATTCACACTGAGTAAGATAAAGACTATAAATAGCCTTGCATTTGTTCAGGTCAGGTTTTGCCGCCAAATGAGTTAGAGAAAAAATTTTGGTTTTTGCATCTTCTGGTATTTAGCATCAAGACTGAAGGACTGTGGACCACTGTAATAGTAATTGCAAACACATATAGTACTTACTGTGTTCCAAGCACTGTTCTAAGTGCCTTACATATATTAATTTATTTAATCCTCACACAGGTGTAATCAAGTTAGGTGCTATTATTATCCTCATTTTATAGATAAGGAAACTGAAGCTCAGAGAAGCCTAGCTATGGCAGAGCCTGGATTCAAACCCAGTCCTTCTCATTTCAGAATTTTATTATTGGCTTTTAAAGAAATAGTTATGGAGAAGAGAAGAAAAGGAAACCATTTTGCTAAAAATGTTGGTCCTTGGATACTGATCTGAAAAAATTTCTGCTGTCCTTTGACATTTACTCCCTTCAGTCCATTGTGCACTGTTCTTTCACCTCCTCAAATGCTCTGTTTTGCAACTGTGATTTTAAATTATAGCTCTAATTCCTCCTTTGATTAGGTTCTCATATAGTCTGTGATAGAGAAATTTATCCTCTCTTTTTACAGCCTGGCCCAGGGACTTCTCATATTCATTGTATCTTATTCCTGCCCTAAGTGCCTAGCTTTCAGTAGAAATTGCTTAGTCTGATTAGTTTATGGAACAGCATAGTTAAACTCCAGAACGTTAAAGTCTGCTGAATTATGTCCTAGGAAGCCTTGTGACTGGTTGAAAATTTACACATTGAAATAATCTGACTAGGTCTTTTTATCTTGATTTTTTTTAAAGACCCATAAAATTAAAATGTGCATTACTTTTTATCTCAGCATTTCTAAGCATGTATATATTAACTTCCAGACGTCCTGGCACCTTATAAAAAGAATGGAAGAAAAGTATCACAGTGCTGTTTTTCCTGACGGGTAAATTATGGGTAGAGAGATTACTGCTTTGGGGCACTTAATAGATCAGAAGAGAATAGAAATAAAAATCTTGTTTAGCTGAAAGACAGCATTAGATGATATTTTTAGTTAGAAATGCTTTAATTCATGCTTTTTTGCCTTGATCTTGATTTTTGTTTGTTTTCTTTACATGTGATATAAAAGTGTACTAATGTTGAGGTTATGTTACAGGTACCTCTTCTGTGGTCGCTTAGTCTTTTTCAAGTATGCATTTTGGTTTATCTGTTTTTCACTAGGAACAACTACCCTAACTGCACTGGCAACTTTGAAGGGAGATTTTTAAAAATTGTGGTGAAAAAGATAAAGATTATGTCTGGATACATATGTGTTTGGATCACATATGTAAAGGTTTACTCAAAATAATTATCTTTTTAGATGTATCTAAGTACATGTGATAAATTTGTGTCAAAAAAATTCCTCTGGTAATGCTGCTCTTGCACAGATAATTATTACTGTCAGAAGAAATCTTTCTCCATTAAAGAAAAATCTTTCCTCTGTCCTTCTTGCTCATTTTTTCACTTTCAACTCCTCTATATGTTCCTCGCTCGTGTCTCTTATTCTTAGCCCCATCCCTTCTTTCATGTTCTTTAAGGCACCAAATTATCCTCTCTATTTAACAATTTACCACTTTGTCCTCCTTCAGTGCCTCCTCAAAGCCCAATTCTTCCAAGAAGTCTTTCTGGAGGAACAAAAGGTCCTTGAAGATGTCCTGGTAACAGGGCGCACAGGGTTGAACACTTTGCACTCAGAACAAAACCTGTCTTTCTCTGCAACTTTGACTTTTTTCCTATGAATTTGTTCTTAGTCTATTTAATTTAGACCGGTAAGCCCACTTGATAAGAAAATGTCAGAATTTATACAATATTCAGGGCATGTTATTAATTCTTTCTTTTTGAAAAAAATGAGAGAGATTTTCTTTTTGCTCTGGCGTCTTCTTTATTGCCCAGCTTTTTCCTTTTTTTCTTCTCCTAAGGAACAATACAGAAAAAACTGTCACAACGGAAGTTATCTGCCTCCTAAAAAATCAAGTACTTTGAATAAGTAGCAAACTTCTTTTTCTATTTATGAATAATATGAGCTGTTTTTTTAGGTAGGTGGATTTGGGCTGCATACCAATATAAAATGTTTAATTTGGTCGAGAAACAAATGTCAGATCTTTTGAATGACAATTTCCCTTGTAGAAATTTAATTAAAGTTAATAGTGAACAGAGTGCTTCTAATAATTAACAAGTGTGCCGTGCGTTATGGTTTCAAGGTGCTCTTAGAATCTCCAAGACTTTCACGTCCATATTGTGTTGATTTCTGCATATTAGATGAGTGAATAAAGGCTTATTTAGCTTCTGTCCTCTGCTGGAACTTTTATAGGTGAATTTTGACAAAATCTTTACAGGTTTTCAGTAGGTTCACATTTGATATTTTATATTTCAAACTGTTGTCTTCTAAGTTTATTTTATTGAATGTAAACCTTTGACTGGCTTGGCTGCCCATCTTTACAGGCTGGAAAATAGTATTTGGAGAAGAGGGTTGCTTACTTTATGTTTTTTTCTAGGTGCCAAATGGGGCTGAATGTTATTGAAAGAGCCCAGTAGTAATTGAAAGTAAATGGTGATGGAGATAACAAGATGAACTACAGAACTTGATTGGGAGGGTTCATGTAGATTTCATTTCTTCAGATTGAAATATTAAGTACTTCTTTCCTAGTGTAAGAATCTGGAATTATCTAAACCTACCATGTCAGTTGTATTGCCTCAAATCAGTGTGTTAGTAGCAAAGAGATGTGGTACTCTCCCACCTCTCATTTCCAATCTGATATTTAACACTTTGGCAGGAAAAGTAATTAATGTTAATTGAGTACATATAATATGTCTACTTTCTTACCAGGATTTTTTTTTACACGCAAAATCATGTTATTTAATTCTTAAACAATGTAGTAGTTAAATATTATTATCCTTGCGTTATGGACGGCAAATACTGAGATTCAGAAATGTAAAGTAGCTTGCTCTTACCTATCAGGGGTTTTTTCCCCTGCTTTTTCTCCCCAAATCCCGCCAGTACATAGTTGTATATTATTTAGTTATGGGTCCTTCTAGTTGTGGCATGTGGGACGCCGCCTCAGCATGGCCTGACGAGCAGTGCCATGTCCGCCCCCAGGATCCAAACCAGAGAAACCCTGGGCTGCCAAAGTGGAGTGCGCGAACTTAACTACTCAGCCACGGGGCCGGCCCCAAACCTGTCAGGTTTTTATATAGTCCATGGGGGCAGAGACTTCTGTTTGTTTGTTCACAATTGTATCCCCAGTTCCAGCCCCAAGTAGAGTCTCAGTAAATGTTTGATGATTGAATGAGTGAGGAAGAAGGGATGGTTCGTAGCTACACTAGACATGCGATGTATGCTCAAGAAACTAATCTAATCTCGTGACCTTTTTCCTTAGTTTAACAATGAACTCTTACCTTCTTTCCCCCTTTACTCATAGGAATAGCATGAGAACCTACTTAGGGTAAGTGGTGTTCTTTGCGATCCAGCAAATTACATTAATTATTCTTTTTTTTTGTTGCATAACTTTATCCGTTCTGTTTTTCTTAGTTAAAGGAAGAACAGCAATAGACAAATGAACATCTGATGACTTTTGTAGAAAGAGTACTAAGTTGGAAAAGCTGAGCACTTGTCTGTGAGACATAGGACCTTAAGTTCTTTCTCAGCTCTTTTACCAGTTCTGTAATCTTAGGCAAATAATTTTATCTGTAAAATCAGAGAGTTAGACCAGATTTGTGGGTTTTCAAACTGTATTATTTGGGGATCTAGGGTCCCTCAGATGTGTTTAGGGCCCAGAATGGGGTCTATGGAGGTCAAGTCGGTCTACTTCTGGGCCCTCCACCCCCAACCCTCATCCCCATATGAGGATGGGGATCCATCCTCCCACCCACACTGTACTCAGCTCCACTCTCATCTGGTTTGTATATCGGGTTTGTTCTTTAAGTAAAGATTTTTGAAATAGGAATTCTTCTACTCTAAAATTCTGTGATAAAGAAATTATGGTAATCTCTATTATGCAGCCATTAAAACGCTTATATTGCATTTAGTAGCAATATACAGAGGAGGAGAGAAATCTACCAAAATGTTAAATGACTAAAGCTAAGTAATGGGATTATGGGTCATTTTAGTTACCTTCTCTGTGTTTTTCTGAATTTTCCAATGAATATATCCAATTTTAATTTTACAGTCATAAAAATAAGTGAATAAAATGAGAAAATGAATAAAAAGTTGTGATAAGCTTGGTAAGCCTTTACTTGTATGAGATCAAATCAGGTGATATTACCTAGGGCCACTTAACTATAATTTCTGCTCTGACTCAGCCATTTTGATCGGCATCAAAGATATTTGCTTAGTCTCAGTGAGTTGTGGTTCTGAAGGAAGGAGATTGCTGAAGACAATACCCAAGAAAGGAAACTGTTCCTGAGGCCTGACAAATCTTAAACATAGGGTAAGGATGACATGTCTAAGATTTGGTACCTTTAGGGAAGGTTTAACTGAAATCTTAGAAGAGACTGAAAACAGAGCTGGTTCTTTATCCATTTCAGTCTGTCTAGGGAATTTAAAGCATGCACTTAAAAATTAATTAAAGTAGCTTATTGAAGTATATCTTATTTAAATTGTGCAAAATTTGAATTCATGGCATCAGTCACAGCCTTTACTGATAGAAGATCTTTGATTCTTTCTTTCTTTAAAGACATAGGACTCCCAAAAGTTTGGTTTCAGTCTGTCCATATGTTTAGCAATTAGACAGATGTGATTGCTTTTATACGGGTAATATAACAGCTGTTCTATCTGCTGTCCTTGCCAGGGAGACAGCTAAGAGCTGAGGGAAAGGGAAATTTATTCAATTGGAAAAGGGAATGTATTCTCACTAGTCCCAGGGAAAATGATAAGGAGTAGGAATGTTTTCAACCTGGCTGGAGAATGTTAACCTTTACTTAGTAAATTTTAGACTCTTTAGATAACTGATTTCAGGAACTTTTGTTTCAGTCTTGCATGCTTCCTAGAAACTGGCTTATTACAGGGATCTTATTAGATCTTTATTTATTTTTAAATATCTAGTGCTTTTACTTAATATATGTGAGGAAAAGGAAGAGGTTAGCATTGTTAACTGTACAGAGAACATCATATTCTCTAGGTCCTTTGAATTTTGGAAATGGTCTTTAAAGGTGAAATTCCTTAAATATTCTAGAGAAAGTTTAGATGTTGCCGTCTCAGAAGGAAATTGGATGAACTGAGTAGCTTTTAGTTTCTCTTCAGTCCTGTCTATCATTTATAGGGATGTAATGGTAGTTTGGGAAGGGTTAACGGAAATGATAGGGGATAAGAGGAGATGCTTGGTATTCCAATATATTTATTCTGTTTTATTTATTTATTGAGGCTTGATTAGAGTAAGGCATTGGGCTTTTTCTGCCATAGACTTCTCATTTGCCTTCATATTCTTTATAATCCTACAGTGTGTTTTGATTTATCCTTTCTATATGAACTGCATTAACAATATAGCCCCACCATCCATTGATGTTGTCTGGGTTAATGAATAGTTATAAAGTGTACCAAAAACACAAAGCAATCTAGCTGTTGGGTATTATTATACTGAATTGTTGGTACGTAGCCTGCAAACCTATCCTGTTCAACTGGTTTTAGTTTTTAAGTTAGTTTGTTGCTTCAACTTGTCCACAAAGGCAGAGCCGAATGGTCCAGCTAATCAGTGGAGTAGCAGTCAGAAGAACTAAATTCTAGTCTTTCTATTCACTTTTTTGAGTTCTTGAGCACTTTTTTTTTTAATGGCTCTGTGACTTAGTTTCTCTAACTATAAAATGAAGCTTGTTGCTTCCAGTCTCCCAAGGTTTTTAAGAAGTAACACACATAAATTATGGTGGGCTTTTCTCAAACACAAAGGCTTTATAGAATTCCAACTCTTTTTTGATATTCTTTCCTAATTACATGGTTTATATTAGCTTACAATGTAATGTGAACAAGATAGCTTTTGATTAAACACAGGAAAGACATAAACACATGCATTTACATGTGACTTCTTTATGCAAAATATATTTTTATGCTATTTTGTAGTTAACATTTGTATAATTTATAGACAATTATAGTATTTTCCAAAGTTTTGGGATCCTTCAGTGTTATTTTTCTTCCTATACTACCTTGAGAAAATAAAATAATCTTTATCTTATATTAAACTCATAATAAGTTATGCTTTCGATGTTTAATCAAAGGATCTTTAATATTATTTTTGATTGATCTGTTTAGAAGAGATTCTACTTAATCTTTATAAAATCTTTATAATCTTTATAAAAATAATGTTTGTTCATTTTAGAAAATATAAAGAAGTGTAAAGCCAAAAAATGAACCCAGAGATCATGAAGTTAATATTTTAATGGTAACTACTGAATTTTTTTACATCAGTATTTCTTTTATCCCCCTCCCTACCATTGAGATAATTCTGTATGGATGTATTGCTTTGCAACTGCCCTTTAATGTAATATATTTCAAATATTTTAACATTGTGAAATTGGACACTTTTCAAATGCAGTTGAAAGTAGTACTATTGGCTCTATTACTGTATGTAATTTAAATGATCAAACTCTGAGTGCTGACTTTGTTCAAGTTACTGTATTAATTACCTCCTAATAGTTACAGAAAAGACTATACCGTAAAGCTTTTTATGACTGAGTTTAATATTTTATTACTGCATATATTGCTCCATTTCCCATAGCAATAGATGAGATCACTTATTTGTTATGAAAACAGAGGTGTGAGTTGGATTTAGCACTCTTCTGAAATCAAGTGTATGACAGAACAAGATGGGAAAAAATTCATCACATTTAAATTATGTGTCATATCACCAAAAAAGAACATAAATCGATTTTGAAGAGAGATCTCAGACTCTGTACGATGCTTTACTTGAGACTTGCTGCTCCTTGGCAGAAGCAAACCAGCTGACTATTCTGCTTGTGGGTTCCAGTACAAGAGTGATTTTTCTTGGGTTCAAATGGCCCCTGAAAGCCCAGGGCAGTCTGGAACCAAGCGAGGCATTTAGTATTTTCAATTTGGTGACGAAAGAAGTCAAGGTGCCCATCTGCCCAGCTCATACATTGCCAAAAAAGGCCTAGGTGCTGTGCTAAAGAATATGCCAAAGAGTGGCTCTGGCCTTCAGGAAACTGATGTCTATCTTACACAGTGATCTCTATTCTCTGAATTTTGTGACGAAAAGGCTGTAACTTTTAAATCAAAGCAATAGTGAACCATAGTGTTATTGAGAGAGGGTTAAATTAATTAATACATGTAAAACACTTAATTCAGAAGTGCTTATAATCAGCACATAGTATAAACACTCAAAATTAACATCATTATTATTAATAGTTTTTATTACCTATTCTCAATGTTTGAAAAAGAGCAGAGAGAACTTTGTCAATTCCAGATTAATAAATTTACCAGCTTACTTGGCACAGTCTGTAGAATGGCAATGCATTGGTAATCAGGAAGACTTGCACATTGTCACATTCAACCTTTTCTAACAGGTAGTTCTAAGGTATGGGGTGTGACCAATATGCTTGATGCAAAAGGCTACCTCCTATCCCATCACAGTGGCTCAGTTCAAGCCAGAATTATCCTATGCCATGTTGCCAGATGCAAGAGTAATGGTACTGCTCAGAACTGGACTAAATGGAAGCTGTTTTCAAAAAGCAAATGCAAAGATAAGACTCTAGGGGATCCGTGAAACAGCCGTTGTCTAGTTCTGGCAGATGTATACTCCTCTGGGATCTTTTATAGCTATCAAACCCTAGCCATAAATGACCATGTAAAATGAAAATAAGACTGGGCCTATAGAAAGACATGACCACTCCTTTTTATATTGGTTGCACATTGATATTTTTAAAAGCATGCCAAATATAACATGCACATGCACAGTTCAAGTCACATAATCTCCCTGGGCTGCTTTACCATCGTCTGTAACATGAGTATAATAGTACCAACCTAATAGGGTTCTTGAATGTTGACCTAGAATTCAAACCTAGCTCTGCCTGACTTAAAAAGTCTGTGCTGTTTTTTTTCTTTTAACTAAACTGTGCTGCATTGCCAAAGCAGATGGGAATAGCAGAAAATGAAATAAAGCATTCAGTGGTTACAGAGCACATTTTGGGTTCTGTTTTTGTTGCCTTCCCCAGCTTCCCCCAGCAAGCTCATACATTGTCCTTCTCAGAACTCATTCTGAATTACACAGTGACTCAGGTTTGATTTCAATAGTTACTGTGAAAATCAAAATTAGATCAAAGAGTATTTCTCGGAGGTAGATATGGTCGTGGATTGGAGGTGGGCAAAGGAGGTAATGGTGGAAATTAGAGGACAGTAAACAGGTAGACAATCATGATAAATGCAAAGCAGAACTGAACAGTAACTATGAGATTGTCTACTCAGCCAGAGGATTGGTGCTAACAGAGACAATGTAATGCTTATTAGTATTTGGCAAGAAATGCCATCCACTGCAAAATGGTAGTATTGATTGTTCTTGACTTCACAATAAAACCTTTCATCTTTCACTTAATATGGACTCTAGATCAAGATGCTGAGACAAAACAATATGTTGTAAAAAGTAGCAGGTGATGTTTGATTATATAAAAGTCATAGAAGAATCTCCGACTTGCAAATGTGATTCATAGTTCTCCCCGTCACCTGAGGATGCATTCCCCATCCCCACTTTATAAACTTCCCTCCTCGCTCAAAGGTTACTTGTCTCTCAGATCAAACAAAGGGGAAACTATTATTTCAAGTATAAACCCAGCCCCTTCTGATCCAGTTGTAAACCATATTGACCAATAATATGCACAATTTTGGAGGATTTGTATATATTAGAAAGAATTAGCTCCGGTTTGTATCACATCAGGACTCAACAATATATATTATTACATCCTGCAAGTGTACAAGTACTGTGGTTAGTTCAAACTATACAACTATGGCTGAGGAGAATACACATGCAATGCACAACCTGGTCAATTCATTCTCCTAGTTAATAATTTAATATATTTATACTTCAATATAATTCTCCTATTTAATCATCGTGATTCCAGCCCATAATGCTCAAGTTTCTTAATATGACTTAAAACGCCTCATAATCTGTCTCTGTAATCATTTTTTAGGCCCTGTCTCCTTGTGCTTTAATCTCGAGCAGAATCAACTTCCTTATATTCCCCTCCCCCCAAACACCATGCTTATTATTATCATTATTATTAATAAAGCAATCATCTGTGGAGGTCTTATTCTGTGTCAGATACTGAGAATTTTCAATGAATTATCATGACCTTGTTTAATTTTCAGAAGAACCTAAGAAGAAATATGTATTATTATCCCCACTTTACTAAGCAGGAATTGAGGCTTTGAGATTTTAAATACACTGAATAAGGTCATATAGCTAGTAAAATGTAGAACCTTGATTCAAATTCAGATCTGTCTAGCCTCAGAGCCTCCTCTCTTAATCACTAAGCTAACTGGCCTCTGGTTACTTTGTTTATGCTGTTCCCTTTGCCTGGAACACCCTTCTCTTCAGTTTTAAAAAAGGTCTTAATTGTAAGCAACAGAAACCAATGCTTGTTGATTTAATCAGAAATGGAATCTATTAAAAGGATATTGAAGAGTTTGCAGAATCCCCAGGGGAACCAAATTCAGGACATGGAGCTAGAGATAATGCCCAGTCGTGTCACAGAGAGGTCCTCTGAATATGCCACTGACACCACCACTAAGCATTAGATGCTATAGTTTGCACCACCAACACTGCTAACACTGAGTACTGGATGCCATGCAAGTACTGCTGCCACTTGTCATACTGTGGCCATCGCCCTCTCTGCTCCCAGAGAAAGAGCCTCATGCTCAGTCCCTTGAATCATTAGTTTCTAATTTCAAGCCAGGTGAGCGTGTATGTGACTGTTGGAGCCTAAATCACTTGCCCGTGCTGGCGTTATGAACTTTTGTGGTGGGATAGAAAGGCTTAAAAGATGGGGAATTTCCCCAAATAGGAAGGAATTCTGAAATAGTACAAAATTATACTGAGACTAGGCAGCCAAAAAGAATGACAGACGTCTACCGCATCCCTTCCTTTCACCTGACAGACTTATTTGCCTTGAAAAATATCATCCATGCAGCATCCAAAACTATTGTACTTTATACATTCTAATATTACTGTACATATTTTTTGATTACTTGCTTTTTAAGGATTCTTGTTTTAAGTATTACTTGTTTAAGTAACTGAATCCCCTCGAGGAGTTCTTAAGTAGCTTATAGGTTATGTCTCATTGATATTTATACTCTCTAACCTCTACCTAGGATTGTATTCAGTATATAGTAAGCATTCAATAAATAGTTGAACTGAATTGAGGCATAAACTCTCCCTGCCTACCACCGCTAGAATATGAGTTCCACAAGGGCAGCTGTTTTTGGTTTTGTCTCTCGCTCCTTTTTTAACCACTGTATCCCTAGCTCCTAGATTAATTCCTAGCATGTGATAGGATCTCAGTAAATATTTATTGAATAAATGAATACTTCTAAATAGTAAATTATTTGTCTCTGAGAATGACACGGTCAGGAAGACCTTTGGTTTTGAACAGCAGATTCAAAGCTCTCTATCATACTTTCCAACTAGAACACGTACAATATGAGGCCAGAAACTGCCTTGTTCATCTCCAGTTACCTCTTCTCCCTATCCAGAAGCATAACCAGAAAAGGGCAATTTGGAATTCTTTCCCAGACTTGCCACCATGGTTGCTAGCCACAAAAATGCCCTAAAGTATCATACCTGCTTGACATGAGACCTTTTTTTGGTCCCCTTTTGTATAACTACCTATATCTTGAGATTGCATCTATTCTGGGAAGAAAAGGCTGTTTTGTCACTGTTTTAAAAAGTGTAATAACCTAGGGCAGCAGTATTTCACTTTGAAGAAATGAGGGCATGAAGGCCCATAATTGTGAAATGATTTGTAGAAAGGCAGTGGACTAGCAGACATGTACTGTAGCTCAGAGTTCTGTAGCTTTTAGAGGTTAGCTTTTTGGAGGGAACACAAGCACAATTATGTTCAGCTGAAAGAGAACTTTTGTTCAAGCTAACTAAGGAATTATTATTATTAGTGATGGCTTCATCTCTGGAGCCAAACTGCCTAGATGTGAATCATTTTCTCTACCACTTACTGGCTGTGTGACCTTGGGCTGTGCCTCAATCTCCTCATCTGTAAAATGGGCGTAATAATAGCATCTACCTCACAGGATTATTATAAGGATTAAATGACAACATATGTGAAGTACCTAGAATGCCTAGCATAAGTAGGCCTTCTGAATGTTAGCTGTTCTTTTTATTATTGTATTTTGGATACCTGTTTACTTTTACTACTTCGAATCCTCTTAATTCTTCACTACCCCTAATCCTTTCAGTTCTGAACTAGTAGTGTTACCGTGTTTTACGGGGAACCTGAGTCTGAGATCAGGTTAAGTGGTTTGCCCAATAGTTACATAGCTAGGAAGTACTAGTTGGTTGGGATTCAAACCCAACTCTTCTTATTTTTGATGCTCTTTCTATCATGGCAAAATTACATGCTAAGCGTAGATTGAGTTTACCGTGCTTTGTTATATCCTTCTAACCACCATTGTTAGTTTTAATGCATCTTTTTTCCCCTACCGCCTTCACTTACTTTTCTGATTTGTAGTCACTGTTTTTCTATCTGTACCGTAGATCTGTTGGTTTTCCTCTTGATTCTTTGGATTTGTGGTAGGAAGTATGCACTTTATCTGAAAGACCAAAGCATATCTTCACATACTACTATGCCTGTCCATTTTAATTTCATTTTCATTTTTTTATTAGCTTAATTGATCTGTACAGTGGATTGGTTTCCAGAAGAGAAGGCTTAGATATCTGTTATGATCAGATAAGTAATTTTATACATTAGCTAGGATGGCATTTAAGTGCAAATAGCAAATATCCAAAAACTAAGGCCCATTTCACCCAGTGTAAAAGATGAAACACAAGTTGTCGGAAGTGGAGACAATGTCAAAGATGATATTGGGAGGCTGGCCCAGTGGCGCAGTGGTCAAGTTCGCATGCTCCACTTTGGCAGCCCAGGGTTCGCGGGTTTGGATCTTGGGCATGAACCTACACACCACTCATCAAGCCATGCTGTGGTGGTGACCCACATACAAAATCGAGGAAGATTGGCACAGATATTAGCTCAGGGCCAATCTTCCTCAACAACAACAACAAAATATGTATATATTGGGTTGCTACAAAAATCTCACAACATAATAAAGTACTTTTGTGTGTATTAATCATTGTTTAACTTATGCATAAAACTTCTGTTGAGAAATTCCAAATGACTCCAGACACTTGTTGCAAAAAAAAAAAATGTTAAACTTACTGTTTTAGAGAATTATTTCTCTTAGCATATGATTTTTCTTGTTAACAGACCTTTTAAAAATTTACCAAAAAGTAAGGATTTCTCTTTGCTGTATTTCTTTTAGTTGATAATCTCATATAATAGATCATTCATTTAGAAATGCACTTAAAATCAGTGATTAAGTAGTCTTCAGGACTAAAGCAACAAGTGTCAGGAAGCTATTACTTTCTGTTTCCTTATTGCTTAACCAATCTGCAATGGTATTTTCCTCTTGTTTTCTTTCTTTCCTTTTCTTCATTTTTTTTTAACCAGATAAGATTTCAGATCCTCTTTCCACCTGATTTTTTTTGTCTCCCCATGCTCAAACTGGCCTTCAACTATGTTTCACTAAGATAGTTCAGCTTAAGACTTTACATTCATTTTTATGTAGGGGAAAAGGGTATGCTTTTGTCAGTAAGTTTACATTGGACTTTCCATGTTAACAAAATAACATTCTTTTATTCATTTATCAGATCTTTGTTAATTACCTGCTATGTACCTAGTGCTGGGCTAAATAAATGCTGGAGAGACATGGTTTCTGTCCTTGAGAACACAGTGGAAGAAACAGAAAATCAGACTACAGACTAAGTTCCGTCGTAGTGGTATGCACATACTACAAAAGCAAAGAGGGGCTTCCCCCCCAGACTTCTGGGGGATCTGAAGGATGATGTCAGAGAAGGCTTCCTGGAGGAAGTTTTCTCTAAGCTGAATCTTGAGGTGGGGGGTGGAGAACACCCTAGGAGAAGAGAGCAGCATGTGTGGAGGTAAGAAAGCACATGCACGGCCTGTTAGGGAACTGAACTCCTAGTGGCTCAAGTAGGGAGGCGAGAATATGTGAGTGTGGAACAGGGGGTGAGATTTGAGGCTAGAATGACTGGCAGTTGTTCAGTCAGGAAGTGCTTTGTATGTCGTGCTCAGAAATTTATTCTAAAAGCAACAAAGAAGTCTAAGCCCCGAAGTGACATAGTAAAGTTTGTGTTTTAGGATTAGTCTGGAAACTGCAGTGTACTCCTAAAAGAGTAGATGATCCCCAGCAAAAGAAATTAGAGGCCACTGACTGTCTCTCTAAATCTTTTTCAGCATTAATTTTGGATTAAAAGGTTTACATGGTAAGACAATGTAATAGTAGGAGGGGATCATGAATTAGTTTTATATCTTCTCTTATTAAGCAAATATTTGAAACCTATTTTGTTTGTTGGTATAACACACAGACTTAGACAACTAAAATTAGAGACTTGACAAATGAAGCCAGCAATTGGTGCTGGACCTCTTAATGGATCTGGTGTTAGACTGAACAAACCCAGGTGCCTCCTGTGTGCCAGGCACCCTGCTGGGAGCTGACGGTAGAGTGGTGAATGACAGGGACATTTACCATCTGACGGAGGGACAGACTTTATGCAAATGCTTTAGGATTCTTGTGTGTTAGATTCCTTTACATACATTTTCACTTTCCATCCTTACCTTAAATCTTCAAAGTATGGATGAGAAAACTGAGGATGAGACAGTTATTTTTTTCCCTAGCTTTATCGAGATATAATTTACATATAGCATTATGTAAGTTTAAGATAGTACAATGTGATGATTTGACACACATATATATTGCAAAGTGTTTATCACAGTAAGGTTAGTTAAATCTTTTGCCTCACATAATTACCATTTTGTTGTTGTTGTTATGGTGAGAATATTAAAGCTCTACTAAAAGAGGTAAATATCACTTATTTAGTCAAGGCCATGTAATAATGAATGGTAAATAGCTACAATTCAATAGTTAATCTACCTAACTCCTGATTTTTTTCCATTTTTTTTTCCCTCACCATATATACTGCTTCCCCTGACAAGGCAATTCATATGTATTTTCACGCTTGAAGTAGTTTTCTTCTCCTCTTTTCTTAATTCTTTCCAACACTACCCAAACCAGTATTGTTAGGCCTCGAAGGATCCAATCATTGGTGATTAAAAGTGCAGGCTCTGGGGCTGGCCTGGTGGCCCAGCAGTTAAGTGCACACGTTCCGCTTCTCCGTGGCCCAGGGTTTGCCAGTTCGGATCCAGGGTGTGGACATGGCTCCGCTTGGCAAAAGCCATGCTGTGGTAGGCGTCCCATGCATAAAGTAGAGGAAGATGGGCATGGATGTTAGCTCAGGGCCAGTCTTCCTCAGCAAAAAGAGGAGGATTGGCAGTAGTTAGCTCAGGGCTAATCTTCCTCAAAAAAAAAAAAAAAAGCGCAGGCTCTCAAGTCATATTGTCTGGATTCAAATCCCAGCTCCATCACTTACCTCTCTGAGCCTGTCAGCCTACTTCGTAGAGTCACGAGCACTGTCATGAGATAGTGTTGCTAAAGCACTTAAAACAGGGAAAGCGCAGGGAAAGAATTCAATAAATGTTAGTTATTAAAATTGTTTTTGGAATAGCAACTCATCTATTTTCCAAACATTCAGGAAATTTTGTTAAAATGCATTTAAACCAACCTACCTTATTCAAATTAATCTTAGTGAAGAGCTTTTGCCTACCATGTGTATTTGAAATCTGACCTCTTATTCAGGAGATCAGTAAATGACTTTGCTATCACAAACAAAAACCCAAGAAAATATGCCTGTGAAAGTAGCATAAAGACACTTAAAAACTTTTTTTATTATGGAAAATTTTGAAAATATACAAAAGTTAACAGAATAGTGTGATGACCTCTTTCATACCATCACCCACCTGGACCGCCATCTGGATCAATCCTGCCTTATCCATACCTCCATCCATCTACCTTTCTCCTGTATTATTTTGAAATAAATCCCAGATATCATATCGTTTCATCTATGAATATTTCAGAATGTATTTCTAAAATACAAGGCTTCTCCTATTTTTCTTGAGTAGCCACAATACTATCATACCTAAATAAACAGACAAAAATTGAACAATTTCTTAATATCATCAAATATAGAGTAAGCAAAATGCTTTCTTTATGATTAGTGAGGAAATTTTTTTTAAATTTTAGCTAAATCTAAAGATTTTATTGATAATTTTTTGTGAGAAGTAATGAAAGTTGTTGTTTCTGACATTGCTAAATACTTCATATAGCCCAAATGAGGATGAAAACTAGCAATATAAGGACTCCTTGAATTGTTCGGGTAGAATTGAGTACAGAGTATTATCTAATTTTTACGTGTGAGTAAACTGACTCAAAGAAATGACTTGGCAATAGTCATATAAACTGCAAACGACGTGTGCTGAATTTGTCCTTTGAACTATGCTTATTCCATAAATATTTATTGAGTTCAAGAAATTTAGTATTTATGTTTCTTTTTAAATGTCTATAGCCCACATTGTTTTTATAACAAGGACATTCTTCTCTTTGATTACCTAATTTCTTCTATCTTTTGATGTCTTAGAATTTTAAAGTACTTTCCCCCTCCTCTGTCCTATCCTAATTTTTAGTTGGAATGACTTGAGGGCTAATACAGGGGAAATTTTGGTCTCCAGCAGAGGGTCAGTTGCAACTAGGAAAACAACTCAAGCAAATGGTCTATTGATAGTGGAACTTTTCATTATGAAAAGTTCTTTTCAAATTCCAGGATATTGGTTGCTTGGTCACTAAGAGTCTGTACTCCCATTCACTAGCACCCTGGGTGTCTGAGCAGACCTGATTAGGAATGTACTGCTCATTTTGACTGAGAAAAATGGACAGAGAAGCTGCTTCAAACATTGTATCACCCAAGACATCCCACATCTGATATATAGTTATACAAATCATTAGTCTTTTAGAATATACCCTACCATACAAATAATTTTCATTTTGAGTGGAGCCGTTTTTGACTATAGCCACATATCTTTTAATATGCACTCACAGGCTGACTTCTAGAGAACACTGATGAAAGCTCATTGCTTTCCTCTTCTCTGTGGGTGAGTAAAGTTGTTTTAATGTGTCGGGTCTGCTGCTGTCAACACGATACCCCAATGACTTACCTTCTCTATTCCCATTCTTTAATTTTTAAACCCTTAGACCTAATAATTTTACCAAAGTTTTGTGTACTGGCCATTCAACAATTAGCAGAAATGATAGCGCTGATGAAATATGTCTTTATATTGGTTCAGTTCTATGTCTGGAATGTTTATTCCCCAGGGCTTTCCAACTGAGGGAGCTGGGCATGAACTCCTACTTTGGAAAATATCTGAGTGGGCAGACTCATTTGCCACATTGCCCTCATTGTCTGTCTTTGTTTATTCAGCTGAAAAGCCGTACTTGTGTCTTACACAGCCGGGCATGAATGTCAAGGTCTCAGAAGCTGTTAAAATGGGTAGAAAAATTGTTTTGGGAAGGGAAAGGATGAAAATTATCAGATATTGACATAGTGTGCAATGAAGGTGCTTTTTTAGGGAAAACCATAATAACTTCAGGTGGTTATAAAGCACAACTCTGATAACATTTTTGTGTGCCTGTTTTATTAGGGTCTTTGATTTTATGCAATTTCCCTGCCTTCCGGGTAAGAGACATTGATTATTCATTGGCACATATGATTTGTTTTTGCTACAATAGAAAACTAGGTTTTTAGGACATGAGCATACCATCTGGCTCAGGTAATGATAAATTTCCTGTGGTCCTAATAACACACACGCTCTGGACATTTATTTTTCTGCCTCTCTCTCAAGTGGACTATTTTAGCAGGCTACTGAAAGATCTTTTTGCCTTCATTCTTTCCCATTGATTCTTTTTTTGTTGTTGTTCTTTTTTTATGGTGGTAACAGTGGTTTATACATTATATAAATTTCAGGTGTACATTTTTATATGTTTCAATTTCTGTGTAGATTACATGTTCACCACCCAAAGACTAATTACAATCCATCACCACACACATGTGCCTCACCATCCCTTTTGCCCTCCTCCCTCCCCACATCCCCTCTGGTAAGCACCAGTCCAATCTCTGTCTCTATGTGTTTGTTGTTGTTTTTATCTTCTACTTATGAGTGAGATCATATGGTATTTGACTTTCTCCCTCTGACTTATTTCACTTAGCATAATACTCTTAAGGTCCATCCATGTTGTCATAAATGGCTGAATTTCATTGTTTCTTATGGCTGAGTACTATTCCATTGTGTATATACACCACATCTTCTTTATCCATTTGTCCCTTGATGGGCACCCAGGTTGCTTCCAAGTCTAGGCTACTGTGAATAATGCTGTGAGGAACATAGGGGTGCATATATCTTTATGCATTTGTATTTTCATGTTCTTTGGATAAATATCCCACAGTGGAATAGCTGGATCATATGGTAGATCTATTTTTACTTTTTTGAGAAATTTCCGTACTGTTTTCCATAATGGCTGCACCAATTTGTACTCCCACCAGCAGTGTATGAGGGTTCCCTTCTCTCCACATCCTCTCCAACACTTGTTTCTTGTTTTGTTAATTATAGCCATTCTGACGGGAGTGAGGTGATAGTTCATTGTAGTTTTGATTTGCATTTCCCTGATAATTAATGATGTTGAGCATCTTTTCATGTGCCTGTTGGCCATCTGATATCTTTTTTGAAGAAATGGCTGTTCAGATCTTTTGCCTATTGTTTAATTGGGTTGTTAGTGTTTTTGTTGTTGAGATGTATGAGTTCTTTATATATTGTGTATATTAACCCTTTATCAGATATGTGGTTTGCAAATATCTTCTCCCAGTTGTTAGGTTGTCTTTTGGTTTTGCTGATGGTTTCCTTTGCTGTGCAGAAGCTTTTCAGTTTGATGTAGTCCCATTTGTTTATTTTTTCTATTGTTTCCCTTGCCCAATTAGACATGGTACTTGAAAATATGCTGCTAAGACTGATGTCAAAGAGTGTACTGCCTATGTTTTCTTCTAGAAGTTTAATCGTTCCAGGTCTTACATTCAAGTCTTTAATCCATTTTGAGTTAATTTTTGCGTATGAAGTAAGATAGTAGTCTAGCTTCATTCTTTTGCATGTGGCTGTCCAGTTTTCCCAACACTATTTATTGAAGATACTTTCCTTTCTCTATTGTATGTTCTTGGCTCACTTGTCGAAAATTAGCTGTCCATAGATGTGTGGGTTTATTTCTGGGCTCTCGATTCTGTTCCATGGATCTGTGTGTCTGTTTTTGTGCCAGTACCATGCTGTTTTGGTTACTATAGCTTTATAGTATATTTTTAAATCAGAGAGTGTGATACCTCTTTTGTTCTTTTTTCTCAGGATTCCTTTGGCTATTCAGGGTCTTTTGTCATTCTGTGTAAATTTTAGGATTCTTTGTTCTGTTTCTGTGAAAAATGTTGTTGGAACTTTGATCGGGATTGCATTGAATCTGTAGATTGCTTTAGGAAGTATGGACATTTTAACTATGTTAATTCTTCTAATCCAAGAGCATGGAATATCTTTCCATTTCTTTGTGTCTTCTTCAGTTTCTTTCAACAATGTTTTATAGTTTTCAATGTACAAACCTTTCACCTCTTTGCAGAAAGAGAAGTTAAGAATACAATCCCATTTACAATTGCAACAAAAAGAATAAAATATCTAGGAATAAACAATCCCAGTCGATTCTTTACACTACAGTCAGAGTTACGTTTCTAAAATATAGATCTGAATATGTCATCCTCTCTTGTGTAAAATTCTTCTGTGGCTACCCAATTGACCTTAAGAAAGCCCTTGACTTGTCACTACTCCTGCCTCCTGTTCTGTGCTGGAGCCACAGTGAACTTGTCTCTCTTCTCCATGGTACTATGCTTCATCTTACCTCCAGGTCATTACGCACGTTACCTGCTTGTGTTTGGGATATACTTCCCCTGTATTCTTAGTTTAGCTAACCCTCCTAATTCTTTGTGTCGCAGTTTAGACTTCTTCCTCTGGAAAGTCTTAATTAGGTGTTTCTCACTACACAAACACACATACTATGTTTTCCCATAATGTTGCGTGTGTAGTTCCATTTTAGTACTTATCACACTATATTGCTTCCTTGTTTTTCTCTCTGCTCTAAGACTGTACAAGGGCAGAGACCATGCCTTTCTTCCACACCATTGTATCTTCAGCATCTAGAAATCATACTCCCCATTTCTGGTACAATACTAGTTTGTTGAATGATTGAATTAATAATCATGTGCTTTGCTAAGAGCCTTTTCTCTGACAACCTTAGAGAAGAATTAGGATTCTCTGTTTTCATGTTCTTGATATTTCATTTTCTTGATATTTCATGTGTTGATATTTTTCTTCCAATTTTCTGGTCATATTTATTCATTCATTTATTTATTCATTCAATTATTCAGCAGAACATTGCTTTGAACCTTTTAAACCCCTATGCCTTGTTCAGAAGCATGTGTAAAGAACATTCAAAAGGAAAACACCTGCATGTACTTACTGTGTGCTTCCTTTGTCCACCCTATCTAAAACTGCAGTCCCCAAGACACACATGTCCAGTCCCTCCTCTTCCTGCCGCCTGGGTTTCCCTTCCCTGTGTTGCTTTTTCTCTTTACCATTTACCTTCTAACATACTAGATATTTAAATTAAGTTACTTATTGTATGTCTCTCCCCTACTAAGATGTAAAGTCCATGAGGGCATGAATTTTGGTCTGTTTCACTTACTGCTACATCCCCTGCTCTTAGTACAATGTCCGTTACATAGTAAGTCAATATATATTTGCCAAGTGAATGAATAAATTCATGGCGTTAGATGTGCATCTTTTTTCTTTTTGACCCTTTCAATGCACCTGATTCAGTCCTGCTTCTAGTATGGTGCTATTTGTTTTCTTTTCTGTCTTTCACTTTTTGGACTTTACAGTTAGTCCTATTTTGAGGCCGTAGTCTGTGCTACTCCAGGAACAGATTCTATCTATGCATTGTATTGCCCCAGGTAACCATCACTCCACTTACATCTGACCTCTGCATCGCTTAACCTGGTATCTGAAGACCAAAGAGCCGTGGGTGTGTGTACTGGGGAGAAGGGAGGATGACTTCAGAGATAAGTCAGATGTAAAACCTGTTCTTCTGGAACCCAGATAGCTCAAGAAGATAAATAACTATAGTATGAGGTCGATTAGGGTAATATGTACTAATAAGAAATGTTGATCAATGGGGAGAAACTTATATCTCATAAAAAATTACGAAATATATCAAGCTTCTAGAAAAGTATAGGAAGTACTACAGTGAGCAGCCCCTGTATACGAATGTCAGCTTTGTAATGTCCGAATTGTCTTCCATTTGCTTTGGGTCTCTCTTTTCATTCTGAAGTAAAATGCTAGAAATGATTAAAGCCTCAAGTGTTCCTCTTTCATCCCATTTTCTTCCTTCCCTACTCAGATGTAACCACTCTTCTGAATTTGGTCCTATGCATTTAAAAATGTTTATACACACACACACTAAATATAGTGTTAATGTTTTAAACTTTGCATAATGGCATTGTATCATGCTTTTTTCACCCAACATTTTTTTGAGATTTATCTTTGTTGGTTCATATAACTCTAGATTGTCTAAGTTGCTGTATAGTTTCCCACTATATAAATATGCCACAGTGTGATATCCATTTTCTTATTGATAGTCATTTCAAATAATGCTTTTCTTTCCTATTTCAGATAGTGCTGCAATGAACCACCTCGTGCATGTCTCTTTCTCCACATATGGGAGAGTTTCTCTAGGGCAGTGCTTCTCACTTGATGTGTGTAGGAATCACCTGGGTATCTCGTTAAACTGTAGACTCTGATCAGTTAGTCTGAAGTGGGCCTGAGAATCTGAATTGCTCACAGGTTCCCAGGTGATGCAGATCCATGGACCACACTTTGAGTTGCAAGGCACTACTAGGTTGTAGCACATCATTATCGTTCCAGATATGGCCACATTGTTCTCTGAGGATGTAGAAGTTTATATTTCCATCAGGAGTATATGAGAGATTTGATTGTTCCAGGAGTAGCCTCTTTTCGATGACTATTTCAATTTAATCTGTAACCATTCTCTTCTTAAAATTAGATTTTTTGGGAGGGAAAACAGTAAAAAAGCAAAATTATTTCAGTGGATAATTTCAACATTTCTTAGGAATTGATCTACATTAGATATATAGATTTTAATAAAAGTATTTTATAAAAAATTTACCTGTTTCTTTTCAAATAGTCGCTCCATTTACCATTGTCAACCCAGACAGGGCTCTGGCTGTCACTCGAAGGCTCCCAGATTGCTGAAAGGGAAGAACTGCCTGTCAGGCACTGTGTTACACTGTTTCATTTAAACCCCACGTTTGTGCAGGCTCACAGCTGAGAGTTAGAGCCGTGTTTGTAGCCTAGTGTGTCTGGCTTCGCGGTTTAAATGGGAAATTAATTTTCTACTCTTAGCTTCAGTTATCTACAAAAAGGGAGTAGACCAGATAATCAGATCCTTAAGTCCCCGCACTTAAGATTTCCTTACCTTCTTTGGTAAATTAAGAAATGCATACACACATACTGTATGATAATAGCTTCCACCCCACCTATTTTTTTATTATGATTTAAAAACACACATAAAATTTATCTTTGTAACCACCTTTAAGTGACCAGTTCAGTAGCGTTAAATATATTTACATTGTTGTGAAACAGATCTTCAGAACTTTTTCATTTTGTAAATTTGAAACTCTATACCCATTAAACAAAACTCCTCCTTTTCTCCTCTCCCTCCCAGTCCCTGGTAACCACCATTCTACTCTTTCTCTGAATTTGACTACTTTAGACACCTCATATAACTGGATTCATGTAGTATTTGTCTTTTTGTGACTGGTGGATTTCATTTAACATAGTGACTTCAAGGCTTATCCATGTTGTAGCATATGACAAGATTTCCCTGCTTTTTAAGGCTGAATAATATTCTATCATGTGTATATCCCGCATTTTGTTTATCCGTTCACTGTCGATGGACATTTGAGTTGCTTCCACATCTTGGCTATTATGAATAATGCTGCTATGAACAGAGGTGTACGCATATCTCTTTAAGACCCTGCTTTCAGTTCTTTTGGATATATACCCAGAGGTGGGCTCGTTGGATCATATGGTAGTTGTATTCTTAATTTTTTGAGGAACCTCTATGCTGTTTTCCATAGCGGTTGTCCTATTACAATCCCACCGACAGTGTGGTGGTAACTTTTAATGGTACAGATAGTTGTGGATGGGATACATGAAATCAGAAGTGAAGTGGGAAGAACAGTAAGTTCCACTGTGTGGAGATACATTGTACTTAGGCAGAGTCTGTTTCCCTTAGATACTTTAGCTGACATTGCTTGCTTCTCCAAGACGATTACTTTAGGAGTGGAGGAGGGAGCCACATTATTTCTTTTTTGATTTATTATTGACCACTGCTCCCTGAGAATTTCTCAGATTGTTAACTTCCAGTAGTGCCTTAGCAGTGATTAGGGGAAGTTTGAAGGTTGTGTTTTGTGTTGTTTGCAAACTTGAGCAAAGTCTTTAACATCTTGGTGCTCCCAAAAAACTCATTAAAAAAACAATGAAGGCTCCCAATCTGTGTTTTAGAATTGTGACTTCTAACCATGTCAGTTTTCTTTTGAGGATCCTGTGTGTGTGTGTGTAAGGAGGGGTAATTAGGTTCCTCTAATGGTGTGTACAAGAGCAGGAGTGAGCAGTGGAGTTGGAAGAGGGTTTTTCTCTCTCTCATGCCCTTATTTTTGAATTTGAAGTGTTACCCAAATGCTTAGTCATGATGATAAAGCAAAGAACTTCACAGCTTGCAGTGTAGAACAATGTTTACACTGTACAAGTGTTTGATAATGGTGAAGAGTGGCAGGAGAGTGGGAAGAATTCATCTACATGTTTTGAGGAGTAAGAGGATTAGATAGGGAACACAGTAAAATAGTCCGCTTCCAGTTGTGAAGAAAAAAAAGTGCATCTTTTAAGCATCCTTTGGAATAACTCCAAATCTGTTAAACTTTTGGCGCTGCAAACAGGTATATTTTCCACCTTGCAGTGTTCATTCAGAAAGCAAGCAGACTTCATTAAGCTGTGTAATCTACTGACAGGTATCTGTATGTTTGTGGAAGCAATCTTTAGTAAGGACACTGCCCAAACTCAGATTTTCCTGTTAAACTGCTACAATGGTTTATCAATGAATCTGTTGCCTCCAGTCTCCTCCCTCTAGTTCCTCCTTTACACTGCTGCTAAGGGTAATCTGATCCCAGCTGGATGCCTTAGGGCCATCTGACCTTGGGGAAATTCATTTCTCTGTGCTTCCATTTCCCTATTTTATCCCTTGTATCACCATGTACCTACCTTATATTACTTGCAAGTTTTAAATGTTCGTGTGTGTGAAGTACCTAAAACAGTGCCTGGCATGTAATAAATAAACAAATAATAAATAATAGTAGGGATAGTTACTGTTGTCATTATTATAGTTACTATTTTTGTTGTTGTTGTTTTTACTTCTGAAGCCCAACTCTGGCCACATCATTACTCTACTCAAGAGTTTCCCACATTTCCCTTTTGCTTATAGCAAACTTTTTGGGTACATCAGAATCACTTTCGAAGCTTGTAAAAAATGCGTATTTCTGAGTCCCCCAACCAGAGGTTTCTATTCAGTAAGTGTAGGCTGGGACCCAGTGTTTTGCTGTGCTCCACAGGTGGTTTTGAAGCAGGTGGTACTTATTTGGAGAATCAGGCCATGTAGGATGAGCTGCAAACTCCTTATACTGGAATCCAGGGCCCCAGATACCTTTTGAATATGTATTTCCTCCTTATGTTCCTCCCTGTCAGTCTTTGTTGCAAACATGGTAAGTAGACTTTCTCTATACTCACTTTTCCCTATATACTCCATGTATTTTCCCAGGTTGGTATCACATAATTTTGTGATCAAATACATGTTTATTCCTAGTAATCCACAAACCATCCATTTAATAATATTTAATAATATGTTTAATAATATGTTTAAAAACTAGCTGAGGATGAATGTTATAATATGTGGGACCAACCTTCCCTTTTTTGAAAATTAGGAAACAGTTCCTAGATTACTTCACTGGGAACTTTAGGATAGTATTTTTAAACTGACCTTTCCTCTTGCTCTCTTGGCACTCTTTTTCTCTGAACTAATTTTCCAGCTATTACAATGAGCAAATAGTTCTAGCCTTTAAACTGCTCAGCTGTGCTCTGTAAACAGAGACACTAAGGCAAATCTAGTGCCAACCTCAGAAGCAATGGGCAGTATTGGAAATTGAAGTTCTCTTCTTTTTCTTACCTTTTCTGTTCTATTGCTACAAAATTAAGGTATTAGTGAGATTATTTAGGGTAATTTGAGTACATTTAGAGATCTCTGATGATCCCTTTTAGTTCTCAACTCTTGCAATCTGTAGTACCATCTAAGGGTGCTGCTTTGCTAAAAACATCGCTTATGATAGAAGTGTAGGGCGGGGAAAGGAAGGCCCTTCCTAGGTTTCTTTGCCTTGTCTCCTCTAATTCTTAGAACACCCTCATAAGTTAGGTATCGTTAGCCCAATTTTATGAAAAGTCTTTACAAAGAGGGCATGAAACTTAAGATCATGGGGCATATAAACAGTGATTTCAGGTTTTGAACCCAGGTCCTTTGATCTCATAGAGTGATCTCTTTCTCATGTGGCCTGGAGCCAGGTTTTAAGTTGTTCTGGCCCAATTAATTTCTGTATTTGCTTTCCTCCCACCTCCCTACCTCCTCTTAAACTCAAGGTCACTATAAAAATGCAGTAAATAAAACAGCTTATATAAATTCAAAGTTTGGTAGGATAGTTATTCCTTCAGGCCATTTAGGCAGTATTTGGTCACTTCTTTCAATGTATCCTAAATTTGATAGTGGCCTGTCAGAATAAAATGCCCTTTCAAAAAGTAAGCAGTTGACTCTTATTAAATGACAAAATTAGGTTGTCTTTTTTCAAAACCTTGAAGAATGCAAGCAAATGGGAAAATGGTGGCACAAAAAGAAATATTTTTTGCCTAGGCTCAGGTAGCAATCTGGCAGTTTAACATAGTCAACATCCAGAATTTAGAGAGAGACTGGAAATACCAATCAGCAGTATTATTTTAGCTATGAGAATACATTTACATAAAACAAACAGATCCCAAATATTAAATCATGAGTATGTGTCCTTGGCTCTGAATAATATATTAAGACTCACCAGGCAAAAGCAAATGCAAGGTGTTCTAAGTCTCTAGTTGAGAATTATTTTTGTAGCTTGAGCAACTGTTTCCCCTTATTCTATTGCTTGGTAATCATTTGACTTGATGTCGCTTTCTTGCAAACAAAACAGATTGGAAAAAGAAAAAAACCAACTACATTTAACAGTACTAGGTGGAATTTCTTTCTTTCTTTCTTTCTTTTTTGCTCCTTCTCTCCTTCCCTTCTTCTTCTTCTTCTTTTTTTTTTTTTTTGGTGAGGAAGATTGCCCTTAAGCTAACACCTTTGCCAATCTTCCTCTTTTTGCTTGAGGAAGAGTGGCCCTGAGCTAATATCTGTGCTCATCATCCTCTATTTTGTATGTGGGATGCCATCACATCATGGCTTGATGACTGGTGTAGGTCCATACCTGGAATCCGAACCCATGAATGAGGGCCGCTGAAGTGGAGCATGCCTAACTTAACTGCTATGCCACTGGGCCCACCCCTTCTTCCCTTCTTTTTAAAGGAAGAAAACTCTGTGGTGAAGTAGAATGAAGAAAGGTAGTAGAGTAAGATAAACCTGAGTTTGAGTGCTGTCTCAACCACTTACTGCAACTCAGGTCTTAGGCAAGTCCTTAGCTTCTTTAGCTTCTAGTTTTCATATTTATAAACAACCCTCGCAAGGTTGTTGTGAAGCTAAATGTTCATGCAAGTAAAATGTCTGATAAAGGCTGAGGCATTGTAGGCAATAGTAAATGGTAATTGCTTTTATTATAATTAATAATAAGGTTGACCTAGGGATTAAGATAAGCAGTTGGGTGAAATGGTTTGCTCTATTTTACCAACAAACTGTTGTGGTTGAAGAAACTCTGAATTGTGTCTATTGTTAGGTAAAATATGACCTTCAATAGAAGACCTAACTTTCTGTAACTTAAAAATAGAAACCTTACTCAAAAGAGTCAAAGGAGAAACCACTAGAAATAATAAGAGAGTTCATCAAAATGGCTATGTATATATCCCCAAAAACTAAGTTAATCATTATTACTAAAAATACTAATTAGAAGAGATAATGCAAAAAGAGATTACAGGTCTAACCTCTACTGCTGCCGCTACCACTAATAATAAAAAATTTAGGAATAATCTCACTATGTATGAAACTCATATACATGTCTTTTTTAATTATGAAATTTCACTGAGAGATATAAAAGAAGGCTGAATAAATGGAGAGACATATCAGTGTTCGTAGATGGGAAAATTGAATATTGTAAAGCTACCAGTTCTTGATACATTAACTTTTAGAATAAATGGAATTACTGGGAAAATTACAGTAGGATCTTTTTTGAAGGAAATTTAGCAACAGAGTTCAAATAAAATCATAAATAACTATGAACAAATAAAAGAAAATTTAAAGAAGAGGAATTCATCAGTGAAACACATTATAAAGCTGTAGATATTAAAACTTTTTTTCACTGTACTGGTATAAGACTAGACAGATCAATTTTATAAATCAGAAACAGATTTCGATGTGAAAAATATGTTAATATATGATATAAAAAGGATCACAGTTTAATTTCACCAGCTGAAGGACATTTAGGTTATTTCCAGCTTTTGGTGATTGTGAATAAAACTGCTATAAACATTCACTTACACTTATATGTGAACATAAGTTTTCATTTCTCTTGGGTCAATAGCTAGGAGTGGAATTGCTGGGTCATATGGTAGGTGTAAATTTAACTCTATAAGAAACTGCCAGATTGTTTTCCAGCCATTCCTGTCAGCAATATATAAGAGTTCTAGTTGCTCAGTATCCTTGTCAACACTTGGTATTGCCAGTATTTTTAAAGATTGGCACCTGAGCTAACAACTGTTGCCAATCTTTTTTTTTTTTTTTTTCTGCTTTATCTCCCCAACCTCCCCCCCCCCCCCCCCCCCGTACATAGTTGTATATCTTAGTTATGGGTCCTTCTAGTTGTGGCACGTGGGACGCCGCCTCAACGTGACCTGACGAGCAGTGCCATGTTCGTGCCCAGGATCCAAACCCTGGGCCACTGCAGCAGAGCACGAGAACTTAACCACTCGGCCACGCGGCCGGCCCCATGCCAGTATTTTTAAATTTAGCCATCCCATTAGGTGTGTAGTAGTATGTCATTCTGGTTTCAATATGCATTTTCCTAATGAAAGATGTTGAACATCTTTTCAAGTGCTTATTTGCCATAGATAAGTGTTCTTTGGTGAAGTGTCTATTCAGACCTTTTCCCCATTTTTAAGCTGTGGTGTTTTCTTATTGTTGAGTTTTGAGAGTTCTTTGTATATTCTTGATACAAATCCTTTGACAGAAATGTGATTTGCAAATATTCTCCCAGTTGGTGGCTGTATTTTCATTCTCTAGTAGTCTTTTAAAGAGCGAAAGTTCTAAATTTTAATAAAGTCCAATTTATAAATTTTTATGGATTTTGCTTTTAGTGTTGTATCTAAAATTTCTTTGCTGAACCCAAGTTCAGTCAGATTTTCTCCTATGATTTCTTCTAGAGGTGTTATAGTTTTACATTTTACATTTGGGGCTGTGGTCTATTTCGAGTTAATTTTTGTACCAGATGTGCGTTTAGATTGAGGTTCAATTTTTTGCATATGGATGTCCAACTATTCCAACACCATTTACTGAAAAAACTATCCTTTCTCCATTGAGTTGCCTTTGCACCTTGTCAAAAATTAGTTGACGATATTTGTGAGGGTCTGTTCCTGGGCTCTCTGTTTTGTTCCATTGACCTTTGTGTCTATTCTTTCACCAATAACACATTGTCTTGATTACTGTAGCTTTATAGTAAGTCTTGAAATTAGTTATTGAGTGTCCTCCAACTTTGTTCTTCTTTGGCTATTCAGATTTCTTTGCTTTTTCATATTTAGAGTCCGCTTGTGAATATCTACCAAAAAATCCTGCTGAGATTTTGATTGGGGTTCATTGACTCTATAGATCTAGTTGCTATATTATCTCTCTCCATTTATTTAGTTTCTTTTTTGGTTTCTTTCATCAGTGTTTTGTAGTTTTTAGCATAAAGATCATGCACATATTATGTTAGCTTTATTCCTAAGTATTTCTTAGAGATAGATGGCAAGAATTATTCATGTTTTGTAGACTGAGACACTGAAACTCACAGCGGTTAGACTTGTTGAAGGTAACAGCGCTGGTAAATTAGCAGCAGATTCTGGTTTTAAGGTGTCCTGGGTCTGTCTAGTGATTTTTCATTGGCAGAGCTTCTCATAGTAAAAAGGCATGGACTTTGGAGTTCTTCACCTTGGGTTCCCAATCTGTTCTCCAGTACTGGTTAGCTGTATCATTCGTTTAATCTCTCTAGGACTCAGTTTCCTCATTCAAAGTACCTACCTCTCAGGATTGTGGCGAAGATTAAAGGAGGCCGTATGTGTAAAGTTTCTCATGTGGTTTGGTATACGTGTAGTACATCCTCAATAACTGGTAAGATTGTCTCTGTTACTATTCATAGTAAAAGCTAGTTGTTACTACCTTTCCCAGAACTTGTCATCTGTCCTCACTAATTAAATGAGTGAAACTGGCAATGCAAGGACAAGCACTAACAATAGGTGCTTAAGTGTGAGACAGAAAATTTTCTATAAAACCTCTGTATGTTACCTTCTTTTTTATATGTTTACCATAAAGCAGAAGAAATGTTTTGCAATAGTGAATTGTGATTGGGAATTTCAATGGATATATTTTTATTTTAAAAGGGAAAGCTTAAAGCTTTTCTTTAAAAGTGGTGGCTTTAAAACTTTCCACATTTCTGCAAAGTCTGGTTTAACTCAGGAAACTCATCAGCTTTAATATTAAGTTTCCCAGCTTTGCAAAGATTTGTGACCCTACCCTGGCATAACATAAATGTGAAATGTAATTTGAGTATCAATGTTATGCTAGAGTAAGACCTTTTATGAAAATAAAAATTCTCTGTTGATAATTCCTTTTCCCTGGAATGAGCCCTTTCTGAGATTCCTTTACTCTAAACCTACAAAGATGAAATATGGGCCTAATAAAAAGTACATTTTGAAGTAAATACACCACACACTTAGGAAATCAGACCTATAAACAAGAGAATATAATTTGCTCTTTCGTTGTTTTCTATTCTTTTGATGTACAGGCAGAGGTTTGAATTAAGTATTCCTACGCTGGATTCTGACAATTATTTTTCCCTTTTTTTCAATTTGAAAATCAGGAGAGATGTTATTTTGTAGATGCTATCCTAGGTGCAAAAGAGTGAAGCCCTATGTTGGATAGGCTGGGTAGATTCAAGTTGTTATACTTACATGCATTTTCCTGGTCTTTGTTTAAATACAGTAGGGTTTTTAATGATGAATCTCAAAGGGAAATAAGCAATTATATGTGAAAAAGGGGGTGGAAATCCTATACATCTTTATTTTTCATTGTTTCCTCTTCTCCCTCATTCTACACAGAGCAATTATAACCCAAGACTTAAGTTGGAGCCAAAGGGAAAAGAAAAGATTCTACTTCTTTAGTTAAATAGCATTTAAATCCCAAAATATTCCTCAATTCCTTATGCAATAGTCAGCTGAAGCATTAATCCCTTTTTGCTATCTTAATTGTAACTTTAGCTTTGAAAAAAGACTGAGTTATTAGTTGGGTCCCACGCTGACTTTAGCACCACAGTCTGCACCAAGGCTTCCCTCTAGCAAAATTTAAGAATCTAGTCTAGTAAAACCTCATTGCTTTTTTCCCAAAGTTTTTGTTTATTTTTAAATTTATATCCAATGAAATTTACTCATTTGGTCTTCTGTTCTATTAGTTTTGACAAATGTACAATCAAGATACAAAATGGTTTTATTACCCCCTCAAAATTCCCTTGTTCTTCTCCTTTGTAGTTATTTAACCTTCCCCCTTCCCCTCAACTCCTGGAAAACTCCTGATTTGTTCTCTGCTCTTATAGTTTTGCCTTTCGCAGAATATCATGTAAATGGAAACATATAATACATAGCTTTTTATTCTGGCTTCTTTCATTTAACATAATGCATTTGAGATCCATCCATGTTTTTGCATGTCAATGGCTCATTTTTTTATTGCTAGTAGTATTCCATTGTAAGGATGTACCACAGTCTTTCCAGTTCACTAGTTGAAGGATATTTGGGTTGTTTCTAGATTTGGGTGATTATGAATATAGCTGCTATAAACATTTATATACAAGTTTTTGTGTGAACATAGGTTTGCATTTTTTTTGGATAAATACCCAGGAGTGGAATTGCTGAGTCATGTGGTAAAGATATATTTAACCTTATAAGAAACTGTCAAACTGTTTTCTGAAGTGTCTACACTATTTTGCATTCACACCAGTAATTTTTGAAAGTTTCAATTGTTCTCCGTCCTTGCCAGCAATTGATATTGTCAGGTTTTTGGTTATTTAACTTGAGCCATTCTAATAGACAGGTACTCATTGCCTCTTAGTGTGCAGTTTGCTCTTTGACTTCCATTCAGTGCTCGTTGTTTTAATGGCTACAATGTATGTATAGAGAACAGAACTGCTTCTATCTCCTTTTGCAAATTAGACTGTGGTTCTAACTAATAACTGTGATATCCATTTTGCACTTAGAATTTGAATAAATAAGTAATATTCATCGGAGCTCTAGATAATATGCTCATCAAGTGATCATGCTCCTCTGATAAAGATACTAAAGTTAATGTGTGTCCAAGTATTGAAAATATTTATTGTTCTGTTGCATACCTACTTTGCACTGTATTCTGTCTTACTTAATTTTTAAACATTACACCAGAGTTAATAGAGAGAGAAAAAGAAGAAGGAAAGGGAGAAGGTGGAGGAATAGGAGATTATTCCCTGGGAAGCGGAGAAGGTGTGTTTTTTCTTTGGCTTTAGGGTACAATGCAGGAAATAGTAACAATTGTTCCAGTATGATGGTTGCTGACATGATCCCTGTCGTATGATCTCAGTTTATAAATCTCCCTCAAGTATTTTATATCCTACAATCAGGTTATTCCCTTCTAATAAAAAGCCCAAGAAACTCAATTTCTCCATAATTAAAGATGACCCCCAGATATTGCCTCACAAAGTAGTTTTGTTTTCCTGATGAAGATACTAAAGTGTAGTACGCCTATCCAAATAGACACGTGAAGTTTCTAGACATTTGAAGTCCTGGAGGTAAGTCCTTCCCCTATTTTAAGGACTATTCGGACAAATTTGAAAACTGGTGGTACTTTTAAAAAACACTTTTTATACATATTAAATAAGAACAAAAAGTACACTTTAGAATATTTTGCTTATAGTTCATATTGATAATTTTTAAAAATGTTTTTCAAAGTTTAAACTGACTAATTGAATTTGTTAGTATTTTAAATTTTAGTTATAAGATTAAGTACTGAATCTTAACGTGTTTTAAATGCATATATTCTAGGTTTTCTTACTTTGAGATTGAACAGAAGATGCCATCAAAATTATAGTACATTTTGTATGTCTTCTGAATATGGGGAACAATGAAAAGTTTTGGTAGCCTAGAGCAGTTTTTTTTGGTATTATTAATAGGTAATTTTTTTGTATTCCTTCAATTTCTGAAGATAGTGAAAAGGAAGAGTGAAATCATTGTTGAAGGAATGAAAAGCAGACAGAAATTGGATTTTGTAAAGATATTTCCACAGTTTTCCAAGAGGCTCTAGGTAGACTTTCGGGCTATTTCTGAGCCAGATTCCTGGGAGTGCTCTGTGTTAGTCACATTCACAAGTCTTTTTCCTAGTGTCCAGGTTGAAATGCAGTACTTGTTTTGTAATCATTTTAGATCAGCAACAGTGCTGTTATCAATTAATATTTCTTTGTTTATGAGATTTGCATCATGAATTGACTGAGGACACAGTTTTTTCATTTTCTTGTTCAAATCTTTCATTTACTGCTTTTATAGTTCTTTTTTATCTTCAAAAGGCTAACACACTGTTGTACCAAACTGCCATAATTACAGCACTTAGAAAGGACTTCAAAAAGGCATACAGAAACAGAGGACACATTAATTAGGATGTACTATCACAGCTAATATTTTTCTAAAAACCCCATCAAAGTAGCTGTATAATACTAACACAATTAAAATTCTGTAGGAGATATAAAGGACTTTTTACTGAGCAGGAACATGAGGTGGTTAAAAGTTGCATACAGTGCGACGCCAACCTGCTGTATGAAAGACCCAGTTAGTATGGGTATTTCCAAGACGATCATCTCTTACCAGGACAGGGGTTTGTGCACAAAAGGAGGACTTATCAGACTTTTAAACAAAATGATCCTTTTCTTTTTTGAGTGCTGAAAATTTTCATTTCTTGGGCTTTGGTAAGGGATTTTTTAAAAAGTGCAGTGTTTGATTTAAATGCAGTGATTGCTTTGGATACTTTTACATCAAGATCACCCTCAGAGAAAAATGCCAATGTATTGTCTTTTCTCTGGGGCTTTATATTTCTATTTTCAAATAGTTTGGCACCAGATTTTAGTTCCTTATTCTTCTTCAGAGTTCAAATCACTGTGTTTCATTGCTCTTCAGAGCCAAACAAAAGGAAAAAACATTGCCGAGGATTGCAGTCTCTCTGCTAACATTGACGTTACTCTTCTCTGATTATTTCTCTGTAGAGTTTTCTGAGAATTATAGGGCATTGAAAGGAAACCTGCTACTCAAATGCCAGAGAGTTTATTCCCTATTTACTCTTAGGCAACCAAATGAGCTTTTTGGCATTTCATTGAGACTTGTCTGTGATTAGCTTTTTGTGTCCTCTTCATATTGTTTCATTCTCGTTAACATCCACGCTAGTGACTTACCATTAGTCATGTCACAGACTCCTTTGTGCTGCTGTGGTGTCCAAGATTCTACCTCATTAAAAAGTCAGCGCTTCATCCCTTGTCTTGGCTGTGGGTTCTTCCCACTGCTTCTATCAATTGAAATTTCCTTTCTTTTTTCATATTGCCAGCCTCCTAGTAAATTGCACTGTTTCTGCACTAACTCTTATCTGGTTCCATATGAATGTCAAAAACTGTGAAGGCTCTGAGATTTTACTCTACTTACAAGCTAACAAGTTATCCTGACACAATTTAATGGTTGTTTATAGTGCTTTACATTTATTACTGTTGCTTATACTACTCATTTAACTTGGGTCATTTCAATTGAAATCAGTCACTGGAATAGGGCCTTGGATTCTGAGCTGCAAGCAGAAAAGCTGTGCATGTTCCCTGGTACTTGGTATGCTTTGGTTCAGCTTCCTTTCCTTTGGTTAATTTGGAGAGGGATGTTAACATGATATTGTATTTTTGTCTTGATACAGCATCTTCCTGGTGATGGACTTCATCCTGGTACTAGAGTGGTCTCTTTGCTGAAATATTTGCCATTCACCCCACTACTGTTAGGATGATTAGTACCAAGGGTGTATAAACAACAAACGCTCTTTTTCATCCTCTCTGAAACCGCATCCTAAATCTTTGTTTTCATCATTGTATTTGTAGGCACCCATATTGGTAATGTATGGAGCCTAGCAAATGTAGGACACCCTCTTATTCTCTATCTAGATGACCCATACCTTGGATTTCTGAATGCCAGGACACTAATTCTGCTTCCCTGACATTATCCAAAACTGCTATGGTAAGAAACCAAATCCCAGGCTTTTAGATCTTGTCCTTAGGGTGTAACAAAGCTGTGGCCTATGAATCTGACATCTGAATTGTGTTTGTGTTATTTTATCTGGTGTCTGTTTCTTCTAGCTCCTGTATGATTACAGTCCAAGTCACTTCCAGCTTATGTGCTGAGGCTGAGTTTTGTAGGTACTATATTATGCCGTGTTTACAGATGAGAAAAGAAAGGCACAGGATGTTAACTACCTTGCCTAAGGTCATAAAGTTAGTGATAGAGCTGGATTTAAACCTGTAGCTGTCTACCTCTACAGTCTGTGCTAATAATGCTGCACTTTGCTGCATCTTCAAATTGTTGTCATATGAAAGTTAGTAGGTAGTAGATGTTACGGATTCACGCTAGGGGCAATAATATTAGAGTTTATGGAGGAGTAAGTTTCAGCTGATTCTTGAAATAAGGGATAGGTTTGAATATGGGGAGAGGGGAGAGCATGCCAAGGAGCATGAATGAGCAAAGGTTCAAAGATGGGACTAAAAAGAGTATGTTTAGGGGCCGGCCCGATGGCACAGCAGTTAAGTGCACACGTTCTACTTCGGCAGCCTGGGGTTCGCTGGTTCGGACCCTGGGTGTGGACATGGCACCGCTTCGCAAGCCATGTTGTGGTAGGTGTCCCACATACAAAGTAGAGGAAGATGGGCATGGATGTTAGCTCAGGGCCAGTCTCCCTCAGAAAAAGGAGGAGGATTGGGAGCAGTTAGCTCAGGGCTAATCTTCCTCAAAAAAACAAAAAAAGAGTATGTTTAGGGAATAACAAAAAGATTGAATTGGCTCTATAGAAATAATAAGTAACCAATGAACTTGGTTAATACTGAAGGTTTACCCATTAGACTTTACTGAAAAAAAAAACCCGTAGTTTTTGTCTCAAAGTTCGTAGATTAATTTTCTTCTTAAAAAATTCTACTAATCTTACTCATTGGGAACACTGATTCAGGTCTCAGATGGAAGTACGTTAGTAAGGAAATGATAACGTAAAATTCTCAGTCTTTATTATATAATAGAATTTTTTAGTCTGTTCGTTTTTCTTGAGCTAGTTCTGCCCACACCAGCCTAATTTGGTTAGTTTAACTTGTGATGAAATTGGTCCAGCAGGAGGAATTGGATGTATGTTGAAATTCTGCCAGATTTTGGAAGAAAAATGTTATTTTAAGCGTTCTGTTCATTTTCGGTGGAGTGAAGGTCTTGCCATGAAGTTGTCATTGGCAGATTTACAGACCACTAAACACGGCTTCCTCATTTACAGAAACCACACACATACACACACACACACACACACACACACAGAAACTAGAAATAACGTGAAAACATGCAGCTCTGTCAAAGAAATGTCATGGTTACATAGCCCAGTGAAAATAAGAATCTCGATTGAGATGGGGAGCTGATTCCTTTCCTAAATTTGGGGCTGAAGAATCTGAACTCTTTTCTGAGTTTTGTAACTAATTCACTACCCAAGCTTGAAATATAGATAAAATAAACAAGTCACTCACCAATGTATATTCATTCATTTGGTTTGTTTACAAATTAAAAGAGGTGGGAAGAGCAGGGAGATGAGCTGACACTAAAAATTAGGACCTGAAGAAGTGTGGGAGGTATAGAGTTGGCCAAGTGGGAATATTTCTGTGGAATCCTTTGTTTTGATTTTTCTGGATAAATTGCTTGTGATGACCTAAAGAATTTTGAAAGTTAATTTCCTTTTCTAGAGTAGAGAAGCAAATTCCTCTATAACTTTCTATTTAAGACTCTGGATTTGCAGTTATCCAGTAACTTTTTAAAAATCATCAAAAATGACGTTAAAGATTATTTTTTCCAAGCAAAATTTTTATTAGTATAATGCCGTTTTATATAGTGTCTTACCTATTCAGAAATATACTTTGTTACCATAGATTTTGCTGGGCTTTTTAAACCTAGGTTCATAGCTATTTTGAAATGGGGGCTATTTCTAAAATATGTACAAGATTTTGTTTTATCTGCCGTTGATTTTAACTTCATATTTTTGCACATGCTTACAAAGTCCCATGTTGTTACTGTGTCAAACTTTGTTGAAAATACTTTCTTCTTGTTAAAATGAGTATAAACAATAGCAAAACCAAATCCTAAGTGATCTTTAAATGTATTTGTATTAAAAGGCTAAAACCAAGGACTTCTAAATATTTTCCTCCAAAGAACTGTTTGAAATGTATCTAAAGAAAATGTTTATTTTCTAAATCTTTTGATTTGGGAAAGAGATTCAAATTATGATTGGTTTTAACCCACTGATCAGGCTGACCCTGTGAACTTTCATCTGGACTTTATTGTTCATCATTTCCTCACCTTAAAATTTCAATTCTCCATTAATTTCTTTCTGGGAAGAACATATTCGTTTATGATTCCAGCTTTAGCATGATCTTGTCTGAACTGAATTAGTTATCACAGTTAATCATCTGAATCTTAGGCTTTTGCTGCTATGCAATGGGATTATTTATTATTTAACGTGTTGTCATTTCCCGCATGTGCTGTCAGTGTCATGTAAATAAGCACAGGCCCTGCCTTTGGAGATTTCCAATCCAGAAAAACTAATAAGGTACAGACCCACACACACATTGAAGTGTAGGGTAAGAGGGCTGAAGATGAAGAGTACTGAAAAGGAAATTGAGAATGTTAGTTTTGTAATTATGAACAGTACATAGTTTTATGTACTTTACTATGTATCTTTCCCAACATAAATAAACTAAATAGGATAGAAAGTGAATTTGAACTAGAATTAATTTCTTCCATCCTTTCAAAGTTGTCATGAACATTTATTAAGAAAAATAAAAGAGTTCATTTTCCTAGGAAAGTGTTAAATCTTAATTAATAATGTACCTTTTCTTCTTTCGTTTGCAGAATACATATGTAACTGCTCTGTGGTTGGAAGCCTGGATGTGAATCGCTGCAACCAGACCACAGGGCAGTGTGAGTGTCACCCAGGTTATCAGGGTCTTCGCTGTGAAACCTGCAAGGAGAGCTTTTACCTGAATCGTACTTCTGGGCTCTGTCTGCCATGTGACTGTAGTCCACATGGAGCCCTCAGCATGTCCTGCAACAGGTAAGCAGCAGAGGGTGGAGGTGAACTTAATTTTATTTTGTCAAGGAACAAAGCTCCTGCTCTCAAGGACCAGGCTTGTTTAAATAGGGGGGAGGGGCCATCGATTTACAAAACAGTTCATATACTTTTATCCCCTCATTTTGTATATTATACTTAATGTCAAGATTAAAAAGCTTCTAATTTACTGACTTAGTTCTTCAAAAGCACCTGGGTCACCAATTTTGCTTTGTGATAGTTTCTCTAAATTTCATGGAAAAAAATTACTGAGAAAGCAATCTGCTTTCTGGAAGCAATAATTTCCAAGCATTTCCAGTGGGAATGTTCTTGTTATGTTTATTAACATACCATTGGAGTTTCAGGAAACTTATTCTTTGGTTTATTTCTTTTCTTATCAAAATTCTAAAACGGTGTCTTTGCACATCTAAGGCTTAAACTTGGTAATATCTAAATTTCTTTAGCTAGTGGGGAAAAGACTGATTTCACTCTATATACCAGCATGTGTTCTGGGACCAAAACTAGATTAAGCAAGAACTGTCTGGGGCCTGGCCCTGTGGCCTAGTGGTTGAGTTTGGCATGCTCCACTTCAGCGGCCCTGGTTCACAGGTTGAGATCCCAGGCGCCGACCTACACCACTTGTCAGCTGTCCCATGGTGGCAACCTACATATAAAATAGAGGAAGATTGGTACAGATGTTAGCTCAGGGCTAAAATTCCTCAGCAAAAAAAAAAAAAAAAGGAATTGTCTGGAAGTACCTTTAAAATGGCAAGTTGTTTGGAGGTAACTTAATATAGTAGAATAGTGCCCCATAATCTAAGGATTTGCTTCCACTAAACTTTGACCTTGTATGAGGCACTTAGCTTTTTGTGGACCCCAAGTCAAAAAGCTGAAGAGACAGTGTTGTGTAAGGAAAACAACACAAGCTTTAGAGTCAATGTAACCTGGGTATGGATCCAAGATTTGCTGCCTTTTAGGAGCTTTGTGTTTTCAACAAGTTATTTCATTTCTCTGAGCGTCAGTTTCTTCTCGAGGTTGTGAAGGTTAAATGAGTAGAATGTATGTAAAATGCCTCACAAACGTCAGTCGGTAAATTCTCTTTTGTTGTAATTTCAAAGGAATATTGTTGGCTTAATGAGGGAATATTTTAAAGAACTTTTAGCTCCTTGTCAGAAAAGATTCTTTATACTTAGCGGTAGCTATTTTGGATGTTTTACAAATCACATTGTACTATCGTATCATATTGTACTTCTATTTAAAAATATAGAAGTGAACTTGATTAAGAAGCTTATAATTTCAAATGCAACAATAATCAATGTTTGTGATGCTTGGTGTTTTAAAATAATTATTTGTCTTAATCCTCACAACAACTCCTTTTACGTAGGTTATTAAATCACAAAGATAGTAAGTGGCAGAGAAGGAATTCCAAATTAAGTCTTCTAATTCCAGATCCAGTATCCTTATCACCATGCCAAACGGCTTCCATAATGAGAAAACTGATTATCTGTTATTTGAGATTGAGAGTATAGAAATTACTTACCATTGCTCTTTTTACTCCCTTAAAAACATGCCCACACAAGTCGTCTGTAGAAAGTTCACATTTCTTACCATTTTAAAAGATGAGATTTGGATAAGTTTGTTCATTCTGGTATCTAATGATATATCCACTCCTTCTTTTAGAAGATTCTGCAAACATATTTGCTTTGAGTACTTTTGGAGAGAGAGAAAAGTTTTTACTTCTAGGCCAAACTACCTTATTAGAGAAGAAAGAAATAAGGAGAGGATTGAGAGAGGGTTTTAGAAGCTGGAGAAGAGTGGGGGAAAAAAAGTAATACTAATATTTATGTAATATCTTACTGTTTTTTATAGGGCTTTCACAAACTATTTCTGATTTATCTTTTCCCTGACGGTTAATGTCGTTAAGTGACATGGGCTGAAACACCATTCTGAAAATAGGTAGTAACTATAAAGTAGTGGAAAAGGACATTAGACTACTAATTCAAAGATCTAGGGTAGAGGTCTATAAACCAAAGCTCTGAACCAAATCCAGCCCACTGCCTGTTTTTGTAAATAAAGTGTCATTGGAACACATATACCCCCATTTGTTTACTTGTTATCTATGGCTGTTTTGGTGCTGCAGTGGCTGAATTGACAAGTTCTGACAGAGACCATATGGCCTCCAGCCTAAAATATTTACTATCTGGCTCTTTAAGGGTAAGTTCCTCAACCCCTGGTACAGGGTTCCAGTCATGGTGGGTATAGTCAGGTAACCATGTAGCTTTGGGTAAGTCACTTTACTTCTTTTAAGCATTTGTCTTTTCATTTGTGACGTGAAGGTAGCAGTCCATGCCCTATCTCTCTCTTGTAAAGAGCTGTCTTAAGGATCAAGGAAGATAACACCTTTGTAAATTTTTACAATCTGTACTTGTTAGACAGACAATAAAAATAATAATAGGAACCACTTATTGAGTATATACTATATGCTAGGGCACTGTGCTTTTTTTTTTTTTTTTAAAGATTGGCACCTTAGCTAACAACTGTTGCCAGTCTTCTTTTTTTTTTTTCCTCTGCTTTTTCTCCCCAAGTCCCCCCAGTACATAGTTGCATATTTTTTAGTTGTGGGTCCTTCTAGTTGTGGCATGTGGGACGCCGCCTCAGCGTGGCCTGGTGAGAGGTGCCATGTCCGCGGCCAGGATCCAAACCCGTGAAACCCTGGGCCGCCTAAGCGGAGTGCGCGAACTTGACCACTTGGCCACGGGGCCAACCCCCTAGGGCACTGTGCTTTACGTGCATTATCTCCTTTAATCTTCACAAAAACTCCTTTGAGGAAAGAACTATTATTTTCCCACTTTGTGTGTGAGAATTTTGATATCTAGAGGGTATAGTTAACTCTCCTATGTTTATACACTAAAGCTACCATTCATTCCAGTTGAACAAATGTAGTAAGCAAATGCTTATTCTGTGAAGCAAAATGACTTCGCAGTTAATAAGTCCCTAGTAGAAAGCCCCTTGGTATTTAACACCCAAATATCCTAGAATTTACTTATCTCTCAATGCAGTGTGTTTTGGCTGATAATTTGTAAGAAAAATTTGTATTTATGTCCCAGAAACTCGATAAAGCCATATGTAACATTTTAAACAAAATAATATGTGGGCAGTCTTGTGTTAAATTCCAGATATAATTGGTAGAATGTCAGAATCACATGCAGACAATTTGTAAATGCACCACATGTCAACAAAGAAGGTGTACAGTGTGTTACTGCGTGTGAAGCAGCCGTTAACAGCCATAGGAAGTGTTTTTGATCAGGAAGTGATTTTGTAAGCATTTTTATGCTAACATGGGAGTTTGTTACTTATTTCTTACTTATTTGTGCTTTACTGTGTTTTAGTTACACTTTAACAGACTAGGTTGGTGGTTTGGGGTTGACGTGTAGTGCATTGTAATTTTTTTTCATTTAAAATATTGGAAAATAGGTTCTTTGTTAGCATTTCATGCAGAATATCTGATTTTCAGTAATGAAAGATTGATGCTAGGCAGGAGGTGGAAGATATTATTATTATTATTATTACCTGGTCTACAAGGACTATATTCTGTGTACCTGATAGGTTCTATTATTCTTAGTAGGTCTTTTTTTTAATGAGTAACACATGATTTAATATTATCTGCATAATATCAAAGCATGTTGACTTCTCACATCCTTTACCATCATCTTCTAATTGAAATCTGGAGGGACCTTGCTTCCCTTGCAGCCCTTACAAGTGAGGGATGTTTTCTCTCTCTTACCTCTGGACCTGGAGTTGGAATAGATATCTTCCTTTCTCCTTATTGCCACTCCCAGAGTCGGTTCCCTTCTGACTCACTGTTGTCTCTCTGAAGCTACATCCGTCATAATTCTGGATGATTTCAATATCTAGAGATGATCCTAACAATGCTTTGGCCTTTCACTGTCTTGACCTCTCTTCTCATAAGTTTTCTTTCATGCTTCTTCTAATCTTTGTTTCTTTTACTTGCCTTATTTCTTAATTGTCTTTGGTCCCAAGGATAGGCATATTAAATTTTTGAGATAAATCCATAATTCTTTTCTGTGGGTTACTGCAGAGTAATCTTTAATTAAAACATTTTTAACGATATTATTTCAGAATGCCAGGCAATTTGTCAGAACAAGCAATACATCACAAAAGTCATTTAAAGCCTGTACTTAAAGTCCTTGGAAGGAAGGCATGGGAGCTCTAAATCCACCTGTAAGCATTGCATTTCCTACTGCCAGAAAGGAAGTTAAATTGACACGAGAATAGAGGAACAGAAATGGGAAGTTGCAGGACTCTGTGTTTTGGCAAGAATGTATGGGTAAACTATGATGAAACACCTCTGTGTTCTGCTCCGCTGTAAATTTCTGTGGATGAGCTAAGGGAAAAGGGAAATCTTAGGCAAGTAGTGTGATACGTAGTAGAAAGGAAGGGGAATCTGAAATTGGTAGACTTTGATCCCGTTCTTGGTTAGACACTTACTAACTGTATGACCTTGGTTAAGACATTTAACCTCTCTGAGACTCAGTGTTTTCATCTGTAAAATAGGATTAATATATGTAACACGAAGGATTTTTGTGAGAATTAAATTGTATGTGTGTGTGTACCTGTTAACATTGTGACTGGCACATAGATTCAGCCCAATAACTCCCTAGGAGTTGAATCTGTTTTCTGAAAAAAGGAAGCGAGCAATAGAATTGACAACTCAGAAAAGAGGAAGATTAAGTCAACCAGACTTGGGTATGAGTAGGGGTTGGGATATTTGTTTCTGTTGGTAGGCTAAAAAAGAAATTGTTCATTATAACAGGAAAAAAAAGTTTAACTATTTTCTTCCATTTTCATAAACCTATTATACCTTTTAAAGTTGGACATTCTGTATTTTAGAATAATAATAATAGCTAAAGTTAATTGAATACATGCTAGGCACTATCCTAAGCCTTTTGCATGTAGTAATACATTTAATCCTTACAGCAACCATATCAGGTAGGCACTATTATTATTCTCATTAGTACAGGAAAAAAAATGGCAAGTTATTAACTTACAAGGTAATAGCCAGTAAGTAAGAGTGGGGATTGAAACATATGCTATCTGGATCTAGAGTATATGTTCCTATCCACTATGTTGGTACAGCCTTTCTCAAAATCTCAGATATTGAGTAAAGTGAGTGAGTATTGTAAGAAACTCTGATGCTGTGGTGTAGACCACTTGATGTTTTGTAGGAATTTCTTCTGATTGTCCTCTGGTAATTGGACCCTGACCCTGGTGTGATGTAGCTCATGCCATATAAATAACTCTTTCGGGAAGGACTAATCCCAATTTTAGCTTAGTCGAAATTGAGAACATTAGAGGTTCAGCCCTTCAATGCATAATTATTATTTATTGTATCTATTATACTGCCATCTCTTTGTGTTGAATCTGTTTTGTTTTTTGTTTAAAGTGAGGAATATAATCGATAACTCACAAAAGAGAAGTAAAAACTTTGCAGTGAAAACAATATTGCTTTTGCTCTTGTCAGGAAACATATAATCTATGCAAGACTAAAAGACACAATCTACTAGAAGCCGATACAAAACAGCTTATAAATACGTGCTACATTTCTAAGTAGAGTAGTTTAGAGTGGGAAAAGAACAGGAATAAGCTGAAGTAATAAAGAAAGCCTTTCCAGAGGAGGTGGGAACTGAGATATACCTTACAGGTTATGATTTGGCAAGGCAGAGAGATAAGACGACCTTATCAGGTGGAAAAAAACAGGAAAATTCAAGGGAATTTCCTAAGACTTTACAATGAGATGAGAAATCTGATCTCCTAACACCTACTCAGATTCTCTTCTGCCTTGACCTCCATGTCCTCTTTTTTAAAATAAATAAAAGTAGAAAAGTGGACTCAATTCTGTCCTGATTCTCTCATACATCTACTGTCCATGGAACAAACAGCTGGCTTTTAAAAAATTCATTCCCTTTTCTTTATGCCCATGTATTTCAGTGGGAGTTGCCCCAGCGAGGGTAGAATTTGGCTGCAGGAGCCAGATGTGGGTTGGGCAATGTCTTTGTGTGCAAACACAAAGTCCTTTATGTACTGACAGATGGCCAGCCCCTCACATCGCCATTGGTGTTCCAACCTGTTTAATTGGGAAGGAGTTGGTCTGTGATATCTTAACTTTTCATTTTTGCTTTTGGAATGCATTCCTAATATTTTCCTGATTCACATTTGGACATATGCTCAATAAATGAATGGAGAAATCAGTAACATTTTATCTCAAAAAGGAGTATGCCAGGCCAGCCCCGTGGCTGAGTGGTTGAGTTCATGCACTCCTCTTTGGCGGCCCAGGGTTTCACTGGTTCAGATCCTGGGTGCAGACTTGGCACCACTTGTCAGGCCATGCTGAGGCGGCGTCCCACATAGCACAACTAAAAGGACCTACAACTAGAATATACAACTGTGTACTGGGAGGCTTTGGGGAGAAGAAGGAAGAAAAAAAAAAGATTGGCAACAGATGTTAGCTCAGGGCCAATCTTTAAAAAAAGGAGTATGCCTAGTGAGAGCCTGAATCTTTTAACACAGCCCTTAAAATACTACCTGGGCTAACTTTATATGTAAGCAATTATATACTGATTTGAGATCTTTTAATGTATTCATAGTAGGTTAGCGTACAAGGCGCATCATTTTAAACTGTCTCTGTAAGAGAACAAAGAAGTTCTGTAGTGGTGTAATATCCTTTTCTGTAAAACCTATGGTTGCTACTATACAGTGTATTTTGAAATATTTACTACTTTGCATTTTTAATTATGGGAATGTGCCCCAGGACAGAGGGAAAAATTTTACTCATGAAGTAAACTTACGCTGAAATAAATGTCAAACAGAAAGATGACAAAATCTCCATGGCTCACGTTCATGAGGCTCTGAAAATTAGCTCTTGTGTAATAATTGGAAGTAACAGCTGTTTTGTAAACTCATTTATTACTTTGCCTATAATTCTGAGAGATCAAGAAAAAGTTATTTGATCACTAGAAACAATTAACAATTGAGGAAAGCTTTGTCATTTTATTCACTTGTTTCGTTTAATAAAGATATTGCATTTGCTAACTATATGTCAAACGACATTATACCTGTGCTCAAGGAACTTACTGTTCAGTGGAAAGATGTAAATGCAGACAAAACATGAGTATTCATGAAGTACACAGGAGATTCAAGGAAGTCTTGAAAGAGGAAGTTGCCTTTAAACTGAGATTTGAAGGGTCAGTAGAAGTTTGTATGACAGACAAGGCATTTTTAGTAGATTGCAGATGGCTCACTATTTCTTGAAGGCAAAGAACACTTGGTAGTGGTGGTGAGGAAGGGTTAAAGAGATGAAACTTTTGTCTGTTTACTGCTCTATCTCTAACACCCAGCACAGTGCCTGGCACAAAGTAACTCAGTAAATACTTGATTAATGAGCAAAATGAATGAATGAAGAATAAACAGGGCCAGACCATGAAGGGCCTGATATGCCATACAAATTAGTTGATTCATTGGAGAATATCGAGTAAGAAGTGACATCGAATTTGCTTTTTAGAAAAATTACTCTATCAGAAGTCTGGTGGATAGAGAGAGTGAGCTCAGGTAAGGAGTCTAGTGGGAAGGCTATTGTAACAATCCAAGCAGGAGAAGTTAAAGGCCTGATCTAAGGCATCAACATTGGCATTGGCAATGGGAGAGGAGGGAACCAAAGTAAGAGATATTTCGAATATAAAATCTACAGGACTAGATGGTTGATTGTGTGTATAGAGTGAGGAGAGAGAGAGACGACTCCCATGTTTCTTTCCGGCTCGAGCACATGAGTGAAGAGAGATTCCATTAACTAGATAAAGAGTACAGGTAGATAAGCAAGTTGGAGGGAGATGATGTTGATGTTAGATTTCAAACATGTTCATTTTGAAGTGACTGTGGGACATTCAGATAGAGATGTCTGGTAGACAGTTGCATATACATTGTGTGCCAAACTTAAGATGTCTTCTAAACTAGCATGTTTTTATGCTATATTTTTATGCTAGTTTAGAGGAAAACAGAACAAAGCCTCATAGCTTTAATTTTATTTACAAATAACTTTATTTTATATCCCAATTATTGTTCTTGCAATTATAATAATCTCCAGTTTGCTACCTTTTTTTTTGTATACTTCAACATTTTTTTTCCTTGAAGGTAGAATTTTACAAGGTAGCCATCTTAGTCCAAAGCAGGTAACTGATCTCAGCCTTTATCCTGTCGTGGTTCCTTTGTTTCAAGAAATATTTGTACAGTGCCAAATCATTTATGTCTTAGAAGATATTTTAAGCACGTTTAAGTTCATGGTAAAATAAATTAGGCTAAAATTTGAATGTTAATAAATGACCAAACAGGGGCTTATTCAGAAAAAGGCACTGAGTGCATTGTGGTTTAAGTATAAATAATGCATGTCTATTACAGTTTGGTAAGCTCCGTGTGTTTTTCAGTGCATTTCTATCTTAAATACTCCACTCAATATTTTCTGCCCTCTTGGTCCTCTAATTATTAAGTAGACATCAGCTGTAGTCAAATGAATGAAAAAAAAACAAAACGCTTTTCTCCCCCCAGCTGTTGGTGACCTTTGTGAACATTAACATAACATGTCACAGTGAATTGACATAGTTGCTGTTGATCAAACATGTTACTTTGCCTAAACCATATTGTAGACTCCTCTACTTGTTCCATTTTATTAAGCCACTTTTAGTCCAGTTTTGAATTTTTAAAACAAATATTTTAAAGTTAAAGTTTTGTTATCGATAATATTAAAAGATCATTTATTTTGCTTCTTCTGAAAGGCTCCTCCAAATCTGTAATTCTATATATGCTAATAGTACAAATAATTGAGTTCAGATAAATGTAGTATTTGGTACCAAGATATTTATTTGTTCAACAAATTATGTGCAGGATACTTTAATATACCTTGTGGAAAATAAGTAAGACAGTAGGAAGACCAAAGGAGCTTCTGGTCTAGTAAGATCACTAAGAAATACATATAAATAATTATAATGCAAAGTAAAAATTGACCCACATCCTAAAATATAAAGATAAAATGTTAAGGAGGTTGAGAAACTGGGAGATATTTATAGCTGGAAAAATCAGAGATGGTTTCATTGAGGAGATAGCTTTTGACCTCAGTTTTGAAAAAAAGGAAAGGATTTAGATATACAGAAGCGGAAAAGGTGGGAAAGGACATTACAAAACAGGAAACAGCAAGATTAACGTCTCAGAGATGTGCTTACACAGGATGTAAGGTGGAAAAGGAATGGGGACAGAGCAGATAAATCTGGCAAATCCTGCTGGGATCAAGTACAGAGGGCCTTAAGGGCCAGACATGGTTTGGATTTTATTCATGAAGCAATTATTTTTTGAAGGTTGGCGCCTGAGCTAACATCTGTTGCCAATCTTTTTCTTCTTCTTCTTCTTTTTCCCCCCAAAGCCCCCCAGTACATAGTTGCATCTTCCAGTTGTAGGTCCTTCTGGCTGTGCTATGTGGGATGCCACCTCAGCATAGCCTGACGAGCAGTGCCACATCCACGTCCAGGATCCAACCCAGCGAAACCCTGAAACCCTGGGCTGTGAAAGCGGAGCACGTGAACTTAACCACTCGGCTCCAGGGCCGGTCCCCATGAAGCAATTTTTAAGCAGAAGAAAGATTAACACTGTGTTCTAGCAGGAGCAGAATGGGAGGGTATAAGCAGGGGAGAGGGCCTAGTGAGGGCCAAAATTGGAGTACTAATAGTGAGAAGGGAGAGAATATTGAGAGAATAGCGAAGAGTGAGAATGGTGCTATGCCCCATGGTAGCAGTGTTTCTGTGCATCATTCCCGAGAAAGTTTGTGATTTTTGCATTGATACATGCACACAAATCTAAAGGTAGTTTGTATTTCTAAGTTGAATTTCGAGAATTGCTGAGTCCCAGGGTTCCTTCTCAGGCCCATCCCTCTCAGTGTGCTTCCTGTTCTTCCTTTGCTGTGGGCTGTGGGAATTGAATCTGCTTTCCTATGCTTCAGCAGTTGCTACCACCCACTGTATCCCATGGGACTTTTATTCCCTCATAGGCCTTGCTGCTGAGCAGCAAGTGGTGTCCCCATCCCCATGTTGTTTCTATGTTGCTAAAAATAAATCCAATCCAAAGGCTCTTTACCTTTTGAGTTTTGAAAATTATTCATCTTTATAGAGAGGCCTGTGGGACTGGCAAATATAATAGATATGGGAAAGTTGAAAGTTTATATGACTGACAAAGTTTTCCACAAACAGACTTCAAATATCGGCATACCTCTTTTATTTTTACAGTTGGTCACTCTGATACTCATATGCCTCAGTAGCACAAATCCAGTGCCCTCCTTTTTAGGCAACCCATTCTCCAACAATTAATTACTAATTTCCCCATAACTCTAGGAGTCAATCCTCCTCTGATGCTAAACGTCAAGGGAACGTGCTTCCGATCAGTTTGCTGATGTTCTTGTTTCTCATTCTTACATGGGATTACTGGGTTGAGGCCTGGCCCTGAACCACCAGACAGATGATACTTGCTCACTAACGTCATGATGCTCTTACTCGTCCAGGATTATTGACAGCAATTGTTCTTGGGGGGATGAACCCCCTCCCTTACTGCCAAATTCTTTCAAGGATACTCGAAATTGGGGCTCCAAAGTTACAGATCTTAACAATCAGCTCATTCAGTTTAAATGATTTATCAGTTTAACTGATTGAAGTGATATTATTCTCATTTTATAGATAAAGAAATGGACTTGAATAATTTGGCCCAAAACAAACAAATAGTAAGTGGCAAAAACACTCAAACCAACACCTCTCTGACTATACTGCCTTCAGTAGGCCCCAGGGTTTGTTAATTGAGAGACTGAACGTCTGCTTATTTTCCAGCTAAGTGTATAACCATCCCAAGTTTTGCTACCATACAGATTATTAGCATGAAAAATTTTCCTTTGAGTGATCAAGATAACATCATCAGTAATAAGTCAGGTGAGTATCATATACTCCCTAATATGATGACATGAGGAAGGCACGTTACTTCTGTGATATTCTTCCTCAAAATTTGTAACCTTGGTCTAATCATGACAAGACATCGACAAACTAAATTGAGGAACATTTTACAAAATGCCTGACCAGTTCTCTTCAAAAGCTTTAAGTCAGAAAAGACAAGGAAAGACCAAGAAAATGTCAGATTGGAGGAGGCTCAGGAGACGTGACGAATAAATATAAGGTGATATCCTGACTTGGATCCTGGAACAGAAAAACGACATTGGTGGAAAATTTAGGGAGCTCTGATAAAGTCCATAGTTCAGTTAATAGTATTATAGCAATGTTAATTTTCAGTCTTGATGAATATACCATGGTTACATGAGAAGTTAACATTAGGAGAAGTTGGGTGAATGGTATGTTAAGAACTCTCTGTACTATCTTTACAACTTTTCTTTAAATCTAATATTGTTACAAAATAAAAAGTCAGTCAGTCTGACCAAATAACAGTCAATCATTGAATATGGATTGTCTTACTGTCTTGTTATGAGGACAAAGTTGGTCCTAATGGTAATTCTTAGCCTTGATCCTGAAGAGGAATCAGGATAAGGAAATAAACTTACTTTGCTGCCATGAAGACCTGCCATTTTAGATGTAGGACATTGTGGTTGGAATATGCAATCGAATTCATGGCCTATTTTAATGTTTTAAATATCTTTTCTCTAAAGTTTTAAAAGAATAGCTCCTAAAAGTTACGTTAGTAGACTTGGCCTGAAATAGAAGGACACTTGTTCCCACAGAGAAGGCTTTGTCTACCCCTGTGTCCCTTGAAAGAAAATTAAATCAGCATGACTTTTTCCATTTCAGATGGCTTTTTTCATAGCAAGAAATATGTTTCCTAGAGGGTAGAGAGAAATATGGGACCATTCATCTTTTTTTCTCCTTGGGTTTGATTTCCACTCAAAATATCTAAATTTGTCAATCCCAGAGAGAGATTTGGACTTGAAGTTTCTCCAGATTTCCTATAAAAATGGACATAAGTGCTTCAGCCCTGATTATCTTGACATTCAAAGTGTATAGAACTAGTTTAAGAATTATTAATTTCATTACTATGGTTCTTTATATATTAAATGAATTCTCTGGTATTATATATTCCATGTGTTTCAACAATTCAGGTTTTTCAAGCTTGCTTCTGCGTTTATAAATTGGTAGTTTTCTATGGACTCTTAAAAACTAATATTTGTTAAGTCATTTACAATTAATAGTATTCTTTTCTCCTGTACATTTTCTCATTTGATTCTAACAACAACCCTGAGAGATAGGTAAGGATGATTATCCACCAAATTACAGATGAGAAGTAATAATGAAAAGTTTACATGATAAGCCCATGCTTGGATATTTATAAAATACCAGAGCAAGAAGAGTTAATTCAAGCTTTTCTGATACCATATCCCATGTTCTTTCCGTTACATTAAACTCCCATGGCATTCAGTTCTCAGTTAATATGTGCTCCTATGCTTGAGATCAGGAGTTCTTAACCTATGAGGAGGGAAGCACATGAAATATAATGGTGAATGTGTACACTTTTCTGTGGAGAAGGTCTATAACATTCAACAGATTCTCAAAGAGATCTGAGATACCATCAAGTTTAAGAAGTTTTATTCTAGATACCATACAGGAAGGACATAGATACTCTTCTCACATTGCCAAAAGCAGTAATGAAAATATGGCTCATATCATCAATAACAGAATCTCTTCCATCTTTTCTGCCAATTCCTAACACATACACTATGACCATTTCTTTAGTTGCTTTACTTTTGCTGGTCTTGAGTTGATATTTTAAAGTGTTTTACAGTTGAATAGAATGTCTAGTAAAACAGATACTATAGATATTTGAAATAAAAGTTTTTTCAGGGAAATATATTAACTTTCTTGACTAAACTGTTCATCTAAGGAAGCTGTATAATCCAGGAGAGGCAGCAAGAGGAACAGAAGGAAATTAACATTTAATGAACTCTGTTAAACTTCTATGCTTAATATTTTACACATGTAACCTCACTGACTTCTCAGAAAAACTTAGTTGTCTTGCTCTTAGAGGCTGAGTTACTTAGCAATACATATTAACTAATAAATAATTGATAACTAATAAATGGCTAATAACTAATTAATAAATGGCAGAACTTAGAACTCAAGTCTATCTGACTCCAAAGCTCTCCCCACTGTACCCTGAAATAGAATGGGCAAGATTGGATGTGGCAGCGGGAGTCTCAATGTAAGTGCAGGTCTGGGTGTGAGTGAGCATGGTTCATCCTCCTAGGACTGGCCCATGAAGACGTAAATCCAGAAATCAGATCTGGGCTGCAATGAAAAGAAATATTTCATGGAAGAAGGCAACATGAAGTAATGGGAGTATCTACAAAGAATCATTTGAAAGACAAGAATTAGGGCATTATGAATATCAAAACTGAGTCTACCTCACTGGCTGGGGCTTAAATGGCAGGCATTCGACATGTGGGGGATCTGAAAGCAAGTGTCATGGACCTAACCATTGGGGTGGGAAGTGGAGAAGCAGGGCAACTGGGACCAGGTGCCAGGGATCAAGAAACTAGGGACAATACTTGTAATGCAGCCATTGAGAATATAGGGGACTAAGGTCAAAAGAACCAGTAGCAAATGGGACTTAATGACAGACAGATCACTGAGGTTGATTGCCTTAAATATTCTCTTCTGAGGTCAGAAATGATGTCAGATTAAGTGTTCAGTGCTAAGCCCAGAAGTGGAAATTAAGCAGCTTTACCAGTCAGAGCTAGAAGTATAAAAAGTAGAGAGTGAAATAAGTGCAGTGATATTTTCTCAGTTAATTTAATGCAATAGTTCTCCAAGGATGGTCCCCAAACTAATATCAGCGTAACCTGGGTATTAGTTAGAAATACAAATTCTTGAGCCCAACCCCATGCCTGTTGAATCAGACATTCTGTATGTTACATAGTAACGGATATTATAATTTTAGATAGTGTGGCTAGCCGAGGCCTTGTTAAGAATGTAACATTTGAATAAATAACAAAAAGAAGTAAGGGAGCATGCCATATGGATTCCCTGGGGGAAGGGTATTGCTAATGGAGGGAACAGCAAGCGCAGGGTCCCTGATGCAGAAACATGCCTGGCATATTGGAGCAAAAGCAAAATGAGCGTGGCTAAAATGATGAAGGAAGTAGGGGTTAGGGGTCAGGGGGTGCTAGGTAAAGCAAAATACATAATTAATATTCAGAGTACTGCTCTTTCAACATAGCTATGTTTTTGAAAATTTTTATTTGAAAACTTTAGGAAAATAAAACTATAGTAATTAAGACAGTGTTATATTGGTTCAGAGATAGACAAATAGATAAATAGAACCAAAAAGAAAGCCTAGAGCAACCCATGTGCATAAAGACATTTGACATGGGCAGACGAGGTACCACAGCTGAGGGATACAAGTAAGGACTTTCCAATGAATTGTGCTGGAGCCTTGGTTATCTATAAGGAAGAAAGCAAGATTGGGCCTCCAACTTACGTAGATGCAAATATAAAGTTCTAGTGGATTAAAGATGTAAATGCGAAAGGCAAAACATAAAGCTTTTAGGAAAGCATCTTAATGACCTTGAGGTGGAGAAAGAATTCTTCAACAATAACATTACTCTAATAGCAATACTTGTATAGTTTTTTACCGTATGTCAGGCACTGATCTACATGCTTAATACATATTAACTGAGTTAATCTTCACAACAAACCTACAAGAGAGATACTATTATTTTCTCCATTTTACAAGTGAAGAAACCACGGCATAAAGAATTTAAGTAATTTACTTAAGGTCATATGGCTAGTAAGTGATGAAGCCAGGATTTGAATCCAGGTAGTTGAGCTCCAGAGTTCCTATCTTAACACTTTGTGAAACTATAAAACTTTAAAAAGAGTGGAAAAACCAGCCACAAACTGAGAGAAGGTAATTGTAGCGCGTTAAACTGACAAAGGATTGCTTTTCCAGGAATATATAAAGAACGTCTACAAATCAATATCGAAAATACTTGGGCACACTCTATAGAAGGGGAAACTGAAATAGCCAATAAGCATGAAAACATGTTCCATCACGTTAATAATCAAGGAGAGTGCATTTAAAACCGCAATGTGAGACCGCTTCAAGCTGCCAGATTGGCAAAAACTTAAAAAGCTGATGATGTCAAGTGTTGGTGAGGATATAGAGCAATAAGACCATTATTCCATTGGAAATAGGAGTGTAAATTGTTACCACCACTTTGGAAAAGGCGGGCATTGCCTAGTGAAGTTGATCATGCACAGACTCTATTACGCAGCAGTTCCATTCCTTGCTATATACCCTAGAGAAAAGCATGCTCATGTGTGCCAGAAAACATGTGTAAGAAACGCTTCACGAAAGCGTTATCCACAATGCCAAATGGAAACAACCCAAATGTACAGCAGAATGAATAAATAGGGTTATAGTCATGTGGTGTAATATAATATGGCAGTAAAACATGAATGACTACAGCTATACAAATTTACATTGATGAATCTCAAAAACAATACTCTTGGCAAAAAAAAAAAAGTACATTGAAGAATACATAATGATGTTTTTAAATATAAAGCTAAGAGCAGGCAAAACTGTATGATATATTATTTAGTAATGCATACAGAGATGATAAAACTCTTAAAGAACTAAAGAATGATTAAAACTTAGTTGCTTCTGGGGCAAGAGAAGGAGATGCAGTTGCCCCAGAGGAAGGCCGTACAAGGAGCTTCAGATGTCTTGCTAGTGGGTATCAAAGTGTTGAGTTTATTATTCTTTAAATTATATTGCCTTTAATTTATCTACTTCTGAATGAACGATGTATTTCACAATTTAAAAATGAAGATTAAAAAAGCTTTGCAAAGTTACATCAATAAAGCTGTCGGGGGGTGGGAGAAGCTTTGCAAGGAAACTGGCTGGAATAGGGGCATTTGCAAATAGCTAGATACAGGTAGAAAACTAGAGCTCCCACATCTTAGAATTGTATTGAAACAGATCAGAAGCAATATCTCATTTCTTTGGCAATTATTTTAAAATCCCATTCATCAGAGGAGATATTTAAATGACTGGCAGTTGAGTCAGGAGAAGATTAACATGAAAAGCTTCTTCTAGGAGTGCTGCAAGTCTGTTAAGATGAGCACATTAAATCCTTCTGGCTGCTTTTATTAAGTTATATAATTATAGATTACCTCTACGTACTTGCCAAAATAATTACCAAAGAAATGAGATATTGCTTCTGATCTGTTTCAATACAATTCTAAGATGTGGGAGCTCTAGTTTCCTACCTGTATCTAGCTATTTGCAGATACCCCTATGCCGGAATTAGACCTAGGTTCTAATTCTGATTATCCTCTGGCTGTGTGAGCTTGAAAATTGAGTCAGTTCACAATTGCTGAAGCTCTACCAATTGGGGATTTGGAAGTATTAATATTTTACCATATATGGAGCTACTAATATTTAGAAGAAACTTGAATATGTAATTTCAGCTAATTTTCACAATCTTTTGAAATAAGGATTATTATTATTTTTCAGATATGAAAACAACTCGCCCAATAATCAAATAGCTACAAAGTGGCAAAGCTGACACTAGTGAATGTCATAGAATTATTGTAAGGACTAAATTCAGTAATATAAACATTGCTCTATGCACCTTCTTTGTAACCCCATGGTAGGAACTCAGTAAATGTAAATATTGCCTCCTGACCACTCTACCCCCTGCAGGGTTCAGAAGGCAAAGGCTTCGTACTTGGATATAAAGGGCTTGGTCCTCAGCACTGTCAATATCAACATTCTCAGTTAAACGGGTTTTTGTTTGCTCACCTGGAAACTAAGCCACCACATATGCTGTCATTTCTCTGAGAAAAGGAGTTCTGGATTCTAGGAAGTACAAGTTAATTTTTGGAACACAGCACGTACACAAATCACATATTAATAATTACCCTTTCACTAAGCAAACCTTTTAGAGTGGTTATAGAAGAATACAAAATGTTAGCATATTTGAGAAGCATCTTCTTGTCAAGATGATACTGGAAGCTTATGCTTTTTCTCTTTTCAAAATGACTTTTGAAATGCGAAAATCTCTATCAAATAGTGGAGTAATTGTGTGGGTTTGAGAATTCTTATGGCTGTATTTCTTCCATTAAAAAAAAGTGAAGAAAGTAAGAAATAACTTTCCTAGTTGTATTAAGTTAGCATTCCCAAGTTGTGGCTCTGGAAATATGACACTTTTTATTTTTTTGCCGTTAAGTGTTACTTCTGACTTTTCAAATAAACTTTTAAATTTGATTTTGGTAAGATCAGCTATCAGAAAATATTTTTGCACTTAGGCAATACCTTTTTTGAGTATTAAGAATTTCTGTCTGAATATGGATTTCCTCTAAAAATATTTTAGACTATTTGCCCTCAAAAATACAAGGAATGTTTAGCATAATAGCCCAATGTTTTCAACAATAAAGCTATCTTTTTTTCCTCCAGAAAAGGAGCTTTGCTCATTGCATAATGGTCTTTTCCACGATTGTAGAAAGACAGAGGAACACTAAGTGCAGATGGTCTTTTGCCAAAATGTCCAATTATTGAGTTTCTTTCATAACAAAAAAGGAGAAGCTGTTTTTCTCATTACCTTTACAAAACCATGACCCAAACATGAAATGAAGAATTTTTAAAAACTTTTCATTTTGTTTATTTCCCATGTAAAAGCTTTTTCTGGTTGGAAAAAGTTTTTCTAGCTGCCTTTTAATATTATTTTTAATATATTGAGAGAGTTTATAATCAGTAATTTTCTGGTAATGTCAGACCCTATTTTAACTAGTAGTTTCAATCTCTTCATAAACTAAATTGTTTTTAGTTATTAAAAAAGAGGGAGAAGAAAGTCGATACGTTTAGTTATCTATTTTTTTCTGTTTCTTGTTCTTTCCATGTCAGAGTGCCAACATGTAAACTGTTTTAGGAAGAAGGCAGGAAGAAAAGCAAGACTTCTGAATAAATTAATTTCCCTTTATTAGAACTCTATCTTTTTAGCTATTCTGTGACTCCTTGAGTCAAAATTGATAACATGATATCGAAATGTATGCCATTCACACATAAGTTATATCTTGTAACTCTTAGGAATAAAATAGACAATGTTTTTGATAACAAAACATGCCAAGACATTTGACAGTCAATGTTTTTGATAACAAAACATGCCAAGACATTTGACAGTCAATGTTTTTGATAACAAAACATGCCAAGACATTTGACAATTTAGAAAATTAAATCAATTAACTAGCTGGGACAAAAGCACATCGGGTCTCGCTGGCTTTGGTCTTACCTAATGGAGGATTTTGCTGATCCTTTCCCTTCTCAGTTTTGAAGTTTTCTTTCCAAAAACTGTTTCTACCATAGGTCCATAACCTGCTCTCTTTTCCTAGCCACAATTTTTGCTCCAAACTAGTAATTACCCCATAAATTTTTGCCATTTTTGTAGGTTTGTTAACAGAATTTTAAAAGGAAATAATTTAGTCTTGTCTGTCTTTGCCTAATAAAGATTCTAACCCATTCTTCTTACAATTCTCATAAAAAATTCAAGATCTAGGACCATTATCATCATCTTCGTAGTTCTTTCGTTTTTGATGCTGATTATGTGCTGGACACTGTGCAAAGTACCCTGCATATGCAGTCTTTAATTTTCACAATAACTACTGCAAAGTTTGGTATAACTGTCTTCATTTTACAAATGAGAATACTGAGTCTAAGATAGAATAAGTACTTGGTCCCAGCTAGTTACTAAGCAGAACTGGAATTTGAACCAAGCTCTCTGTGTCTCCTCAAGCTATGAATTTTCCATAGACCCTGATACCTCCCTTCCTGTGTTCTACCCTTCCCACCCTAGTCAATGTGAGTATAAAAAGGGAAATTCTGAAGATTCTACACTCACTCATCTTAACTGAAACAAAATCTTTAAAAAGACATTTTGGTTAGTAGTTGTGTGACATAAATATGTACCATATCTTGAGATGATACACCACTGAATTTCCTTTTGAAAAAATAATAACTTCATCTCAAATATATATTTGTTTACATTTTAAGAGATAATTTTTAAGTGCTAAAACCTTGTAATAATTGTTCACACCTATAAGTGTGATAAATTCTATAACTAAGCACCAACACCATATGAAAATCTGAGAATTCTGTTTGGGATAATTTAAGAAATGTGTAGTATATGCTTAGTTATACTTAGTACAGCTTAGTTCCACAATGCTGGTGCTTCCTTTATAAATAATTTTATATTCTTCTTTCTGATATAATTCTCCATGCTACAACTAACTCATGTCTGTAAAAAGTAACACCAGATGAGAAAATTCTATCTTAAATTCTTTGTTGGTTGATCCCAGTAGTATAGATTTCTGCCTTCTATTCAAAATCCAGTTCTGCGTCCTTTTCTCCAGATATGAACCTGCGAGTCTTTGATTCTTTTCATTCAAACCTATGGATAAGCATAAGTGGTCTGTTAACAGGCCTTTGCGTTCCTTTTTTTAAAATTTCATTGCATTTATATCATTGACCTTTGCTTCAAAAAGCATTCAGCAGTCTTTAACAGAGGGAGACCATGAAAGGGGGTGTTGTAAAGGCTATTCTATGAAGGAAGTCACACAGGGAAAGCTTTATATTTGCTGAGTGCTTTAATTCTTATACATGCAGAACTTGGCCATGGGCCATGAGTCATGGGATGGAAAAGCTCTGCTAGTGCAGCCTCGCAACCAAACTTTCCTACTCCCTTCTGTAGATTTTAAAAAGAGAAAAAAAGCACCTCCTTTCCTGTTGTTTTAAAATCTACCCAGGAAAAGTGAAGCCTGGTATCTAGGCTAGTCAGCCAGTTTATCAAGATTCAAAAAGCCACTCAAGGATTTTATTTTTTTAATTAGCAACTAAGGATCATATTCTCCAGGGAGAAAGATCCCTGCTTAAATCAGTCTTTTAGTGCTCAGAGCAGAATTATGGAGGGAAAGTCTACTTACAGGAATAGCAACTACTTTGAGAGCACTGGTTATATTGTGGTTGTGAGATGTTATTAAGTGATTAGGCATTCCGAGATAATACTATTTTCTTGTAGCTGGTGGGTTGGGCAAACTCTGTCATTAAAAGTAACTATTTATTCTTCTCTCTACCAAATAATCTAATGTCTATAGAGAAATGAGGACAAAGCATATTTTTATTAACACTTTAAAAGCCTTGGAAATTGGTGAATGAACGTTGTTAGACATTCTTTGAAAGATACATTATATCCTTGATAATTTTCTGACAGTATAGCGAGACTTAAATGGACTCGTTGTTTATTGTGGCCATAAGATATTCTTGAACTTCATATTTAATGAATACAGATTTACTTTGCTAGATCTTTACATACCTTGAGGTATTCTTGTGTAAGACTGTGTATATTTGTGTGTGTGTGGTGGGGCGGGAGGTTCTTTTGTTTTCTTTTTTGCAAAGTTACTTAAGAGATATGCTTGGTAATGTAAATTTCTGTTGCATATTTAAAATCAATGCTCATCTTCTATACTATGATCAGTACAAATTTTAATTAAGCTTTAACTAAGCATCAAAATATTTGGGCTTGAGTCTCTGAGAACCTTAGACTTTGCTAGGCTGCATTTTCTATTCGAGCAGTTAAGAACTCCCAGCTTTTGTCAAGGAAGCCCTGAAATTTACTAACAGTGAAAAAAGAGACCGGAGCTTATTCTGGGCAAGGCAGAAACAGTTCAGTGGGCTCAGAACCTAAATAAATGGTGAATTGTGGTGTCTTTAAAATGAAGCTGGATCTATAGAATGAAGAATCTATCGACTCTGTAGAATGAAGCTAGATACCCAAGTAGGTCTCAAATTATTTGGCAGGCAAATTTCTTGTACAAATTTAGAGTCAAACTTAGGGAGAGGTACGTAACATGGTACAGAGGTTGTAGTGTGGCTTTGTATAAAGAAACCTGACTTGCTAGGTGTGGGCAATACCTTTAACATCTCTGAATTCCCACAATAGTAAAATGAGGATTATGACTTCCACCTAACAGGCTTATTTTAAGGATTAGAGAGAATATATATTTATTGACATAGGCCCTCAATAAATGATGGCTCATTGTTTTTATCATCGTCATCATCACTTCTGCTTTCAGATACCTCCAATTTACATTTTCTGTGTAATTGTTTGTTAGTCAAGAAATTGCTTAAACTAATACACTAGACAGCTTTAAGATAGGAATACAGAGTTTGATAGGTGACTTCTCAGGATACAAGGCTTTGAGATATGTACAGTATAGATTATTTACATAAGCCTGGCTTTTTTTCCCCTCTAGACTGGCTTTGTTTGAGTAAAGCCCTAAAAATATCCCATGTGGAACTGTTTTTCTAATTTTCTACTCCTTTCTGGCATACCCTTGGATAGTGCAGAGAATCTTAAGTGGCAGAGAGAAGTAAACTTTAACTCTAGTTACTCAAAATAGTTTTTAGGAGTAGAGGGCAAAAGCCTCATTATTTAGCCCAGGGGATGCTGGTGAACAGAGAAGCACATCTCAAATAATCCTTAGGTTTGTATACCACAAGCAGAATACACATGGTTGAAAGTTCCTTTACTTCCATTCTGCAAAGTTCAACCCAGAGTTCCAATAACTCTCAAATTTAGAGCTTCTATTTTTATTACAGAAATAGGAATATGGGAAGTAGTAAGGAATTACTTTAACTGGTATGTGTAAGAGCTGTGTAAGTATTAACAATTTTAGCTTGGGCTCCTGAACTAAAATCAACAACCCCATAGGGGCTCATTATTGGGAGCTGAATCTCTAAAAAATAATAATAATAATTGAAGAGAAGTTCTATCTTATATTGTCTCACATCCAATATGACTGTGCCAAAAGCTACTCAGATGAAGTCTAAAAATTTGAGGTTCAGTATGAGCAACTGAAGAAGAGTCACATTGTTTGAAAAAAGGGAAAGTACTTTAGGTGTTCTGAGAACCCTAGTGATTGGTGTAGCCTTTCATTTTTCTTTTTCCCTCCCAGTGCTTAACTCTAAAATTCAGTTTATGTATTTATTGAGCATTTATTTATCAAGCATATATTAAGTGCTTACGACAAACTGGTACTATGCTAGAGTCTGAGGATACCAAGATGGCTAAGATGTGGTCCCTGGATTCAGGAAACTCACCAAGTAAGATGTATGAAATGAAAATAGTTATAGTACATTATCCCTAAGCTTGTGCTAGGTCTTGAGGACAATAAAAAAAAACCACAACATTTGGCCTTCCTCAGATCTTTAACAGTCTAGTTAGAGAAGCAAGGCTTGCATATATGGAAGAATACAGAACAGATCATAATTAAGATTAAAATGTATGGTATAGATGTGAAGTCAAGAAGCTAAGAGATCTCTTCAGACCAGTCAGGGAAAAGTTTGATGGAAAAAGATGAGCCTGAAAGCAGGAGAATTTTTGACAGGTGAAGAGGAGGAAGGCCATTCTAAGAGGGAGGATTGTAGAAGAAATAATAACACTAAGAGAAAGGAAAATTGACAGAAATTGGTGATATATTGGATATGAATCAGTGACTGTAAGAGCATGGAGTAGAGGTAGAGGAGTTGAAAATCACAGCAAAGGTTTACGTTTACTGATTGGAGAGAGAGGGTATTGTTGATGTAATGGACATCTAAGAAAAGAAAATAGATTAACAGGAAGAGTTGGGTTACTAAACAAAATATTTTTCTTACTTTAGATTTTTAGTCTTTTTGAGTCGACAATCTAGAATTTTTATATGAATTTAATCCAGAAAGCAACAGAGGTCTCCACTATAGTCATATTTACTTAATTGTAAATTCTAGTTTAATTACCAGAAATATTATTTCAAAAGAGCCTGGACCTAAAGTAGAAAATTATATCAAGTTTGCAGCATCTAAATGGATATTAGCTTTCACATTCATTAAGATCTTAGTATTCATATTCTTCAGCCGGAAGCTAGGTTGGATGAAGGCTAGGTGGTGCTTCTTCTCTTCCCCAGATTGGGCAGGGTGGCTGCTGATGGAACTGTGGAATGATCCAGGAATGAGATGTAGAAGTGGTACCAGTTCCGTGCCCCAGTGCTTAGTAAACAAAGATTTGTAAGCACTGGGAACTTACATTCTCCAAGGCTCCTTTATCGTTTATTTTAAACTACCCAAGTGCAGAGGATTAAATTGTCACAAATGATTAATGTTAGTACCATGTTAATTGAATTTATATAGTTGTAAAGTTGTTCAACTTCCAATTAAAAACAAAGATCCTTCAATAATTCTAGTTACCAGAATCTAGGTAAAACTGTTTCTACATTAAGATCATGTATGATGGAATGTTAGGCAACAAAATTTTAAGCTGATTTACTTTTGTTCATTGTCTTTGCTTTTATTTGCAGTTCTGGGAAATGCCAGTGTAAATTGGGTGTCACCGGCTCTACATGTGATCGATGCCAAGATGGATATTATGACTTTAGTAAGAATGGCTGCTTGCCCTGCCAGTGCAATAATCGGTCTGCCAGTTGTGATGCCCTCACAGGTACGCACTTTCCTTAACTTTGTTATGTAATTAGTCCATTGTTCTTTTCATTTTGAAGTCCTTCATCTTGAGGTTGATTCTTCCCAAATAGTTTGTAGGGGTCTTTCTCTTCTAAGTAGGGCATAATAGGTTATATAGCAAGCCAAACTCCTGCTACAACAACTTGAGAAAAAATACATAAAGTTCAAAAATCATGTTGAACTAAATGAACTAAAATTCCAGAAAGAATAGAACTCTTCCTAAGTAAGCTGATGATCACCAGCTATTTTCTTTCCAGATTCTGGGCACAGGTTAGGAGCAGGCTTGGCCCAAGCAAAGGAATTCTTCTTGAGGAAAGAGACACAGAAAGAGATTTTGTCAGTCGTTTGAGGCTTGCATGAAGGACTGGAAACTGGGGGAGCCCTAAACACAAGACCAGTTTTCCCATAGAACATTAGCTGACTGTGCAGGAGGTGGGAGGCTGGCCCAAAAGCTATGAAGAAATCTCTCAGTCTGGTGGTGCTGGGAAGACAAAATCTCTTTAGAGAAGGGCTGCTACAACATATGACCATGTCTCTGGAGACATTGCCAGGTTCTGAAGGTACGCGGAGTGGCACCTAGGCTCAAGCCACCAAAGGGCAGTACTGAATCTGTTGCAGTCTTTCAGGGCTGAGGAGATGCGGGCCTGCTAGGCTCTCAGTCAAAAGCCTAGAGCGCCACAACCAAGAGACAGAGACGAGCCATAGGTGAGCTGACTGTACTAAAACTGCAGTCCGTCCTCAACCCATCTCAATTTCTAACTGCATTTAATGATCCTCTCATCATAGCTGCCTAGCAGGAGAAAGGGAAGTCCTCTGTGGTTCTTTTATACATTGTGTCTGGCATACAATCAAAAATACTAGACAATGCTGAGGTAGGAAAATGTGACCATTAATAAAGAGGAAAAGTAAACAATAGAAGCAGACCCAGAGATAATCCAGATGTTAGAATTAGCAAACAATGCCTTTAAAATAACTAATATTAATATTTTAAGAAAATAGAGAAAAACTAGACAATACGTGAAAAGAGGCAAAATTTCAAGAGAATTGGAATCTATAAAAAAATCAAAAGGATAATCTGGAACTGAAAAATACAACATCTGAAATTAATAACTCATTGCATGGGTTTAACAGCAGATTGTACATACTGAAGACAAAGTTAGTAGACTTGAATACAGCTCAGTTAAAAATATCCAAACTGAGGCACAGAGAAAAAAATGCAATGGGAAGAACAGAGCAGGAAACGCATATGGGACACAGCCAAAAGGTCTAACATAAATGTAATTGGAAACTCAGAAAGAAAGGAGAGAGATGTGGAGGCAGAAGCAATATCTGAAGAGATAATGGCCAAGAATTTTCCAAATTGATGAAAGACATCAACCCACAGATTTAGAAAGTTCGGCAAACCCTGGGCATTATAAAAACAAAGGAAGACACATCTAGGCAAACTACTGAAAACGAAAGACAATTAACTTTTCTGTTCTTCAGTTTTCCTAAATGTAAGGATTACAGATACTTTCTTGGAAATTTTTTTTCCCAACAAAAAAATCAGGACACATTAATCTGACAAGTATAAGTGTTTTTATGAGGACAGGGTAGCAATTTGAAATTTAAAGTACCCTGGAAAAATCTTTATTGAAAACTTATTCTTCGTTCTACTCCTCTGCTCTATGGTGAAACAAACTGATTTAGAAGAATTTTTTTTCTATTATGTGATCTGTTACCTGCCTACCTACCAGTTCTGTCTTGTGTTATTCTCTTGGTGTTTTTTTTTTTTTTTTTTTTTTTAGCTGTCTATGATCCGGTCATACTGGCTTCTATTCCTCCAAACAAGCTATGTTCCCTTGTATCAAGGTTCTCATACATGATCTTTCCTCTGCCTAGAATGTTTTTTCTAGTATACCTCTACCCCTACGCCTGGCCCCTTTCCTTTATTAGATCATATTCTTCCTGCAGGCCTTTAATTAAAGGTTACTTCATTAGAACACAGTTCCTGATGCTCCAGGCTAAATGATGATTCCCAGTTATATACTCTCCTATACATGTGTATTTTTTTCATAGCACTCATCGCAGCTTGTAATTATAGATTTACTTGTGATTGAGTCATATGGCTTACTCACCACATTGTAAGTTCCATGAGGACAGGAGCAATATCAGTTTTCTTCACCATGGTACACACTCTCTAGCATGGAGCTTGGCAACGTAGTAAGTACTCATTAAATGTTTGTTGAGTAAATGAACAAATGAATGGAAAAACATACAGAAGGAAGGTGAATTTCAATCTTGGGTAATGACAGGAATGCTTCATCATACTGAGTTGATTTAAATTGCTCTCTAGATCTTTTATGGTACCAGACAGCAGTCTACAGTGCTGGTTCTCACTTCTGATTTTCCTTGCAGCAGTAAGGGAGCTCTCATTAACGTGAAGTAAATCCCAACCTGTCCTGCTCTGGGGATAATTTAAGGCAAAAGAAACCCTTTTCACGATTACAACTTCTAAAAGCAGCCAGTAATAAGAGAAATACACAGTTTCTCTTTCTGGAAACATAATGAAAGTGGAATCCAACGTGACGGATTGCAAATACTTGATTTAAAACTGCAGGCTTCACGTAAAATCAATCTTTCCTTCTGTCTCAAATGAGATTTTTTCAACAGTGCTGTGATACGGTTGCCCTCTGGTGGCCACTTAACAATGTTTTCGCAGTCCTTATTTTTTCTCACCTCTAGTCTTTTACCTGTGTTTTAGATTGAAGTAGATTTTTAAAGTAACCTTTTTGTGATAAAATATGTTAGGAAAAAACACTTTGGAAAGCAATTTGATGCTGTGTATCGAAAGTCTTAAAAATACTTCCTTGATCCAATAATTCTGTTTCCAGGAATCTATTCTGAGGAAATAATTCTAAATTCATAAAAAGCTTTATGTTCAAGGATGCTCACCAAGGTGGTGGTTATAATTCTAAAAAATTAGACAACACTATTTCTAACACCAGAGAATGAAGCAAATTATGTTCTCTAGGCAATACATGTTTAAGAGACAGAAAGTGAAATTTTGACTTTACCTTGTGCAAGTTACTTATCTTGCTTTTCTCCTAGAAATTTGGGATAATAATAGTAACTGCCTGATGGGTTGTGAAGATTTAATGCAATATATTTATAAAGTGCTTAATGCAGTGCCTGGCTCGTTATAAGCAATCAATAATTGGCAACTATTATTATGTTGTCGTTAAAATATTTTAAAGAATAATATATCCCAACATGAGAAAGTGAAAGAAGCAGGATATAAAATGACATGTGCCATATGTTTAGACTATTTGAAAAGCAAAACCCAAACCTCTACATATAAGGAAAGATTTCGAGGAAAAGTATTCAAAATCTCAATGACAGATTTCTTAGGGTGATTTTTTTTCTTTCTTTCTACTCCTGTATTTTTCTAGATTTTCTTTATTGAACACATATTTCCCTTAAAGTGGAGGTAAGGGGGACTGTTATTTTTTAAACTAGAACTTTATGTTCATATAGTGTACTTCTTTCTAAGAATTCTAGGCACCTTCTTGTATTCATCAGGTGAGTAATGTCGCATGGTGAGTAACAACCTCAGCTGCTTGACTGAGTTGACCACTCTTTCACTCCTCGATGACTTTCTTCACTTTAGGATGTCACATACTTTCCTGGTTGGTTTGGGTTTTTTCCTTTTTTTTCCTCAGTCAGCTCTGCTAGATCTTCCTCTGTTCAACTGTAAGCACTGGAGTGCCTCAGAGCTCAGTCCTTGACATGTTTGTCTTCTCCATTTATACTCTCTCTAAGTGATCTCACTCTGTTCCCTGAATTTAATTTAAATGCCAGCTATACATGTGCTGATTACCAGATTTACATTTCTCCCTTGATCTTCACACTCAAAGATCCAACAGCGCCCTTGACATCTTCTTTTGATGATGTCACACATCCAAAACAGCTCTTTATTTTACCCTATAAGCCAAGACTGCTTTACTCCTAGTGTTCATTTCAGTAACTGGCGCCATTCACCCAGTTGCCTAGCCCAGTAGCTTAGGAGTCATATTTGATTCCTTTCTTTTCCTTACTGCAAGTATCTAATCCATCAGCAAGTTCTGTCAGCCTGACATTCAACATACACCCTAAATCTGACCACTCTTCATGATCTTCTTGCTGTCCTCCTTGTCTAAGCCACTGTCATCTCTCTGAGCCACTTATACACTCTCTCATCTGGTCTCTCTGCCTGTTCTCTCGTGCTCTCATCCTCCAACCCCCACCCCACCACTGTCCAATCTCCACATAATAAACAGAGGGATCTTTTTAAAAACCTGATCGTGTCATTCCTATGCTTAAACCCTCCAATGGCTTCCCGTTCCTCTTGGAATAAAATTCAGACTTCTTTCTATGGCCTACATGACTTTACATTTTTGCCCCTTGCCTTTCTCTCTGACCTTATTTCCTGTTATTGTCTCCCTTGTTCACTTAGGCTAGCTCTCTTTCTGTTTGACAGGTTAAAGTTTGCCTTCTGCCCTGTAGAGAGGACCAGGCATTTCTTCCTACAACAAAGTATCTTGCTGTATTTCTGACAGGTTTATATATAAACTGTGAAATGGCAAAATAAACAAGGAAAAGGCTTTTTACAGGTGGCAATTTATGTTTCAAAGCTTTGTCACTGAATTTGGTTGGAAAGGAGCCCTACATTCTTTTCTTTGACCAGTTATTTTCTTGGTTACCCCTACCAGATTTTTTTGATGCTTAGCCAAGAAGCATGAGATCATCTTCAGGAAACACTCATTCCTTTTTTTTGGATCCACTCCTTTGGCTACCTTTCAGCAAAGAGAATGTGAATTTTAAGGCAGTATTGTTATATTTGGGTGGTTCCAGGCAGAGCATAATGAACCAAGTCAGACTTCAGCTAATTTATGTATATAATTTATCATAAAAGAAAGATCCTCAAATTTTAGATTTTAAAGGGAACCTAGGTCTCATCTAGTTCAGCTTTCTTAATTTATAGATGAGGAAACTAAAGCATAAAGAGAAAATGTTATATTCTATGGAATAGTCTTTCACCCTTTGAAATGTTTACATTACCTTAAATTATTAGCCAAGGCATGGTTATCCCATTTTACAGATTAGAAAAGTGAAACTCAGAGAAACTATTTCCTGAAGGTCGCATAGCTGGTAAGAGGTTCACTGGGGAATGGAACTCAGATCTGGCCTTAAATACCCTACATTTTCCTTATGCTGTGTTGCCTCCCAGAGAGGAGCTATAAGCTGTTAGAAAAGTAAATTCACATTATTAGTTCCTATAGTATATAGATTTTAAAGGTTATGATCCTTATTTTGATTATAAAAATCAGTCTTCAGGTTTCTACATGAAATGTTTTAAAATTGCTTGAGTTCTTGAAATATTTTAAAGCGTGCGTGGTGATATATTTTATAATGTATCCATTTTTCAATCAGAAAAAAATCACGATAATAAAAATAAAAGTGATACATGCACACCATACGAGAGACAATTTGAAAATTAGAGGGATGAAAAACACTGAAAGGACTGTAGCCCCTCACAACTATTGCCAGCATTCTGGTGTGTTTGTCTGCTCTGTCTTTAATTTATTCATTTTCTTTCTCCATAGCTGTGTTCCAGGTGAGTGCTATTTTTAAAGCAATGTAGAGTGATGAGTTTTTAAGAACTGATGAGTTTTATTGTCATACTTATCTTTACTTTTGAGATGACATATTTACCACTTAGGGTTATTTTTTCTCATTGACTCCTCATTGCAGAGTATGGCATAAAACAAACAGAAGTAATAAATCCTTCTCAAAAAAAAAGTTAAATATTCTAATATAAATGGTTTAAGAGAGTAAAATTGTCTTGTGATAAGCACAAAGCAAAGGCTTAAGGTCTTATCTAGAATAATGAAAAGCCCCAAAATAATCAGCATGTAGGCCTAGTAGCATTGTAGGGGCAAAGTATTAAAAATGTATAATATATATATACACACACACATGCACACCCCATTTCCTTTTTTAAAGATTTTATTTTTCCTTTTTCTCCCCAAAGCCCCCCAGGTACATAGTTGTATATTTTTAGTTGTGGGTCCTTCTATTTGTGGCATGAGGGACACCGCCTCAGCATGGCTTGATGAGCGGCCAGGATCCGAACCAGTGAAACCCTGGGCCACTGAAGTGGAGTGCGTGAACCTAACCACTTGGCCATGGGGCTGGCCCCAACACCCCATTTTTTAATAAGAGTAGCAACATGACCTTTTCTTGCCACATTGCAAATGGTGTGTTATTGTCATGCCTCTTGCCCTAAACAACCATATTCTGTTACAGAACTAGTAACTTTTTTGAGGTATTTTTGTATTAAAGTTTAGAACTTTATGAGAACTTTTTTCTTAAAAATTATTTCCATTGGACATTTTTAATAGGGGGAGAGCAGATAGATATTATACACAATGTAGGTTTTGACCTTTCCAACCTGCAGAACACTTTAACATTTAAGATTATTTTATTTTTAGAGCCAAAATCTACAGTTTCTTAGCATGTATTTTTTATCTGCTTTTATTGTCACAAAGATACATAGCTAAAGAGGGATGAAGATATAAGAAGACCTGGAAAGAAATCAGTACCTAAAGTGTTCATCACTGTATGATCATATCCTACTTTGTGATATATATGTGAAAAATATCATTAACACTATCAGGCCTTACCAAATTATATGATTAGAAGTGATGATATTTACATGCAAGTTTGATTGAATTCGAAGTGTTCAGATGTACTTTTGAAGATGTCTTTCCCAATAAGGTCATGAAGTTTTGGGGAATTCTGCTGTAATCACTGAAGAATTGAGATTTGACATGTATGTTAACATAATTTCCATTCTTCGGCTTTTCAAATCTTGCTCCAGTTGTCAGAACATTTTATTTTACAGCCTCATTCTCTCTCCCCCTTTTTGAAAATATTTTACTAGTAAGGAAAAGAAATCAAATGAAACTGTTTACTAATAGTTTCAGCACTGAACTGTATTTAGTTTATCATGTAAAATTTCATTGTCTTCCTAGATTTCTATATGGAGTTTACTCCCTTATTTTTGTGGTAATAGTTCTGAGTGTCCCTTTCAATCTCTGTGCCCCCCAAAGAAGGAATATAAAGTACACTGCACTTTTCCTTTCCTGTTTTCAGACGTTATGCTGCTTCAGTGCCTGCAGAATATCCTTACTAATAGGGTACCAAAGGAGTATTACCACAAAATACGTAACTTTGCTTGCCTCCTTTCTTTTCATTTTCTTTATTAATTAATTGTTTTCATTTTTACTTTGAACTTTTAAATGTAAAATATATGAAGAATAATATAAGAAATACCCATGTACCCACAGCTAGAATGAATAAATATTAACATTTTGATATTTTGCTTAATATTTGTACATATGTGTATATAGTTATATATTTGAAGTAGAAAATTTCAAATAAAGTTGGAGTTCTCTCTTTTTTCTTCCCTAGTTTCATATTTCTCCCTCCCTCCACAGAGACAAGCAGAGCATAAAATGCACCTATACCCTCTCAGTCCACATTTAATTTTTGCTACATATGTATGTATCCATCTGCATAGTGTATTATGTATCTATTTTCTTAGTATTGTGTAGTGCGGTTTTTTAAATTTTGCAAAGTAAGCACTCTCTCTGTGTGTATCATTCTACAATTTACTTTTTTCAACCAATGTTGCTTTTAAGATTTGTATGTGTTTATACAGGTCTAATTCACTTATTTAACTATAGTATCCTAACTATGAAAATAGCACAGTTTTTCTATTCTTTTAATAGATCTTTAGATTGTTTTTATTTTTTCTTTGCAAAGTGCTTTCAGTATGCAGTCAGTCAATCAACAGGGCTTATTGCAACTCTACTCGTGTGCCCCCTGGCCAGTGTAGAAATGTGACAGGGTAGAAACTGAATTCTGTCCAATCCCTACTGGATAACTCTTTCTGGTTACCTCGTAAGATCTTTCGGTTGCAGGTATGATTTATTTAAAGTTACTGTGCTTTCAGAGTAAATCTTTAACTTCTTAAAATAATTTGCTTCTTTTAGGTGCTTGTTTAAACTGCCAGGAAAATAGCAAAGGGGATCACTGTGAAGAATGCAAAGAAGGATTTTATCAGAGTCCTGATGTCACTAAAGGCTGTCTTCGCTGCCCTTGTTCAGCAGTGACATCTACGGGCAGTTGTATCATAAGTAAGGCCTCTCTCTAAATCTTCATTTTTAGAGGAAAAATCAGTGAATCAGTTATCAATGGGTATAAGGTGTGTTGATAAATAAAATTCTAGATGCTGTAGGTGAAAGGAACTTATAAAAGCAGCAAAGGTTTTTCTTTCTAGGAATTTGCAATCAAATCCAAATGTGTATGTGAAATGAGACTTGAGAGAGGGATGAGGAAGATTTTGTTCAAGTCCTATTTTGTTCCCTCTCTCATGACTACAGAGGAAGGAATAAAAAATTTTTGAGTGTCTCTCCGTCACAATTATTCAGATTCCTTATGTGGGCATATTTCTTTTATTCTCTCCCTGAATTGGTTCTCAGATGGCCCCCCTCATTCTCACAATAAATGGGACAGTTAATGACTGAGGTATAGATTATTACTTTGATTCCATATGTCTCCTAAGTTTGGGAGGAGATACTAGGGAGGGTTTGTAAATCTTTTTGAGGACTAGCAGTTGTTTTGCATTTTTAATTGCAGCTTCAGACTGTACTGAATTATATTGGCGTTCTCTCTCTTTTAGACTCGGGTGAATTGGAACCTACATGTGTCCAATGCAAAGATGGTTACACAGGCCAGAACTGCAATAAATGTGAAAACGGCTATTACAATTCTGACAGCATCTGTACAAAGTGCCAGTGTCATGGCCATGTGGACCCAATTAAAACTCCAAAGATTTGCAAACCCGAGAGTGGTGAGTGCATCAACTGTCTCCATAACACCACTGGGTTTTGGTGTGAGAACTGCCTAGAAGGTTATGTTCGAGACCGCGAGGGAAATTGCATCAAGAAAGGTAAAACTTCACCTAAGGTTGTAAATTAGTGTCTAAGCCTAGCAGTGAAAATTTCAGGACACCTACCTTTAGCTCTATAAAACCTTCCAATCCCACCAGAGGAGTTTTCTGGAAATAGATTCTGATAGATGTTTGCCTAAAGAAATTTTCCTCCGTTCCTGCTGCTCTCCTGATACTCCAGTCAACTCCAGAAATTTGAGGACCGAGACAAAGTCATTGCAGTGTTCTCATGTTTTCTCTTGATTTATTTTTATTTTTATGTTAATAATTTAAAAGTCCTATCATTTCTTTTATCCTTTGCTTCCTGTATTCTCATCACTTCCAGTGATCATCACAGGTCTTTTTAAGTAGGGACCCATAATCTGGTTAGAAGTCCCAAATGAGAAACAAGAGTTCATTCTAGCATCTGTCCTAACTTTGGGGCTAGGTTTTCCCATGTGTGATGGAAGAAATAGTAATAATCTTCCTTTGATTTTTAAAAGAAAAAGTTATTCCTATGGCAAAGTGTTTCTTAAAGGGATGTTGAGTAAGGGTTTAGATAAAAGTTAGTGATTAGAAATTCAGCATGAGTTAGGGATATTCGGGCCTTATTAGATCACGGGCAGATTAGACCATGCTCTTCTGCAAACCACTCCGATATTCTGACAGATGCTGAGTACTGGGCTGATGGACGCTGAGTCTGTGGCAAGTGTCATCCTTCTGCCGTTTTCTTAATATCCTTGTTCTGTTGTGATCAAGGCTAGAAGACTCAGACTGAACCCTCTCACTAGCCTGGAGAGCCTGTCACTCACTTCTCTTTCCCGTTTGCAGGCATACCTTGTCCATCCTTAGCTGACAGGACTGTGATGATTTTTCTGATTAGTTATTAGGTAATGTAAGACATTCCTCTTTTTAGGATAGATTGATGTGGCTGACTGTGGTGATGAATTATAATGATAATAGTAATCTTTTTATTGAGTGCCTACTATGTGTCAAGCACTGTAAACATTAAATATGATAATGTTGTATCATACATTATCTCATTTAATCCTTCCCAAGAACTCTGCAAACTAGACATTATTATTCCCATTTTACAGATGAGGAACCTCAGTTTGAAAAAGATTGACTTACTTTTCTATAGCTACACAGTTCTACTAGATTCCAAGCCTTTGGTATTTCCACTGAGCTATGCTACATTAGAGATACAAAGCATAGTATCTTAGTTATAAAATAACTAGTACACAAAACAAGAATTACTACACATGCAATTAAAGGAAGCTGTTTTCCCTCTTGGCTGAATCAACTTTCCACGTTTAAATTGTGTTTTTCAGAAGTAACTATGAATGCGATTTTTCCTATTTTGTTTTTGCCTCCTTTGAAGAGAATTTTATGAAATGTCATCAGACATACTGAACTTATTTTAGTTCAAATGATTGTCATCTATCCCTGTCACTTTTAACCGAGTGATTTAGAATTCAGTAGTGACATATTTACTGCCTTTGCAGGAATTTGTATGAATCTATCCAGGAGTAAAAAAGGATGGAAAACTCCAACATTAGAATTCTCCCAAAGATTTTAGTATAGCTGTATATATTTTGGAGAACAGCCATGGATGTAATAATCTAGCTTTCTAGACCCTGATTCTTTTCACTATATTTCTTTAAAAATTATTTTTAACTTGCATTACCGTAAAGCAGACTATCATGTCAACATCCCATATCAACTTCCACTCCCATGTGTATTTCTTTTATTGTTTCTTAAAACTAGATAATTTTGTCTTTTACATTTCATTCTCTGTTTTTATTTTCAGAAGTTATTGTTCCAACACCTGAAGGTTCTACCATTTTGGTTTCCAATGCCTCTTTGACCACATCAGTGCCCACCCCTGTTATAAATAGTACATTTACCCCTACAACCCTGCAGACTATCTTTTCAGTAAGCTCTGCTGAAAACAGCACGTCAGCTTTAGCTGATGTATCATGGACCCAATTTAACATCATCATTTTGACAGTCATCATCATTGTGGTGGTGCTGCTGATGGGATTTGTGGGAGCTGTATATATGTACCGGGAGTACCAAAACCGGAAACTCAATGCTCCCTTTTGGACCATCGAGCTGAAAGAAGACAATATCAGTTTCAGCAGCTACCATGACAGCATTCCCAATGCAGATGTGTCAGGATTGTTGGAAGATGATGGCAACGAAGTGGCTCCCAATGGGCAACTGACCCTGACGACACCCATGCATAACTACAAAGCCTAAGGAGCTAGAACTCTTCTCCTGGATTGTTAGACCACAGCGCTTACTAAGACAGCAACAGCCCCTGGGCCAAAAAAAGCCTGGGTAGCATTTGCTGAGAAAGCAAAGGCGTATAGTGCATCTGAAATTTCAGGTACAAATGTGTAATGCACTTAGCCTATTACTCTTAGTTTTCCCGTGAAGATCTGAAGTAGTCACTGTCAATAAGGACTTGAAGTAAAGTATATTTTTGTACCAAACCACATGGGAGTATAGAAAGGCTCAACCCCATAGTGCAGCCCAAATCCACTTGACCTCGGGTTAGACTCCTGGGGAAGTGTTCACCAAACCAGTGGAAACAGGATGATGGATGTGGAGGGGGAAAGGACTGCCAGAAGACTTCATCTCCATTCCTGAAACACATTTTTTTAAAGGGTCAGGCATGATATTCATTTTACTCTACTAAAAGACATCATTGAGGAGAAGCTGATGTCTGGGCTGTATCACAATAAATAATCTTTAGTGTTTCTAGAATAAGGACAGAAAGGTCTAAGAAGATCTTTAGAAGGATTTGATTTTTCCTTCCAGAATTCTTACTCAATATGGGATTAAAGCACAGGATAAGCTTCTAATGGTAAAGAGAAGAGGGCAACATTTGGAAGCAGGAAGCTGGTGGTCCTCCTTAGGGTCTCAGTGTAAATGATAAATTGTCTAAAAACAGGAAATTTTCCTGCCTCTAGAGAAATAAGGTGTATATAGTTAATGTAGCATATCTGGTCAACATTGTATTTGTATCTATTTGTAAAAAAAAAATCATGTCATATTTTATCATCTAGAATTATTTGTACAGCAGTTAATGGCATTGTAAAAAGAGAATATGGGGATTGGTTAAAATCCTGTAAAATAGATGACAATATTGCTAGAGCTGGGACTCTGGTGAGCATCCGTCATTTTTAGTCCCTCTTTGGACGTTGTTGAAATTTATAAGGGGTTGAATGTTTCTAATCTTTCTTTCCGTTTCTCAATGTAAAAGTAGAGTGATATGTTCTTTGACTTACTATAGATTCAAGCAATAGATTTTGAAGTCAACGATCGTTAAGCTGGGACACAGGCTGTGCTTTCCAAACTACTCACCTAATTAGACATTAGCCACTCTATACATTTTACATAGATTAATGTAGAACATATCCTCATTAAAAAGTGGTTTTTTTAAATGTAAAAGATAGTCTTCCAAAGGAATTAGAAATATTTTAGTTCCAAAAGAAAACCCATCATATCACTTGGGATCCCCTTTCATGCCTGTGAAATATTTATATCCTCCCTCTCCCTCCTAAGAAATGCTTCCTACCTGTGACATCGCCCCTCACTCATGCGCCGCGAGGTGTGTGCCATCTCTGTGCAGTGCTACAGTTCTCCTGTTTCTGCTCGTCTGGCTGGAGGGTGCTCTGTGGTTGAGTAAGGAGAGGTAGTCCTTGCTTAGAGACACAGTTTTTTCCTAGGGGCCATTTACTGTTGTTCTCATCTGTTAGGATATTGACAGATTGTGGACTAAGCAAGCCAGGAAAAGCAGCTAGAAGTCACATATACATCTTGATTAGGAGGAACAGCAAACTTTCAAGTGGTTAGAAAAAAGGCAAAGACCTATTCAATTAGACCTAGGAAATCCAAGTTCACAACTCTTCCTAACTTCCCCAGAGAAAAACCTGGAATTTGGTCATCCCTGTGTAGGAGACCACTAAGTTGTTCTCAGGGTTTGGAGATGATGCACTGGAGGATGTACAGGCAGATAATCTACTTGTGGTAACCTGAAGTGCTCTGAATACTTGGCCATTGCTCATGAGAGTTGGTATTTACATTCATTATATTAGAATTAATTAATGTTTCTATAACCTTTTACAGTTTGCAAAGCATCTTCCCATATGTGTGTCCTTTGTTCCTCACCATAGCCCCCTGAGGAAGTAATTGTTGTCCCCATTTTATAGATGAGGTTAAATGCCTTGTTCAAGGCTATGCAATATGTCATCATTGGGCTTGGAATCAGGATTCCTAATGTCCTGCCAACTGCAGGCCGATAGCCGTGGACTCAAGAAGCCTGCGAGGGCCAGTCCTGTCTGGGTGTTTCTGACTTTTCTAAGTGCACGGTGCAGTCTGGGGCCACATGCCTGTGAAGGGCTTTGTGGAAAGAACACAGGAGGAGTACTCCCTGAAGCCACGACTGGTGATAAGCAAATAAAATACCAGTTTGTGCTTCATTAAAGTGAACTAATCCTTCCAAGCAGGGAGGGCAAACCTCGTCCCCAGCAGCTGCCACGTATGTGTGTACAGACTTTGCACTGCATAATTCCAAGGAATTCTGCAAAGTGGTATACCTGCCTTTCTCCCAGACTACCAGCTCCTCAAAGCCAGGGGTTGAGAGGGTGAGAAATAAACATTTGTTAAACAGAAGTGAACTCAATAGAGAAAGAAGGCGTGTTTGTTGGCGTCTGAGAGCCAAAGCCAAATGGTCCGGATTCTGGCCATGTAGTGATTCCTTGAAGCAGACCTTAAAAGGTATTGCAAAAATTGAATCACAAAGAACGTTTACCTTTCAATACTTATGAACAGTTCCTTGCTTATGTTTTTAATTTTTCCCAATGGAAAAAAAATCAAAGTCTTAATATTTGTTTTAAATAATGTTCTTTAGCATCCCCTCCTTTCTGTTGGTGAAAGTAATTTTGCTCTAAAAGATAAATCAATCGTGAAGTGATGTACCACCTAAATCAGACCAGGAGACTAGTGTGGGGTACATTACACGCCACTCATTCCTCTAAGGCCTCATCCCCATGCCACGGCGTTCTGCCCCAGGAACCCATCAGTCCTTCAGAAAGACTGATATTGGAAGAGTTTTTGTCTAAGGATTATAAGTTTGTTTATTTTCCAGTAAGATAGGATGAGTGTGAATCTTATGGATAAATGACAGATACTGCTATTAAGTGATACGCTTGTCTTCATTAATAAGCCCTTATGCACTTCTGACATGCACATGCTCTAGGTTGTGTTAAGTCTGTCTGTCCTCCCTTGCTTCCCCTCCCTTCCTCCTTCCACCTTCCAGCTCCCAGCAGTCTCCTGTTAGTGGAATTTCTCCATTTATAGAGAAAAATGACAATGAAAACTAGCCATCATTTATACTAAGATCCTGTGGACTTAGTGTGTCACTCTTAAGGATACCTGAATTTTAAGAGAGGAGAACAGAGCTGACGTGGGATGGGACGAGAGATTTTTGGGAGAGGATTTGTAGAAGAGTCGAATTACGTGGCTACTCTCTAGCTCCAATATGCCTGGGAAAATTGGCCTTTAAAGCAATGCTCACTGACCTGCTAGTTCGTTTTGGTCAGCTGAGCGCCTTCAGGGTCTTTGGCCCTCCTCTGCTGCTTTGGAGGCAGAGAGCTACAGCATCCGTCCTTCCTCCTGACAGCCTCTGCTGGGACTGGAGCGTTAGACCTTTCCCTCTGGTCCTCTGTTTTTTGTAGGACACGTGGTGAACATCACACCACTTATCATGAACATTCCCTGGTTCTTATGTTTGAGGTATGTGGATAGCAGTTGAATTTACACATCTCAAGGAAAGCTCTCTGACGAAAGTTTAGAGAAGTAAAAAGCAACCCAACGTAAGCTGTTAGAGCAGGGAAAGCATTTCTGGCCTCATCCATGATGAACCTTTTGGTCTGTTATGATCTTCTTGATAGTAAGGAGTTTGGGAGCTAAAATGAGTTTGGTGTGTGCAGGGGAGAAATGGAAAGTTAATGCAAGTTTTCTCTTTAACCCTGAGCCGGTGACTATGCCAAGGGGAAGAGCAGGAAGGATACACTGATTCATCTAAAGAAGTCAATAGCAAATGGACTAAAGGTTATGGATCATGAAAATGTCAGTGGTTGAATGATGCTTTTTCAAAGGCAGGTGGGAATCTTTCTTACTTGTTCCTTATGCGTACATGGTAACTGTGACAGCAGCCCTGGAATGTCAGCCAGGGCTTCAGATCTCAGTCCAAAAGCTAAATGATTTAAAGTTAAGTTTTAATACTAGGCACAAGCACTCTGTAATACGTTAAATTTCAGCCCAAGCAATTAGGAAATGTTTCTGAAACATTAGACTTATATTTATGTCACTAAAATTCTAACGCAAATTTTAAAACCGTGTCTCATACATATGCTGTACTAGGCTTCCTGATGCATTTCTAAATTTGTGTATGATTTGAATATATGAAAGAATTTATACAAGAGTGTTATTTAAAATTATTAAAAATAAATGTATATAATTTGTACCTATTGTAGATTTGTTGTTTTACTTTTTTATGTGGTCAGAGTTGTTGGAAGCCTTTTAATATATGTCACAGATCATTTATTTTCAAACCACTTCATCAAAATCTTTGACCCCTTCATTTATTGACTGTGCTTTTCACTTTAAGAAGTTCCTTTAAAGAAAGTTTTCCACTTAGGAAAAACAAATGCCGCATGAAGAAGATTCCCCCTATTAGAACAAAACAAAATAAAACACCCTGAGAAGAAAGCATATATTAACATATATTCTCGTCTGTGCTTTTGCTTGTCCCCATTGGAAATCCACTGAGATGTCCAGGAAAATGTTATAGAAAAAACTTGCTCCTTTCGGATTTCTTTTTCATACATATAGAAACGTTTCCTTTCTCTAGTATAGATCTGAGGGGGCTGTGTTCTACGGGTTTATTAGATAACCTGTAATGAGAGCTCCTCCTTGATCATTTTGAGGTGCCCTTAAAGATCCACTTTTTTGACAAAGCTCTGTGGTCTTTCATGGGATTGCCATCCAGAGATCCAAGGAGGACTTGGAAAAAGAAGAAGAAATGTCAGGCCTCTTTTTTTTGTACTTCATTGGTTTATTCAACTTCAGTGGTTGATATTTAAACTTTCAAACCCTGTTTTTCCTTTATTTTCTAGTGACACGAGGAAAGTTTTATTATTTATAATCCCACCTTACTTATATATATGGTTCTATACATGTCGTTCTATGATGTATATGAATTGAGTATTATTTTAAGGAAACAATGAGAGTGACAGAAATCTAAACAAATTAAAATTCAAGAGAAAGTAAGTATATATACAAACTTATCACGGCAAAAGAAACTTGTCAAAAACATTACTTTTATAGTAGTCATACTTTCGATGAAAGTTTATCAAGTAATTTACTAAATTGCATTATCAAAATTAGTTGTATTCCTTTTCCATAGGAGTATAAGATGCATATGTTTTAAAAATTCCACATGCTCCATTGTAATTAAATCTCAATAACTTCAAAGTCACAATTGTGCTTAGTTACGTTAAAAAAGTTAAGCTAGGGGCCGGCCCAGTGGTGCAGTGGTTAAGTGCGCACATTCTGCTTCTCGGCGGCCTGGGGTTCCCCGGTTCAGATCCCGGGTGTGGACATGACACCGCTTGGCAAAAGCCATGCTGTGGTAGGCATCCCACGCATTAAAAAAAAAAAGTGGAGGAAGATGGGCATGGATATTAGCCCAGGGCCAGTCTTCCTCAGCAAAAAGAGAAGGACTGGCAGTAGTTAGCTCAGGGCTAATCTTCCTCAAGAAATAAATTAATTAATTAAGTTAAAGTCAAAACAGCAGAATGTTTTTCATGAGATGACAGTATTAGGAGTGTTAGCTGACAGGCTGAAAAGCAACATTCTGTGTGAATGTTAAAAAAATCATAGTATTATTTAAAAGTAAATTTTTCAAGGCAATTCTATGAAGAAATTATTGCTGTAAGTATTGTACAGTCTTCCTAATACTGCCGCTTACAAAATGGAAGCCGTCAGTCAACGTTAAATTTAAAATGTGTTGCCTGGGGGCCGGCCCCATGGCCAAGTGGTTCAGTTCACGTGCTCCAATTCAGCAGCCCAGGGTTTCGTTGGTTCGGATCCTGGGCGCGGGCATGACACCACTCATCAGGCCATGCTGAGGCGGCGTCCCACATGCCACAACTAGAAGGATGCACAACTAAAAGTATACAACTATGTACCGGGGCCTTTGGGGGAGAAGAAGCAGCAAAAAAAAAAGATTGGCAACAGTTGTTAGCTCAGGTGCCAATCCTTAAAAAATAAAATAAAAAATAAAAAAATAAGTGAAATGTGTTGCCTGTTTTTATTAATAAGGAGGTTTTAAACCTTGCATATTGAACACTGAACTTTAGACAGTTGCAGAAAAAACAGGCAAACTATTTTCTTTGTATGTAATAGGAGTAGGTTTGGGTAATAGAGGAAGTGTTTGGGAGGAAATCTTCTTGTGTGGTTTCCTCTGTGTTGTCAGACCACCTGCTAAAGTCTTAAATGTCACTATTGTTTTTCTTAACCTCTGCCCCAAATAAGGAAGAGTCTTAGCCCTCCCTCGTGTTCACTACCATTCTGACCCAACCATATGAAACTCATGTATAATTTCCTACATATGCCGGGTTATATGATGTCCTTCTCCCTTTGCTGGTACTGTTTCTTTTCTCTCTAACATCCTTGAGAATGTTTATTCATTCTTTGCAACGCCTTGATAAAACAAAGTTGATCAATCCGTAATTTGTCTCCATTTTGCCTAATGAATACCTCTCTTATTGCACATATTTTATTGTAAATACTTGTTATTTTATGTCTTTCCCAGTAGACTCTGTATTCCTTGAAGCCAGGAACATTCATTCTTGTATCCTTAGTGTCTGGCTTAGTGCCAGCATGTTGTGGGTGCTCAGTAAATGGGTGGTTGAAAACAAAAACTACTTTGTTGAGATGTGAACTTATTTGGTGAAGTGTTATAAGAAATCGTATATTCAGTGGGTAGGACAATATTTATTATTTAATAGAGGTGTCAGCCTATGGGCTTCAGAGGGTCTGAGAAGCTCTTGAAATCGAATGCTGCTCTATTTGTGAATACAGACAATTTGTGTGTGTGTGTTTTCTGGAGAAAACGTCTATATGCTTAATCATAGTCTCCAAAGGATCTGCTATCCCAAAAGGATTGACAGCTACTTGGATGGGGGTTACTTTGCATCTTTTTTTTTTTTGAGGAAGATTAGCGCTGAGCTAACATCTGCTGCCAGTCCTTCTCTTTTTGCTGAGGAAGACTGGCCCTGAGCTAACATCCATGCCCATCTTCCTCCACTTTATATGTGGGATGCCTACCACAGCATGGCTTGCCAAGCAGTGCCATGTCTGCACCCGGGATCCAAACTGGTGAACCCCAGGCCGCCAAAGCAGAACTTGTGCACTTAACCACTGCGCCACCAGGCAGGCCCCTACTTTGTATCTTTAAGCAATAAAAACTCTCCCACTGAACACAAATTGGCACCACCTTCATTCAAGAAACCCACTTCTGGGTGTGCAAAAATATGTAATCTAAATGACAATTTGAAACAACTGTCATCAAAAAACTTAACAAGGTAAAAGAGAATGTAGAGAAACAATTCAACGAGTTCAGGAGCTACTTCACAAAAGAGATTGAAACTATAAAGAAGAATCAATCAGAAATATTAGAGATGAAAGACACAATGGAAGAAATAGAACAAAAGATGGATTCCCTGAATGCTCGAGCCGACACCATAGAGGAGTGTACAAGCGTAACTGAAGATAGTCATGTTGAAATGTGCTAGATAGAGGAGGGGAGAGAACTAAGACTAAAAAGTAATGAAGAAAGTCTTCAAGAAATGTCGAACTCAGTTGGGAAACGCAACATAAGAATTATAGGTATTCAAGAAGGAGAAGGGAAAAAGAACAGAGTAGAAAGCTTGTTCAGAGAAATAATATCAGAGAACTTCCCAAACCTAGGGAAGGAAGTCCATGTGGAAGAGCCTGCCAGATCTCATAAACATGTCAATGTGAAAAGACCTACTGCAAGGCATACAGTAGTGAAACTGGCAAAACTGAATGACAAAGAAAGAATACTCAGGGCAGCAAGGCAGAAGAAAATAACCTATAAAGGAACCCCCATCAGGTTTTCAGTGGATTTCTCTGCAGAAACCTTACCGGCTAGAAGAGACTGGAAAGACATATTCAAATCATTGAAGGACAAAACTTTCAGCCAAGAATACTCTATCCAGGGAAAATATCCTTCAGATACAATGGAGAAATAAAAACTTTCCAAGACAAACATAAGCTAAGGGAGTTCATAGTCACATGATCCCCCCTCCCCCGACAAGAAATCCTTAAGAAGGCCCTCATACCTGAAAGAAAAAAGGGAGAAAGGGGTTGCAAAGCACAGAGTAAGGAGATAAACAGGTAGACAGAATTAGAGCAGGATAGCAAATACTCAAGTATAGCATTAAAGACAAAGGGAAGGAAAACACCAAAAACAAAGATATTCTTGTCATTTTAACCACAAACTCATAACACAAGATGGAATAAAATGTGTGAAAAACAACTTAAGAGGAGAAGAGGAAAGGGACTGAATTGGTTTAGTTTAAGGAAATTAGAGACCATCAGAAAAGAGACTATCTCATCCATGAGATTTTGAATACAAACCTCATGGTAGCCACTAAACAAAAAAGCAGAACAGAGACACAAATAACAAATAAGGAGAAAACAAAGAAACACAACATAAAAAACTACATAACTCGATTGGTAGACCTAAATATACAGGACGAGAAACAAAAGAAATGCAGGAGAACTCTAAAATGAGTGATAAAATGGCAGCATTAAGCTCTCATCTATTGACAACCACTGTAAATGTAAATGGATTGAATTTTCCAATAAAAAGACACAGAGTGGTGAGGTGGATTAAAGAACAAGACCCAACAATATGCTGCCTCCAGGAAGCACATCTCAGCTCCAATGACAAACACAGGCTCAGAGTGAAGGGATGGAAGATGATACTCCAAGCTCACGGCAAAGAAAAGAAAGCAGGCATTGCAATGTGTATATCAGACAAGGTAGACTTCAAGATAAGACAGGTAAAGAGAGACAAAGAGGGCAGTATATAATGATTCAAGGGACACTCCACCAAGAAGATATAACACTTATAAATGTCTATTCACCCAACACAGGAGCACCAAAGTTCATAAAGCAACTATTAACAAGCCTAAAAGTAGACATTAATAACAACACAATAATAGTAGGGGACCTCAACACTCCACTCACATCAATGGATAGACCATTCAGACAGAAAATCAATAAGGAAACAGTGGAATTAAATGAAAAGCTAGAACAGTTGGACTTAACAGACATATATAGAACACTCCATCCAAAACCAGCAGTATACACCTTCTTCTCAAGTGCACATGGGATATTCTCAAGGATAGACCCTATGTTGGGAAACAAGGCAAGCCTCAATAAATTTAAAAAGATTGAAATCTTATCAAGCACCTTTTCTGACCCTAATGCTATGAAACTAGAAGTCAGCTACAAGAAAAAAGCTGGGAAAGTCACAAATATGTGGAGAGTAAACAACATGCTACTGAACAACCATTGGATCAATGAAGAAATCAAAGGAGAAATTAAAAAACACCTGGAGACAAATGAAAATGAAAATACAACATATCAACTCTTGTGGAACATAGCAAAATTGGTTATAAGAGGGAAATTCACAACTATACAGGCCTGCCTCAACAAACAAGAAAAATATCAAATAAAAAATCTTAAATTACACCTAACAGAAGTAGAAAAAGAAGAACAAATGAAGTCCAAAATCAGCAGAAGGAGGGAAATACTAAAAATGAGAGCAGAAATAAATGAAATAGAGACTGAAAAAAACAGTAGAAAGGATCAATGAAACTAAGAGCTGGTTCTTTGAGAAGATAAAGAAAACTGACAAACCCTTAGCCAGACTCACTAAGAAAAAAAGAGAGAAGCCTCAAATAAATAAAATTAGAAATGAAAGAGGAGAAATTACAACAGATACCACAGAAATACATAAGATTATAAGAGAATACTATGAAAAATTATATGCCCATAAGTTGGATAAATTTAGAAGAAATGGATAAATTCTTAGACTCATACAACCTCCCAAAACTGAATCTAGAAGAAATAGAGACTCTGAATAGACCAATCACAAGTAAAGAGATTGAAACAATAATCAAAATCCTCCCCAAAAACTAAAGTCCAGGACCAGGTGGCTTCTCTGGAGAATTCCACCAAACATTCAAAGAAGATTTACTACCTATCCTTCTCAAACTATTCCAAAAAATTGAAAACGATGGAACACTTCCTAACTCATTCTATGGGGCCAACATTACCCTGATACCAAAACCAGGCAAGGACAGCACAAAGAAGGAAAATTACAGGCCAATATCACTGATGAACATTGATGCAAAAATCCCCAACAAAATGTTGGCAAACCGAATACAGCAATACATTAAAAGGATCATATACTATGATCAAGTGGGATTTATTCCAGGGACACAGGGATGGTTCAACATCTGCAAATCAATCAATGTGATACACCACATGAACAAAATGAATAAAAACCACATGATTGTCTCAATAGATGCAGAGAAAGCATTGACAAGATCCAATATCCACTTATGATGAAAACTCAATAAAATGGGTATAGAAGGAAAGTACCTCAACATAATAAAGGCCATCTATGACAAACTCACAGCCAACATCATACTTAATGGGGAAAAGCTAAAAGCCATCCCGCTGAGAAGAGGAAAAAGATAAGGGTGCCCACTCTTGCCACTCTTATTCACTATAGTACTGGAGGTTTTGGTAAGAGCAATCAGGCAAGAAATAGAAATGAAAGGTATCCAAATTGGGAAGGAAGAAATGAAACTCTTGCTGTTTGCAGATGACATGATTCTATATATAGAAAACCCTAAAGAATCCAACAGAAAACTATTAGAAATAATGATCAACTACAACAAAGTTGCAAGGTACAAAATCACCTTACAAAAATCAGTTGCATTTCTATTGACTAACAACGAACCAGCAGAAAGAGAAATCAAGACTACAATCCCATTTACAGTCACAACAAAAAGAATAAAATATCTGAGAATAAATATAACCAAAGAGAGGAAAGACCTATGCACTGAAAACTATAAGGCATTATTGAAAGAAATTGAAGAAGATATAAAGAAATGGAAAGACATTCCATGTTCGTAGACTGGAAGAATAAACAGAGTTAAAATGTCCATATTACCTAAAGCAATCCACAGATTCAGTGCAATCCAAATCAGAATCCCTATGACATTCTTCACGAAAATAGAACAAAGAATCCTAAAATTTATGTGGAACAACAAAAGACCCCAAATAGCCAAAGCAATCCTGAGAAAAGAGAACAAAGCTGGAGGCATCACAATCCCTGACTTCAAAATGTACTACAAAGCTATAGTAATCAAAGCAGCATGATACTGGCAGAAAAACAGACACACAGATCAGTGGGACAGAATTGAAAGCCCAGAAATAAAACCACACACCTATGGAGAGCTAATCAACAAAGGAGCTAAGAACATACAACAGAGAAAGGAAAGTCTCTTCAATAAATGGTGTTGGGAAAACTAGACAGCCACATACCTAAAATTAAAGTAGACCATTATCTTTCTCCATACACAAAAATTAAAATGGTATGGAGATTTATCAAAAAATTAAAAATAGAAATACCATACAATCCAGCTATCCCACTACTGGGTATTTATCCAAACATCTTGAAATCAGCAATCCAAAGAGATTTACGCACCCCTTTGTTCATTGCAGCATTATTCCAAGACATGGAAGCAACCCAAGTGCCCTGCAATGGATGATTGGATAAAGAAGATGTGGTATATATATATATATATACAATGAATACTACTCAGCCATAAAGAAAGACAAAATCATCCCATTTACAACAACATGGATGGACCTTGAGGGTATGATGTTAAGTGAAATAAGCCAGGCAGAGAAAGACAAATACTGTGTGATTTCACTCATATGTGGAAGATAAACAAACACATAGATAAAGAGAACAGATTAGTGGTTACCAGAGGGGAAGGGAACTGGGGGGTGGGCGAAAGGGAAAAGGGGCACATATGTATCGTGACAGATAAAAATTAGACTACTGGTGGTGAGCATGATGCAGTCTATACAGAAACTGATAAATAATAATGTACACCCAAAATTATACAATGGTATAAACCTTTATGATTTCAATAAACTAACTGGAAAAAAAGAAAAGAGGAATGATGTCAAATCAATGATTTAGTGGCTTCTATCTTAAAAAACTAGAAAAGGAAGAGCAAAATAGACCCAAAATAAGCAAAAAATAAGAAATAATAAAGATGGGGCAAAAATAAATACAAAAGAAAACGAGAGAAAATCAATGGAATTAAAAGTTGGTTCTTTGAGAAACTGAATAAAATTAATAAACTTCCAGCCAGAATGATCAGGAAAATTTAAAAAAGACAGAAGACACAAAAACCGACATCAGGGATGAGAGAAGGGAAATCACTATAGATACTACAGATACAAAAAGGATAATAAGAGAAGTTTATCCCAATAAATTTGATGACTTAAGTGAAATGTACAGGTTCCTTGAAAGACACTGAAAAAGAAATAGATAACCTAAATAGCCCTATATATATTAAAGAAATTGAATTTGTATTTAACAATCTCCCATAAAGAAAACTCCACATCCAGATAACTCCACTGGTGAATTCGATGAAACATTTAAAGAAGAAATAATACCAATTCTACACAAACTCTTCCAGAAAAATTAGAAAGGAGACAATATTTCCCAACCCATTCTATGAGACTAGCATTACCCTCACAAGGAAACCAGACAAAGACATCACAAGAAAAGAAAACTACAGACTGATATCCCTCATGAACACAGACATAAATATTTCTAAGAAAATTTGAGGGCTGGCCCTGTGGCCGAATGGTTAAGTTCTCACGCTCCGTTTCGGTGGCCCAGTGTTTCCCTGGTTCGAATCCTGGGTGCAGACATGGCACTGCTCATCAAGCCATGCCGAGGCGGCTTCCCACATGCTGCAACTGGAGGGACCCACAACTGAAAATACACAACTATGTACTGGGGGACTTTGGGGAGAAAAAGGAAAAAAAAAAGGAATAAAAGTTCTTGTCACAAGAAAAAAAGTTAAAAAAAAGAAAATTTAAGTAAATTAAATACAACAACATATTAAAAAGATAGTGGTTCATGACCAACTGGGGTTTATCCTGTGAATGCAAGGTTGGTTTAATGTTTGAAAATCAATTAACATGATTCACACATACAAAAATCATGGGAGCCAGCCCAGTGGCGTAGTGGTTAAGTTTGCGCGTTCCACTTTGGCAGCCTGGAGTTCACTGGTTCGGATCCTGGGCATGGACATGCACACTGCTCATCAAACCATGCTGTGGTGGCGTCCCACATAGAAGAACTAGAAGGACTTACAGCTAGGATATACGACCATGTACTAGGGCTTTGGGGAGAAAAAAAAATCACGGTGATTAACCCAAAAGATGCGGAAAAAGCATTTGACAAAATCCAAAATTCATTGATCATAAAGATAATGATGATACTCTCTACTATCTGTTCAATTTGAGGGCTGGGACCATCCTCATCTTTTAATCCCATTGCCAAGTACAGGCCTTGGTACCAAAAAGAGCTCAATAGATGTTAGTGAATGAATGAGTGAGTGAATCAGCTATATTGTGGGTCTCACACTAGGAAATACTGTATGGAAAAGACATGTACGTACAGTGCAGTTTGTAGGCTTTGAATTAACACGAGCCTAAACTCAGAACCAAGTAGACTGTTATTTTGGGCAGCAACCAAGTCACTTGTAAGTAGGACTGTTTTTGAGTGACCCTCGGAACTAACAGCACAAACTTTCCTTCAGTGGAATGGTGCTGATGAAGCCCATTCCTTCAGTGCGGAGAGCCAGCTCGCCCGCAGACTGGATTGCATATCCTCAGACATCGTGGCATGTGCTGACTGGGTAGGAAGCAAACTTAGTCCGATATATGGATGCTTTTCGTGCCCTCCCCTTCCTGCCTTTATTTTCAGCAGCTTGCAGAACCAACGAGCTCTACCTCAGCCTTTTCATTTCCCCAGGACGTTTTCTAAAGGAGCCATTGTTATCTTTAATCACCGTGGCTAAGGGATTATCCAGCTTTATTTGAAGAAGGTATTTTTGCAAGAGATGAGGTTCTTCCAGACAAGGATAAAGACATTAATCGTTGTCTATTAAGATTCTGTTTTAGTTGAGATGATAATTTGGGGGCAATTAAGCAAATTGTATAGACTCCAATGGGCCATTAATCCCCAAAGGAATTGTCTGAGATGGAGAGGCCTTTATATTCTGGAGCAAGGATCGGAGTTTGGCAACAGTTATATTTTGAATTTTCTGAGGTTAAAATGAAAAGGTAGCAATGTTAACAGGTATTAGTCCTGGGTAAAGAATTAACTTCGTTTACTTATAATCTGTACCTCACCTTTCTGTATCAAAAGACAGAGATCATTAAACTGTTAAATTAAGGGTTAAACCATCAGTTAAGTATACCAAAGGGGAGGTAGAAATATACCAGCAAACCTGGGCTAAAAGCTACGTTAGCAACTGACACCCAACTTAGCTGAGTCTGCCAGCAACCAGCATAGATTACTTAGCTATTACTATCTCATTAAAGGATGCACACTGGAGCATCAACAGAAAATCTCTTTAACTGAGTTCTAAAAGACAGTGATTTGCAGGACAAAGAGCATCAACTTTGAAAGCAGAGAGATACGGATGCCAGGGCAGGCTTCACAACCGTAGAACCTTGGCAAGTTAATAGATGGCTCTTGGTCCTATTATCCTTACCTATGAAAAGAATAATGATGCTGACCTTTTAGAGTTGCATGGAGGTTAAATGAAATCTTACGTGTGAAGCGCTCCAGCACATGCCATGTCTACAATGAACGATAGGTCCTTTCCTCTCTCCCTTTTATAGAAGAAGTCTTCAATAACAGCTTTACCAGAAAATGCACTGTTATTCTTTCTCCATTGAGTGGAGCATCAGATCAGGTACCAGGTGGCTTGTTTTCTGAGCAGAAAACCAATCCACTGTCCAGTATTGGAGTAAGGCCGCTCCTGGGTTTTAGGTATATTTGAAATGAAATGAGATCCTTTTCTACGTTGAATTCCTGCTGTTTCTGTGTTTTCAGTAGGTGGTCTGGGGCCAGGATGTCATCCATGGGAGGCTGAAGCAGGCAGCATGGTATCTTGTGGGCATCTCTGTGGTCCCACAGGGATTCACAAGAGTTGCCATGTTTGCCCAGGAGAAATGGGGGGGAAGTGGGATTGTGAAGTGGAGAGAGTACCTGCCTGGGAGTCTGCACAATTTAGGTTGTAATCCATGCTCTGTTTTAAATTTACAGAGTGAACTGGGACAGACCACTGAACCCATCTGGGTCTCAATTTTCCATCAATACATCCAAGAGATTCAGTTAAGTGTTCTCCGTGAGGGCCTTTTTCGCTCTTGTGTTCTATTAGGTGGGGAGAAAAGACTGTTTGAGATAAGATCATTAATTCTGATTAAGATTTATTAATTCGTTTTTTCTCACATTTATGAAAAACCTATTATCTGCCAGGTACTATAGTAGACCCTAGGATACAGAATTTAAAATACCTGCTCTCAAAAGAAGCCAGACACAAAAGAGTACATATCACATGATTCCAGGAATATGAAACTCTGGAAAAGACACATCTTTTATGATAGAAAGTAGATCAGTGGTTTCCTGAGGTGGAAGGGAGATTGATTGGGACTGGATTACAAGGGAACTTTTTTTTTTAACTTTTTATTGAGATTGTGATAGTTTAAAACCTTGTGAAATTTCAGTGTACATTACTGTCTGACAGTCGTGTTGTAGGTGCACCACTTCACCCTTTGTGCCCACCCTCCACCCCCCTTTCTCCTGGTAGCCACTAATCTGTTCTCTTTGATTACATGTTTAACTTCCACATATGACACAGAGTCATACAGAAATTGTCTTTCTCTATCTGGCTTATTTAACTTAACATAATACCCTCAAGGTCCATCCATGTTGTTGTGAATGGGACGATTTTATCCTTTTTTATGGCTGAGTAGTATTCCATTGTATATATATACCACATCTTCTTTATCCAATCATCAGTTGATGGGCACTTAGCTTGCATCCACGTCTTGGCCATTGTAAATAATGCTGCAATGAACATAGTGGTTCATGGGACTTTTGGAATTGCTGATTTCAAGTTCTTTGGATAGACAACCAGTAGTGGGATGGCTGGGTCATATGGTATTTCTATTTTTAATTTTTTGAGAAATCACCATACTGTTTTCCATAGTGGCTGCACCAGTTTGCATTCCCACCAGCGGTGTATGAGGGTTCCTTTTTCTCCACAACCTCTCCAACATTTGTTACTTTTTGTTTTGGTTATTTTTGCCATTCTAATGGGTGTAAGGTGATATCTTAATGTAGTTTTGATTTGCATTTACAAGGGAACTTTTTAGGGTGATAGAAATATTTTATATCTATGCCAATACAACAGCCACTAGCCTCATGTGGCTATTTACATTTAATTAAGCTAAAATTTTTAAAAATTCAGTTTCTCATTCACATAACCACATTTCCAGGGTTCAATATATGGCCACTAGGTTGAACATATGGCTAGTGGCTACTCTATTGGAAAGGGCAGATTTAGAACATTTCCATCATCCTAGAAAGTTCTTTTGGAGAGCACTATTCTATACCTTGACTGTGGTGATGGTTACATGGGTGTGTAAGCTTGCCCAAATGCATCAGAGTGTTAAGTTAAAGGGGGTGCATTTTACTGTAAGCAAATCACATCTCAGTAAAGCTGGTTTAAAATAAAGTCCTGATCTCAGGAAGCTCACAGTCGAATAGAGGAGACAGCCCAGTTAGCAGACAATTATGGAGCTGTGTACGTGCCATAAATGAGACGAGCCCAGGGTGTTCTGGAAGTTCAGAGGTGGGGCAGCTATCCAGACTGGGTCCCAGAACTTTCTCTTAAACCTCGGTGAGGGAAACAGTGGGAATTATGCAGAGAAGGGGAAGGAAAGGCATTCTAGACTGTGAGAACCACCAGAACAAAGAGTTCCTTCCTTGGAGTGGACTTAGCTTGGGAAGCAGAGCCCACAGCTTGGCAAGCAGACCATGGGCTGGATTTCAGCCTCCACCCATCTCGTGGCTGGGTGTCCTCATGCAGGGCAGGGCACAACATGTGTGGTGTACCTGGTGGCTTGCCAGACAGAGGGGAAGGCATACGCAAAGACAAAGGGCCTTCCATCCATCCCTTTGGGGAAGTAGGCGCTGCAGCCATCTACTCGTGGTTCTCCTTCCCTGGTCCTGACCTACCCTCTCAATAGGAATTCACTGCACTTAGGGAAGAGGGAACGTTTACTGCCCCCCCCCACCCCCCGCCACCCTCCCCCCCCCACTAATTGTCCAGACAATTGATTAATTCAGTCATCCTTCTTTGCCTACAGCTATTGCTGTTTTACATATTCAAATGTGCAGCTGGGAAGCGGGCTCCAAAGCTCTCCCCGGCACTTTAGGGTAGTATTCCCAATAGCCTTTGACTCTCCTACATCCATTGTCTGGATTTAGCCGCATGGGGATCTGGCCGTGGTCCTGAGGATGATCAATTCAGGCAGGGAGATCTTGATTTGGGATGCCTCTGGGCCTTCTGCAAGTTCGAAAAGTTCAGGAGCATAGCTTTCAGGAGTTAGGAAATTGAGGTCCAGACCCCTTTCTCTGTCACTAGAAGGCTGGATGACCTTGGGAAAATCAGTTCATGTCTCTTGAGCCTCAATTTCCTCCTCCATAAAGGACAGCAAACTCGTCTCTGAATTGTGAGAGAGCACTGGGGCATGAAGAATGTGAAATGAGCTCTGCAAATGGTGTTGCATCCAATACTTTTACTTCTGCTGGCCCTAAAAAGTGAGGAGCTAGTACACATATGGGACGTGCAGGTTTCTATCCTGCTTTTTGGCAGGGCATAGATCTTGCTTGGAAAAGATCTTTCCCCAGTCCCTCAACCAGAATCACTCAATCGCTTCTCTTCATGCTCCTAGAATCTTACTGTTATTTTTCTTATACCAAAAAAATATTTAAGATGTTTACTTTGATTTATAATTATTTATAAATTTTAACCAGCTTCTTGAAGGCAGGGATACCAGTCATTCAGTGAAAGGCTCTATAGCTTAGCGATGAAGAGCGTGGACTTTAGATTGAACTCTGGGCTCAACTCCCAGCCCCACCACTTAGCTTCTGTGTGGCCAGGCAAATCCATCTTCTCCTCGAGCCTCAGTTTCGTCATCAGTCCCTGTTTCATCCAGTTATTGTGAGGATTGAATGTAAAGGTTTTAACACAGTGCCTGGCACATAGAAAGAGCACAATACATGGTAGATAATATCAGTTATTTGTGGAACGTCAGAGCTGAAGGGGGCCTCGGTGTTGTAGTCTAACACATCAAGTTGACAGATAAGAAAGTAAGCCTGGAAAGTTGATTTGGTCCAAGGTCATCTCACGCTGATGTGTGTTGCCCTCTCGAGCGCAATAATCTACATGCTGTTCCCTTGAGGTGGAGTATTTCTCATTCCTCTTCCCATCTTGAGAAAAAGTCAGGACTTGGAGTGAATTTGACAGACTGCCCTTGTGCACCTACCATGTGCTCAGCCTAGATCTAGATGTTGGGCTTAGAAGGCATCAGTGGCTTGGGAACCCAACATACCATGGAGCAGACAGTGGGTGGTAATTGGGAACCGGTTAAGGACTGCTGATAGTGAGGGTTGGCTAGGAAGAATTCTTGAGAGCAAGGGGCCAGGGTAGAGAAAGGGATTCTAGCACAAAGGATGTGCTAGAAACACTGCTGACCTTGGGATCAGACAGACCTGGGTTTGAGTCTTGGCACACCTATGTATCGGAAGGGCGACTAGCCAAATCCAGGATAATTTGCATAGCAAAATAAATCATGATAGTAACACATTACAGCTCATAAAACAAAGCACACATCCACAAACCCATATTGATTTAAATAAACAACCGAATAAATAGGGAAGAAGAGAAAGCTCTTCCTTACAGTAGAATTCCAATTAATAAATATAGATGAAATGATGAGAATAGGAAATCACCAATTGGCAAATACCACTGTAATAATTGTTTTGGGTAAGAATGATCAACGGATGCTAAACTTAGTGGGTGAAACTTTGATGAAAACCAGGATATTTACATAGCCTCAAATATCACCCCCCCAAGATCCTTATTAATTATAAAAAACAGTAATTGTACCATGGAGAATCTTGGCAGATACCAAGAGTCAGCCAAGAGATCAGAGTTAAATTCACCAATTAATGAGACGTATTAACATCTTCTGCCTCCTGGTACCCTGAGAAAGGCACAGCATCACTTTTGTGGGATTCTTGCCCAAGTGCATAACCTCAATTTATTCATGAGGAAACACCACGTGAACCCAAATTGAGGAACATTCTATCAAATAACTGGCAAGAACTTTTAGAAAGTGTCAGTGTCATGAAAGACACAGACAGAGGAGCCATCACAGATTGGAGGGGAGTAAGAAAACATAAACAGCTAAATGCAATGTGGAATCCTGCATGGGATCCTGGTCAGAGAAAGGGCATTCACTGAAAAACTGGTTAGATTTGAATAAGATTTGTAGTGAATAGTATTGCATCAATATAATTTCTTATTTTTGACAATTGTGCTATAGTTATGCAAGATGTTAATATTTTAGCAAGCTGAGTGAAGGCTGCATGGGGAATTATTTACATTATTTTTGTAACTTTTTTCTAAGTCAGAAATTATTTCTAAATGGAAAGCTAAGAAAGAAAGGAAGAAGCGTGGCCTTTGGCAAACGTCTTTCCCTCTCTGAGCCTTCATTTCCTCAACTGTAGAGCAGGACAATCATCCTAATCTATTTCACGGTGTATTGAAGATACAACGGAACAGTGCAAAGTAGCGATGTGTATGTATTGATGCTATAAGTTAGTCTTGCTGTTAATAATGGCAGCTCATGTGTCCTGAGCTGCTAAAACTTCGGGAGGGTTCTACCCTAATGAGAAACATCTGGCTGCTAGCTACTTCCCCCCAGCCATTTGATATGACCTTGCCGGAGAAATAATAATGCCAGCTTTGTGGTTGGGTGGCTGTTGTCAAGGAGATGGCGCCAGATAGCCCAAACAGCTGGTGGTAGTGACGTCACCTCCAGGCTTGGCAGAAAGAAAGGCCATGGCGAGACAGAGACGGGGCAAAGGGCTTCGTCCCTGACCATGCAAACAGGAAAAACAACTTCCCAAGTAGCCTATCCTTTGTGCAATTTGTGCTATTTAAAGTTTCCAGGCTCATGAAAGGGTTTAGCACACAATCCTGGAACATGATCATATATGGAATAAGGCAACGGATTTATCACAAGGAGAATTCCCTGTAGGCTCGCTCTTCTTTACAGTTCCCAAAGTATCTAGATGATGCAGCTCCATGAGCTCAGCATTGTCTGTCCCATTTTACACATGGGAAAACCAAGGAAGAGCGAGGGGAAGGGACCTCAGGCCACAGGATAAGTTGGAAGACTTTCCGGAGTCAGAATCCAGGTGCCCAGACTTCCAGCCCTGCAATCATACTGTCCACACCGCCATTCACCTTACGGCCACCGTGTAGCAGTTGCCCAAGGAGTAGAGTCTGGTGGACACATCCCTGAAACACTGTTGTCTGGATGTAGACCTCACCTCTTAATCCTAAATTCTCAAGTGGAGAAGAACAAATAGAGAAGACAGGCTGCCTGAAACAACTAGGGTGTAGGCTTTCGGAGGGACCTGGGCTCAAATCCCAGCTCTGCCACTTACCAACAGTGAGACCTTGAGTACGTTATTTTCACCTCTTTCAGCCCCAGTCTCCTCATCTGGAAGTAAAATGGGGACAACAGTAGCACCTACTGGGGAGAGCTGTTGTGAGGGGTAAACGTGGCGGTGCATGCCACATGCCTGGCACAAGTGGCACATAAGAGATGCTCAAAATGTGCAAGTCCTCCTCCCAGTTTCCTTTCTGAAGAGCTGTCATCTGCCGGAATGAAAGTGAGTTCCTTCATCTGGGACGTCATGAATTTATAGCTGTCTCCTTCACCAGAATAGAGTTGGTTGTGCGTGAGTAGCTTTGAAATAAACACAAAGAAATCAGCTCCAGAGCTGTGAGGTCCTGAGACATCCAACCAATCCAACCCTCTTATCTTACACATGTGGAAACTGAGGCCCAGAGAGGAGGAGTGATCTGCCAGCGATCACACAGAGTCAGGGGCAGAACCAGGGCTGGAATCCTGACACCCCAGCTTCCTTACTTTTGGACACACTCGTCTCATTGGTTGAACTTAGTACTGGCAAGAACTGCTGGTTCCAGGGCTTCAGGGACTGCCCCTTCCATGGGGCAGGTATCTGGTGGGCCCACTGTTTCCTGCCCACTCTCTCTTTCAGGCTGTTATTTTATTACTGATTCTGGGGGTGATTGAAGAGCTAGGGAAGGAAGACAGATGGGCACAGGACCGTGAGCTTTGTAGGCTTCCCTAAAGCCGAGGGAGAGAAAGAGAGGGAGAGAGAGAGAAAGGGAGAGAAGGAGAATAGGATATTTGGGATTACCACTGACTGAGCCACGAAGATACCACTTGTCACAGACACCTTGCAGGATAGGTATTAGACCCATTTTCCAGATTGATGGAATCATGTATTCAACATATATTTTTAAACACCTGCTGGGTGGCAGGCACAGTGCTAGGTGTTGGGGATATGGCAGTGAACAATTCAGAACACAGTCTCTGCCCTCATGGACCATCCAGTTTACTGCAAGAGGAAGATATTTTAAAAACCCCAAACATATATAATTGCAAAATGTGGTAAGTGCTACAAAGGAAAAAACAGGTTGTGAAGAATACAAGAAAGGGCTTGATTTAGATTAGAAGATTAGAGAAGCCTTTCTTGGAAGGTAACACTTAAACTGAAGAGAGAGGAAACGGAGGCCAAGGGAGGACCTGCACATGACTGCAGGGAAAGTCATCATCTACCCATTCACTCATCTTTTCAAGTCATTTTTATGCAGGACTGTCTTGACAGCCTGCAGAGGAAGGTAGTAACTCTGAGCTGGGGAGATGAAGGTTGATTTCATTGGCCAAGCTCTGTCAAAATTACCTAGGTGTTGGAGATTGCTTTGCGCTTTAAGAAAGGCAGTCAGGGGACCGGCCTGCTGGCACAGCAGTTAAGTGCACACGATCCACTTCGGAGGCCTCGGGGTCCGCCGTGGGGATCCTGGGTGCTGACATGGCACCGCTTGGCAAGCCATGCTGTGGCAGGCGTCCCACATATAAAGTAGAGGAAGATGGGCATGGATGTTAGCCCAGGGCCAGTCTTCCTCAGCAAAAAGAGGAGGATTGGCAGCAGTTAGCTCAGGGCTAATCTTCCTCAACAAAACAAAACAAAACAAAAAAGTGGTTAAAAAAAAAAAGGCAGTCAGGGACTGGCCCTGTGGCTGAGTGGTTAAGTTCGCGCAGGCTTCGCTTCCGCAGCCCAGGGTTTGGAGGGTTTGGATCCTGGGCCTGGACGTGGCACCACTCAACAAGCCATGCTGAGGTGGCGGCCCGCATGCCACGGCTCAAAGGACCCACAGCTGAAAATATACATCTGTGTACTGGGGGAGCTTTGGGGAGAAAAAGGAAAGATAAAAATCCTTAAAGAAACAAAAAGAAGAAAGAAAGGCAGCCAGGGGGCTGGCGTGGTGGCCTCGTGGTTAAGTTCGTGGGCTCTGCTTTGGCGCCTGGTTTGCGGTCCGGATCCAGGCTCACACTCACACTCCGCCGTGGATCTGGCTGGCTCCAGTTGACAGACTTACTGTGCATGACTTTGGGCGAGTCATTTCCTCTCTCTGGGCCTCACGTTACTGATCTCAGGTGTGTTTGAACTTTAAAGCTAATAAAGGATCACTAAGTGAGAGATTGGAGAGAGAGTGTCGCTGACCACTTGGCTCATAGGGATGAGTTTGTTTCAAACTAAGTTTGCAAATTACTGCTTGAATGGGATTCTGCAGGCAGGATTTTTCTAAAGCCAGGCAGCACCCGATTATCTGAGTTTCAATTCAAGGTGGAAATCTTTTGAATGCACAGACCCTAAGGTTTGAGGGTATTATTCTAGAAAAGCACACCCCACGTTAGGAACTCTGGGGGTCCCTGAGGGGCTGGATTCCCATCTCCCGCTCAAATTAACCGACCAAGGCCTGCCTTTGCCCTCAACAAAGATGGCGCCTGCACTGGCCTCGGCCTGAGTGCCCTCACAAAACATGGCCGCCGGACTCTCTTTCCTTACATTTGCTGGCCTCAGTGCGGACGCTCTGCCCTTAGTTAAGATGGCGCCCGGCCGCGTTTCCCTGCCCGGCTTCTGACCCCGGCCGGCCGGCTTCACCGCGCGCGCCTTGGTGACCCCGCCCCGTTTCCGTAGGAAGAAGCGCCGGGAAAGATGGCGGCGGCTGCGGTTTGAATTCCAGCGGCGCCGCCGGAGTCCGAACAAGAGCTGGGTCGGAGGGGGCGGGGACCTGGGGAGCCTGGCGGGTCGCGACAGCGGGGGGGTGACCAGTGGCGCCGCCACCATAGACACCAACGCCACCACCTCCTCCGTGTCCAGGATGGACTCGGTGTTGGAAGAGGACGTCACCCTCCCCGGGACGCTCAGCGGCTGCAGGTGCGGCCCGGGCCGTAGGGGTTCGCGGTAACCGGGCCGGGGTTCCCGCTGATGGGGGTTCGCTCCAGCGGAGACTTGGGGTCTGCTCTCGGGGGGCTCTGAGGGTTTCCAGACGGGCAGTGTGTGGGCTGGGTTTCTTGGGGGGAGGCGTCTCTTTGGGACCCACCTGCTGATACTGAGTGTAGCGGGCTGCGGGTCCCGACTTCACCACATCCCCTTCTCTTGTATTTCGGGACAGACTTGGAAGAGGAGGTGAGGGGCAGATGTGGGGTTCTCTGAGGAGGGGGCCCTCTTGGAGTGTGCCGTCAGTGGGAGCTGGGTGAGGGGCAGTACCTCAATCAGTACCTTGAGGGTACTTGATGGTGCCGTCTGGCGGTTTGCTTTCATTACGGGGAGTGTAGCTGGTCTGTCCAGACTTTGCTTATGGGGTCACGTAGTGGCCACCAAGACTCAGGCAATGGAGTGCAGTGGTTAAGAACCTTGGCTGGAGTTGAACAGAACTGGATTCAAATCCAGCTGTTGAAACGAACTAGCTGTCTGACCTTGGTAAAGTGGCTTAACCTGCTTTCCCGTCTGTAAAACGGGGCTAGTAGTAATAACTACCCAACAGAGTTGGGGTGAGGATGAAAGAGAAGATGCCCGCCCAGCAGTTCGCTTGGCACGTGTAATTCCTGGCACATAATTAGTGCTTAAAAAATGATTCTGTGTTGCCACCACCACCATCATCTTCATTATCATCAATAATAATACAAATTGGGGAATAAAGGCTGAGCGCAGCCTCTCAGTGGACCTGTCCCCAGAGGCAGTTGGAGTCCACATTGCTGGTGGGGCAGGGGTCTCTCTTTCTGGTAGGAAGGCCTGACAGAGCCCTGCACTGCTCCAGGGCCGGGGCCCTCTGTTGTCCTGGGCTCCTGGTTGAGTGTGTAGGAGGACATAGAGGAGAACCCCAATGTGTTTATCCAGCTCTCCCAGGGACAGGCTGCTGCTTTTAGTTAACAGACCCTAATTGAAAGGGTGACCGTGGATGTGTTGTGCAAACCCGTACACTTAGAGTGAAATGAGCACAATTAATATTTATGCCTGGACAGCAGGCATGAACAAGTCCTGTCTTGGGCAAACCTGGGCAAATGGTTAGTCTGTTTATTGCAAGCCTACTGTGTATCAGGCACAGAGAAAGGCCCTTGGCAGCTCCTGCCTAACTTGGACCCTATGGTAGGTCATTGTGTCCCTTTCTCTTCATCCTACTGCTGTGCCCCAATAGACTGGGGGATGACCTGTCACCTCGATTGTCCTGGTTTCCTTCACACCTCTAACAGTCCTTTATACTACAGCTTGAAAGCTGTTTTTAAAATGTAAATCTGATCGTCACAGTCTGATGCTTTGTATGTGTAATGCTTCTCATTGTCGTTAAGATAAAGTCCGTTATTACTTGGCTTTGGGACCCAGACCTAGGTGGGTGTCAATCCCAATTCTTCCATTTAACAATCCTGTGACTTTGGGCAAGTCACTCACCCTCTGTGTGCCTCAGTTTTCATCATCTGTAAAATGGGTGAGTCTAAAAGGGTTTAGCCCACTGTCTGACCCAGAGTAGCAACTCAACAGATCGTCCCGTGTTCTTCTTTCCCTCCTCCCTCTGTTTGGCAGGACCCGGGTGGTGCATGCATTCCTGGTGACTAATCTCTTACTCATCTGCTTCAGGCCCTCCCCGGCCCCTCGCCACCCTCAGGATGAAGTTCTTTAATACGGCTTCCATGGTCCTTCGAATTCTGGCCCCATCTGCTTCACCAGCCTCCCCTGTCGTCCCTCTCCCTGTGTCCTCCCCAAGCCCTTCACTCCGCCCGGCTGCCAAACTCTGTGTCACGACCGGTCTTGCCTTGCTCTTACTGCTGGACCTGTGCCCTCACTGTTAATGCTGCCTGGATTGCCTCCCTGCTCGCCTTTGCTTTATTAATGCCCATTGTTTGTCAAGTCTCCATTTAGATGTCACTGCCTGGAAGCCTTCACTGACATTCCCCCGGCCCACCTGGGCCCTCTGTAGTCTTCTAGCCACCCTGTTTATCACTGACCCCATCTCAGCCCTTATTTACTGCACTGGGTTTAATTGACTAGCGCTGTCCAGTGGAAATATAACTTGAGCCACATATGTAATTAAAAAATTTCTAGTAGTCACCTTAAAAAAGTCAAAAGAAACAGGTGAAATTAACTTTAATGTATTTTATTTAACCCAATATTTCCACAGATTATTCTTCTAACTTGTAAACAACGACAAAAATTATGAATGAAGTCTTTTACTTTCTTTTTAATCTCACTACGTCTTTGGAGTCCGGCGCGGATTTTACGCTTACAGGACTTCTCAGTTTGGATAACTGCATTTCAGGTGCTCAGTGGGTACGTGGGGCCGCTGGCTCCTGGGTTGGAGAGTGCAGGTTGCTAACTTGTCTGTCTCTCAGATGAGACGATGACCCCTTTGAAGGGGCTGCATTTTCATCATTTTGGTAACCCTAGTTCCTAAACTGGCAGCTGGCTTATTATAGGGCTCAGTTACTATTTCTTAAATCACTGAATAAACAACGATCCTTTGAGGTGACAGTATTATCCCCTGTCTACAGGTGAGGACACACTGAGGCTCAGAGAGGTTTGGGATCCCACGAAAATTACGTGACTAAGCCGGACCGGCCTGCTGACTAGAGCCTGGCCGTCGGTCCCCTGTCCTGCCTTCCGCCTAGTTCTCTGGACCAAGCTGAGCGGATTCGGGGAGGAGTCTGTGAAGCTCCTGGTACTTGAACTGGCCCTTAGAGAGCGGCAGAAATGTCCTCAGAGACGGGTTCTCGTTTAGGTGGTCGCAGTGGAAGAGCGACATCCTTAGAATAAAATCAGCTCTGTTTGTGCTAATATGGGCGTCCTTCTTGGTAATTTCCAAGCCCCCGTTTTAGAGACTAGACTGGAGTCTACTTTGTCCTCAGCCTTTTGTTGAATTAGGTCACTGGGCGGCATGCGCTGCAAACCTGATCACCTGTGGGTGCCCCAAGGTGCTCCAGCCTGTGGGATTGAGGCCTGGGTCCCGGCCCCAGGAACCTCGCCCAACCTGAGGCCTTTGTTAAGTTCTGGTCGGGGGTGTCTGAAGAACGCGGGCTTTGTCCTCAGGATCACTGGGTCTGAATCCTGCTTCAGCCGGTTACTAGCTGGGTTGCTTGAGTAATTCACTCCGCCCTTCTGAGCCTCACTTTCCCATCGGTGATAATATCTACTTTATTGGGCGGCTGTGTGGATGAAGTGAGATTGTATCAAGTGCCTGGCACCTCCTAGGGAGCACCTTCATTGTTAGCTATTTTTGTTATATTGTTACCATGTTGCACGTTTCCTGGACAAGATCCTCTGTGTCCACAACCTTGGGTCCATCCCTTTGTTTTCATGCCCAGGGTTTTACCTCTCCCTAACTTTGAGCTTCCTAAGTTCTCCCATTTAAAATATACTATTAAATGATTTTTTTAGTACATTTACAGAGTTGTGCAATCATCACCGTAATCTACTTTTAGAACATTTTTATCATCTGAAAAAGAAATCCTGCGTCCCTTAGTAGTCACTCCCTGTCTTAGTGAGCTTGTACTGCTATAACACAAATCCTATAGACTGGGTGACTTACGGACAACAGAAATTTATTTCTTGTGGTTCTGGAGGCTGGAGGTCCAAGACCGGGTGCAGCATGGTTGGGTTCTGGGGAGACCCTCTTCCGGGTCGCAGACTGCAGACTTCCCATTGTGTCCTCACATGGAGAGCAGACAGAGGAAGCGAGCTCCCGCTCAGCTCTCATAAGGACAGAATCCCATTGGCGAGGGCCCCCCTCCTGAGCTCATCTAATCCTGATCACCAACCCGAAGCCCCATCTCCTGATACCATCACCAGCGATGGGAGGGTTACAGCATGAATTTTGAGGGGACACAAACATTCAGTGCATGACACGCCCCATTCCTCCCCCCACCTCAGCCTGGGGCAGCCACAATCTACTTTTTATGCCTAGAGTTGCCTATTCTGGACGTTTTATATAAATGAGATCTTACAATATGTTGTCTTTTGTGAGGTTCATCCACGATGTAGCATGTATCAGTATTTCATTCCTTTTTATGGCTGAATCATATCCCTTTGTGTATATGTACTGCATTTTATTTATTCATTTATTGGTTGATGACATTTGGGTTGTTTGTGCGTTTTTTTGGCTATTAGGAATAATGTTACCAAGAACATTTTTTTGGGTACAAGTTTTTGTATGGACATATGTTTTCATTTCTCTTTGGGTGTATACCTGGGAGTGGAAATGCTGGGTCATATTGTAACTCTGTGTTTAACATTTTGAGGAACTGTCCCATCTCTTTTCCAGAGTGGCTGCACCATTTTACACTCTCCTCAGCAGTGTATGAGGGCTGTTATTTCTCCACAGCCTCATCTCCAGAGCCTTGTTATTGTCTGTCTTTTTGATTATAGCCATCCTTGGGGGTGTGACATGGTACCTCATTGTGATATTGATTTGCATCTCCCTAATGACTAATAATGTTGAACATTTTTTCATGTGCTTATTAGCCATTTGTATATTTTTAAATCCTTTGCCTATTAAAAACATGAATACGTTTTGATCCAGCAACTCTACTTCTTTTTATCTATCCTAGAGAAATCCTCATGCATGTGCACAATGAGACCTGTGTAAGGATATTCATACAGCATTGTTTGTAAAAGGAACAACTTGGAAATAAATTGAATTACTGTCAGGGGATTGGGTAAATACACATCCTTTTGAAAGTATTTTTCAGGCTGTGATCTGTTGGCAGCTTATGAAATTCAGTTCAGTAGATTGCAACCAGAATTTTAAAAAATGGAATAGAACAGAAGAGCAAACATTTCAAGAATTAGGGGTTGTACCTTTCCTTCTATGGGTCACGGGCAGTAAAGTTTGAAAACCACTGCTGTGGAATGCTTTGTAGGAGTTGAAAACCTTGAGGTAGGTCTATTTGTAGTGCCATGGAAACATCTTTAGGACACACTAACTGAAGAAAAGATGCTGTAGAATAATATATACAGTCTGATTGTATTTGTTTTATTTTTAAGCCACAAAATAAAACTACGTCTCTATGTATGGAAATACGTAGGAAAAGGTCTGCCGGCTACATGTCTTGCTGACAGTGGTGGTTACCTCTTAGGGGCCTGAGATGGGAGTGAGGAGCAGTCAAGGAGAGCTTTAGGTTTATCTGTATTTTTTGTGTTTATATACTCCCTGTCTCATTAAGAATACATCACATAGAATGAAAAATGAATTGTTGAAAGACAAACAAACATGCACTTGGTGTAACTGTTTTCTGTATGTGATGTCCAGTTCCATCCACGGCTCTTGTAACACTTTCTCAGTGAAACGCTTAGGCCTCATTGGGTCTTGTGTGAATGGACAGTTGTTGCTGCCACATACAGGCATAGAAAGATGTCGCGCATTTTGAGTGGCCGTAGAGCACAATGGGAGGATGAGGGGTGGAGCTCAGGGGAGGGTCCCTTCATTCGCTCGACAAACAGTCGACAGACAGCAGCTGCAGTGACCGCGCTGTGCCGAGCCCTGGAAATCCTCAGCCTGAGTTCATCTGGACCTCACCACAGCCCCCTTCCGGAAGGCGTAGGGCTGCCGGGGTGGTGTAGAGGTGAAGAGCTTGGGGTTTGAAACCAGGCCAGTCTGGGTTTTTCAGCTTACTCACTTTTCTGGGCCTCTGTTTCCTCATTTAAAAAAAATGGCAGCATTGGAAAACTACCACCTGGGGCCGGCCCCGTGGCCGAGTGATTGAGTTCGTGCTCTCTGCTTCAGCGGCCGGGGTTTGACTGGTTCAGATCCTGGGCATGGACATGGCACCGCTCATCAAGCCACGCTGAGGCGGTGTCCCACATGCCACAACTAGAAGGACCTACAGCTAGAATATACAAGTGTGTACTGGGGGGCTTTGGGGAGAGAAGGAAAAAAAAGATTGGCAACAGATGTTAGCTCAGGGCCAATCTTTAAAAAAGAAAAACTACCACTAACCATAGGAGAGCTCTGGTGGGGATGAAGTGGGAGGTGCCTGTCCGGTCCTGAGGGGGCCCTGCTCAGAGTGGATGCCCCGACAGGGTGGGTTGTCATGATTATGCTGTATTTGCACGTGAGGAAACTGGTGCAGACTGTGTGCATTTGTGTCAGAGCTTTGGGTGGCCCAGACACAGGTTCGCAAGTGGAATGGGCACCAAGAAACCTGGAGTTTGGGCTCAGCTTAGCTACTATGCCCTTGTGATTTTGAGCAAACAAATTCCTTCCCTTTCTGGGCCTTAGTACCCCCATCTATACCGTCACAAGATGCTATCTAAGCCCTCTTCCTGTGCTGGCATAGCTGTGATTTCTAGTAGGGCCCCATGAAGCCTCAGCCTTAGTTTTAGTTCTAAGGCTAAGAATGAATGATCAGAATGGGAAGAGGGAGCCACTTAGAGCTGGAGGTGTGGCCGGAACCAACTGGAGCGTGCAGAGGCAGAGACTAATAGCATTTTAAAAGTGGGTAGGTAAAACCCCAGTGGAAATTTGGCAGGAACCAGGCAGGAATTTCTGCCTTAAATAGTGGTTTCTTCTAAGAGTTGGCATATCAAATGTCATTTTTCAATCTTCAGTGTTTGCCTGTTGGAAACTTGTCTAAGCCCACATTCTTTGGCTTTGCCTGCCATGTGGTTTTCAACTGTGCTTGATCTTGGCTTGAGTAATGGATGGGCCTTTTCAGCCAATGGTAGTAAGTTAAGGGCTGTGGTGGAGGGAACCCCAGATTGGGAATGTAGAGACCGGACTGTAGGCTAAGCTTGACTGATAACCTGGTGTGTGACTTTGGGCCTCTGGGTCACTCTGCAAAAGGTAGTGGTTGAACTTGATTTTAATTTCTAAAATCCAATTTAGAAAATGGAGTTTGTCCTTGTAGTGATACTTATTGGAGGAAATTGAGAATTATAGAATATTAAAAAGGAGGAAAATATCTCCCAGTCTCCTACAAATGTAGATTTTTAATATTTGCTTTGTCTTGTGTAATTATAGCCCACCCAGTTTCTGAGAAGGATTTGAGGTGACTTTGGTGTCCATGTATGGGTTTTTTTTCATAATTGAGGGCACATTCTGCTTGAGTGTTTTTTCAGTTACCTTTATAGCACACTCATTTTATATAATCATTCTCTTAATGGTGGAACTTTTTGGCATCCGGTTTTTTGCTTGGTTTGGTGATCAGGCAAAATGGTCCTAGGAACAGAACGTGTTTGGATTTAGAGGCATGGAGAGAACAAACTGCCAAGAAGTCAAGCCGAGCTTCCATCAACTCCTGGTCTACAGCTTGGGAGAAGGAAGGATTATTGAGGATTAGACAGAAAAGGCTTGGATTCTGGACACTCTTCTCCATTTAGCTGCCATGTGACTCTGCCGAGGCCACTGAAATGATCTTGGCCTTGGCGCCTTCCTTTGAAAAATGTGTGGACCTTTGGGGAATGGAGCAGTTCTCACGGTGGTAAATCTTTTATAAATTGCAAAGCACTGTCTGTTTCAAGATGACAGAGATATTTTCTCCCATTTGTGGAGTGCTCACAGTGTGCCTGGTGCCTTGCTGGGTGCTTTGTGTCTTGTTTAATTGCCAATTACTCTGCGCAGTAGCTGCTGTTCTCCTTTTACAGATGGAGGGAGCGAGGCTCGGCGAGGGATGTGGCAGAGCTTAGAATAGAATCCAGGGTAGTGTCTTTTGTGTCAAACCACACCTCCTATTATGGTTTAGTTTTCCGTCAGTGTCTCCAGATCCTCACTGACAGCCAGTAAAACTTCTCGGATCAGTGAATTTTGCATTTTTGTTTGACAGTCTTAAAGCGTCTCAGTTGGTGCCTGATTCTTGGAAGCTTAATTTTGGTTGTGATAGGCATATTAATGATGGTAATAGTAATGACAAAAACAGTAGCAGATGCCATTTATCGGCACTTACTATGTGCTAAGTGTTTGTATACATTAACTCACTTAATCTTTACAGGTAGAGGGTGGTATCCCCATGTAATGTTAAGAAAGTGAGAGTCAGAAACATAAGCAGCATGTATTTGGCACAGTGCCTTTGCGTGTAGCACATACGTGGCACACAGAATACGTGATGTATGAATAAATAAATTAATGAATGACTAACTTTACTGAAGGTCATTGAGCTATTAAGTGTCAGAGCCAGAACTCAGCCCTGAAGCCTGAGTTCTTTTTTTTTAAGGAACGTTAGCCCTGAGCTAACTGCTGCTAATTCTCCACTTTTTGCTGAGGAAGACTGGCCCTGAGCTAACATCCGTGCCCATCTTCCTCTGCTTTATATGTGGGACACCTACCACAGCATGGCATGCCAAGTGGTGCCATGTCCGCACCTGGGATCCGAACCGGTGAACCCCGGGCTGCCCAGAATCGGAATGTGCGAACTTAACCGCTGTGCCACTGGGCTGGTCCCAAGCCTGAGTTCTTAACCTCTGTACTGCATGCCTCCCAGATGGCCCAGCTGCGTGTCCTTTGTTGCCCATGGCCGGATGATTGTCCTGTGCAGTTCAGGCAGTCTTAACAGTCTCTGTTGTTCAAACACTAACTCATCTCTTTTTTTTTTAAGGAAGATTAGCCCTGAGCTAACGTCTGTGCCCAGCTTCTCTATTTTATATGTGGGACGCCTGCCACAGCATGGCTTGATAAGTGGTGCATGGGTCTGCATGCAGGATCCAAATCGGTGAACCCCGCTTCTGAAGTGGAACGTACAAACTTAACTGCTGCACCACTAGACAGGCCCCGACTAACTCATCTCTTATTGCACATGTTCTCTCCTAGTGGCCTTGTTCCCAATTTACCAGATGACCTGGAAGGCGTCAACTCCGTCGCTGGTTTGGGAAATGGTGGTAAGTACACAAAGCCAGGCGTTCTCTTGAGTAAGAACAAGTCAGGTAGACAGCAGACCATGGGGCCCTTGAGGCCGGAGCCTGGGATGGAGCTCTGATGTCTCTGGTGCTCCCAGCAGGGGTTCAGTATGTTACATATGTATTGCTTTGCTGTTCCCCTCCTTTCATAAACACTAGACTAGAGCAAGTGATGTCCTTTAGGCCATAGTTCATGAGTGTTGTTTCTTGCTACCAGGCTTGCGGGGATTCAGCCAGTGTTTGCTGAACTGAACGACCTCATGGAGGCTGGATGTTGACTTGGTGACTTGGTCAGGCACGGAGGGTCTGTTGGGCTCTGCTGCCGAGTGGCTGGAGGCCCTGGAGAGCTGCTGTCTGAACTCGAGTGTGCCAAGGCCTTCCTGGTAGGCTGCGGGATTCCGTTTGCCGGCTGAGGCCCAGCATTCCTACACGGGCCTGCCCTTTGGAGACAAACAGTTGGTTAGACCGCAGGAGACGGTGCTGCGTAAATAAGCAGTCTATTGTGTTTAAGCTGGATCAGGAGGAGACTTTCTGCCTTGCAGTTTGGGTTTGCTAAGCATCCTTCATAATTTTTGTTTCTGAAAAAAGTGAATGCTGTTGTAAGTATCTGTGGGACGTGCTAATATTTTGTCTTGTTGAAATATCTTAGAGATTTTGACTTGTGTTTTTTTTCTCTTCTCCAAAGTGATGCGATATGTGCAAAAGGAAGAAGTTTTTAGAGCAGACAGTCTAAGTGTCACAAGGTTTATTTCTGGAGAATGTTTTAACTTATAGGCCACCCTCAGGTTTTCCTTCAGAGTCTGGTAGCTTTTACTTTAAATGCAGCGCCTAGCAGTTCTGGTTTCTCTTCTTCCTGCCCACAGACGGTTGGAAGCAGAAAATGGAGAGGCCTGCTCCTTAATTCAGCCCATGGTGTGCATCTGCCTCCCGCCAGGCTCTGGGCTAAGCGCTGGGCTTCAGCCTCGGACACGGTTACGATCCAGCCCGGAAGACAGACAATTAAACCAAGAATTGTTCGGATCAATCATGTGATCATTGAATGAGCAAAGAAGGAAAAGGCACTGGGAGAGGGGGGGAGAGGGAGACCCGCCCTGGTGTGGAGGAGGCGGGTCAGGCATGAGTTTCCCCAGAAACTGAGGCTGGAGCTGAGACTTGAGGAATGAGTAGGACCCGGGTGGGGGCACAGACACAGGTGACAGCATGGCCCGTTAGAGAAACAGGGAAACAAATCCGTGTGCCCTTGGTCTGGCGCACAGGGCTCTTCACAGTCTGCCCCTGCCCAGCTCCTGGGCCTCTTTCCTGCTGAACTCCGTGCGCACTCCCATCCTGGGCCTTCGTGTGGGAAATGCCTGCTTCCTTTTGCCCTCATCTGCCTGCTGCCTCCTTAAGACTCGGCTTCAAGCCCGCCGCCTTCTTTGGCTCTCCCCAGGCTGACTTGGGTGCGCTTTCCTCTCTGAACCGTATCTATTTCACTCCATTTCATTTCATTTGTTCCTGTTGGCCGCTTTAAAAATAGACAGAGTCAGCCCACTTCTCACCTGCATGTGCTCCTACCGCCCTGGTCTGAGCCACCGTGGTCTCTGGCCTGCATCGTCCCAGTATTCTCCTGACTGGTCTCCTTGTTTCTCTCTAAGTGCCGTTCAGTCTCTTCTCAGCGAGGCAGCCAGAGGGAGCCTGTCGAAACCTGAGTCGCTCCAGCGGCTCCTTGGAGTCCTGAGAAGAGCCTGCAAGGCCATACACAGCCTGTCCCCCAGGCCCTCGCTCACCTCCCCTCCTGCTGTCCCTTTACTGCTCTCCAGTCGCTCACCTCTTGGCAGCTCCTCAGATCCCCTAGGCATGCTCCCACCCAGCTCTCCCTTTGCCCTTGTCTTCGCGTCTGCCCAGGTGTCCCCTTCTCAGTGAGACTGTCCTTAATTTAACCTCCTATTGAAAATTACAGTCCTCAACCCACCCATGGTATTGCTGTCCGTATCCACTTTATTTTTCTCCATGGCATTTAGCACCTTTCAACATCCTGTTATAATTGCCCTATTTTGTTTGTTGTCTGTCTCCTCCTTCTAAAGTATCAGCTCCATTTGTTTGCTTTCCTGATGTGGCCACATCTAGAAAGGTGCCTAGCAGAGACTAGGCCCTCAGCACATATTTGTTGGAAGAATGAATTCATTCATTCACTCCACACACGTTTACTCAACAGCTCCAGAGGCCAGGCGCCTGGTGCGGCATGAGAACAGTTTGTTTCCGTCTTCGTCCTGCCCCCTGGATCGGGCCACTCTTGGGAGCAGGATCAGTGTCCCCTTCACTGTTGTTTCCCAGCACCTGGCGTGGTGCGTGGCACTTAGTGGGTGTGTAATAAATGTTTACTGAATTAAAGAAGCTGTGGAAGGACTGGGGTTTTGGCAGTCTTTAGCCACTCGAAAGCTGGGATTGGCAGTTTCCGGCCCACTGCCTCCTTTTGAAAATAAACTTTTGTTGGAACACAGCTTCTTTATTTGTTGATGAATTGTCTGTGGCTGTTTTTGTGCTACCACAGAAAAGTTGAACAGTTGCCACGCATTTCAGGCATTATGTATGGCGGACAAAGCCTCAAATGTTTATCGTCTGGCGTTTTAAGAAAAAGTTTGCCGACGCCACTGTCAAGTAGGTTAGACATGGTTTGTTTTAATTGCTGACGTGTGAAGATGACATCCTGTTCAGCAAAATAATTTTCTGACAAGCAGTAGGAAGTACCCCTCAGGACAGCTCTGCTTTGCCATGTACCCAGTGCATTTTTTGGGTTCAGCCTCTGACACATGCGTGATTACATTGGAGCTAGTTTAAGTAATTTGTAAATATTTGAAATATAATGGCTTAGAGCTTTCCCTGGGCTCGAGTCAGTAAATCACAACAGACAGAAAGAACCAGCAGAATCTGCTGTGGAAGCTACTCACGTTGTTTTTTTTTCCAGTTCTATTCCCGAATGGGGATGCTGGGCAGTTTGCACAGCATGACGTTTTCCTCTATTTTACCTTTTTATAGTGCTCCCGAGTGTGACGGAAGAAACAGTGTCTCCCACCAGAGCACGGAACATGAAGGACTTTGAAAATGTAAGTGGAGATACCAAATCATCGTCCCTAACAAATCACATCTGCTGCCACTGTCCAAGCAGCCCCAGGAGGGAGCTGCATTTCTAGAGAAGTCTCTAGGCCAGGTGATGCTGGAGTAGGAGGAACGCCGTGTCTCGTGGCAGTCGTTGTGTGGCTGTTACGGGCCTACGCAGTCGGCCCCTTATACGCGGGCCAGTCGTGGGTCTGACAGGATCAGCAGTTTCCAACTTTGGGGGCTGTGGTGTATTTCTGGCGTCCTGGATGTGAGGATATTACCATAATGCACAGCTGAGAGGCGCTAGCGTTTGTCAAGGCTTTCCTGTTACGTCAGGCGCGTTATCTATGGTCCCCATTTAATCCTTGCTGCAACTCTTGGAGGTGTTTTGTATTATCCCCATTTTGCAGAAAAGGAATCTTAGGACGAGGAGAGGCTTGTTTACGGCCACGTCATACCTAAGTGGCAGAGCTGGGATTTGAATCCAGATTTTCAGTGACTCCAAAGCCGTTAATCTCTCCCCCCGCATCGGGCCGACTCCTTGCGTTCTGTAGGCCTGGTCTGAGCTGCTGAATGAAACATGAGCGGCCCGTACCCGGGGCTGCGTGGCGCTTGTCTGAGGGTGGCTTGCTTGCTGATGGATTTGCCTTCGATGCGTAATGTCTTCCAGCATCGTGTGTTTCATTTGTTAGTAGAGGGGGTTTGTTGTCAAGTAACAGGAAAATAAGGTTATTCTCCCAATTCCAATTCTCCTTAACAAGTTACCTGTTCAGCGCTCTCATTTATCATGGGAAGAATTAGACCCTTCTTCATTTGTAACCAAATGAAATCCATACTATGCAAGACACAGGAGATATTTATCAGAGGTAAGATGGAGGACACGGAGAGAAGGACGTTCCACAATTATGTTTCTCTCTCCCCAGTTGTCTTTACAGAACAGAGCGGTACTGTCCCCGGATTTAATTTAGAATACTCATTACTGCTAATAGTTATCTGCAAACCACCAGTGACCAATTGAAGAAATGACTTGTCAGATCTCTAATGGAAACAAGTAATTTCTGAGCATGGAGTTGTTATAATTTCAACTGTACAACTCGATCTATGCTGTGGGGTCTGGGGCCGCAAACGAATGAGATTTGATTATTCCACATCGTGTATAATTAAAATGTGCTCTGCTATTAAATGGTTGTTCCTGATTTATCATAAGAGTAATAACAGCAACTGTTTATTGAGCTCTTGGTCTGAGCTGGGCACTCTCAGTGTTAAGCTCTTCATATACATTACTTTAGTATTAAAGCCGCTCTGCAAGATATAATAGAGTTATTTAATTTATGAAGGGCACAGTTTTGAATTTTATTTCTAGATGGAAAAATGTAACAGAATCTTAGAGTTTTGGTTTCACATTTTATCGTCTGCCTTTTGAACTGGGAGGAATCGTAGAATTGAATCCAACCTTCTTTATTATATTCAGGAGGCCCAGGAAAGTGATGCAGCAAAGTTGTGCTCAGAGGCAGTCTGTGCTGCCTAAGGACCACCGCCCCTGGAGCCAGACTGTCTGCCCATCCATTTCTGCTGGGCCAGTCACTTAACCTCTCTGTTCTTTCTTTGTCTTTAAAATGGGCATGATAATAGCTTCTGCTTCATAGGGCTATTGTGAGGATTGAGTGAATATATGTGAAGCACATAAGCCTAGCACAGAGTTTATTCTGTGTTAGCTATTTCTCCTTCTTATTGTTTTATTTATTATTGTTATTTTTTCCTACTCTGCCATGTGATTCAAGTTTCCTTTGTTCGGATGTGTTCTTGATGAGCTTAAGACTGTTTTTCTTAAAAGTGATGGAGGGCCTTCTCTGCCACTGTGTTTTAGGATTTACGCTTTTTCTTTATGACTGTGGTCCTTTGGCTGCTGTTAGGTTTTTATGGCATTCATATTTTTTATTGTAGCATTTTCAAGAGCAAATTCTGCATTTGAAATTGAAATGACCACACTGTTCTCAGTGTCTCCCTATCAGGTCTTTATAAGTCACTGAAAATTTCATCTGGCCTGAGCTCCTAAATGCGTGATGTCCATGTTGAGGTAGTCTGGACTTTCTGTGGGATGCTTCTAGGAAATGCTTTTGGCATCTCATGCCACTTTTAAAGCTAGCTTGCATACTAAAGAGGAGGCTGGAATATTTTTGACTTTAAGGGAAACCCACGATTCCTCTTGTTCTAGTCTCAGCTGACGGGTATCTGAACGTCAGGGTCTGTTAGCTAGGGTCTAGCAAGACATAGGCCTCCTTCTGATTTTGCTTAGAGTTCGTCTGTTCATCAATAAATATCTTCAAATATATGCCATGTGCCAGGCTGTGCCAGCAGCCGGGAAATTTGCAGTAGATTAAGACGAAGTAAGTCTCCCTGTCAGGACGCTCATCGTCTAGTTGGGGAGATGGGTAGGAAAGTAGTGCGGTGATGGGGTAAGTACAGGGCGCTGTGGGTGCAGAGGAGCGGCCCCACTCCTGGCCCGAGGGATCCCGGGAAGCCTCCCTGGAGGAGGTGTTCCTTGACTTGGGTCATCAGGGACAAGTAGGGATTAGCCAAGGTGAGAGGACGGAGAGCATTCCAGCACGAGGACTCTTACGTGCAAGCAGAGAGAGAGACGTGATAGGGTGTGATGAGATTTAGGGGCTTGCGAGTTCCCTCGCTGGAAGGAGGCTGTGTAAGGGCCTGAGAGGAGCGAGGCCACTGGCGCAGGCTGGGCCGCATCCTGCAGGGTCTGTGTGTTCCTCCGCTTTGTTTGGTTTTTCTCCTGGAGATGAAGGGGAGCGGTGAGAGGGATTTTAGTCAGAGGAGGGAAATGACCAGAACTGTGCTGGAGGAGGGAGCAGGGCTGGTGGCGGCGAGATCAGTTAAAGGCTGCGGCTGCGGCGCTGTGGGAAGAGGGGTGACGATGTCCAGAAGAGAATTTCAGAGCTAGAGGAGCCCCAGGAATCAGCTCATCCACGCCCTTCGTTTGACACGTGGGGCTCTGAAGCCCAGAGAGGGGAGCGACTTATTCAGGCGTTGAACCCAGGTCCTCTTGGGCAGCACGTCTTCCTGCTGCGCCCTGCTGTCCTGTGCAAGCCCCCACTCTGACGCGTGGGTGCCTGTGCACGCCGCATGCCTTCTTTTGGGTCTTTAGACCGGTAATCCGTTGTCTCCTACCCTCAGTAGCTGAGGGTGTGCGCACTTGCGTGGCAGGCCTCATGGTGGGAAGTTGGCAAATTGGTTTGTTCTTTAGTGGGAGCCTGTGTTATTGGTCCTTCCTAGATGACGACGTAGTGGGGGGCTCCCCGGACCAGAGGAGGCCTGGGGGGCCAGCATTTTGTAAAGGATTGTGCTTATCTGGTGTGGCCTGTTCTGGAAACGAGAATCAATCTCTCTCTCTTTTTAAGAGAAAAAGTGGGGAAGACGCAGAATCTGGTTCAGCACATCCAGTCCAGGTAGCCATCTTTATCCATATGTAGAAGAGTTTAATTCTGGCTTTTTCTGTGACCTTCCTGACAGAGAATGACACGGGTAGCTTTCCATCTCCATTAACACTGATGGATAGCATTATTTAATGACTGTCTAATAGTTCGTAAAGACCTGTGTTCAAAGGGATGGGTTGAACATAATTTATATAATCTCTTACTGTGGGGCATTCCAGGTTGTTCCTAATTTTTCACTGTTACAAACAAAGCTGTGATGAATATGCTTGTGCATGTATCTTTTTATAGTTTTGTGATTACTTCCTGAGGGTAAATTCCTAGAAATGGGATTTCTGTGGCAGAGGTTTTAAGTATAACACATACAACAAACAATAGATGCTCCAGAGTAGGATCTTTATTTGTAGTGGCTTCCCTTCTGAGGAATTGGGAAAATGCTTAGCTAGGTGTGGCTGAAACAGTTGTCCGCATTCTGTTCCCACCCGGGTCTCTCTTCATCCTTATCCTGTGCTGGCTTGTCTCGTACCCACCAGCCCCGAGGTGATGGTGTTCTTGTATCCAGGCCCTTTCTCCTTTTTGTTGAAAATTCTTGGTCTCAGCCGAGGCACTTGGTCAAATTTGGTGTTGTGTCTAAGGTATGGCTGGGAGGTTTGCATCTGCCAGTTTGCTCTGTAACCTCTATGTTATGAATTACTTTATTTCTAGAGAATAGCTCCCTTCACCCCCACCCCCTGCCTCATTTGTACGACCCTGAAGCTTCAGAAGAAGCACTGTGGTGTATGGATACAACCTGGACTTGAGAATGACCAGAATTGGGTTTTAGGTCTGGCGCTGCCACTTAGTGACCTGTGACCTTGGTTAGGTTGCTTCTAGAACCTCATCTGTAAAGTGGGGCTAATGTCATCTTTCATTCAGAGTTGTTATGAAGATTATGTGGGTTATGGTATGGAAAGCACCTAGCATCTCGCCTGGCACATAGTGGGTACTCAGTAAATAATGATGTCCTCTCTCATTATTAAAGCCCTTGAAACTGACCCCCGGAGTGCACCTCCCTTCGATTTCAGGTGAGGGCACCTGGTCGGAGTTGCCCTGATTCTTTTTTATGCTGTTGGTTTTTGTTTTTCTTCCCGTTGTGATGGAGCTCTGGGCTAGGCAAAGCTTTTGACAGGGCGTGGGAGTGGGAGGAGGCCAGGATGACTGAGTGGCAGCTCCTTCAGAGTGTCCCGCAGTGGAGCCGGGCCCCTCTCCAGCTTCGGAGAGCGCCACCCCGTAATCATGTTGGGACGTTTCCCATTTCAGATGGCGGCAGTTCCACAATAACACTTGGGTTCCAGGGGCTGGAATGTGGCAAGCACAGCGCTTGCATTAGCTTACTTTTGAGCATTAAGTTTCTCAGTCATATTTGGTGGGTTTTGTATTTTGGGGTGTTTATTCCTACTGCACAGTAAGCTGTTTTCAGTTTTTCCAGCTCAAGTTTTTTTTTTTTTAACTTTTTGAACTTGTTTCTCTTAAAGGGAAAAGTACAAATGAGAAGAACATTAATATGTTTCAAGTTCTTATGCTGTGCTACTAAACATTCTAATTAATCTTTTAACCTGTATAATGGCTGTATGAGATAGATATTATTATATCTCATTCGTATAGATAAAGGAACTGAGGCACACAGAAAAAATGAACTTGACTAAGGTCATACAGCTTAGTAAGGTAGTCTGGGTTGTATTCATGCATTCATTTAAGAAGTGTTGATTGAATATCCACTGTGTTCCAGATGCTTTGCTAAAACCTCAGGGGAAACAGCTATGAACAGATAGATAAGGTCGCTGCCCTCAAGAAGTGGGTTATATTCATATAAACATGATAATACAGAGTAAATGTGTAAATAAATAAGATGAATACAGATTGTGAAAAGTTCTAGCAAGAAAATAAGGGTTATGTGTTAGAGAGTGACTTGCTGGGGGTGCTGGAGCTGGGGACCCTTTTAGACTGGGCAGTGAGGAAGGGCCTCTCTGGGGCAGTGACGTTTGAGCTGAGTTGGAAAGGCTGAGACTGAGCCGCCGGCACGTGCTGCAGGAGGAGCTGTGCAGGCGGACAGGGGCTTGCCATCTTTGAGGACCTGAAAGGAGACCAGTGAGGCCGGACCACTGCAAGCAAGGGAGAGGATGATACGTGATGAGGCTGGAGTAGGAGGCAGGAGCCAGATCATACAGCACTTTGTGGGCATGGCCAAGAGTTTTATTCTAAGAACGATGGAAAAAACAACAGCGGAGTGAGGTGAACCAGATCGGGCTGACTGTGAAGCCTGTGGGGCTCTTGCATCACTCTGCCTTCAAGAAATTCTTACGTATCTGTCTGTCCATCCAGCCAGCCATTGAGTATTTAGTAAGTGTCTCTCTGTTTCAGACTAGAATGCACAAGCTGGACATGGTTTCTGATCTCCTAGAGATGGTTTGGGTAGAAAGCTGGTAACCAGCTGGTTCCACGCCGTGTGATAATTGCTGTGATAAAGAAAGGAGAGGGTGTGTGGAAGCGATTAGAAGGGTCACCAGTCCAGCCTGGTGGGGATAGTCACAGAAAACTTATGAGGGAAGTGGTGTTAAGCAGAGGACTAGACTGGCGTTGTGGTGGAAAAGATGGCGCCTGAATTTCGTTTTGCTCGTTCGGGCCTGTCTGGCGTTTACAGTGACCTTCTGAAGGCTTATTTACCTTTCTCCTATTTTTTTTTTAAGCTGCTTTACCTATAAATAGGACAAATATTCTTTCAAGTGTTGCTAAGGATTTTTGTAGTGGGTACAGTGTGGGCATTCTAAGCAGCCTGCATAAATATTTTATTGGGAGCTGCGTAATAGAATAAGCTTTCTCTTTGTAGGAAGCATCTGGCGGGGTAGACTTTTTTGTTTGAATGAATGTTTTATGTGCTGTTTCCTTAAAACATTTAAAAGGAGGCTTTAATGAACCTACCAATTGTTTCTTGTGCTGTTCTTTTTAGCTGCAAAATTGAAATCTTAAGTGTTAACAACAGGGCCAAGGGCAGACAGTTTGAGAATATGCTTGATGTAGACTATGCTTATCATTTTGTTTTATCCAGTTATAAAAGTGTGTTTATTAAAGAGTATTATATGCTGTTACCAATTATTTTTAAAAATGCTGAAAAAAACCTTAGTGAGTGTGTATGTGTGGGCATATATTATCATTCAAAAACAGCTATTAATATTTGTCCTATTTCACTTTAATTATTTTTAAATCAACTTTATTGAGATGTAATTTACATAAAATAATTCATCAATTTGAAGTGTTGGATGCGTTTTGACAAATGTGTGCTCCCTTGTAACGTCTGTCATGATCAAGTTAATATATATTTTTATAATTTTTTGTGTACTTGTGTACAGTTTTAGGTTCATGTAACCAACACCACAGTCAGACTATAGAACGCTTCCATAACGCCGGAATATTCCGATGTGTTGTCTCTTTGTGGTCAAACTTTTCTTCACCCCAAGCCTCTGGCAACTAATACTCTGTTCTCCATCCCTGTAATTTTGCTTTTTCCAGAATGTCATATAAATGGAATCATACGGTATGTAATCTTTTGAGGCTGGCTCCATTCCCTCACTGTAATGCCTTTGAAATTCATTCATGTTGTTGTGTGTGTCATAGTAACTGAGTGTTGTTCCATCATGTGGATGTACACTGTTCATTCACCCTTTGAAGGACATTTGGATTCTTTCCAGGTTTTGATGATTAATAAAGCTGCAGTAAACATTCACATGCAGATTTTTGTATGAACGTAGCTTTTCATTTCTCTAGGGTAGATACCTCGGAGTGGAATTGCTGAGTCTTGTGGTAAATGTAGGTTTTTTGTAAGAATGTGCCAAACTCTTATGCAGAATGGTTGTGCCATCTTGCATTCCCAACAGCCCAGTATGAGAATTCCATTTGGTCCTCATCCTCATCAGGATTTGGTAAAATTTTAGCCCATTCTGATAGGTGTGTAGTGGTATCTCATTGTAGTTCTAATTTGCATTTTCCTAATAGCTAAAGATGTTGAAAATCTTTTCTTGTGCTCAGTTATCATCTGAATATCTTCTGTGAAGTTACTGTTCCGGTCTTTTGCCTGTTTTTTCCTTCTTTCTTGGGTTGTTTTCTTACAGTTACATTTTAAGAGTTATGATTCTAGTTAGAATTTGTATGTTGGATATGTGATTTGCAAATATTTTCTCCCATTATGTAGCTTGTCTTCTTCTCTTAACACTGCATTTTTCAGAGCAAAAGTTTTAAGTTTTGATGCAGCCCAAATTACTGATTAAAAAAAAATCTTTTTCTGGATTCATGCCTTTGGTGTTACATCTAAGAACTCTTACTAGCTCTAGGTCACAAAGATTTTCTCCTCTGTGTTCTTCTAAAACTTTTATGATTTTATGCTTTACATTTAGCTCTGTGATCAAATTTGAGTTAATTCTTTTTAAGGTATGAGGTTTAGGTTGAGGTTCATTTATTTTGTAAATCAGTGTCCAGTTGTTCCAACACCATTTGTTGAAAATGAAAAGACTATCCTTTCTCCATTGAATTGTCTTTGCAGCTTTGTCAAAAATCAAAGACAATTGGCCATTATTTGTGTGGGTCTATTTCTGTATTCTGTTTCATTGAATTCTTTTTCACAATGTTTTTCACTCATCTAGTTCTTTTACTGTTCCAAATAAATTTTTTTTTTTTCCAAATAAATTTTATAATCAGCTTGTCTCTATCTGCCAAAAATCCTGCTGGGATTTTGATTGGAATTGTGTTGAATCTATAGATTAATTTGGAGAGAATTGACATGTTTGTTATACTCAGTCTTCCATTCCATGAATTTGGTGTTTTCACTTATTTAGGTCTTCTTGATTTCATCAACATTTTGTAGTTTTAGGCATGCTTAATGTTTTATTACATTCATACTTAGGAATTAATTCTTTTGGAGCTTTTATAAATGGCATTTAAAAAAATTTCAGTTTCCAGTTATTTGTTGCTAGTATATTGAAATATGATTGATATTTGCATGTTGACTTTGCTAAATTCACTGATGAGTTCTGGGAACTTTTTTGTAGATTCCTCGGAGTTTTCCACATAGATGATTATATCATCTGCACATAGGGATGGTTTTATTTCTTCCTTTCCAATCCCGATGCCCTGTATTTTTTTCCCTTTGCCGTATTGCTCTGTCAGAGCTTCGAGTACAGTGTTGAATGGGAATTGTGAGAGGAATTATCCTTTCCTATTCTGGATGTTAGGAGAGTAGCATTCAGTTTTCATCTTTAATTAAATGTGTTTTTTGTAGATCTATGGGTTTTTTGTAGTTACCTTTTAGCAGATTAAGGAAGTTTCCTTTAATTCCCAGTTTGCTGAGTTTTTATCTTAAGTGGCTGTTGGGTTTTGTCAAATGCTTTCTCTCCATTAATTTATATGATCACACACACACACACACACACACACACATATATATATATATATATATATATATTTTATTGAGGTTCTGATAGTTTACAACATTGTGAAATTTCAGTTGTACATTATTATTAGTCATCTTACAGGTGTACCCCTTCACCCTTTGTGCCCGCTCCCCACCTCCCTTCCCCCTGGCAACCACTAAATAGTTCTCTTTGTCCATGTGTTTGTTTATCTTCCACATGTGAGTGGAATCTTACAGGATCACATATATTTTTTCTTCTTCAGTCTTGTAGTATGGTGGATTATATAGATTGACTTTTGAGTTGAATAAGCCTTGCATTCCTGGGATAAACTCCACTTACTATGTATTAATCTGTTTTTTCAACTTGCTAAAATTTAGTTGAGGATTTTTGTGTCTGTGTTTATGAAGGATTTAGTCTGTAGTTTTCTTGTAATGTTTTTGTCTGGTTTGGTATCAGTGTGATGCTGCCCTCATAAAATGAAGTAGGAAAGTTCCTGCATCTTCTGTTTTCCAGAAGAGATTGTGTAGAATTGGTATTATTTCTCCTTTAAATATTTTAAATTATTATTTTTCAAATATTTTTTCTGTACCACACTCTTCTATTTTTCTGGGACTCTGATGAAGTTAGACCTTTTGATATTGTCTCAGAGGTCCCTGAGGCTCTGTTAATTTTTTTGTCTACTTTTTCTATTGATTAATAGTAGTTGACTTTAAAAAATGAAGTGTAATGTACACACAGGAACACACTCAGATCACGTGTGAACAGTTCAATGAATTAGCAAAAAATTAACATGCCCATGTTACTATAACCCAGGACAAGAAATGGAACAATATCATCACCCTAGCAGTCCCCATCATGGCTCCTCCCAGTCACTACCCACCTTTCCTCTCCAGGGATGACCATTATCCTGGACTAGTTTCAAGTCCTCTCCTAGCCTGCGGGTCTGTCATTCTCATTAGAACAGTGTTGGGGGGGGGGTGGTCTTTTTTCATGGAGCAGGGAATCAAAGATATGGAAGCAGAACTTGGTGGGGGGAGGCATAGGATTTTTGAAAAACATTTAGCTATTTAAACACGGTAATATAAAAGTGCTAGGAAATAGCTTTATGGTATAGGCTAATGTCTGTTCTTGGAGTTAGGTTAGCCTGCTTCAGAAGTTTGCTGCATGGTCCAAACCAGAGAATCAGGTGTTTTCTGTAGGCAGTGAGGTTTCCTTGACAGATCGTGGTCACTGGAGTCAGACAGAGCAGGAGACGAACCCCAGCTCGTGTGCTAGTGGGGTGATTTTTACTCGTGAGTATAGTGGGGGTAATACCCAGAGTTTTAGTGATGGAGATATTGTATATAAAGTACCTAGCTGAGCGTTGGTTACATAGTAGCATCTTGGTAAATATCGGTTCTCTTAATCTGTTCTGTTTCCTCTCCAACTTTTTAATTTGACAAATTTCAAAGCTGTGCAAAAGTTGCAAAACAGTACAACAAAGAACCGTTATGTTCTTTCTCTAGATTCATCAATTAATGTCTTGCTGCATTTGCTTTCTCTCTTTTTCCTCCCTCCCCACTCATTGGAGAGTTAGTTGCAGACACCATGACGACACCCTTAAGTACTTCAGTACAATGACGTGCCTTAAGTACGACACCCTTAACTACTTAAGCATGTTTCTCTTACTTAGGACATCCTCCTACAAAATCGTACCTAATATAAAGTTGTTATTCAAATTCCCGCAGTTACCCCATGTAGCTTTAAAAAAATATTCAAGATTCACTGTACGATTTCATTGTACTTAGTAGTCATGCTCTCTTACTTCCATTTATTTGGAGGAGTTCCCCAACCATTTTTGCCTTAAGATTGTTAAGATTTTTGAAGAGTCCAGACCTGTTGTTTGGCAGAATGTCCTTCAATTAGGATTTGTCTGATTGACAACTCTTGATTAGATGCAAGTTAAAAGTTGGGGCATTTTCACCTTTTAAATGAAATTGTTTACTTTCAGTGATTTGTTTTAGGAGGCACATGATGTCGGTGTGTCCCACCAGTGGGGATATTAAATATATTCTCTTAAGGGGGTGTCTGCTAGGTTTCTAAATTGTAAAGATGCCTTTTCTTTTAGTAATTAATAAGCCACCTTGGGAGTGTTATCTTGAGACTGTGTGCTCCAGTGACCTTTCTTCTAGTGCTTTTAGCCTTGATGTTCTTTCCTGAATCAATTATTACTATAGTGGTTGTATAATGGTGATTTTCTGTTATTATTATTAGTCTACATTTATTAACTGGATTTCTTTTGTAAAGAAGAGAGTCCCTTCTTCCTTTCCTTTTCTTTCTATCTTTACTTATTTATTTATCAGTGTGCAGTCACAGATTCTTTGTTCACTCAGTCATTATTCATTCCAGTGCTCAGATTGTCCTAAATTTGGCTGGTGGGAAGCACTTAATTCTGGATTGGCACAGTTATAGGAAAGGTCAGCTTTCCCTAGTATTTAACATTTCCCTCCATTTGTAGCCTTGGAAGCTATGGGCATTGGAAGTCTAGGCAGGTAACATCCCTTAGACCTTACTTTTGATAATCCTTCTGAACTTATTTTCCAGCAAATCACTGAATTGAAGAAAGAAAACTTTAACCTAAAGCTCCGCATCTATTTCCTCGAGGAAAGAATGCAACAGGAATTTAATGGCCCCACCGAACATATCTATAAAACTGTGAGTGTCCCGCTTCCCACTGCCGTCCCTGGTGTCTTTTCTCATAGTCTTTCCAAGCAGAAATTTGGTTAATGTTTGTTCTCAGGGTTTGCACGAATAGACAGAACTGCTTTCGTTTAGTTTGAATTGATTATAGGGAGCATAATAACAGGATGACCTTAATATTAAACAAAGAGAGAGGATTAATTTTAAGGGAGTCTTTCTTTCTTTTTAAAATCAGAATTCTGATTTATTATACCTCAGTTGCGTTTTTCTGATTATTTATGATTTAACGTCTTTGGAATTGAATCCTACCATTAACAACTACTTGTGTAACTCGAGGCAAGTCCCTTCAGCGCTGCGGGCTCGCTCCCCGAGTTCAGTGATAATCCCTCTGTCCGGGGTTGTTGGTGTGGGTTAAAATGAGGTGGCAGATGAAAAGCCCCAGCACACAGTCAGTGCTTGACGGTTATCATCGTTGTCTTGTTGAGGCTTCCATTGGCAGCCCAAAGTTAGGATCGTCAGTTTTTCTGTGATACGACTCTTCTGTATTCCTTGTGTCCTTGCTTACAACTGTCAAGAAAAAAGTCTATTCCCATCTGAAGTCTTGACCTGGAGGTCTCTGCCCGAAAACAAACCTTGGTTCTGAAAGTTGAAAAAAGAGCTTGGCTTTCTTGCGAAGACATGAGTACAAACAATATTTCAGTGCCCATTTCTTGGCTTTCTCCAGTAGATTAGCCCTTGGCCTGGGAATTATTCCATCTTTTCTCTTCTGAAGTTTGTACCAGTGGAAAATTTTGAAGGAGGAAAAAGAACTCTCCTCGAGTTTCACCAGATGAACTGAAATGGACTTGTCTTGAAGACGGATTGTACTGTACTTCTGAGCATTTTCAAGAATTGAAAAGCTCCCTTGTCCTTCAAAACACAGTTTTTTTCCTTCAGTGTGGGGGTGGAAAGACAAGGAGGATGTCCCCTTTTCTGGAAGGGAGGGGGTGATGAAATCACAATTTTAAAGAGAAACCAATAGCCTGAAACATTTTATTTGTGTAAGTACAGTTGTCATGCGTCTCAGAACTTCTAGGGTGATAGGAAGCCAAAACGTATTAATTGCTTCCTTGGTGTCAGGCCCTGTCCCGGGCATTTGTACATTCCTCATCTTATTTTAATTCTCAAGACAGCCCTGTGCAGTGAGATTATCCTCATCTTGCAGGAGAGGACTCGGAAGCTCAGGGAAGATCAGTAACTTGCTTGATGTCGTATAGCTACTGTGTGAGGTGGATTTTGAACCCGAGTCTGCCTACCTCGTTGTACTGTGCTGTTTCCGGCATTCCTTTCCACTGTCTGATTAGATGACGTGATTTAATTGCACTTTTATTTCAATTTAAGCTTTTTGATAGGCATACATGGTTCAAAATTCAAAAAGCATGAAAAGTATACACTGGAAAGACTTTCCTCCCGTCTCTTAGTCTTCTTGATCTGATCAATATTATTCCTTACACAGAGAAATTTTATGTGTATACAAGCAAGTGTGTGTGTATGGGTATAAACCCCCTTTTTACCTCAGTGCAAGCATGTTCTGTTCTGTACCTTGCATTTTTCCTTAACAATATCTTGGATATCTTTCCTTAATAGTAGTTTCAGGTCATTCTTTTTTATAATGATGTTGTATTTTATGCTTATAAGGTATCTTGATTTTTGGTTTGGAAATTATGATCGCCATGTGTATAAGTTTTTAACTTGAGGTATTGGGCTTGAGCAAAAATAGTCTAGTGGACATGTTAGCTGTCCATTCTTTTAAATTTGCTAAGTTGGGGTGCCAGTTGGCTTATCAGAAAGCAAAGCAATTAGAATATATTTTATTAGCTTTTACGTAGAAGCTCTCTGTCCTTCTGGAAGCTGGAAAAGGAATCCTCTCTTTGAAGGATATTTCTGCAATTTCACAAAACCACACTTGAAAGCCTTGTGCACTGTCACTCAGTGTCCTTTAGCAAAGCTCAGTGTCTTCTAGAAGAAGTTCTGCCGCATGAATGACTTCTCTAGTTCCTGTTGTTTGACAGTGAAGAAAACACTTGTTGAGCCCTGTCTCCTAGACTTTTCTCGTTCATTAGCTCACATGGTCCTCAAATCCCCCATGTCAGGTGGACCTTATGTTTTTCATTTGACTCTTGAGGGATCTGGAAGGGGAACACTTGCTTTCTCACCTCCTCGACTTAGATTTCAAGGCTAATTACAGGCTCACACTTCCAGTTCATTTCTGATGTTCGCATGAGGCAAGGGCTGTGTCTGCCTTGTTTACACAGCGCCCTGAGAGCCTCGCCCAGTGCCTGGCCTGTCACAGGCAACTGTGAATGTCTGTGAAGTGGAGGAAAGAATCATTGAGCATCCACTGCCTTACTACGGTTTCCTGCTGGTGAAGAGTGGAGGCAGAATTTGAACCCATGTCCTTCTGGTCCCAAGCCCATGACCTTTCCATCCTGGCTGACTTCTCAACCTGGGGTACTCATTCCCTCGGGGCTGCTTGGCAGAAAGGAGGGAGGCGTGTCCCCTGAGATTGTAAATTTTACTGGAAATGCTATTTTTATTTAAAATAATACACATATATTATGGAATAGGATGTAAAATGGGCATTAATTATTAAAATAAAACAGGAGCAAAATTTCAGAGAAGTCTTGGATTTACAGGACTTCTCTGCAAGCTACGCACCCAGACCCCGTCTCTGCTACATGAATTCGTCTAATATTCCACCCAGGATACATTTGTGGACAGGGTTGAGAAGCCCACTGCTGTGCCACTGTCTCGCATTGCAATCCATTTGCCAAAGAGTCTGTTTGTGGATCCTCTTGTGAGTTCTAAGCCCAAGGCCATGAGTGACTCCCTTCGTTCCAGTCAGTTAAGAGGAAGACGGTTGGAGAACACTGTGGCGTCCCTTACAGACAGCCTGCCCCGTGTGGTTGTGGCTGTTTTGTAAGTGGCTACCCTGAAATGAGACAGGCAGTGATGCGGCCTCCCACTTCCCCATCCACACGTTTCATTGTTTTTAAGCTGCGACACATTCCCAGCGCTACAACCACCACATGCGTGATTGTAAACGACCAGAAGTAATTGCCTGGGAATGGTGAAGGCAAACTGCAGAATTGCTTGTAAATTTGCTTGGCGGAGGGCAAACAGCTTTTACATCAGCCTCCCTTGTATGACATTTATGCCTCGATGTTTGAGTGCTCTGGCTGTTAGAAGCCTGGAAAATTTACATAATTGTTCCAAGTCTGGAGAAATCTGGGGCTTTCTTTTGAGACCACCAGTGTTTAATAATTCCCTTTTCCCCGTGCCCTGAGGCTAATGAGGGTTTGAATCTAACATCTGCCTATTACAAGCTTCGGGGAGTCCGTCGGCGCTGAGAGCGGTTTCCCCACTGTAGACGTTTGTGTGTCCTGTCTCTTATGCTGTTTCTGTTCTTTCCTCATCTTGCCTGGAAGAACATCGAGCTCAAGGTGGAAGTAGAAAGTCTGAAGCGGGAGCTCCAGGAGAGAGAGCAGCTGCTCATCAAAGCCTCGTGAGTATTGTCATCCTGTCACGAGCTTGTGGGTCGCCCAGGGGTTCTGACGCGGAGGCCAGATGGGTCAGTGAAAGAGAGCCTTGTGCTTTCTAGGCCAGTTGTTCTCCAGGGAGCTTTGAGGGCCCCAAGGAGGTTTTCATTTTTCTTTAATTCTTTTTCAACAAACTCTTTTTTTCTTTTGAGGAAGATTAGCCCTGAGCTAACGTCTACTGCCAATCCTCCTCTTTTTGCTGAGGAAGCCTGGCCCTGAGCTAACATTCGTGCCCATCTTCCTCTACTCTACACGTGGGATGCCTACCACAGCATGGCTTGCCAAGTGGTGCCGTGTCCACACCCGGGATCCGAACTGGTGAACCCTGGGCCACCGAGAAGTGGAACGTGCGCACTTAACCACTGCACCACCGGCCCGGCCCCTCAACAAACAAAAGTGGAACACACTTTGAGGAAAATGAATGGGTCTTTCAGGGTGCAGCAGGATGCATTTTCACTAAGCACACACACCTTTGGAGCCACCATCCAGAGCAGAAGCCAGAGCGTCACCAGCACCCCGTCAGTCCCTTTTGTGCTCCCAGAACTTACCCTTCTCCCACAAAGATAACCGCTCTGCTGACCACCAGTATCACCATAGCTTAGTTCTGCCTGTTGTTGAACTTTCTAGAACCATCATAAGCTCTGCATGCACCCAGTATCTTTGTGAGATCCAGCCACGGTTCTAAGTATATTAGAGGCTCCTTCATTTTCTTTGCTGTAAAAGCCCAGGGGCTTGAAGGGATCCTGAGGGACTCCTGTGGTGCGTGAGGCAGCGGGGCAGAGGGTAGGGCTTCAACCAGAGTAGTCCATTCTTAGATCTGTTTTATGCACTAGGGTCCCTTGTAATATTTTGTTTATAAGAGAGGTTGTGGGGCTGGCCTGGTGGCGCAGTGGTGAAGTTCGCATGTTCTGCTTCTTGGCGGCCTGGGGATCACCAGTTCAGATCCGGGGTGTGGACGTGACACCACTTGGCAAACAGCCATGCTGTGGTAGGCGTCCCACGTATAAAGTAGAGGAAGATGAGCATGGATGTTAGCTCAGGGCCGGTCTTCCTCCACAAAAAGAGGAAGATTGGCAGCAGTTAGCTCAGGGCTAATCTTCCTCAAAAAAAAAAGAGAGAGGTTCTACTGCGTAAAGAACACTCTTATTTTAATTAATCAATTAATTTAAATATTTATTGAACAAAAAGTACAGTTCAGAGAATACAACCCACAATTCAATTGGCTATTCATTCATTTGTGCACATTTATTACGTAATTGTTCCTGCCACACACTGAGGGTTTGAGAGCTCTCCGCTTACCTCAGGAGCTCAGCAGAGACTGGTGAGCTGTGTGGCACGCCTATCAATAGAGTGTGATGGAGGTGCGGTGACAGAGGGCGTTTGTGGGTACAGCAGGGACACCGCTGTGCTGAGTTTTGCTTGGTGCAAGTGGGATCAGGCTTCCCAGGGCTGACCTGCTGAGGGTCTGGCTGGGGGCTTGTGTGGAAATGCCTCATTTGTTGTGGCAGCAGAGCTCCTGCCAGACGTGGCGGGCCAGGAGCATGGAGTGTGGCGTGGGGAGCAGCTGCACCGCTCTGGGCCAGACGGATCGCTCCCGTCACTGCCCCGCGGCCAGCAGCTGGAAGTGGGGCTGCTGTCGGCTTTGAACAGACTAGAGGCTCCCTGGCCCAGGCTCCTGTGAGTTCCGCCGACCTTGCGTATGTCGTGTTCTGAATGAGTGAGTGAATGAATAAACTAGGTCGGCAGTTGTTGTTGTTGTTTCGGAAGCACGTGGTTATCTGGGCAGGAAGGCAGAGCTGCTTTCATGAGCCTGGATGTCAGCAATAGAATCCACCGTTTCACGCTCAGCGCCCGCCTGCTGCAGGTCCTGGCAGGGACTTGCTTTTAGCCAAGCTAGTACACCTGGAGACCCAAACTCAGGCTGCGTGCACTCCTCGGTACCAACACACAGGGCTGAGTGTTTTGGGGGCTCGTGTACATGTTTGTATGCATAGATTCCCCAAACTGCCCAGACTAGTGCTCAAGGCCCTTTCCGGTCTCATCGGCTTTATTGATTTATTCAGAAAATATTTATTAAGAAGCTATTGTGTGCTGCACTGGACTAGGTTCCTGGGGATGCAGTGGTGATCCACATGGACAATGGGGCTTACTTTCCAGAAGGGGTGATGGTGAAAAAATACTTGGAATAATAAATATATAAGTACAAATTGAGAAAAGAGCTATGAGAAAAATAAAGAGAGCCATGAGAGTTTAGAGCAGTGGGAGGAGATATATAAATACAGATATACAGCAGGGAAGGTGGCCCTAAGGAGGCAGCGTTTGAGATGAGACCTGAGGGGTAAGTAGGAGCTGACCAGGTGAGGAGTGGAGAAGAAATGTTTAAGAAGGGGATGTGCAAGATCTGAGGAGATAGGAGAAGTCTGGGGTTCGGTCCTGTCATCGTGGCATGCAGAGTCTTGAGGCCACGCTGGAGACTTTGGTCTTTGTCCTAAGATCAGATGGAAAGCAGCCATGGGTTTTAAGCAGCTGACACCACCAGAGTTTTGTGTTTTGAAAGGTTACTCTGGGTGCTGAGTGGGGAGTGTTTCGTAGCGGGAGCGCGAGTGGAAGCAAGGAGACAGGCGGCTAGTCTGGAAGTTTAGGGGTGTCGCTAGTGATGGAGGTGGATGGGTGGGCTGGGATGATGTTGAGGAAGCAAAATCAGCAGGACTTGGTAATGGGTGGGAAGGGAGATGTCAAGGATGACTCCTAGGTTAGGGGTTAAGGTGGTGAGCTCTGTTAAGGAATGTTCTTGCTGACTGCACTGCTCCAGCTTTCTCTCCACCAGCTCTTTATCCCAAATGCAGTTCACAGGTACCAGCTGCCGCTCTGGCCTTGCCCTGCAGGCCTCTTCCCTTCCCCTCCCCTCCCCGCTGAGGTGCCTGCCCTGCGTGAAGGCTCACGCTCCATTGCTCATGGCTGCCTGTGGCCCACGTCAGTCTCTTCACAGACTGCTCTGGCATGTGGGGACAATTCTGTACGTGTGGAGCCCTTTTCAGTTTATAAAAGACTTTCACATCCAAGTGTGTTCCATCCTGATCCTGAGGGTTAGGTAAATCTCAAGGGAAACCTCATTTTAGAGAGGAGGGAATTGAGGCCTAGAGAAGGGAAGGACGATGACTGAGACCACTCAGCCAGAAAGATCAGAGCCGGATTAGAGCTCAAGTCCCTGACGTCTTGTCCAGCAGTAGGTTTCGTATACTTTTTTTCATTTTTACGTGTGTGATTCTCATTTTCCAGCATGACTACACATCTTCCAAGGCCAAGAGCCGGCCCCGCTTTAGGGGAGTATGGGGCCAGGGAAGGGGTGGGGTTCTGGGTTGGCCCTGCCAATAGGTAGGGCTGTGGCCTCCGAGCCTTGGCTTCTCAGCTGTTCTACAGTTTAGGGCCTTTGAGCGGGTTACCTGCTGTAGGATATGCACAGTGTCTTCCCCGTATCTGCCAAGTATGCCTCTCCCTTACCTCTAGCTGCCAGCCCCCAGCAGTGCGTGTGTGGTGCATACTTATTGATGGAAAAATATCTTTATTAATGCCCTCTACTCCCTTTTTTCAGTTTTATGGGTTTTTTTGGCAGGTGGGAGATATGAGACCTGTCACAGGAAAAGCCGTGCTTTTCCTAAAGATCTGTAATTAGAATGCAAAGAATCAGGAGGAAACGTTGATGGTTACAAAGGGTAGCGAGGGTGGTGTTGGTAGAAGGTTCTTTCTTGTGTTGGGTGGAAAGCCAGATTAGACCAGTTTCTCTGAACCTCTTCTCTCCTTAGGTGTTGCTCTCCATCTGTCTGTTGGTCCAGATTCTATAAGGAAAGAAAGGGGAGGGGAGGGAACAAACATTTTTTGAGCTTCTCCAGTGCCCCAGACCCTGTGCCTGGCACTTCTTCGCATTTTACAACAGTTTTTTTACAACAGAAGCAGATTTTCCAACAGTTCTGTGAGGCACCAGTATTCCCACTGTGCGAAGAGGAAACTGAGGCTCAGACTAGCGGGGGACCAAGCAGGTCACAGAGCTGGGCCAGGCCGGCTCTGCAGCCCACTCTGCCTTGCTGTGGAGTAAGCGTCTGTGTTTGCTGGCTTTCCATTATTATATTTATCATTTACAATAGGGGACATTAAAAACAAAAGCAGACATATTGTCGGGAGTAAATTTTATCTCTGTAGCTTTAAAACACAAACAAAAATAATAATTCCATTAGTAGAGGAAAATTGCACCATACTGCCGAGTATAAATTTTATTGCTACCGTAACTGTAAAATACAAAGATGATAAATGAAAAGTTGGAACATTTATTATTGGGAATATATTTTATTGGTATAACTAAAATGCAAACAAACTGAGTAATACCAGTACTTGTTAAAAATTGTAGTCAGCGTCTTGACAGTGTATACGATTCTGACTGTAAAACACGAAGGTTCGATCTGGGCTGTTAGGAGGGAGACGGTGTCTGCCCTCACGGGGCCGGGTGGACGGGTGGCGTGGGGTAACAGAGTGGGCCATTTTCTAGAGGAGGCTCTCTAAAGCCCATTTGTGGTGGTTGGTGGAAATTCATGGCCAGAAAAATCAGGAAGGAAAAGTTTCTAGTCCAGAATTTTTCCAGCCCTATATAATACCTCTTGAGGGGTGATAGAAATGACCGTGAATCACTGTGAATTCCAGACAGTGCTGGTCAAGAAACGAGCTGAGGGAGTGGGGGGCTGAGGACACTTCATGGCATTAATCAGCAAGTGGCGATGGTGGCCTTAGTTCTGGCCAGTGGATGATCTGTTCTCTGCTCAGACACCAGCAGAGGGTGGAGTGAGGCCTCTCACAGCCTTTCGGCAGGGGCCAGGGCTGCGGTGGCCTCAGGGACAACAGGCTAGCATGCAGTACTCGGATCAGAGGTGGGGCACCGTGCTACAGCCAGCACGTGTGTTAGTCCATTAATTCTAAGAGGGAATCGTCTCATCTTTCAAATGAGGAAACTGAGGTGTAAGAGGCAATTTACTCGGAGTCGTGCTGAGGCCACAGAAGAGTAAGAATTTGCAAGCAGATCTGTTTAGCTTCAGAGCCCATGTTCTTTTCCAATTGTTCACATTGAATTCCATTAAAATGATCTCATGACACTGGGGCCTTCTGAAGGCTTGTTGGTGAAAGGAAACAAGATATGAATAAAGTCTTTATTTGCAGGCGACACATGTTTGAGACTTGGACAGCAAGTGTGGCCCTCTTGACTTTCCATTGTTCTCAGTCAACAATACACATGGCCTGTCCATGTGAGTGTCTGGTCACATGGCTCTTGGTTGGAGAAATTTTATATACTCCTAAAGTAGGGCATGGGAGGCTGGCGGTGAATAGATGTGTTCTGTTGCAGTTTTTCTGAGAAACCAGCTTTAGGTGGAGCCATTTCCTTTATTATTTGGCCTTCTGGAAACCTGCGTCGTTTTAGAAATCTGATGAGACCAGCTCTGAGTATATGTCTCACAGATTCATACCCGACGCTGTTTTCCTTTTGAGGAGAACCAAAATGAAAGGCGTCAGTGCTTCTGGTCCTGTGTCTGATTTTGGCGTGCCATCCCCACCACTGTTTGTCAGTGGAGAGAATGTTCCGTGGTGCCACAGCAACGTCCACCCTGCATTTTATGTTAGAGGGACACGGAGTGTGGGCTGCTTGCGTGATCTCTCTTCATGCCCTGAGTCATGGCTTGTGCTCACACAGATTGCTTGTGCTGTGTTTAGCCTGCTTCCCCCTGCCATTGGCAGAACGTGAAGCATACAAACCTTTCCTCCCTCAGATTTATTTGAGGTGCACACTGCCGCTTGCACACTGGTCTGTCAAACAGCTCTCCACCTTTCCTGCCATGGGTGGGGGTGTACTTTGTTGGAAGTTTCCTGGTGGGAAGTTCGGCAAGAGCTACCAAAAGTCTTAAGTGTGTGCTTACCCTTTGACCCAGTAATTCCTTTTCTAAGAATTGACCCTAAGGGGTGGCGTGGTGGTGAAGATTGGCAACAGATATTAGCTTGGGGCTAATCTTCCTCAGCAAAAAAAAATAAATAAAAAAAGAGAATTGACCCTAAGGAAATCTTGTATACATACAAGGATGATTTTATCTCAACACTGCTTGTAATAATAAATAACTGTAACATGCGTTGAATACTTTGTACTGGGTACTGTTCTAAGAGCTTTGTGAGTGTTATCGGACAAACATGTAAAATCACAATATAAATGTTTTAAAATAGGGGATTGATTTAATATATTACAGTACATTTCATAGTGAATTAATATGTGGCCTTTAAAAATGCTATAGATTTATATTTATTGACACCAAGGATGTTTATAGTGTATTAAGTAATAAAATCAGATCACAGATATACTGTATGGTTCTATTTTTGTAGAAAATGTCTGGAAGGCTATACACTAAAATGTGAACTTAATTATTCTGAGTGATGATATTATAGATGATTCTTTTTTTCTTAACTGTTTATATATGTATATAGTATATATATTCACACGCATATATTTTTAATTGAGATATAATTGACATAACACTGTGTACGTTTAAGGGGTACAATGTGTTGATTTAATGCCTTCATATATTTCATTATCTGTGTTTTTGAATTACAAATGTAAATTTAAAAAGAAGCTCAGTACAGGTCTGTGGGAGAAGCGACTAACAAATAGTCCTTGTCTCTTTGGGCCTATTGAAGTCTCCATCCGAATGTCACCCTTACGCATCTTCCGCTTGTGCCTCTTTTTGCAGCAAAGCAGTTGAGAGCTTAGCTGAAGGGGGCGGCTCTGAAATCCAGCGGGTGAAGGAAGATGCTCGGAAGAAGGTACAGCAGGTCGAAGATCTCCTGACCAAAAGGATCTTCGTTTTAGAAGAGGCAAGTCTGGAAACCTGCGGAAAATGTACTTCTTACAGTGGGTTCATAATGGAGTGGGCAGAGTTTTGCCCCTTTTCTCATAGATTGTCAGAGTTTCATAGGAGCCGTGCTTACTGAGCATCTCCTGGGTTCCAGCCTCCTTTCTAGGCACTTTGCATATAGAATTTATATGCTTACACCCCACAAACTAGCCATGATTGTCTTCATTCCTATAGGTGAGGACGCTGAGGTATGGAGAGAAATACTAACTAGTCCAAGTTTAATCCGAGATTTAAATTTATGACTGCTATTTTAAAGCCCATGTTCTTGCTACAAACCACTCTTATGATTTACTTTAGTCCCTTTGTTTTACAGAAGAAGAAACTGAGGCCCAGAGAGGGGAAGTGACCCGCCTAACATTAGGAACCAGATTTCCTGACTTGTGGGCCATTAGGTGCCCATGCAGCCCCCGTCCCCAGTCCCCATCCTCCACCCCACCATCCCACCATCCCACCATCCCGCCAGTGTTCATGGAATGCCCTGTCTTGGGAGGCGCTGTGTTCCTTTGACCGTGATGGGAGTCAGGATGTATCGTGGCTAAAAAGTCCTGTCTCCCCGGTGTTGAAAAGTTTCCCTGCCTATTCAGCTGGTGTTAAGTAACACTAACGACTTAATTCTCGGTCTTTGGAGCCTGTTGTTTCATTTCACTTTCTCCACCTGAAACCCTGGTTCTTCTTAGCAGATGTGAGGAGAAATGGCACCGAAAAGCACTTCTCGACACAAAAAGCAAACACATTTGTACTGTATTTTGCAGCTTCTGTGTCTTTCCCATTCACCATGTTCACGTGAGCCCTTACATCAGCCCCATGGGGGGGAATAGATGTTAGGTCCAAAAAACAGACGGGGAAGCAGGCTCCAAGAGGGTGAGAAACTTGGTCATAGGTGGTGGAGCTGAAATGAAAAGAAGAGTTTTCTGAGCTCACATTCCGAATTTTAGTTAAAATATTCTGAGACTTTTAAGAGACTTAACCTCTTGGTTCCGTCATCTTGTTTGTCCAAGTTCTTGGGGTTTGGGGGTGCCAGCATGACTGGCAGTAATGATTTGAACCCTGCCCTGTCACTTACTAGCTTTGTCACCCTGGACACGGCATTGGCCTTCCCTGAGCCTGGCTGCTTCGTCTGTAAAGGCTCAGGGGTGTCTGCTGTGCGGGAGTGATTGTGGCAGCAGCGGGACTGAGTCAATGGAGGGCTGACCACGGGGGACGCTCCCTTCTCGCTTCTTGCATGCTTTGACTTAGTCAATCCCTTCCATAAGCCTGGGAGGGAAATCCTTTTATCAGCCTTTCTTTAAAACGAAACAAAAACAAAAAACACATGATGACACAGGCACAGAGTGACTGAGTCACTTGCTTAAGGCCACACAGGCAGCAAGGCCAGCTGGTCTGGCTGCAGAGCCTGCATTGTAAACTGCCCTCTCTCGTATGTAACTTTCTAGTGTTGGGTGAGGATCGAAGATAACAGAAATGAAGCTCCTCACTCAAAGCCTGGCCTTGAGTAGGTGCTCATTACATAGGTTTAGTCGTTTCTTGTCTCAGAGTATTGGGAAATGATTCTTCCCAGCTCTCATGGATTGACAGGCAAGCCTAGTGGGGAGACAGTGGTGGGGGAGGCACTGTGAGGGAAAGGGCAGGCAGGAGGAGCTTCCTGTGATACAGCAGGCATTTGACAGTCTCACAGCAACTCTTGGTTATTCCTGTTTTATAGATTGGGTAGCTGGGGCTCAGAGAGGTTAAGTGACTACCCAAGGTCACACAGCAAATAAGTGGGAGCTGGGGTTTGAGCCCAGTTCAGTTTGACTTTTATCTTTGTGATATAATCAGAGGCGTTTGGCACAGGTAGCTGGAGATTCACATCTACTCCCAGCTCACTTTCCTGAGCACCAGGGCCTTTTTCCCTCACAGAGACACTGTCTGCATGATTTAGATAATTTCCTTGTGGGCTTCTGTGAGCTCTCAGGAATAGCATAGAGTTTTTCACCACCTAAATCACCTTGGAGATAAAGAAAATGTGCTTTAGAATTGCGTAGTCATTATCTTAAAAAAAAAAAATGGTGAGGGGGCCGTGGGGTGTGGGGTGAGTTTGCATGGAGATTGTGGTGGCTCTTTGGAATGTGTGTATGTTCAGGTACTGAAAGGCGCATTTCTCCTTGTTCTCACTGAAGTGGTAAATATCGATATGATTTTTCAAAACCAGGAATACAGTTCTTGTAGAGTTGGGTCTTTTCCATTGGAAATGCCTGTTACTCTTCAGGATACAAGGGGGAAAAATGGCTGCACATGTATTTATTACTGATTCTCCCCATGTATAGTACAATTCAGGGAGGGGAGAGGTGCCGGAGAAAAAGTCATAAATATTTATATTTTAATCCAATTTCCTTTCAAAATGTTCCCAATTGTATTGAAAAATTGCATCAAATGCATTTAATTTGACTCTAGGATGTGAAAGCTGCCCAAGCGGAACTGGAAAAGGCCTTTGCAGGGACAGAAGCGGAGAAGGCCCTTCGGCTGAGCTTGGAAAACAAGCTTTCCGAGATGAAGAAGATGCGCGAGGGGGACCTGGAAACAGCTCTGGTCCTGGAAGAGAAGGACAGGTCTGACTCTTATCCCTGTGACACTGTAGCGTTCATCTCTCTGGCAGCGCGGCGAAAGAACTTCCTTCCCTTCTTTCCTTCCCCTCCCCACTTGTTTCCCACAGGACTTAAGTGACTTACCAGAACATATCCAACACAGTAAGAAAACTAGAGATAAAGTCAGGGTGAGGGAAAAGGGATAGGAGAGTGTTAGAAGGACAGATATAAGTTAGTAAATAGAAATTCATGGTGAAAAGTTCTACTCAGGTACTAGATTTAGCATTCTGTTTTGGCTGTAAGCTTCCTGGTAGCCAAAGGAAAAAGGGAAAAACAATCTTGGTGGACAGAAGTTTCACACTGTTCACAAGAATAAAATAAACTAGTAACTCAGGAGAAGCCTGGTCTTACTTGGCGTTGCCAGAGAAAAATTTCTCTTGTGGATCTTCCCAAAGGGAACAGTAAGTGACTACATCCCCAGAGAAATACTAGTGAGTTTTGTGTGGCCTGTTTTCTGTCATATCTTTTAAAACAGGCTGAGGGCCCAGATTAGTACAGTTCAAGGGGCCAAACAATATAGGCCAAGTACAGAGCTCTTTGATGGCCCAGGAATAAAATGTGTGCCATTTAGTCCAGAGAAATGCATGGATCATGTGGCTTTAGGCAACCTTTAATGTTCATTGTGTCTTGCAACCAAATTTCTGATCAAAACTGGTTAGGAGAGAGTTGAGGTTTTATTCTTTACCACAAACCTTACATTTTGATATCCTTGCCTTGCTTTGGCAGTTACTAAGTGGAAGCCTGAGTTAATTAAATATCAGTGAAACTGCTGGTTAACCTGTGACCTTTCCATTGAAGAGCCAATTCCAAGCATGTTTGGAGTTTGACAAAAGTTGTTGTAAGCAAACCATCTGCTTGCCTGCTTCCTTAGATACAGGATTCTGCCTGCAGTTCCTTTTTCTCAGTTGCTCGGTATCCCCTGATCGCTGGGCCTGACATGTTGTTGGGGTGCTTGTGCCCAGTTGCCCGGGCTCCCCAGCTGCTGTTCACTTCTATTTCTGTCTCGGTGACAACTTTTGAGGTTCGAGTCTGCTGCTTGTTTTCATTATGGGTGGGAAATCAGGTGAGCAAAAGTTTGGGATTATCTTTAAAAGAAGATCAAACAGACCCTGAGGGACAGCCCGTGGTCTCTGTTCATAAGTGCCCCAGCTTCAGCATTTGGAGGAGCTAGCACTTATTGGACGCTCTGCAACCTTTTCTTAGCTTTGATCTGGAAAACTGAAGTTTTGGGATTAATCTCAGGCTGGGGTAGGAAACCGAGTTCTCCGTGAGGGGTAGGACCCCTGTGCTGAGTGAGTGAGTGTTTTTCTTGATGACATGGCTAGGAAGAGAGACCTCCCGGACGTGTGCCTTGTTGCTGAGCCTCCCCTTCCGAGGACCAGCCTTTCCAGACACCGTCCCCAGAGAGGTGGAGTCTGGAGACTGAGAGAAATGATGGAATCTGGAATCTTTCCACACAAATCATTTCTACCTTGCCTTCTTTTTCTCCCAACTGATGAGTGGCGAAGCCCTTGGAAGGCTTATGGGCTTGTCTTTCCTGAGAGTCCCCAGCAGTTAAACTGGGAGTAGGGGGCCCAGGGAATAGACTAGAATGTGTGGGGCGGCCCCCGAAGAAGAAAAGACAGACGGAGTTCTTGGCCCTGTGAAGGGCGTGGGAGGGTCTGGGGTGGGTTTGTGAGGAGGTCCTGGGAGAGAGCTGCTCGGAAAGGCCCTGCAGGGTCCCACGGGTGCTCAGCGGTTCATTCATTGGGTCTGTTGGATCAACAAATATTTCCTGAGCATCTTCTACTTCACTCAGTGTTGATTAGAACATAGGAGTGAGGGGTACAGACTGGGACCCTCTCTTAAGGAAGCTCATTGTCAAAATGTTTTCTCTTGAGGAAGATTTGCTCTGAGCTAACTGCTGTCAATCCTCCTCTTTTTGCTGAGGAAGACTGGCCCTGAGCTAACATCCGTGCCCATCTTCCTCTACTTTATACGTGGGACGCCTACCATAGCATGGTGTGCCAAGCAGTGCCATGTCTGCACCTGGGATCCGAACCGGCGAACCCTGGGCTGCTGAGGCAGAACATGTGTACTTAACTGCTGAGCCACCTGGCCGGCCCCTCATTGTCAAAATTTAAGCTCAGCATCTAGCTTGCTGGCAGGAGTGGAGGGCAGGAATAGAGATAAGGGCTAGATGGGATAAATGCTGGGTCCACACAACCTATTTCTCTAACTCAGTTTAGAGGGATTAGGAAAGGCTTCCTACAGGAAGTACTAGAATAAGGAGAAATGACTTGGGGGAAGAAAAAGTGTTGCAGGCATTGGGAACTGTATATCTGTGTGACAGTGCAGAGGCCAGAGTGCACGCAGCAGGGTCAAGGAACTGAAAGAAGCACAACAACATGATGCGGGCTCGCTGAGCCGACGAGTCGGAAGAAAGATTGCTTGGACTCTCAAGGCCTGGCAGTAGCGCTCTTTCATTCAGAAAATAGCAGGGAGTAGCATGGGGACAGGTCCCATGGGCAGTAAAGAGCTACGAACATGGGTTGAAGGTAGGGCTAAATTGAAGGTGTAGGTATGTGAGTTATCTCTTTACAAGACAAAGGAAAGATTATATAAAAAAAAGTCATTAAAATGGTATCAGTGCAGGTAGGGTCTGGTTACTGGGTGGTCCTATAACTTTAGGTAAGAATCAGATTGGATCAGGTCAGAACGTCCCCTGCTTCCCGAGGATGATATAGATGGTACGTAGGGCAGGATGTCTTGAGCTGCTCTCCCTGGGCAGCCGTGATCCTCATCAACTTGCAGAGTGTCCTGCTTTGGAAGGGAGGCGGGAAGAGACGAAGACAGGGAAGCTGGAGCAGACCTTGTGGGCCTTGTTGAAGAGTTTGGGTCTTGTCTTCAGGGCATATGAGAAGCCACTGAAGAGTTAAGGCTGGGAGTCGGGGGTGGGGGTTGGGGGATGACAAGATCAGACATAATTTTAGAGAGAGCCCTCTGGAGGGTGGGTAGGCTGTGGAGTTTACTGATAAGATTGGTTCTCAGGCTGATGCAGAAGTCCAGACAAGAGACGGAGGTGATGAGGACCCAGAGGACAGAAGTAGGGGTGGAGAACAGGCAGAGATGGTTAAAAGGTAGAATTGACAGTGATGGCTTGAAGGGCTTGATGGCTGGTGGATTGGAGGGAAAAGGCTGCAGGTAACCCCTCACCCAGGTTGCTCACGAGCAACTGTGGGACGGTGGCGCAGTTTGCTGAGTTTGGGGGAAAAAGGGAGAAAGAAGAGATGTTTTGGGTGGAGGGGGTGGGAAGATGAGCTTTTAGTTGGGATGTATTGGGTTGAAGGATGTGGGGCATCCAAGAGGAGAGTCCAGGAGGGGCTTGAGTATATGCATTGATTAAGGCCTGAATTAAAGGGCTTACATGAATGATACAGATTCATTGTTAACCAGCTACTGAGCATGGCCTCAGGCTGGGTGTCAGGAATGCAGAGATGAACACTGTCTTCCTTGTATGGAGCTCCCGGTGGTGGGGAGGGGACAGATGTAAGGAACAAAAAGTCAAGATTTGGTGCTAGAGGTAAGTTCAGGGTTCTGGGCTGTGATCAGCTCTGCTTGAGGGTGGAGCAGGGTAGGCTTGTCAGAGGAGGTGCTGGGAGCTGGGATGAGGAAGCCTTGCCCTCCCGAGGGAACAGCACATGCAAAGGTGTGGCTCCTGGCACATTTCAGGTGATCACAGGGAAGGGTGGTCCCTGTTCACATACACTGCAGAAGCTTGGCGTCTCGTCTGTGGAGGAGGGAACTTGGGAAGTGTTAATGCTCATGGAGTATTTACTGTGGTCCAGGTGGTGGGGTCTCCATGGATGTGGGGGTCTGGTTAGGGCCTTGCTAAAGGCTGCATCTTCCTGGGGTTTCCCATAGGTCAGAGCTGCGAATGCATGTGTCTCTCAGGGGTAGATCTGCAGCCGCCAGATGTCTGCTCTGGATTTCTGCTTGCTTAGGGGGTGGCCCTCGCTGTGGTGGAACCAGGATCAGTGTTCCAGGTGGAACCCTGCCTGAAGGCAGCCCTGCTCAGGAGGCTAAGGAGGTCAGAAGGTGAATTACTAAGCACAGAATTGGAACAGGGGTCCCGGCGCGCCTTGGTGAGATGGATCCAGATCTGCCACACAGATTGACCCGCTGTTGGGCAGACCCTCACTAGGGTGGGCACTGCTGGTGTCTTTCTGGGCTTCTGGGCTCCCACCCCCCTTTCCAAAGGTATGTGCTTTCCCTACTTAATTTCCTTCCATCTGACCCGAGAGCTAGTCTGTATCTTTCAGGCAGTGACATTGTGGAGCCCTGCAGGTTAAATATGGCCAACAGATAGGGTTTATTTGGCCCACGCAGTGCTTTTAAAAGTTTGAATTAGTGGCTAGTATTTAAAAAAATCTATTTTCATGTAAAAGTCTGCATTTCCAGCTTCTTTTGAAACCCTGGAAGATGTGGCAGACTGGCCGTGGTCTTGCTAGGTTGAGCTGCTGCCTTAGATGGGCCCGGTGCTCCAGCTCGGCCACAGTCCCCACAGGCTGCCCCACGCGTTTCCATCCCTATCTGGAACTCGCTGAAACAAATCAGTTTTAGTGAAGTGTAGGTTACATACTTCACAACACATCCATTTGAGCTTGCAGTTTGGTGACTTTTTACCTCTCCAGTTGGTTATGTGGTGATTTCCGAGTTGAACCCCTCGAGAACAGTCTTACTCCTTTTCCCAGTTTTGGGAGCCTTGCACTGGTGCTGCCTGGTACCCTCTGTACCCAATTGTCTTAGTCCATTTGGGGGGCCAAAACAAAATAGCTTACAGACATAGAAGTTTATTTCTTACGGTTCTGGAGGGTGGAAGTCCAAGATGGAGGTGCCAGCATGGTTGGGGCGGGGGGGACCCTCTTCCTGGTTGCAGGCTTCCCATTGTATTGCACATGGTGGAAGCGGTGAGGGATCTTTCTGGAGCCTCATTTACGAGGCACTGCTCCCATTCTTGAGAGTTCCACCCTCATGATCTCCCAAAGGCCCCACCTTCTAATCCCATCACTTTGGGGGTTAGGATTTCCGTGTATGAATTTTGGGAGGACACAGATATTCAGACCACAGCACAGTGCATTGCTGGGTGCTTTCACTGCTTCCAGCTCCCTCCTCCCCTTCACCTGGGAGCGAGGGAAGCTCTCAGACTTCCAGTTCCAAGCCTTTGCTCTTTCTACTGAACGAGCTTGCTGTCTAGTCTTAGGTACAGAAAAGCTCTTCTGAGCATCCTCTGACAAAATGCTGAAGGTTGAATGTTAAAAAAAAAAAAAAAGTAAAATTATATCGGCTGTCATTTGTTAAGTTCTGCCATGTGCCTGGAACTGTGTAGGGCCATTTTAAATAGCTTATCTCCAATGACATAAAAAGGTAATCCCATTCTATACTGAGGAAATGCAGGCTCAGCGAGGGTAATTAACTTGGCGAGGTCAGAGAACAGCTGATGTGAGGTAATTTGGTGGCCCCGAGAAGGCGGTGTTCAGCTCTACCTGAGGGGACCCTAGGGGTGTGGGTTGGCAAAGATGCCTTGAGGGGAGGAAATGCCTCGCTGACTCGGGTGGATGCTGGGTGTTTATCAGGTGGAGGAGAGTTGTGAAGGGCATTCTAGGTGGAGGGACTAATGTGAGCAAAGGTCTAGAGGCACAAAACAGCCTGGCTTCTGGGGAGAATGGGAAGTGAGGCTCCTGAGCAGCGGTGGAGCGGGGACAGCTACGTGTGAGAGGTGAAACAAGCTGTCAGCAGGGCCTCTGACCTTCTAGGCCCTAAAAGCTGAGGCTAGAAGGCCTGGCTCAGGAGTTGAGCCTTTATGTTGAAAGTTGGTGTGTTTTTGAGTTTGCCCTGAGAAGCCCGGGAGGGACGTGCTCTGTCCTTTCCCCTCACAGAACAAGTCCGCTTTATTGGGCGTGCTTGTTTAGGCTTCAGTGCTGGATTCCTTTTGGAGAGAGGATTTCTTGGCCTAAAACATTGGTAATCCACTGCTGTCGACCGTGGGCCACTGGAAGTCTTCGAGTCGGGGTGTGACTCCAGCAGACTAGTCTGGCAGCTCAGAGGTTGGATCGCCCGGGCCCAGGCTAGAGGCGAGGGGACGGTTAATGGCGCACGAATTCTGGCCCTTAATCTCCACCCTGCAAAATGCCATTGCGTTTCTGTTCAGTCAGTGGACGTGTCTACTTTGAAGATGTCTGGCCCCGTTTCCTACCTCCTCCTGCTCCTCTGAGCTAAGAGAACAGCTTAGAATTAATATTTAAATTTCCTTCTCTTTTAGACTGATTGAGGAGTTGAAGCTGTCTTTGAAGAGCAAAGAAGCTTTAATTCAGTGCCTTGAAGAGGAGAAATCTCAGATGGCATCTTCTGATAAGAACGTGTCATCTGGAGAGCTCCAAGGACTTTCTGCTGCTCTGAGGGGAGAAAAGGAGAGCGAAACTGAGGTGAGGCGATGGGACTTGAAGGGGTGACTTTAATTAGCAGACCGGACTCCTCAGTGGGAAGTGGGATGCACTTCAGTCGCCAAGATTTGCACACTGTCTACTTCTAAATATTAGCTCCCTGTCAACCTAGGAATTAGCAGAAGCCTCCTGTGTCAGGGGCCCTGGCGTTTTTCTTTTCCTTCCAACCTCGTGTTTGTATAAAGAGTTGGTTGAAAAAACACTTCACATTTGCTTGCCTCTGTTTTGCCATGTGTTAATTCGTTGTTGCCCGGGGACTTTATTTTCATCCTTGGGGTTTTCTTAGGATAAGTAGTGGTACATACCTGTTTACCTTTGTGGTCAGAGGCAGGCTTGAAGCCACCTTTGGTCTGGAACTTCAGAGGCAGTGAGGGGAGGGAACTGACTCACATTGGGCCTGGCAGCACGCGAACGGCTTCAGCATGCCACCTCACTGAGTCCTCCTGGCCACCTCATGAGGCAGAGATCACGGTCTCCTCATCGAGTTTAGAAGCAGGCTCAGAGGAGTTGTTATATTTTCCCAGGCTCCAAGAGGTGGGTTACTAGTGCCAGACCCCACAGCTCCCTGGACCCCTCCGCCACACTAGGCGGCCTCCATGTGAAGCTGTGTTGAAAAGGGTGGGCAGGACCCAGAAGTGCAGGTGGGCCTAGTCGAGACCTTCCAATTTGTGCTGGACCAAGGCAGTTGCTCCTGTGGTACATTCACATTACGGGATGTTCTGGATGTTCGTGGAAAGTCTTGATTTCTTTATGGAGGGGTCTCCTTTGTCCCGACCACAGCAGTGAATTCTTTTGCCTCACCGGTTGGTGTTCGGCTGTAATCAGCCCTGCCTCCTGCTCCTCCGTTTAACCCTCCTCTCACCCCCGGCCCTGTCCTTTAGCAGGCTTCTTCGTTGTCCTGCTGCTCCTTGGTTTACTTTCTCTGGGGCTGGTGATAACCAGTGTGGGTGGCTTGTCTTTACGTTTTTCTTCACTCCGGTGGCACTTTGGGTGAGACAGAGAGAAGGAGTGGACACTTGTTTCCGTGAGTTCCACAGCAGTGGGGAGCAGCGAGTGAACGAGCTGCTCACTCTAATTGTTCTGGGGAAGCTGCTGGGTTGTGGGTCCCTTCTGCGCACCAATGACTGCCATTTCTTAGGCTGCACAAATGGAGCGCCAGAAGGAGAGGAATCACTTTGAAGAGAGGATCCAGGTATGTTGATAAAATTTTTAAAAATTTTCCAAAGATTTATCTTCGCCTCTTGCTTTATTCTGAATGCAATAGACAATTCTGTGTGACAATAGCTGTCATTCCTTGAGTGCTGCTGTGTGCCAGTCAAGCTGTAGGTACTTTAGAGAAGCTTTCTCAGTCTTTGCAATGACTCTCTGAAGCAGGCATTCCCATTTTGTGTATGTGGCCTGTGAAGCTCAAAGAGGTGAGGTCCCTTACCCAAGGTCACGGAGCTGGGAGAGGTATAGCAAGGATTCAGACCCGCCAGTGTGATTCCAGAGCCATTACCATGGCACCCCAGCCACAGTAGTCGGCACCTGTGCAGCGCCTGCCAGCTTAGAAAGTGCTTTCCCGTCCATTATCTCGTTTGATCCTCACAACAGCCCGGGAGCGAGGCAGCAGTGATTATCTTTGGAAGTGAACTCAGACTATAAATGTATATGTTCAGTCTCCATCAAGCCAAATTCTCTGCCAGCATTTGTAGCATTAAGGAATGAAATTAATGATCTGTTATTTCCCCCAAATAACCCGGTGCGGTTTCAGAGACTCTGATGTGACTGTATTCAAATTCCAGAAGGCATTGGAGTCCTTCCCAGAGGAGTAGCTGTCGTCGTCTTAACTGATCTGCTCCCCTCCTTTCACCCAGCCCTGGTGCCGTGAGCGGGAACACGGGAACTTGGAGCTGATGCCACTGCGTTCAGCTCTACTTGGAAACATTAATCACAGGTTGACAGGAGTGAGATAGAATAACTGCGTTTGAGTGTGCTCTTAAAGATATATTTACAGTGCGTTTTGGTTGGAACGCATCAACTTAGTGAATCTTTTTCTAATCTAATTTAGGCACTTCAGGAGGACCTGAGAGAGAAGGAAAGAGAAATTGCTACAGAAAAGAAAAATAGTTTAAAGAGGGATAAGGCCATTCAGGGTCTAACCATGGCATTAAAGTCAAAGGAAAAAGAGGTATGTCTGATAGTCCTGAAGTGAAATTTTTCTTTATTAGCTTCTGTGACTGGCCTGTCCTACCCTGAATTTTTAGCTTCAGGGGAAAGGTTTATGAGAGCGCTGAGATGAGTATAGAAAGTATGGAAGGGGTCCTTTAGTCCATTGAAAATTCTTTTTGAAGTGTCTGATCCAGTGCTGTCCAATAAAAATAGAACGTGAGATGCTTACGTAATTTTGAATTTTCCAGTAGCCACATCAGAAGGAAAAAGAAACAAGTGAAATTAACTTTAATAATACATATGTCCTACATATGAGCATTTCAACATGTAATCAAGGGAACAATAGTAGTAATGAGGTATTTAACATTCTTTAAATCTGAACTTTGTCTTTGAAGTCCAGATGTGCTTACAGTGCATCTCAATTCAGACTGACCAAATTTCAAGTGCCCAGGGGCCATAGGGGCTATTCGCTGCCATATTGGACAATGTCTAATGTTTTGAAAGACAACAGAAGATTGAGATAAAAGAGTTTGGGAGGCAAGGCCACGACTGCGGATAGTTAGATAGCTAGCTGGGTTGTTGCCTGTTGGGACCCAAGGTTGTGGCTGGTGGTTCCATGCTGTCATCTTGTCATTAGTATAGCAATCTGTCGTAGGCACAGATGCAGAGAGGAAAGCCCAGCTCTGCTTGCAGTCTAGTGGGGAAGAAAGGCAGAGTGAAGGTGGTGTGAGGGGGAAGGGCAGGGGCTGTGGAAGTGGAAGGAAGGGGCCCTAATCCAGATTAGAGTGTGTATATGGGTACCGGGGAGTGGCGCTTCTAGGAGAAGGTATCTGAGCGGAATCTTAGAGGATGAGTAGGAGTTAGTTGGGAAGGGAGGCAGAGACAAGGAGGCCATTTCATACAGAGGGGAGAACACTGGTCGAGGCAGTAAGTTAGGAAAGAGCCTGATATGTGTTTGTGGAACCAAAAGCAGTTTGAGGTTGTCAGAGCATTAAGTGAGGCGAGAGAAGGAGCTGGAGAGGTTGCACGGGCCAGCCGGTGGTGGTGGAAACCTAATCACACTTAGCTGCTTGGGTGGCAGGCCACTAAAGGCTCTGAAGCAGCGGGGGGATGATCCCATTTGCATTTTAGGGAGATCTGTGCCTCTGTCCAGAGAGAGGACTGCGGGAAGATGAGCACGGAGGCAGGGAGGCCAGTAGCTGCGCCAAGAGCCACCTAATTCAGAAAGGCTGAATTAGAGCAGTGGTCACGCCAGTAGGAAGGGAGGGGTGGGCTCATTCAAGAAATAAAATTAGAAATAACTGAAGGTTAGAAGTAAATTTGGGGAAATTTGATGATTAGATGTAGGAATTGAGAGAAAAAGCAGTGAGGGATGACTTTTAGGTGTCTGGCTGGCACGACTAGGGATATGGTGGGGTCACCAACTCGCTTAAAAGTGTAAAACGTGGAGTATGATGGCAAGATGAGGATGGTGATGGAGGTGATGAGTCTGTTTAGAAAGTATTGACTTTGAGGAGCTTGTGGACCATCAAGGTGAGATGTCCAGGAGGCAGATAGATATGCCAGGAGTCCAAAGCCTGGGGAGAGCTCAGGTCTGAAGATGTAGATCTGGAAGCCATTCTTATACAGCTGTGCGTTACAATTCTAAGAGTTGATTTACTTATCCAGGAGAGCGTAGAATGGGAAAAGAAGGCTGAGGATGGGACCACAGGGGGCTTCAGAATTTCAAGTACAGGAGGAGGAATGCCCAGAGGAGACAGAAGGCCTGGTTGCAGAAGGATGAAGCTAACCAGGAAGCTGTGGTCTTGAAGAAGCTGAAGGAGGGCAAGAGTCTGAGTCATCACCAGTGTCAGGTGCAGCAGAGATTGGGCTCACGTTAATAGTAGTTATACTTTGTATCGTGTTTTGGGAGTTCAGGGCCCAGCTGAAGCTGGGGACCTTCAGTACATAGTGGCACCAGTGATGGAGCAGTTCTGGGTGCTGGCAAAGTCCTAGGTGTCACCATGGTAGTTCATGTCTGACCCTGGTGTAGGAGAGGGTCACTAGAAGATGAGGAATCCTGGGACTAGCCAGGCTAGACTGTTGGGTGGGTCATCTATATGGACAATAATAGTAACACTTTGTACGACCCAGGCATCATTGGCGCCCCAGGACGCATTACCTCATTTAACCCAACAGTGCTGTAGTTGGGTGGGTGGTGGTATCCTCGTTTTGTAGTTGAGGGAATTAAGTCTCAGCGTGATTAATTCCAAGGCTGAAGCCATCCAGCTAGTAAACAGCCAAACTAGAGACCCGACCTCTCCGACTTCAGGCCTTGTCTGACTGCACAGCTCTTGATTCTAAGTGCTGCACATTCAGCAGGAAAAGCACGTGGGCTGTGCCCGGAGAGGAGAGCCCATCTGCGCACTTGACTGCTGTTCCTTATTTTCGCCCAGGTTGAAGAACTTAACTCTGAAATCGAAGAGCTCACTGCTGCCTTCGCGAAAGCCAGAGAGGCCCCCCAGAAGGCGCAGACCCAGATCTTCCAGGTAAGTGTTCACTTGGGTCCAAGTGGCTGTCTCCTTGATCTTCCGCCTGCTGAGGTCAGGACTTCTCAGCTGCAAGGAACCAAGGAAAACTCCAGTGGTCTTTGGTAATCGAAGTAGCTCAGTCTAATTAAAGGAAATCCTCCACCAGCTTTGGGGGCTTCTCCAGCCCCCTCCTCAATGTGACAATGATAATGACGACAACTAACCCTGTTTAGAAGGGCCGAGTTTACTCTGTGCCAGTAGGAGACTGTGCAAGATGTGTGGACTGTCTCATTTAATCCTCACGACCCTGTGGGGAAGGTAGTTATCATCCCCTTGTGTGCAGGGCTTTTGAAGCTCAGCGAGGGTATGCTACTTATTCACTGTCATACAGCTAGCAAGTGGTTAGGCCAGGATTTAAACGTAGTAATTGCTAATAATAACAGCTGGCATTTATTGAGCACATACTATGGGCCAAGTCGCGTGCTAAGTGCTCTCCATGGATTAGCTTGATGAATCTGCACAGCAGCTCCGTGAAGTAGCCACTGTTAGTATCCTTCTTGTACTGCTGAGGAAACCCTGGCTCAGAGGTTCAGGTACCTTGTTCAGGGTCACAGAGTGGTGAGCGATAGAGCCTAGGATTGGGTCCCAGGGCCAGTCTCACTCCCAGCCTGTGTTTGTACCTGTCACCCATACCTCCCCCACCTGGCTTCTTCACTCCTACCTGCTCCCTCCCAGCTTTCTGGTCCAGGCTTTCATGATTTGACCTGCCTTTTCTCTTTTGTCCCCCAATATTGTACTGCAAGGACTCCTGCTGGTCATCCCCTTAATCTTCCTTCTCTCTTGCTAATTTTAGTTCTGTGTTGTTGTCTGTTTTAACATTCCCCCCATGTTTCCCAATACAGTGTGTACCTATTCCTGATGACCTAATGAGTCAGTAACATTCCACCGTCTGAATAAATACATACTGCTTTCAGCTTTCTCCTTCCACCCCCTCCACCCATGCTGTTTTGGGTTATAAATAAAGTAGAAATTAGAAGTTAAATCTAATTTAGGACTGTTTGATTCTTAAGATTCATATCCCATGCTTTATCTTTTGCAGAACTTTGGTTCACACTAAGAATAATTGAAGTAATTTGGTTTAGATCATAGTGTATTAGAAGCATAGACAAATTTCTGCTTTTAGAATCTCAGGCTTGCCTTCCCCACCATTTTGACGGTGGTTGATAAAATGGAGCTGAGATTACACTTTTCACTGAGTTTTTTTTCCTTGCTTAGAAAATAACAAGCTTTAAAAGCTGAATTCTTAGGAAATCCATCCATATTTCCCATTGCTTGAGAAAAAAAAATACATTGGCAATTGACAAGCAGAGAGACCAGACATCCTTATAAGTGTTGTGATATTTTACTTGTTATGTTGGGCCTTGAAGGAGAGAAAGTAATCTTATACATTTAAATGTTAGCCAGATTTATTACATACATTTATTAATTTCATAACCCTCAGTCCTAGTTGAAAGACTTTCAGAATGACTTCTGAGGTCTTGTCATACACAGTGTTGGCCAGGTTTCATGTCCTCAGTGCACAGAGGTCAGGAACTGTCGAAACTCCTCCGGTGCTCCATGCCCGGTTGGCTGTTCCAAGAGCGCTCATTTAATCCTTACCCATGGTGGGGCGTGTGTATCAGTTCGACTGGTTGCTGGGACTTGAACTCAAGTCTGACTCCAAAGGCTGTGTTCTTTCCCCTGCTCTGATTGCGTGTGTGAATAAATGCACACGGTGCGCTTATATTGGTTATTTCATTATGAGGTATGCATAGTTTGAATGTTGCATAGACACTTGAAAATGCATTTTCTTTCACGTATTAGGACCTTTTTGGGATGTCATATGATTTGAACTGATTGCAGCCTGAGTGAAATAGCCACAACTCACAGGGCTGGCATCAAGACTGACACCGAAGCAACAGCAAGTAATATTCAAACTCTTGGAGCATTTGTCACAGTGCAGAGATGTGAATTCTAATCACAGATGTGACTCTGTCTACACTGTGGGCTGGCTGTACCCATTGAAAAAATATATTTTTTTACCCCTTTAAAAAATACATTTTCAAATTGGAAATAGCATTTTTCTTCCTCCTTTCCCTGCCTGGCTATAAAAGTAAAATTACACACTGTAGGAAATTTATAAAGTACTTAAAATAGTGGAAAGAGGTTGATAAAAATCACCAATAAACTCATGTCTTAAAGATGTTTGCTGTTAACATCTTGACTCTTTCAATGCATATTTATACATATATACATACAACCTTTGAAAAATTAAAAATAAGATCATAATATGTATTTTGTTCTCTAATTTTTTTTTTCCCCATCTAATGTTCTTGCCATGGCAGTATATGTAGATCTACCCAATCTTTTTTTTGGTTAATTTTTCTTTTGACATAGTTGTAGATTCACATGCAGTAGATTTCTGTATACCCTTTGCCCTTTGTGTAATAGCTTGCAAAACTGTAGTACAGTGTCGCAACCAGGACAGTTGATATTGGTGCGTCCATTGGCCTTAATTCAGATTTCAGCAGTTTGACTTGTACTCATTTGTGTGCGTGTGTGTGTGTCTGTCTCTGTGCTTTTTAAACAGTCTTCTTAAAGAGCGGCATTTAGTGCATTGTATGGGAGGAACATGGGCAGACGTGGACTTGAATCCTGACTCTGCTCTTCACTGTGTAACTTTGGGCAAGACGTTTGCGCTCTCCCAGCCTGCTCGTGCGTTGTAAAATCTGGATAATCAGACTTATGGCACATAATCCTTACAAGGATTAAGTAAGAAAGTATATCAGGGCACAAGCAGTAACTCAATAAATGTTAACTCATCCTTAAATTGAGTAGTATAATCTTCTGGCATTAAAAATAGAGTAGTTACTTCGGTCTGTTTTTCAAATTCTCTACTAATGGTGTTACACACATAGCTTTTAGTCTGAGGGGCTTCTCCGTGTTACCTTTCAATTGAGATGAAAGATAATGGAGTCAGTGGTGGAACAGGGGAGCTAGATTTATTTGTTCCGCAGCCGCTGCAGCAGTACTCTATGCATCACGTTCAATCTTCACAACAACCCTGTGAAATCGAGATCCTTCCTTTCACAGATGAGGAACCTGAACTTCGGAGAAGTTCACTTCCCCCACGTCACACAGCTGGCGCTGCTCTTTGAACGCTGAGCTCTCTGCCTCTCTGCCTGATGTAGAAACATGACAGTGTTTCTGCACTGTGGGGAAGGATGATCTGTTTAATATTACATTTGGCCTTCAGTTTCTGACCGTGTCTAACTGGGCCAGACATTTGCCACTGTTTATAAGCACCTAACTGACGAACTAGAATTCAAAAAAGCAGGGTGTCATGCAGAACAAGGTAAAGAACTCTCCAAGGAAGTTTTGCAAAGGGCCATTTAAGGAATATTTAACATGGCAAGGATTTTTATGAAGGGAATAGAATGTATGAATTTGAATTCTTTCAGCTTGGATTTTTAAAGAGGCTTTGTCATCGTTATCTGCATGATAGTCCTGCAGAGCTTTCATCACTTTATAATAACTATTATTTTAACACTAACCATTGCTGTCCGATGTTTAACAAGCTCTTAATTGGTGTTCTGTCTCTCGCCTACTCTCCTTGAATTCAGTCTTCTTGTTTTAATTCTCGGTAGTTATTGGTGTTAATTGGAATCTTCACTGGAATGGGCAAGGCAGTATAGGGCTGTAGAGAGAACACAGGCTCCAAATTATTTGAATCTGATTTAATCACTTATGGTCTGATGACAGGCTAGTCATTTAACAGTTCTGAGCCTCACTTGTTTAAATAGGGATAGTAACCTGTACTTTGTAGGGTCGGTATGAGAAACAGAGATACGTTGTGTGTGAAAGTGCCTGCTGTAGCTCCCCATATATAATCAGTGTGTGATGAAAGATACCTGTGAAATTGTTCAAGTTGAGCATTGTCCCAATCATCGTTTATCTACTTTTGTTTTTAGAATTTATTTAAATAAGCACTGCCCCAGATACTTTTTTTTTTTGGCCTGTGACCTAGGTTTCCCACTTCTTTTTATTTATTTTAATTTTAAAGGAAACTAAAAGGCTTCTATAAAACCTACTTTGCAATTTGAATAGAGTTCTCCCTCAGTCTCTGTTGCTGTGTCCTAAATAGAAACATGGGCCCAGATGGCTGGGCTGTAGGTGGGCCAGGAACAGCCGAACCCCCTGCCCCTAGATTAACTAGGTTGTAGCCCACCTCTCCTGAACAACTAAGACTTAACTATCGATGGTAGTGGAGATGGATTTTCTGGAAAGGCCAGGGAGCTGGGGCCAGTCCCTTTACTCCAGTCCAAGTTGTGACCTTGACAGCTCAAGTGTCCCTTGCTTTTGACTTTTTTTTTTGAGGAAGAGTAGCCCTGAGCTAACATTTGCTGCCAATCCTCCTCTTTTTGCTGAGGAAGACTGGCCCTGAGCTAACATTCGTGCCCATCTTTCTCTACTTTATATGTGGGATGCCTGCCACAGCATGTCCTGACAAGCGGTGCGTAGGTCCATGGTTGGGGTTCAAACTGGCGAACGCTGGGCTGCTGAAGCGGAATGTGCAGACTTAACCTCTGCACCACTGGGCTGGCCCTGCTTTTGATTTTTTAATCTTAAGCCTCAGTCTAATTCAAAGAAAAGATTTTTTAAAGTATATTTTCTCCTGATTAAAAGTATTATATATATATGCTTCAAATTTTTTTTTTCGGAAGACTAGAAAGAAGAAAAAACCAGAAAATCACCCAACCACCATTAGCATTTTGGTAGTTTTCCTTCCAGGCTTTCTTCTATGCATGGATTTTATTTTTTAGATCAGTTATAATTTGGTCTTCTGTTTTTTCATATAGTATTGTGAGTTAGAAGTCTTCCCATATTATCAACTCTTTGTAAATATAGTTTTAAGATTTCGTTGTGTGGCTTGACTATACTTTCCTTATCCATTTTCATATTCTTGCACATTTAGGCATTGTCTCGTATTTTTTTACTGTTCTAAGTAATTCTGTGATGAATGACTTTGTGTATAAGGCTTTCCCTCCCATATTTTGGATTCGTCCTCTGAGACTGAGTCCTAGGAGTGGAATTATTTGGATGAGTCTGAACATGTTTATATTGTATACACACACTTGATATGTGTAGTCTGTCCATAGGGAGTTCTGTCAGTTCACAGTCCTGCCAGCATATTTCCTGGCTTCTAGATGCTTGATCAGTTCTTGAAAAGTGAGTATTCATTGTGCCATTTCACAATAAGCTTGCCAGCACTGGATATTCTCATTAAAACAATCTCACTTGTTAAATGAGAGCTTGTTTTAATTTACTCTTTTTTTTTAATATAATTTTGGAGAGTTTTTTTTTTTTTTGAGGAAGATTAGCTTTGAGCTAACTGCTGCCAATCCTCCTCTTTTTTGCTGAGGAAGACTGGCCCTAAGCTAACATCCGTGCCCATCTTCCTCTACTTTTTATATGTAGGACGCCCACCACAGCATGGCGTGCCAAGCGGTGCCATGTCTGCACCCGGGATCCTAACCAGCAAAGCCCGGGCCACCGAGAAGCAGAATGTGCACACTTAACTGCTGCACCACCGGGCCCGCCCCCAATTTACTCTTTTTGATTATTGGTGAATTATAACATTTTTTCATATGCTTGAAGTCACATATGTATTTTCTCTAGCAAACTGTCTGTTAATGAAATAAAGATGTTCTTGACACATTTAGCCCTCGGACTCTGCCCAATTTATAGCCTTTCAAGGTGACCATCAGGCTACCAAGCTGACCACATCTTTTTCTCTAGAGGACTGTGGGTTTGAGCCGTTCTCATGTAGATGAACATGGACAGTGCTTGAATCTCTCTGGTTTGAAGTGAAGCTCTTCATTCTACCTTTTTAAAATAACTTAATTAAATTGTTTTTAAAAAAACCATTATAGAAGTTATGTTCTCCCTAACCTTAGAGCATTTGAAAATACAGAGAAGTGAAGGGAAAAAATCAACTATGTTCCCACCCCACTAAAGGCAGTTACTATTAACATTCTGTGCTTTTCCTTCTAGTCTTAAAAATGTATGTATGTATTTTACATAATCGTAGCCTTTCCTCCCCTGAACATCAACATCATAACATAAATATCACCTTAAGTTATTTCAAAATCTTCATATTATTTGTGCTTTGAGTCCTGAATGTTGTTTATGTTAATAATCTTTTTCTTTTCCTTTTATCCCCCCAAGGTGGAAAAGGAGCACAGGTTTCTTGGTTTGTTTAATGAGCCGTGAAAATCAGCTCTTGTCCCCTCTCTCCCTCCTCTGCTAGGGGTCTGAAGATCAGGAGGCTGCTCTGTTAGAAAAGGCAGCCCTTTTGGCTGAGCTGCAGGCAGAAAACCTCACCAAGAGTACGGAGAACCACAGACTGCGCAGGAACGTTAAGAAGGTCACCCAGGAGCTGAGTGACCTGCAGCAGGAGAAGGAGAGACTAGAGAAGGACCTGGAGGCAGCCCATCGGGAGAAGAGCAAAGGAGACGCCACCATCCATGTGAGCAGCGCCTGTTCCCTTCTGAAATAGTAGGCAGTGTGGTCGGGCTGGGGCTGTTCAGCTGTTTCTGGTTTTAGGGAGATGTTCATTGCAGAAAACTTAGAAAAATCTGAAAAATAGTAAGAAGAGAATATTTCAGTCATCTGCTCACCTAGAAATGACTAGTCTTAACTATTTGATGTTTCAGTCCTTTTATACTGTCTCTCGCTCTCCCGCCCTCCCTCCCGCTCTCCCTCGCTCTCCTTTCTGTCTCCCCCACCCCCCCCATGTGCATTATTGGTATCAAGGTGAAAATGCAGTTTTGTATCCTTTTTGTTTTATTGAGTGTTCTCTCTTTGGTGTGTTGCCATGTTATAAATGTTCTTCAGAAACATGTTTTGTGTGTGCAAGCATAACATTTCATCACTTGGATGTGCTACAGTTTATTTAGCTAGTCCCTTATCGTAGGACATTTAGGATGCTACACTTTTTTTTTTTTTTTTGCCTTATAATGAATGCTGCAGCAAACATCGTTCTACATAAATATTTATCCACTGATTGTTTCCTGATCAAGGTATAATTACTGGGTCAGAGAGTGTGAGTGTTTTCAAAGCTATTTTATAGATAATCCTCAAATTGTTCTCCTGAAAGATTATACTAGATTATGTGAGGGTGATCTTTTTTTAAGACTGCTCTATGCAACATTGGGTGTTAGCATTTAAAAAATTCTCTCTCAATTTGGTAGGCAAAATATAGAGGCAAACTGTAGGTTATCTTTTATTTATTTATTTATTTTTGAGGAAGATCAGCCCTGAGCTAACTACTGCCAATCCTCCTCTTTTTGCTGAGGAAGACTGGCCCTGAGCTAACATCCATGCCCATCTTCCTCTCCTTTATACGTGGGACGCCCACCACAGCATGGATTTTGCCAAGTGGTGCCATGTCCGCACCTGGATCCGAACCGGCGAACCCCGGGCCCGCCGAGAAGTGGAATGTGCGAACTTAACCGCTGTGCCACTGGGCCGGCCCTAGGTTATCTTTTAAAATTTCTTTTATAGTCATGTGCTGCATAACAACGTTTTGGTCAATAACAGAACGTGTATATGACAGTGGTCCTGTAAGATTAGTACCGTATAACCTAGGTGTGTGGTAGGCTGTACCATCTAGGTTTGTGTAAGAGCACTCTATGATGTTGGTACAGTGGCAAAATCACCTGACGACGCGTTTCTAAGAACATATCCTCGTCATTAAGCGACGTATGACTGTATATGTAAACTTAAGGATTCAGTGTTGACACTCAGGGATCGTTGACACTCAGGTCTTGACACTCGTATTAATTGAATTACCTGCCCAGGAGCCTAGGGCAGGCAAAGTGAGAGAGGAGAGCTCAAAAGAGCCCACAGGTACTAGAGGTTGGTTCTCTGGTGCCTGCTGTGGGTGGGGATGCCAGGATCCAGCGTTTGAAATCCTGATGCCAGTGCTGATGAGAGAATTGAAATACAAATGTTTATAAATTTTAATGAAAATTTTAATGAACATTAAGAGAGTAGTAATGGAAATTTAGAAAAATGAGAAAATGTTACCTACAATTCCACCACCCTAATAAAGTAACTGTTTTGCAGTATCACTCTTCCGGCCTGGTACAGCTGGGCGCCCAATCTCATCAGAAGCTAAAGACCCTCTGTGTTCTTTGATCCTTTATCATGGGCGTCTCCCAATGTCACTTAGACTATTGTGGGCATCTCCCCCTGTCACTTCCCCTGTCGTGGGTGTCTTGCCATGTCACTTTCTCTATCGTGGATGTCTCCCCATGTCGCTTCCTCGGTCATGGGTGTCTCCCCATGTCACTTACTCTCTCCTGGGCATCTTTCCATATTGTGTAGGCTCCAGAGTGATCATGTTGAATGATGCATACTCTTCATTGAGTAGATTTCACATAACTTACTTAATAATTTCCTCCTTTGTTGGACATTTGGGCAGTTTAGAGAATGCCACAATGATATCTTTGGTCATAAAGATGTTTTCTCTTGAAATCCTCAGGATAGATTCTGAGGAGTGAGATTACTGCATCAGATGGTGCAAATATTTTGTACTAGTTAATCATGCTGCCAGATTATTTGTCCAAAGGACTGGCCCAATTTATGCTGCCACCAGCAATATTGGAGTGTACCAGTTTATTGCATGTTATTAAAAGACTTGTTTCCTATGTTTATTCAAAGTTATTGAACACCAAATGCTCCTGATTTAGATGTTGATGGAAATACAAGGTATGGCCTCTGAAAGTTTTATTTTTCTAAGGGAGATGAAAATGTTATACATGACAAAATGCGCAGTTTAAAATCTAGAGCTAATTAATATAGCTTATACAGATAGTGCAAAAGATCCTTGTGGAATGGAGTAGTCAGGGCGACCTAGGAGGAGATGACGCTTGAGTTGAACGAGCAGAGTAAGATTTGAGTGGTGTGCCTTTATGGATGAGGTAAAGAAGACTGGCTGGAGGGTCCTTTTATAGAGGTGCAGTTTTCATGGTCAATTCTTACATCCTTCACTGTTGGATAGCAAGTTTTTTAGTTTAAAATAGTTTGTCCTGTCTCTCTGCCACTGTCATAAAAATGTCCATTCAGTAGAATTTGGATGGGGGGATATATGTATATATACACACGCATATCTATGTATATATGTTATGTAATTGTTTTTTACATTATAACTTACTCTTGGTAAGCTTTTGAAACAGCTACGTAATATTATATCAAGTGGATATGCAGTAATTTACCTATCCCTCTATTGTCAGACGGTGTTTTTTGGTTCCATAATTCACTTATTCATATAAACCCTGGTGCTTCTAAAATAATTTTGGGCTGCTGTGATATTAAGATGTATTCCTATATAACATCTTCATAAGGAGGCAAGGAACATTCGGCAGGGACTGGAAGGGGGGACTATTACAGTGAGAGGAGAGAGAGGGTGAAGTATACTATGAGTATGAGTTCTTTTGCCGGTGACAGAAACCCAGCTTGGAGTAACTTAGGCAAAAAGGGAAATTTATTGCCTTGTGTAACTAAACTGCTGGAAGGATGGCTGCCTGGCACAGTGCCAGGACCGAATCTCTGTCTCCCCGAGAGCTGGCTGCTTTTTCTTGCATCCGCTTACTCCAGTTCCAAGTGGTTGGGCCCATCATTGGCAGCCCTGCTGGGATCACATCTCCCCAGTTTATTACATAAGAGGTAGGAGGACTCTCACACTCCCTGTCCTTGCTGTCTCCCTGTCAGGGTGGCCAGGGGGCTGAGGTGCTGAGAGGCCCGACTTGGGTCATGTGCCCGTTCTTCTTTATCAGAAGTGTGTGTGTGAGGCCCGACTTGGGTCACGTGCCCGTTCTTCTTTATCAGAAGTGTGTGTGTGAGTCCCATTATTGGCAGCCTCCTCTAGAGCCACGTTTTAGGCGGATGAGCAGTTAGCCAGAGACAGCACTGTTTGGTTTCGTGGCACTGGGCAGACCCAGACAGCTGTGCGCTCTAAAGGCTTCCTTCAGGTGAGCATGCCTGTGACTCAGCTTCCTACCAGCTCATCAGGGCTACTCTTCTACATCTGCTCGCATGGATGTTTCTAACACGATGATTTGGCCATGGTTTCTTTCTTTTTGCACATGTGTTGCACACAATGGTATCTCTGCTTAACTTCTGGTCATATTCTAAGAATCTGGCTGCGTCCATCTCATATGAATGTTTCACACCAGATCTTGAGGCACTGGCTTGTTCAGAATCTGGGGAAACACAGTGGGAGGTGTTTTAGCCTTATGGTGCTAGGGTGAATGCAGAGGTAGAGCAAAGCCCACTGGCCTTGAATGTCTATCAGCTTGTTCTGTTAACCAGCCTCTTTAATTATCTAGAGCCTCCCACTCACCAGCTGCTACTGCTGTTGCTTTTGGATTGAAACAGACAAACAAAAAACTAGACCTTTTAGCGGCTCTGTTTCTGCCCTGTCAGGGGAAAGGAATCCATTCATGCAGTCAGCAACGTTGAGCACTTTGTGCAGTCCCTGCGCTAGGCATGGGGACAGTTCCACAGTAGAGATATGAATAGAGGACCACGGGAGCCCAGAGGAAGAAAGGGGCTTGCGGGATCAGAGAAGGCTCTTGGGGAAAGTAACTTTTGAACTGGTTCTGAAGTTTGAGCTAAAGGTTAATAGATAGGCAAGGAAGAGAAGGGTTTTATACAGAGGGTGAAGGGGTATGAGTATGGTGTTTTTGGGGAAACAAAACAAGATTACCAAACTTGACATATTCTGGTTATTTGAAACTTTAAAAATTGTAATTTATTCCTTTCAGTGTTTCAGAAACATTTCCAGAGGTTTATAGAAATTCATAAAATTCAATGAGATTAAAAATAAAGATAAGGGCATTAGGGGAAAATAAGGGTTTGACTCGTACGATGGAACCAGAGGGAGTAAAGTAGAAACGCACACTGTGATACCCTGCACAGCACTCGAGAGGGACTTAAGATTCAGCCCGTAGCTCCTAGCAGCAAAAGTAAAAAGGGAAATTCAGTCACAAGGTCTCCAGTGTCTGTAAGATGAACACGTTAAGATAAAAGGACAGCTTTTGCTGGCACTCCGGCCTGAGGGAAGTATTGCCTCTGGTGAGTTTTAGAAAGAGTTCTCTGAGCAGTATACAGACTCTTCAACAATGCCCTATTCAGTGAAAGCAATCTTGCACGGGGCCAGATCAATGTCATCCAAGTCGGCCAGCTTGTAAGTATTAAGGTTTTCAGTCCCTGCGACTGTGTCTAGCTGTTTCCTATTATTCTTGTTTCTTGGACAAGAACTGCCAAATCGGTGGGAAATACTGCAGCCCTGTTTATAGATGAGCCCTGACTCAAAGCCTTTGTAAGGGTCCTCTATCAAGGGGTTTTTGTAGCGTTCGCTGGATTCATTCTGATGGTAAGCCGACCGGTTCTCTTTTGGATGTGATCAAACCATCCTTTGCTCATGCCAGAAACGTTTATTGCAGTCTCATTGTGCCTGCTCGTAAGCACTTTGGAGGGAGACAGTGCCCATCTGAAAACGCAGCTTGAATCAGAGACACATGAGTTCGCTGTGTCTGATTGTGCATGAACGTGGAGAAGTTTGGCCCGAGAGGCAGTTCGTCATGTTTGTTTGTTTGAATTGCCTGTGATTGCAGCGATCTGGCGCCAGTGCACTCAGCACGGGTTGTAATTTGCAGTTTCTTCATTTGGTGATTCGAGGGACATCTCTTAAGTGCTTGCGATGGCGCAGGCGCCGTTGGGAGGCTCTGGTGAATACCAGCTTTGGTTTTTACTTTGGAAGGCTTGTTTACAATAAGAAAGGTCAAAAAGTGAGGGTCTCACAGATAGATCCCTTTATTGTATTACATGTCCTTGCCACCAGAGGGACATCTATCCTTTCCAGGAAATCCAGGAGGCCTTTGCAAAAAGCCAACAGAAGAAACCAGTATTTCCAAGTCGATGTCCTAAGTGATGTGTAAAGTGTCCTCGCTTCTGTGGTCTGTAACAGGAGTGCTGCCTAGAGTCCCCCAGCCTTGCCCTCACATCTCTGACTGTGATACGTTATTTGGCACCAGAGACTCTCCTTTTAGTGTGTGTGCGTGTGGTAAAAGGGGATAGAGGTGGATATTTTAGATTGGCTCGCTCTGGTTCAGGCATTCTGTATGCTACTTGGAGTAGATGGGGGAGAGGAGCAAGTCATAGTCTTTTTCTTCTCCGTTATAGGCAACGTATGTTAGACATTGGGTTAGCCGTGTTCCCCAGACCGTCTCATAATGCTCTTCTGTTATGAGACCTGTCATCCGCTACTCTGCTAAGTGTGCTTCAGGATGTGGGCGCTCTCTCTGTGGGGTTGCATTTGCTGGTAAAGCCCAGAAATCTAATTAAAGTTGTACCCATCACCCACCAGGCTAATCCTGTGTGCTTTGACAGGAGCAGGTTTAATTTCAGGGTAGTTCGGCTTGAACCCCCCAGTTCTCACATGTGCTTGTTGATAGATGACTCCAAATGAGGCAGTGACAGCGTTCAGAACATCTCTTGGTGAACTAGAATCAAAACATGGCATTTGGAGACAGTGTCTATGGCTGGGTGGTCAGGGCTGAGACTGCAGACCTGAGGTAGTGTGATTTTTACCAAGGGTCAGAGCTCCCCTTGCCTTCTGTTTTGTTTGAATCGGGTGTAAAGATTTTGAGTTGGTATCCTTTGTAGAACAATATGCGATTTAAATGACCTGTGTTGGAAGAGGTTCTGTCTTGGGCAAATTCCAGTTTTTCATAAGAGAGGCTGAATGCAGTGACTTTGCAGTCAAACTGGATTTGAATTCTGGCTCCGTGACTTGCTAGCTGTTGGACTGTGAGCCAGTAACTTTGCCTCTCCAAACTGTGGTGTCCATTTCCTGTCAGAAAAAGAGAGATTAGTGGTAAGGATTGTATGAGATAGGGTAGAGCTCTTAGCATAATACCTGGCACATCGTAAGTGATCAATAAATAGTAGCTGTTTTGATGATGGTGATGATGCCGCCGCCTTGGAAGATAGAAACTTTATAATTCCAGTCGGTATCTTTGGAATAGTGGAGAACAGTGCTGGGCTTGGGTTGGGATCCCAGCTTCAGCAGGTGCTTAACTCTAAGCCTCTAAGTCAGTTACTTAACCTCTCTCATGTTTTCTCCGCTAAAATGGGGTTGATTATATCTATTTCAGGATTGAGTAAATGAGTAATGAAATTTAATGCATGAGAAAATGCCTACTATGGTTCCTGGCACATGGAGGTAGATGCTCCGTTGATTAGATTCCTTCTTTTCTTTCCTCTTTCTCTGCTTTTAATTGTGTGGCAGGTGCTGGCTCAGGACTTTGAATGACAAATCACTGCCGGCTAGAATCTAATGGACACTGTTGACTAATAAATGTGGTCTGCCCTTTTACCAGTCAAGTCAACAGAGCTGTAAATTTCTTCCTTGATCAACACTCACCTCTCCTCTGAAGAAAGTGCTTGTCTGTTCCTTTCCAGCTGATTGATCCGTCCAGGAAGGGAGTCAGAGCCCTTTTAGAGTGAGACTCTGGAGCATCTCAGCGGCGCATGTGTGGGGCCGCTGGGGAAGTTGCTTTAAAAGGCTCTTCCTACCAGTTTTCGTCTAGAATTGCTGTGGTCTCTCTCGGGCACAGACAGAAAGGCTCTCCCTTATCTCTGGTTCTTACTTTTTAATTTCAGTGCCAGGCTCTGTCCTGGGCACTGGGAGTACAGGACTGGATCAAATCAGATAGAGTCTCTGAAGGAATCTAGTAGAGAAATAGAATGGAAACGCAGACAAAGAGCTCATTAAAAGGTAGCATGATAAGTGCTGATAGAGGGATGGACCAAATGCTTTGGGAGCCAGAGAATGCAACTGTACTAAGAGGGGGCGAGGGAAGGAAGGCTTCACAGAGGAGGTGGATTTGAGCTGAGATTTGAAGGATAAGTAGCTCTTTGCCCCTGGGACGGGTGGTGAAAATGCACTCATGGTAGAGGGAAGACTGTGCAAAGGCTTGGGGGCGTGAATGAGTCTGGCTCAGGGGGAAACAGTGAGGGGCTGGAGGAGAGAGAGGGCAGGTTTGCTTCGTTGCTTTGTTCAGGTGGGGTTTAGAGAGGTGCATTTCCTTGCCTGGTGTCCCACAGCTGTTAAGTGGCCCAGCTGGCCCTTGACCCCTGCCCAGTTGGAGCTTCAACTTCTTTGTCCATTCTTCCCCAACTTTCTGGTAAAAGCTCCGTTGAGGTCTGTGCTCAGAACTTCTGCAGTACCACACACGTTAGTTCTCAGTGGCAGGGGCTGTCTCACTCCAGTGGTTTCCATTTATTTTTTTTAAGCATATGAATTCTTTGTTCAAATGAATTCTTCTGGAGCGAAAACATATAAAAATGGCACTGCTCAGGGTGCAGTGAGGCAGGGCGCCTGGCAGCCCGCTCTGTCCCCACCACACCCCCCAGGAGCAGTGAGGCTCCACAGAATGTGTCTGGAACCACTACCTCAAACTAATTCTGGAAATTCTTACATCACTTAGTTCCTATACCTCATTAAGATTTTGGAGAAGTTTCCTTTGTATATTTAAAAGTAACCACCGAGCACTTGACAAGCTTTCTCCCAGTGAAAGCTGATAAGGTTGAAATTTGATAGATGAGAACCTTCTCATTCTCCATCTGGCCAGAGATAAAACCAACCAGCTGACTGGAGAAGGAGGTATGAGGACCTGGCTTTTCATTTCTAATGTGATTGTAAGATTATGGGGATATTTTATTTTTCAAATAATCCACTTTTTAAAAATCAGTCTGCTCTAAGAGAGCCCTGATATGCAAAGGCGTGCTCAGCTCAGTGTTGGTCCGGAGCGCACCTGCAAATCTTAAAGGAAAATTGCCCATTAGGGTAGAAATTGAGGCCTCAGGTGATGTCATCCTACAGAGCTTGCCGTGGCAGCGTGCGCTGTAACGCCTGCTGGTGGTCTGGTGTGGGAGAGGGAGTTTCGAACCTTTTCCCCTAGTCCCTTTGTTCAGAAGCAGATAAGACAGATGCACCCAAGGGAGCTTTGCAAGCTCTTTAGGATGGTGGCTTCTTGCATTAAAATCAAATACAAATTCCCATTCTTTTCCTCAAGTCGACTGGGACGATTTCTGGAGGACGGCCCAGGAGCACGCAGTTAGATGGTATGGATAGCCAGCCCCGCTTGAGCATTGCTGATCCTACGGCTTCTTGAGCTCAGGGTGAAAAACCACTAGTTTAGTAAAAAGAACACAAATAGACCTGGTTTTAAACCCTGATTTCACCTCCTTTTGCTTCGGTTAAGTTGCTTGAACATTTTGAACTTCAGTTTCCCGATTGATCAGAGCATCTGCTTCGTAGGGTTGTTGTGAGAAATGAATGAGGTGGTGGGTGTACAGGGCCCACTCTTGAGAATACTATAGAGGTTTGCAGAGGAAAAAGGGTGGGTAGTCGTTTGGGAGGACGATTGCTGAGGCTCAGAGCAATCAGGGAGGGCTTGGTGGAAGAGGTGACATGGGTTGGGCCTTACAAGACAAGCATGCTGTCTCCAGGCAGAACTGGGGGGAATTTTGTTCTTTTTTTCCAGATGGAGGGGACCGGGTGGATATAGGCGGAGAGCCTGGGGAGTGTGTTGATGAAGTGTTTGGGTGAGAAAAGGCCAAAAGGTAGGCTGGAGCCCCCTGGTGGGAGCCGGGAATGACTGCTTGTTGAGGTGTCTTCATTCTGCAGTTAACTTGGAGTCACTTCAGGCTTCCGGGCAGAGGTGTGTTGATCGAGGGTGTGCGTGTGATTTGGTAGGTGAGTCCAGCAGACCGGTTGGGAAGCTGTCTCGGTTGGCCAGATGGGAGCTGAGTTCTGAGGAAGGCAGGTGGTGGCAGGGGATGGGGGAGAGCAGGGGGCTGAGTGTGCGGTCGGGAGGAACACTTTCTCTCCCAGAGCTTCAGCTTCTGCCCTTCCCCCTTCTAACCACCCCCTCAGGTGGTTAATCAGAGTTCAGGATATTCCTCAGGTGGTCCTTGCTAATGGATGAGTGACTGCACCTTAAGGCAGGAACCCAAGTTCCACATTGTTTTGCTTCTTGCTGCAGACCTAGCCAGGCCTGGCCTTTGTTGGGCGGACAGCTCCCTTGAGCAGCATATACCTTCCCCCTTTAAAAAACGAAAATGACCTTCAGTTGTATCAGAAAGCCCCAGTTTGGGTATGAGATTTTCCCAGACTCGTCCTTTGATTCCCAGTCTGCGACCATTTCTTATGTTCAGCTCCTGCAGGAACTCTGAGAGTGGTAGGGGTGGTTGGCAGGGCAGGGTTTGGGCACGTGTGTCCATGCAAAAGCACCAAATCCTCACTCTGCATCCCTCGCGCTCAGTGTGGAGGATGTGCTGTGCCTTCAGGCCTGGGTTACCTGTTGGATGGCAAGTGTGGGTGAGAGGGAGGGGGAAGAGCTGAACCTTGTGGCTGGCTGGAGGGTGGTGCTGTAGCCACACCGGGAAACCTGGGAGTAGAGGTCAGCCTGGAGGATATGCGTGGGGAGAGGGGAAGGTGACGGAATATTTCCTGTGTACCTGCTTCTGTGCTGGGTGTCCATCCTGCATTCTCTCTTTTAACCCTCCAACGACCCTAAGAGTCCGTAATATTATCCCCATTTACTGGAAAGGAAACACTCATAAAGATGTAAGTTATCTGTCTGTGGCCACACAGCTAGTTAGCAGTAAAGCCAGGATTCAACGCTGGTCTGCTGGCCTTCCCAGCCCAGGAATATTGAAGGAGGTTTGGGGAAGCCACCCCAGATTGTCAATTTTCAGTTCCGATTGTTTTGCTGAGGTGAGACATGCCGTCTCCATGCCTCCCCTGAACGTCCATTATAACTCCGCTGGGGCCAAGCACATGAGCCTGTCGGCTGTGTTTGTGTTGCCATGGCAGCTGCTCCTCCTCAAGGCCACCTCTGCCACATTTCCCCCTCCCTGCCATGGTCCTTGTACTCCAAGCCTTCGCTGACTGCTCTTCAGATGAGGTCTGAGATCCTTGGTCCGCCCCATTCGTTAGCACGAGGGCGCAGTCTCTGGCTGGATATTCCATTGGTCCTGAGGCCTTGAGAAACTGTGACATTAGCTAGGGGTATTGGATTTATTGACCGGTGGAAGCCTGCGTCACAGAGTAGTTTTGTACTTTTTTGTGTCTTAACAATAGTAGAGTTGGGTGGAAAGAACATGGAATTTGGGGTCAAACTCACTCGGGTTTGAATTGCAGCACTAGAACTGACTGTTATAAAGCTTTGCGAAAATCTCTCAACCTCTGTGAGCCTTAGTTTCCTTTCTGTAAACATAAGACTAATAATACTTGCCATGTAGGCAGTCATTAGGGTTAGAGATGTTTTATGTAAAAATGCCATGTTTGGTTCAGAGCTGTTGCTCCCTAAATAGTAGTTTCTATTACTAATGCTTATAATAAGAGAAATGGTTTATACTCTTTGCTTCCTGACTTTCTTTGAGACTCTGATTTATGCCGAGGGCCCTCTATCCCCCAAAATATACACATGCACAAATTTGCATAGGCTCCCAGGGGCCCATTCAGTGGTCCTCAGGTTAAGATTCCCTAATCTTGAGGAATGGTGAAACTACTTGTCCTTTGTGGGGTCCTGGAATAGGTCATTTCATGTTGTCAACTCTGTTAGGTTGGGGGACATGTGGAAGCAATGTGGCACACCATCAGTAGCCTTTATCGCTTAAAACGTGTAGTAAGTTTTAACCTAGGTAGCTGAATGAAAGAAAATGTTATAAGCAAATGGAATAAATTATTGTTGAATACAGACATACCCACTAGAACTTGAACCAGACATCAAAATATGGGTTTGATAGATGTTTGTATAAAGGAAGGAACTGAATCTGAGAAATGATGTAAGTGGACCTATAATTATTGTGGACATGAACAGTGCACACTCTTTACTTAGCATAAGACATAAACATTTTAAAATTAAAAAGTAGGCATGATTGTTCTAGGATGGTAGGCAAATTTATTGTGAATTTAAAGATATACCAAATGGCTTAACACAAGATTTTGTGGTCTGTATTCTCACCAATTTTCAGGGCGGGGTTTCTAAAAGCAAGTGTCATATGACCGTTAAGTAGATTGGGATCATTACAAAAGAAATCCAAACCATTGTCATAGTGTGGAAGTGAACTGAGAGGCTTGGGATCAGAGAGACCTGGAATTCGGCAGGTGCCGTCCCTTACTGACTGATCTTGGGCAGAGTACTTTACTTGTGTGAGCCTGTTTCCTCATTCATAAAATGGGAGCAATTCCATCCACCTCATCCATCCATCTGTTCATCCATCCATCCAACAGATATTTATTGAGTGCTGTTCTGGTTATCCATTGCTACATAACAAATTACCTCAAAACTTGGCATCTTAAAACAATACTCATTTTTTTATATCTCATGATTTCTGTGGGTCAAGGATTTGGGCAGGGCTCAGCTGGGTGGTTTTCTGCTCTACATGGTCCAGGGCACTCATGTCATTCAGCTGGTGGATGGGCTGGTCTGGAGGGTCTGTGACTGTTCACTCACGTCTGGTGCTGTTTTGGGGGTGTCTGGAAAGCTAAGCACAGCTGGGATTGTCTACAGGAGCACCTGTGTGTGGCCTCTCCCGCATGGCAGCATTAGAGTATCCGCATTTCTTAGATGGTGACTCAGGGCTCCCAGAGAGAGTGTTCCAAGAGATAAGAGTTGGAAGGTGCAAGTTTCCTAAAGCCTGGGCTCAGAAACTGGCACGGTGTCACTTCTGCTACATTTTGTTCATCACAGTAGTCATTGTACTGCCCAGATTGAATAGGAGGGGACACAGACTCCACACCCCTTGGTGGTGAGAAGGTCAAAGAATTTATGGCTCTCTTTATTTTGCCACGAGTGCCTACTGTGTGCCAGGTACCATGCTAGGTGCTGGAGATGCAGCAGTAAACAAAATACACAGCAATCCCTGCCCTTATGGGACTTGACCTGATGGGGGAGACTATAAGCAAAATACACACATCAATTAGACAATGTATCAGAAGATGCTATGAGGAAGAATGGTGAGGGGAAGGAACATGGAGAGTGAGGTTGTGGGGGCCTAGTGGTGGTGATTTTAGGTGGGATGGTCAGGGCAGACTGGACTGAGAAGGTGACATTTGAGCACAGACTTGGTGGAAGTGAGGGAGCGCCTTGAGGAACTTTCCAAGCAGACAGCAACAAGCATAAAGGTCTTGAGCTGGGAGTATACATGGTGTGAAGGAAGACAAGAAAGCCAGGGTTGCCAGAGCAGAACAGGGTGAGGGGAGAGCAGGGGGAGAAGAGGTCAGTGAGGTAGTGGGGGTCCAGGTGGCCTTGAGCCATCGTGGGTTGTGAAACTCACGTGGTTAACGTGAAAGTGCCCAGCACAGTGCCTGGAACAGGAACCTTTTGACACACAGTAGCTTTTATTACCAGTAGAACCAGATGTGGGAGCTCCTGCTCCTCTGCACTGGTGCTTGTGCTCCTGATTAGTGCCTCTGCACTGGTGCGTGTGCTCCTGATTAGTGCCTCTGCACTGGCACGTGTGCTCCTGATTAGTGCCTCTGCACTGGCGCGTGTGCTCCTGATTAGTGCCTCTGCACTGGCGCGTGTGCTCCTGATTAGTGCCTCTGCACTGGCGCGTGTGCTCCTGATTAGTGCCTCTGCACTGGTGCGTGTGCTCCTGATTAGTAACAGCTTGCAAAACACAATCAGGAAGGCAAGAAGATAATGAAAGGTGTGAAGGGTGAATCCTCGTGATCTGTCTCTTCTCTAATCACGTTACTAAGACAGATGGACTTTTCCTGGTGGCTTTTCTCATGTCAGGGACGATGAGTTTGTGTGTGCACCCTGTGGTGATCCTTGAGAGATCAGCTTTTCATTAGGACTGTCCTTGAAAATATTTTCGTGAATGGTCAAAGGCAATTTGCACAAGGGGAAATCCAAACAGTAGTCAAATATGTGGAAACACGAGCCGTCAAAGAAATGCAAATTGAAACTCTTGTGAAGAACCATTTCTTACCAATTAAATTAACAAATATTTAACACAGTATCAGTGCTGGTGAGGATATGGTGAAACAAAAAGCTTAGACTTTGGTAGTGGCATTTTAGCCAGTGTCTTTTTGAAAGAAAGTTTGTCAGTTTGTAGAAAGAATCCTCAAAACATGCCTATTGACCCCTTGGCCTAGTAGTTTCACCCTTGGGGATTTAGCCTAAGAAAACAAGTCAGAAGTTAGAAAATGTTTTACGCACAGAGCTCTTCTTTGCTGTAGTATCTGTAAGAGCTAATGGTTGGAGAGAGTGGGGGAAGCAGGTGAGTTATGGTATACTCATTAAAATCGGTAAATAGAAAGGTTCTGTGGTCTCCTCCACTGAGCATCGCCTACTGACCGCATCTTGCTTTTCCCTTGGACTAGGAGGCTGGGGAAGCCCAGGGTAAGCTCACGCAGAGCAGCTCTGTAGGCCTTTCTCATCGCTGTACTTTTTTCTTTTTACAACTATTTTCTTGACTTTATACTCTTAAACTTTGTGATTTTTAATTGTTCTTTTTGTGTCATTATTTTATTGGTGTATTCTCTTTGTAGGTCATGGGTAATGGAATAAAGTAAAATGGGAAAAAATCTAAAGTTAAAATTGTATGAAAATTATGCCTGCAGATGGACAAAGACTGGAAGGAACGTCTACAACTTGAAAATGGTGTGATTTGTTGGCATGACTATATTGTGGGAGAATATTTTCTTTCTTTAACTTTAGAATTCTGTTAATGTTGCTTTAGTATTATTTGTATAATAAAAAAAATCTTGTTTCCTCTAGAATTGAATGTCTATTTACTGACATTTACAATTCATGATATGTTCTTGGGCCAGCTGTTTTGGATTAAAGGTTTAGGGCAATCTTATCATCATCTGTTTGCTCAAGGAAAAAATTAACATTTAATTTTTAAAGTAGTTTCTTTGTTTCTTTTAAAAAATGTTACTTTGTAAATATTTACCCCCCCTTATGAATATAGTCTGTACTTAGTATAAAATATTTTAAATTGAGGAAAAAAACATAGTAAAAAAAATCATGGTCGCATGTTTGAGCATTTCTTCCAGATTTTTAATCAGTGCTTTTTTTTTTAACTGCTTATGATGGAAAACTTCAAATTCACACAAAAGGAGAGACAATAGTACAATGAACCTCCATGTACTTGTCACTCAGCTTCAGCAATCAAACTCAGAGCCAGCCTTGCTTCCTCTCTATCCTCACCCTGGCTCCCTCTCTTTCAACACTGAAGTATTTTGAGCAACTCCCAGACATATTATTTCATCACTTTTTCCATGTGTTTTTAAAGAAAATACCATTTTCACTTTAAAAAGATTAATAATCTCTTAATATTACCAAATAGCCAATTAATGTTGAGATTTCCTTGATTGTCTCATTTGAAAAGTTTTTTAAGTCCAGACAAGGTACACACATTGCAGGCATTGATATGTCTCTTTTTAAAAACTTTTTATTCTGAAATAATTTTATACATGGAGGAAAGATGCAAAAATAATGCAGAGATTTCCCATACAGCCTTTACCCAGCTTCCTCTATTGTTATCATCTTACAAACCGTAGTACACTTGTCAGAGCCAGGAAATTAACACTGATAATACTATTATCTACAGACTGTATTTGAATTTTGCCAGTTTTCCCGTTGATGCCCCCTTTCTGGTCCAGGATCCAATCCAGCATCCACATTGCCTTTGACTCTCATGTTTCTTTAGTCTCGTCTAATCAGGGCACTTGCTCAGGCTTTGTCCTTCATGACCTTGACTCCTTTGAAGAATACTGCTCAGTTATTTTGTAAATGTCCCTCAGTTTGGGCTTGTCTGATGTTTCTCTCATGATTAGATTGAAGTTGAACATTTTTGGCAAGAATAGCACAGACGTGATGTGCTCTTCTCAGTGTGTCGTATCTGGAGGTGCGTAACGTCAAACTGTCTTATTACTGGTGAGGTTAGTGTTGGTCACTTGGTTAAGGTGGGAGGAGTCTCCTGGGTTTTTCTACAGTAAAGTTACAATTTTTTCCATTTGTGGTTAAGTATTTTGTGGGGAGATACTTTGAGACTATGTAAATATCTTGTTTTTCATTATATTTTCAGGGATCTTAGTATCCACTGATGATTCTTAACTGTAACAGGTATTTCTGTTGTGTTTGCCTAATGGTGATTTTTCTATTGCCATGATTCCTTCTATACTTATTAGTTGTAATTCTACTGTAAAGAAGAGCTGTCGCTTCTCCTGCATGTATATTTAGTTATTTGTTTATATCCGTATGGAGTCATGGATATTTGTTTTAGTCTATAGGTTGTAAGCCATTACTATCGTGATTTATTTTATTGCTCAGACTGTCCCAGATTTGGCCATTGGGAGCTCCTTCAGATTGATTCCTGTGCCTTTTCAACGTGCCCCATCATTTTTTGAGCACTTCCTTACTTGCTAGGATCAAAGTTTTCCTGGATGCATCTTGTATTTTCCCTACCCCAGTCCTGGAATCAACCATTTCTCCAAGGATCCTTGATTTCTTTTATTGGAGAATGGTATTTAGAAACCAAGATCCAAATGACAGGTGTCCTCATTGCTCCTGGGGTGTCATCACTTCTAGGCCATGTCAGTGGACAGAGCTTGGAAATATATGTATCCATACTGACACATGCATACACACATCTCTATTTATTTCTGTGTCCAGCTCTGTGTGTGAGAGAGTGTATGTGTATACAGTATACATATTAAGAAAGTTAGGGAAGACTAGAATGAAGTCTCTGGACTCACTATGAATTCATGAGTTCACACCAACATTCCCTAACTTTCCTAATTATTATTTAGTCTACAGGTTCTCCCTCCCTTTTTTACCTTGTAATTTATTTGTTGAAAAAGTTGGGTCCTTTGTCCTTTACAGTTTTTCACGTTCTGAATCTTACAGATTGTATTTCTGTAATGTCATTTAACTTGTTCTCTGCTGACTGCCGACTCTATTTGTAATAAATTGGTAGTTAGATAAGATACATGGTCAAATTCAGGTTTAATTTTTTGGCAAGATTACATTGTAGGTGGTCATTTGTACTTCCCATAGGAGGTCCATAATATTTGTTAGCCCCTGTTTTTGTGATATTACTAGCCGTTGAAAATGGGATGGTTTAATCTCATCATTCCCTCTTCTTTTTTTTTTTAATTTTTTTTTTTTAAGGTATGACTGTTTGGTGAGGACGATTGGCCCTGAGCTAACATCTGTTGCCAATCTTCCCGTTTTTCTTCCCTCCCTGAAGCCCCAGTGCACAGTTGTATATTCTAGTTGTATGTCCTGCTAGTTCTTCTGGGTGGGACGCTGCCTCAGCATGGCTTGATGAGCAGTGTGTAGGTCTGTGCCCAGGATCTGAACTAGCAAACCCTGGGCCGCTAAAGCAGCGTGTGTGAACTTAACTGCTACACCACCTGGCCAGCCCCTTCTTCTTCATATATAGCTGAATACCTCTATAAAACAATTCTTATTTTTCACCATCTATTTAGTTACCCTGGGGTGGAGTTCATACAGGAAAGACAAAATAAGAATTTACTAGAATTCCCCAAAGGTGACTCTATTAGTTTCCTTTTGCTGCTGTAAAAGTTACCACGAACTTGGTGGCTTAACAACACAAATTTATTTTATAGTTTTGGAAGTCAGGAGTCTGAAATGGATCCTACTGGGCCAAAATCTAGGTGTCAGCAGGGCTGCATTCCTTCTAAAGGCTTTAGGGGAAAATCCATTTCCTTGCCTTTTCCAGCTTCTAGAGGCTACCTGCGTTTCTAGACCTGTGGCCCCCTCCCATCTGCAAAGCAAGCAATAGCTCGTGGAGTCCTTTTTGTGCTTCCCTCTTCTACTTTTAAGGATCTTTGTGATTATATTGGACCTACCTGGTTAATCTCTGTATTTTGAAGTCAGCGGATTGGCACCTTACATTCCATCGGCAACCTCTGTTCCCCTTTGCCATGTGATTTAGCACATTCACCGATTCTGGGGACTAGGATGTGAACATCTCTGGGGGACATTATTCTGCAAAGGTTTTTAAAAAAAATATCATTATGAACTCAGATTTTTAACATTTTTTATGTATTTTGATTCGTTATTGTCCTTGATGTTCTAACTGTCCTGTCTTTGGACAGTGGAAAAGCTTCTTCAAGTCGATTCCTGAGTTCTTTGGACATGAACAGAAAGCTTCCTTCCTTTCTGACACAAGTTGTCTGGGCTCATAATGTACATTCCTTCCCCAGGTCTGGAATCGTCCATTCCTGTAAGGCAAACTGCAGTGTGCATCAGATTCACCTGGAGGGCTTGTTAACACACAGATTGATGGCCCTACCTGCCTTCTGAGTTTCTGATTTAATAGGTCTGGGGTGGGGCCCAGTCATGTGCTTTTGCAGTTCCTAGGTGATGCTGATGATGCTGTTCTGGGGACTACACTTTGAGAAACACTGCTCTAAAGAACCCTGGATTTTTTGGCTAGGAAATGGTATTTAGAGACTACAGTCTGGACTCTAGGGAGGACGTTGATTCTAGGCTTTTTCAGTAAAAGGAAGGAAATAACAGAAAATGTCAGTTCAGATTGATACTTCCAATTCACATTTAGAATTACGTATTTTAACTTCTTTTATATTTGTTTTCTCTTAGGCTTAAAGTCTTGGTTCTTATGATGTTAATAATTATTTAATAAATATACGTATACACACACGGTTTAGAATAACAATCCAAATACTATTTCTTAGACCATGATTACTAAAAACAGTTTAAGATTTTGTGCATCAGTCACTTTGTCCTTGTAGAAAGATCCCACTGGGATGTACAAATTACTCTGCTTTTAAATTATTGAAATAATTCCTCTCTGGTTAACCAGTCAACTCAATATACAGATTCATTTTTTTTGTGTGTCTGCTTTCAATTTATGAGATATTATTTTATTTTTAAAATAATTATCTAAACATTTAAATGGCTTCAACATCATATCTGTAAAATTAGTTCTGTTCTCTCCTTCTACACTGTTCTTTTTCCTTATAGGCAACCATTTCGTTTATTTTATGGTTAAATAAATGACAGTATGCTATACATACTCTTTTTCTCCTGGGCACCCCCCCCCACCTCCGTCCCCGCACCTGAGCAATGCAATTGTCCCTTGGTATCCGTGGGGGATTGGTTCCAGGACTCCCTGTGGATACTAGAATCCACTGATGCTCAAGTCCCTTATACATGTTAAATGGCTGGTACAGTGAACACAGTTGGCCCTCCGCATCTGCAAAATGTGGATCCACGGTTGGTTGGATCCATGCCTGAGAAACCCAGGGACACGGAGGGGCTGACTGTATATTCTGAAGATTACTACTTTATGGCAATATGTTTGTGGAGTCCTCATTCCTTTTCCTTTAAAGCTTCAGAGTGCTCCATTGTGAGAGTGTACCATAATTTCTTCCTCTCTTGGTGGACGTTTGGGTTTCTAGCCTTTTGCTATTATGAGTCGTGCTTCAATATTACAAATAGTATCTATTTTGAGGTAGTTATAATCACACCATTTACTCTTTTTCTGTTTTTTACGTTAACATCATAACATGAGCATTTTCCATGTTATTGCAAATATCATTATTTAATATAATGTCATTTTTTTCTGATTGTGAAAGTCATGCAAACTTATTTAGAGATTTTTAGAAACTCAGAAAAATAAAAAAATAGTTGAAAATCACCCATAATCCCTCTCCTTAGGTATGCTAGGTTATATATTAGGTTACTATTTTGATGTGTTCCCTCAAAGCTTTAACAATATTTTGTATAATCATTTAGAAAACAATCAGCATCATATTTCGTAGTGTCCTTGTTTCTTTTTACTCATAATTGTGTTTTTTTATACTATACTCTTTTTATAATTAATTCTCTCTTGTTGGATATTTAGTTTCTTTCTGGTTTTTCAGTATTGTAAATAATATTGTGATAAACATCCGTGCAGAAAGCTTTCCCCAAATTTTAGAATATTCTTGAAGTTGGGTTTGATGAGACTTTAAATGAGAAGGATGTACACATTTGGTAAATGCATCTATTAGGTTGTTCTCTTACAGCAGTAAGGTAAACAGGTGAGGGGTTGTCCCCTTGAAATTTTTGTCAAGTAAGTTCCATTTATCCTCTTTCTTCTGGCAGGACCTTAGAAATGAGGTGGAGAAATTACGCAACGAAGTGAATGAGAGGGAGAAAGCACTGGAGAATCATGACGAGAGTCTTCTGAGTGCAAGTAGTCACAACTTGCCCCGTCGGGACCCGGCGATGAGGCGGGCTGCAGAAAGTGCCGGCCGCACGGACTTGTTTCAGGTCCCGTCACTCTTTTGTCTTCTGTATTTAAATCTTTTGACTTGGCGTAGGTTTTTTTTTTTTTTTAACTCTTTTGCAGGAACGTTTATTTAACAATAAGGCTGGCAAAAATGCTTATAGTCTTCATTCTTTATGTCATTTGGACCTCAGCCACCAGGAAGGGAAGTCTGGAGAAACAGAAGCTCATAGAAGGGAAGGAACTTACTTTGGGTCATGTGACCAGTAAATGGCAGAGATGGTTCAGGCCGAGGCCTGTTTTGCTCAGGGCCCAGCTGGCCTCACTGAGGAACTTTGCTAGGATACCTGCTGCTCCTTGTTCATGCAATGCCCTTTCTCTCCTCTCTGCTTTTCCTCTAAGTGTTTCCTTTCATCTCGGAATAGCCTTCTAGTCTGATCGTGTAGTGGGTTTTGGATTCAGCTCAGACTTAGAGTAACCATGATGGATTCAACATGAGGGTGTTTAACTCTGCTTCCTCCTGAAGCCTTGTTAAGATGAGGGTGAAGGGGTGAGAAGGTGTAAACCCACAGGACTAGGAGGATGGAGGTGGTGCCACAGCAGGGTGCTGTTCGGATGGTAAGTGGATGGGCACGTGGTAACTATGTAGGATCCGCTTTCTCCACTCTGCTACTTGCCTTTGGGACGAAAAGCCAACAGGAAGCAAGCTGATTTATCCTACAGAATCCAGAAAGGTCCAGCAGTGGAGGGACCTGTTGTCTCTTAAACAGGAGATTTGGCTGGAATGCTGGGCAGTTGATCTTGTTTTCTTCACTAGCAGGAGATGGGAGTTTACTCTCTAATGACCTTAAACCAGAGAAGCCCCGGCCTGGGGGTCACCAGCTGCAACTGAAAGCAGGAGTGGGTCTCGTGAATGAAAACGAAGAGGGAGAGTGGAAGGGTGCATGCCCAGCTGTGAGTCCTCGGAGGGGAGACAAGACTGACAAATGCTGACAGCTGGGGTCCTCCCACAAAACGGCCACGTCCCCACCTGTTCATCTCAGAGTGAGGCCACCATTGGTAGGCCCTTTCCACACTCAGAGCTTCTGAGCACCTTTACCCTTAAAAGAGGTGGAAGGCCTGAGTTCCTCCAACAGGGAAAAAATGTCTAAGAAGAAAGACAACGGCCAAGACAGACAGAATAGATCTACACAGAGGAACTAGAAACAGGGAAGATGAGAAGAAAACTAGGCAGCTTTTCAAAGAACTCACCACCACGCCATCTTTAGATAAGAAATAAGGTCAGGCTCTGATAAACAAAGTATTTTGGAAAAGAAGAATGACCTATTAGAAATTGAAAGTATGATTACAGATATAAAAAGTTTAATAGAAGAGTTAGAAGATGGAAGATAAATTGAGTACGTCTTGCAGACAATAGAATTAAATGAACAAACAAAAAGATGGGAAAATGGGAGGGAAAAGATAAGAAAATTAGAGGCTTGATTCAGGACCTCCAATATATGACTAACAGGAGTTCCAGAAAGATAGAGCAGGCAAAGCAGAGGGAAGGAAAATTTCAAAGTAATAGAAAATTTTCCAGAATGGAAGAACAGATATCGCTACATTGCAACAGCCTGCTCTGTGTCTAGCAAACTGAATGAAGAAAGACCCATACCCCAAGGCATGTTGTGAAATTTCAAAACACAGGGATAAAGAGAGGATCTGAGAGGCTTCCAGAGAGAGCAAAATATAGGTCACATACAAAGGACCCGGACTCGAAATGACATCAGAATTCTCAGCAACATTTAAAGCCAGAAGACAGGAGAGCAGTGCTTTCAGATTTTTGAGGAAAGTGGTTTCCACTCCAGCATTCTGTACCCAGCCACCGTGTCAGCAAGAGTGAGGGCGGGTAAAGGCGTTTTCAGACGTTCGGTGTCTAAAATCATCTGCCTCCTGTGTACTCTTTGCAGGAAACGCTGGGAGGATGATTCCATACAAATGGGGAAATAACCAAAAGAGAGAGAGAGGGCTGGGATCCACAAAGTAGGGAGTAGTCTGGGACGTGCAGGGAAGTCTAGGCTAAGTCCAGGCTAAGGCCGGGCCACCTCTGTAGGAGCCCAGATTCGGGCCGTTGAGGGAGGGTTAACGTGGGATTTCTCCAACAAACTGAAATGGAACCCATCATTTAGCTCATGCGTCTGACTCCATCTCGAGGAATTTTCCAGTTATTTTGGAGAGTTTGGAGAGAAATTTACATTAAGTACATAATTTAGTTTTATGAACTAAGTAAACAAATAGAACAAAGCAGTTGTTACTAATTCCAAGAAAAGCAAAGAACTGAACATAAAAGGAAGTGGAATCATGGAATACTAGAGCCATGAACAGTATTTGGGTGGCCATAAAAATGTAAATGCAGAATAGTCATTTAACTAAAATTGTGATGTAAGTGTCAGGAAAAATGTTGGGGCCCGGATGATGTAAGAGAGAAATCCTTAAACTTCTCTGATAGGAGCCAGTAGATTAAATCTAACCTTAATGGGGCCGGCCTGCGGCCGAGTGGTTAAGTTAGTGCGCTCTGCTTCGGCGGCCCAGGGTTTCACCGGTTTGGATCCTGGGCGCAGACATGGCACCGCTCATCAAGCCATGCTGAGGTGGCATCCCACATGCCACAACTAGAAGGACCGAAAACTAGAACATACAACTATATACTGGGGGGCTTTGGGGAGAAGAAGAAGAAAAGAAAAATCTAACCTTGAGAAATCAAGAAATGTAAGAGTAGGAATACAGATAGAAATATGGAAGTAAATAGCAGAAGAAATAGCTAATGAGTTGAAAGTTGTTTTTTTCTGGGAGTGGGACTCAGAGGTGAGAAGGAGAGAGGTCGGGCCTGTAGTTTTCCATGTTAGCCTTACAGTACTATTTGATGGTTAAACAATGTGTGTATAATTGGACTTTTAAAAAATAAAAATGAAAAGTATAATTCAAGTGCAAGTGTTTATGGCAATTCTAGAAATTCCATGTTGGTTATTTGATTCCTAGTTCTTCCTGTTACAGTTGAGTGGATTTTTACCAAGAATTGCCTCTGCTTCTTTCTTGTTTGTGTTCACGTAATTTCCTGTGAAAGTTTGACGTGATGAATTAATTCTGGTAGGTGCTTAGGAGTAAGATGTGGTTCACGCCCTTCAATTCCGACAGAGAGTGGACAGAATCCTAGTTCAAGAGTTATCAGGTTTTTTAATAGTTAGGAATAGATTCCATGTTTGAACTTGGCCAAAAACCAGCCCTGTGTGTTGTTGGATGTCACATCTTCTGAAGGGGTCAGTGAGGGGACAGTATTGTGCATCATCATGACCGAGCCTTTCCTATATGACCAGAGGCGAGAGCAATATTTGCAGTCTCGCCTTTTTCTTCCTGGTATGGACGGTTCAAGTTTTGTTAAATTTGTAGTCTTTCAAGAGACACTAGACTTTGTTGGATTGCAATCCAGAACCCCGCTAATCACCACAGTAACCCCATAGGATAGGAAACAGATCTAGCAATCACACCTTGGCCAAAGGGGACCCAGGATTGGAACCCGGTCCCATGGGGCCGGAGCCTGGGCTTTGTCCTCCATACCCTCCGGGAGACCGTCACGGTGGTGAGATGCCTGAAGGCTTGTAACGGCTGGCACCATCCTTGCCTAAGCCGTGTCGGCGTGCTGCTCTTCTGCTGGTGTAATAACACAAATGGAGCTGCATGACAGTTTTGTAATTGCCTAATATTTTGGGAGGCTAGAAATTATTTAGAGCACATGAGTGTTGTGGAGAAAAAAGAAAATATCTCCCATAAAGAGTTTGGGACAATCTCTTAATATCAGTGTCTTGATGAAAACTTCCTTGTGATTTGTTTGGTTTCCTTAGAAATTCAATGAGAAAGACTTGGAAGCGACACAGCAGAAGGGTTACTTAATGACTGCGGAGGATCTTGAGTTCATGAGTGAAGAATTGGTAACGGAAAAGTGCTCTTCTCGGCAGTCACCAGGCAGCAAAATCATCTTCTCTGAGGTGAGCTTCACTGAAATTGGACGTTCAGATGCGAATTCATATTCTCCTCTGATACATGTTCGATAACTCCTTTGATCTCGAGATCCTCCAGTGCCTGCTTACTGGTGGCGGAGCTTACAGCAGGTAGGAGGAGGGGTTCTTGGTCTGCATTTGTGTTTGCATTTGAAACTGAGAAATCACAGCTCCTTAAAAGATGAGCCTCATATTTGCTCTCCCAGAGTTCACCTCTCCAGAACTCTGTAATCTCAAGTGTTAAGAAAGTTTTTCTGTTCAAATGCACACAAAAAAATGGCACAGCAGGCCCTTCCTGATCTGTCCCCAAGTATCTCCCATCCTCATTTTCTTTCGTTCCCCGTCATCTCTAACAACAGCTAACTTGTTGCAGGTTCCTGAAAATGCTATGTTTGTATCTCTCTGTGCCTTTGCACATGCCGTTCCATCTGCTTGGAATGCCTTTTTCCTCCTTGTTTACCCAGTGACTCCTGAACATCCCTAAAGGTGCTACTCTAGTGTCACCTTCTCTGTGGCACCTTCCCTGACCCTGCTCAGTGGTGACGTCTCCTGTTCTCTCTGATGCACAGCACTTTGCACGCCCATCCATCAAAGCGCTTACTCCTTGTGTTGACACTGTAGGCTCCACCTTTCTGCTTCCCCTCTCTCGAGCTCCTGTGCACCATGGGAAGTCACCTTGGGTAGGAACTGGCATTCATGTCTGAATCCCAGCGCCTAGCCCAGTACCTGCTAATCTGTTGAGTGAATAAATGATTGTATTGGATTGTGGAAGATGCATGTAGATTGTTTTGACCCCCCCAGCTCGCATATATTGCAACTAGGCAGCCACATATGGGAAAGGAAAGTTCACTGTAGTCCAAGTTGTTTTTTTCTTAAACCTGGCTTTAATTAAGTTCATACATTCAGAAGACAGAGAACTCTTACACAAATTAGTTCTCTGATGAATGGCTCTGATCATGACTTGTGGTTTTGTGAAGGGTGATTCTCAAAATAATTTACAACTGGTGCAACACGGGCACGGTCATCAGAACAGACTCCGGGGCTAGAGCTGGAGTGGGGTCCTGGAGGCCAGCTCTTGTGCCAGGCACCAACCCTGTAGTTACTGGATCTTGGAGGAGTGTAGACGTATTTCCGTGTTATAGCGACCAGTGCCTGCCATTGCATATCAGCCCCGGCTGAGAGGGCATCATTGCCTGAATGCTGGGAGCTCGCTCTTGACTCTGACCATTGTGGTTTTGCATTTTGCTGCTGCTTTTGAATCAGAGTGTCTGCATGGACAGTGGAGCCCTTGGGCGGGGCTAGAAGTCTGGAGGCCTGGATTTCTCTCCTGGCTCTGTTGCTTCACTTGAGTGACCTTGGGCAAGTCCACTAGCAAAATCTCAGAGGGCTAATATTTTATGAGTCTAACTTGCGTATAGTTGCTTGACTTTGACCAAATTTTGTGGGGTGTTAGGATGCACACTAAGCTGTAATAAGGCACAGCCTGTTTTGAAACCAGTAGCGGCCTATCAGGTGTTTTAGATGGACACATCTTCATGAACTTGAATACACTTTGTTAAACTGTATTTTTTTATTCATGTTTTAGTCATGTAAAAAGTGTCTAAATGTTGAACAGAATGTTTATGAATTTATTAAACAGGCTGAGTATTTTAAAATTTAATCTCACCGGTTTGCTCATCTGCACCACTTCCTTTTTAGTTTTTTTGCACTGGGCAACGTCTGTACTTCACAGAGCCCCAAATATAAAATTATTTCATTTTTAGTTATGTTTAGATCCTGGAGATGTGTAAATTACTTTGCACAGTATCCAAGTATTTTAGCAAAGGTTTTGATTCTGCTCTGCAAGACTAGTTGAAAATTGTGGGTAAAGAATTATAAATTAGCATTTAGCAATTGTAAATTTCTAGGTGTCAGTTTAAAGAAATCCCAACTGTTGCAGCCTACAGTTTTCCCCTCTTGAGACCCCTTGAGAAAGGTATACTTTTCAGATTGTAGTTCAAATGTAGGTTTCTTCTGCTATGCCCCTGGCCATTTTGTGTTGATGTAGGGTTTATCCTTTGCCCATTCCTACAAAGGACCCGAGGCTATGATGATGTCTCCATTGACTGGCCAGTCTGTTTTCCTTCTCCTCATTGTGTGATCCTGAGAATTAATGCTGGATGATCAGGGAATTGAAGAACAGAGAGTAAAACACACTGACCATATTTAACTTGCTGCAGCTAGAGATTTATAGCTTGGCTGTTGACATGGTTGGGACATTGCTGCTGAATTTCTCGAGTATTGAAATAAATGTCTTTGTTGCAGAGTTGTGACATAGCTACTGAAATAGACACCATTTATCTACCAGGCCACTAAATTGCTGTGATTACCAAGGAGTGAGCGATTAAGCTTTCTCCTTACGTATCTGCTGCCTCTTGAGATTGTGGCTTTCACATTACATGTGTTTCCTTCAAGTCATTAAGGAAACTATGGTAGAGTAGAAAAGGCCCCAGCTTTGGTGTTGAAATGTCAGTTCTGCTACTTCTTACCTCTGTGACCTTGGGCAAGTCACTTAATCTCTCTGAAACTCAACTTCCTGATCTGTAAAATGAGGAATTACATGCCTTCCCTCCTGAGAGGATTAGAAATAATGTAAGTGTATTAGTTAAGGTTCTTTTTTTTTTATTGCGGTAACATTGGTTTATAACATTACATAAATTTCAGGTGTACATCATTACATTGTGATTTCCGTGTAAATTGCATCATGTTCACCACCCAAAGACTAGTTACAATCCATCACCACACACATGTGCTTCCCCTTTGACCCTCCTCCTTCCCCCCTTCCCCTCTGGTAACCACCAATCTGATCTCTGTCTCTATGTGATTGTTTGTTATTGTTTTTACCTTCTATTTATGAGTGAGATCATATGGTATTTGACTTTCTTTAAGGTTCTTTTGGTTGCAAGCTATAGAATCCAACAGTGAGTAGTTTGAGCAAAGCAACAACAATGAAAGGGAATATTTATTGGGAACATAGCGGAGTCTCAGAGATGCCAAGGGAGAGCTGAGTAGCTGTGCCTTGGGGCTGGTGAAACCGTGGCAGTGCCATGGACAGCAGAAGTTGTAGACTCTAGCACTCTCTCTCATATCCAACAGCTCCTAGACTTCTGGTGTCTCAGTTTAAATCTCTGAATTCCAGGAGAATCGTACTGGCTTAGTGTGGGCCCAGATGCTGGCTCACAGAGGAGGGAGGGGTCTTCCAGGGACTGGCCAGGTCTCAGATGAGGCAGGGGAATGGTGGTGAGCTGGGTGGTCCTTCCGAGGTTGTGGAGAGCGTACTGCAGCGTTGGACACGCAGTAGAAGTGTGGCGGTCATAAGTCTTCCCTGGGATGAGCGGGCTCCCGTCTGGGATGTTTCTTGTTGGAGGGGCAGGGTGGAGGGTGGCGGGGGTGGTTGCTCCTGCTGAACTGGTGCTTCTCCTTACTCCTCTCTGGGCAGCCTGGCCTTCTGCCTTTGTGCTGAGGAGACCCACTGGTTTGTCAGCTCTGCTGAGGGAGCCAAATGACTTCACTCTAATGGGGCATGATTCAACGCAGGGGAATAGGTGATTGATGAAATGGGACCCAAATGGCTCCAAAGAGTTCATTTATTTAACATGGGTGAGCAATTTGCTTCTAGGAAGACGTTGACTCACTCTGACTTCCATTATGCAAAATATCCACAGGAATCTCTGCTCTTAAGATTCATATCCGTCCCTATGTTCCCTCTTGCTTATTTAATCATCAGCTCAGCAAGTATTTGTGGTGGCATTTGATCTGTGCCAGGCACTGTGCTTGGCTCAGGATGCTGCTGCCCACAAGGAGCCCTCAGACCCACGGACAGGTGGTTAGGATGCTAGCTCTCGGGTGCAGGGGGCCTGTGATGCTGGGGGGGCTGGAAGAGGGCATTTCTTTCAGTCAGCGAAGGCTTCCAGGTGAGAGTTTGGCCTGAGCAGATCCTATGAGGTGCTCTGGAGTGTGTCAGTGGAGGGGGGTGACCGAGGGAAAGTGGTGTCCAAAGAGGAGGGAGGATTTCTCCCTGGAGCTCAGGGTGGGGTTTCCCCATTCCCCAGAGTTGGAAGGAAAGGGCAGTTGTGGTCAGCTGGCAGGTGGAGAGTCGGGGCTGAGGAGAACAGTGACCTGCATAACCTGGTGAAGCTTTGGAATAGCTGCCGGAAAGAAGAAGAGAGGGGAACTGAGCCGGGCATCCAGGCCCTGACATCGCATGGGTCATCCTCTAGGGCTTAAAGCCTGGCCCAGAGCGAGCCAGTTAAGGTACAGGGTCCCCAGGTCCAGACTTGTTTCACTGGGCGCATTCATTCCACACCTGGTGTCTACTCCACCAGAAGTCTATGTTTATCTTTTTCCTAGCCCTTCTTAGTTGGCTTTGAAGTTACTTACCAAAGCATAACTTGTGACTGCCACTTATTAGCCAAATGGACTCAAACAAGTTACCTCTCCTCTCAGAGAATCAGTTTCTTCATCTGAAAAATGGGAAGATTAATGGACCTCCCTGGGTTGTTGTAGGTAGAGATGATCTATGTCAAGTACCTAGCACAGCACTGGAGCACAGGAATAATAGTTACGGCTGACATTTATCAAGTGTTTACTCCATGCTGACACCTGAGCTCACTGGGTTGGTGTGAGGATTAGATGAGAAAATGCTTGGGAAGCACTTAGCACAGTGGCTGACATACTGAGGACTTGCTAGCCTCTTTGTCTTGATATCCTGTTGAATTCTCCCCTAGTCTCTTCCCTGGGGCCCTCTGTCCATAGAGGTGGGAGCTGGGAGAGTCCCATGTAACACTGGTGTGTACAGGTGGGAGCTGAGAGAACCACACGTAACACTGTTCCTATGCACAAAAGGCATCTGGGAGCTCTTTGTGACAGTGACATGTGGCATGGTTTACAAAAGGGCCTGATGTTTCTAGCAGTCTGGGTGACTAGCTTATCATAACCAAACAGGTGGTTTCATGTTTAAAACCCTTAATTGGTTGATGGTGCCTTTGCCTAGTTTTGTTCAGGGTTAGAAGCCTAGCATCATTTCCCTAGATCAGGGGTTCAGAACCATTTTTTGCCCCCTGCATCCTTTTGGGAACCTACTGAAGCCAAGGACCTCATCCCTGGAAAAATACTGAAATGCATAAAATATATGCATAGGATTATACAGGAAACCAATTACTTTGAAATTCAGTTATCAAAATATTAAAAAATATGCTCTAGAAATTGTGCTTCTTTATTAATGCATTAAATAGCAGGATCTAGTGGTGAGGATAGCGACTGCTGTAGTTTTGAAGTAGTGATAAGAATAAATATTTTGAGATACGTGCACTGTATACCAAGTAACCATTTCTTTTGATGGCAAAGGCACAGGAAAACACTAATACTACTATGCTTTGTAGCAAGGGCAGGGTTCCTTCAATTCGTAGTAGAAAGGAAAGCTAAATTTCAGTTAGCGCTCAGTGGAAATAAAGATAGAACTTTTCCCCCTGTTCATATTCATGCAGCCCCTGAATTTTAGTCAGATTAGGAACCCCTGTCCTAGGTAGTGTGTGAACTTTAGGAGACAGCCTGAGTCAGTGGGAAATACAGGGGCTGCTTGCAGCTGTGGTCTTCCCATTAACTGAGTTCCTGCCCCCAACATTTAAGAGCAATCTGGTTCATGCTAGGCACTGTGCTATGTGTTTGGCACACAGTAACTTTATTTTTGTTAGCATTTTCTAATTATTTTGAAATAATTTCACATTTATAGACAAATGACAGGATACAGGATTTTACTTTTCTTGAGCCATCTGTGAGTAAGTTGTCCATGTGAAGCCCTGTCACCTCTGAATCATTTAGTGTGTATTTCCTGTAAGCAGGGACATTCTCCTGTAGAACACGGCACAGCCAGGGAATTAGCAGAGATCACCACTGCCGTCTAATCCTCAGACCCATTCCTCTTTCACCAGTGGTCCCGTAGCACCCTTTGTAGCAAAAGGATCCAATTCAGGATCACGTGTTGCATTTAATAGTCTTGGTTCTTCAGTCTTCAGTCTGGAACGGTTCCTCAGTCTTTCCTGGACTCTCGTGGCCTTGATACTTTTGAAGTGTCCAGGCCAGTTATATTGTAGAATGGACTTCAGTTTGTGTCTCTGATGTTTCTTGATGATTGGGTTCAGGTTAGGCATCTTTGGCAGGAATATCACAAGAGTGATGCTGTGTTCCTTCATTGTGTCCTATCCAACGGTACGTGGTTTAGATTTGTCTGTTACTGGCTATGCTGACTTTGATAACTTTATGAAGATGGGGGTCTGCCAGGTATCTTGAATATATAGTTACTCTTTTTTCCTTTGTAATTAATAAGTATTTGGGGGAAAGTGTTTGAGTCTGTGTCAATATCCTGATCTTCTTCGAACTTCCACCCACTAGGTTTAGCATCCTTTTATGTTTCTTGGCTGAATCATTTATTACCATGATGGTTGGCAAATGGTGATATTTCTGGTTCCATCATTCCTTCTACATTTATTAGTTGTTGTTTTACTATAAAGAAAAGCCCAGTCTTCCCATTTATTCATGTCAGTATGGACTCATGAATTCCTATTTTATTCAGTAGTGTATAATCTGTTACTATTGTTATTTATTTTGATGCTCAGGTTGTCCCAGATTTGGCCTTTTAAACTGGCTCCTCTGTGCTTTTGACAACACTCCATCATTATTTAAGCACTGCCTCATTTTCTAGCATGAGAAAAGGCTGTAGACATGTCTTGTATTACCCTTGATTTTCCTTGCCCCAATACTGAATTGGCCATTTCTCCCAGGATCCCTGGTTCCCTACAGCACACAGTTTAACTCTCATCTGCTCTAACTCCGTGAATTGGTAATGATTGTCCACCATTTTACAGGTAGGCATAAGAAGGCTCCAGTAAGTAACTTCCGGAGGTCCCAGAACTGCTAAGTGGCAGAGCCAAAATCTGAACTTAAAAGTTGCACATTTGTGAATGCTAATTCACGAAATTACGTCCCCATTTCATAAATGAGGAGACTGAACCTCACAGAGGTTTGTTGAGCTAGTTACCTAAGGTCACATAGCTAATAAGTGGCAGAGCTCCACCTCCGATCTCTCTGTCATCACGCTGTTCAGGATGCCTTTAAAGTGACTCCCTTGACTTCTGTTTTAATGTAAGTCCCTCGTCCCTAATACTTGTCAGGTTTTGGTTTATGAATTTCCTTTTTTTGGAGCAAGAACAAGTGTGGAAAGGCATTCTTTGTAGCGTTGTGAAAATGATGATCAGCGGCTCTGAGACGTGGCGATATCGCGATGGGCAAAGCCGGGTAACGGTGATGATTCCTTTACAGCAGCTCTTCAGTGTGGAAAGCACAGCTCAGCTTCCTGCCCAGGTGAGTGATGGGCAGCCATTCCCCACGCCTCCTGCAGGTGGTGCTCTCTGACTGTGGCCTGCCCCGGAGCCTGGCACAGGAGATCACCCTTGTTTGGATTTAAGAATTAGCCACATAAGTTTGCATAATGTAAGGATGTGCTCTTTTAAAATTCTTCCCTTAATGTCAGATGCCCATTGTCATTTCCAGGAAAAGCAACAATTAGAGTATGAAGAGCTGATTCAGGTCTTAAAGAAAGAGCAGGACATCTATACCCATCTGGTAAAATCTCTGCAGGACTCAGACAGGTAAGGGCTGTTTGGACATCACGCACACATGAGTGCTCACCTGCTCACACACGCATGTTTTGAATAAATGCTGGTAGTCTGTGAGGCAGCACAGGCCTCTCAGTTTGCTTAGGAAGCTTCAAGTGCTCGCGTGGTGACTGCCTTATTTAAATCAGGTATACCTATTTTCTATCAAAAATTGTCTGATGTTTGGCAATGAACTTAGGATAAAAATATAATAATTACTCAGATTTTTGTAATACTTTGTTATAGATTTATTTTTTCTTTTTTAATTGTGGTAACTGGTTTATAACACTATATAAATTTCAGGTGTACATCATTATATTTTGATTCCTGTGTAGGTTACATCATGTTCACCACCTGGAGACTAATTAACATCCATCATCACATACATGTGCCTAATCATCCCTTTCTCCCTCCTCCCTCCCCCCTTCCCCTCTGGTTAACCATCAATCCAATCCCTGTCTGTATGTGTTTGTTGTTGTTTTTACCTTCTGTTTCTGAGTGAGATCATATGGTATTTGACTTTCTCCCTCTGACTTATTTGACTTAGTATAATACCCTTAAGGTCTATCCATGTTGTCACAAATGGGCAGATTTCATTGTTTTTTTTTTTATGGCTGAGTAGTATTCCATTGTGTATATATACCACATCTTCTTTATCCATTCATCCCTTGATGGGCACCTAGGTTGCTTCCAAGTCTTGGCTATTGTGAATAATGCTGCAATGAACATAGGGGCGCCTGTATCTTTATGCATTAGTGTTTTCATGTTCTTTGGATAAATTCCTAGCAGTGGAGTAGCTGGATCATATGGTAGATCTATTCTGAACTTTTTGAGGAATCTTCATACTGTTTTCCATGGTGGCTGTACCAGTTTGCACTCCCACCAGCAGTGGATGAGGGTTCTCTTTTCTCCAAGTCCTCTCTGACACTTGTGGTTTCTGGTCTTGGTAATTATACCCTTCTGACGGGAGTGAGGGGTGTGTAGTTTTGATTTGCATTTCCCTAATATTTAGTGATGTTGAACATCTTTTTGTGTGCCTTTTGGCCATCTGTATATCTTCTTTGGAGAAATGTCTGTTCAGATCTTTTGCCCATTTTTAAATTGGATTGTTAGTTCTTTTAGTGAGATGTATGAGTTCTTTATATATTTTAGATATTAACCCCTTATCAGATATATTGTTTGCAAATATCTTCTCCCAGTTGTTAGGTTGTCTTGTTCTTTTGTTGATGGTTTCCTTTGCTGTGCTGAAGCTTTTCAGTTTGATGTAGTCCCATTTGTTTATTTTTTCTATTGTTTCCTTGCCCAGTCAGACATGGTCTTTGAAAATATGCTGCTAAGTGATACTGAAGAGCATACTGCCTTTGTTTGCTTCTAGAAGTTTTATGGTGTCAGGTGTTATCTTCAAGTCTTTAATCCATTTTGAGTTAATTTTTGTGTATGGTGAAAGATATGGTCTACTTTATTCTTTCCCTGTGGCTGTCCAGTTTTCCCAACACCATTTATTGAAGAGACTTTCCTTTCTCCACTGAATGTTCTTGGCTCCTTTGTCGAAAATTAGCTGTCCATAGATGTATGGTATTATAGATTTAGAAAGTGCTTCCATGTGTATTATCTCATACGATCCTCACAGCTCTTCTGTGAGGTAAATAATATTGGTATCCCTATTTTCTGTGAGGCCATGAAAACTACGAGAGGTTAAGTGACTTGTCCAAAGTCACTCAGGTGGTGAGTGGCAGAACCCCGGGACTCAAACACGTCTATGTGTCTTGGAGTGACTTGTGTCTTTACGGAATTGTTGAAACTATTTGGTACCAGTGAGTTGCGGGGAGGAACGCTGATTACAGGCTCGCAGTCTTGATCTAGCCCTGGCTCTGTGTCCAGAGGCGAGTGGCCTGCTCTGGGCCTCTGTTTGCTCATCTGTAAGTGCAGGGTTGGCCTCAGGGATTTCTCATATTAAGAAATCATCTCTCTACACACTGAGATAGTTACAGGTGAAAGGATATGATGTCTGGGGTTCATTTCAAAACCATCCAGAAATGGAGGGAGTGGGCGGGGATACTGAAGGAGCAAGATTGCCTGTGGCTCCCTGATTGTTGGGGCGGTGGATGGGCAGATGGGGAGGGGCTCGCTCATTAGGTTGTCTTATTTTGTATGTGTCTATTTATTTTCCACAATAAAAAATTAAAAAACATCCTGCCTCCCTGCTCCTCTCTGTGCCCTTCACTCTAGCTGTGTGAAGTCTACGTTGTCCCTGGGCCGTGTGTCTCCTGCCTCTGCCTTTGCGTGGATTTCCGTACCCTCATTTGTCTCCTGCTAGTCCTTGAGAATTCATCTGGAGGCCCAAGCTAATCCCCAGGACATGTTGGTACATTGTGTGCATGTCTGCTCCCGGCCCACATCCTGCTGTGGCCCAGGAGCTCCCTCAGGGCGGGAGTCCTGTCTTGTCCCTTTCCCAAGGCCTGTCCTAGCGGCTGGTGTGGAGCAGGCACTCGGGAAATGTTCTGTGGGTGAATACTCCCCACACCCCCCCAGTCTTCTAAGTTATGAGATAATTTTCAGATTTTTAAATCTGAAATGAGATTAGAGAAAATGAAAACATGCTTATGAAATTCTGAGAGTAGGCATCACTCTCTGAAAGTGAGTTTTTTCAAGAAGCCTCAGCTGCTAGTCGTTTTCACTGGGCTGGGGGGAGGGCAGGGGGGCAGTGGTTGAGTAATGCTGGGAAACTCCAAGGGGGAATGGGCGAAGTGAGCTTAATTGCACATTTTCTCCGGGTGGAAGCAGATTTGATTCTGGGCCCTGAGCGGCCCTGTGGGTGGATATGGATGCTGTCAAGCCTCCTCAGCATCGTGGATGGCTCTGCGTTTCATAGGCTCTTTCTTAATGAATAAAAATGTGGGATGGGATCAAGGTGGGTCAGGGCCGTGACTAATAGGAATGCTTAAAAGCTTTCCTGTTCATCTTCAGAGTCAAAATACGTTTAGGGTGAGACAGACCTGGGTCCACATCCCAGCTCTGCCATCCAGCAGCTCTGAGCTCTCTGGTAAGTCGCTTTTCACTGGGCCTCAGCATATGTGTTTGTACAATTGAGATTGGCCTGCTCACCTATCCACCTACCTATTTACCTGTCTACCTACCTACCTCACAGGGTTGTTTTGAAACGGGATGATGATGTGTAAGGCCTAATTCTAGCTGGCACATGGTAAGCACTCAATAAATGGTAACACTTATTAAGAATAATAGCAACGTGAAAAGCTTCTGTATGCCTCAGTAGCCCAATAAGCATGAACCCAGCTTGTAGGGGCTTTTGAGTCCTCAGGCCTGGCCATATCCAGAGGGCAGAACTGTGGGCTAAGGCAGGTAGAGCCCCCTTTGGTAACTCCAGCATTGCTCGCTCTCTGGAAACTGGCAGTAAAGGTGGATGACGCTAGGGTCATCTGATGGACTTGTAATTGTAGCTGGAAAGGGAGGGCAGGGAGGAAGGAAGCTAGTTATGGGCAACTCTATGCCTGGTCCTTTCCCCTTCACTGTGTGTTGCTCACAGCAACACTTAGAATTCTGTCAGTGGCTTCGTCCCCATAATACAGAAGGGGGAATCTGCTCTCGGAGATGTTAAGGGTATCACCCAGGCTTCCACAGTGAGGCATTGTCAGAGCTCAGCTCTGCCTGGCTCCTGAGCCCAGGCCCTTACTGAGGCATTGGCACTAGTACAGATGCCCTGCCCTGTAGCTCAGAGTTTCTCAGCCTCGGCGCTGTTGGGATTTGGGGCTAGGTAATTTTTTGTCGTGAGGGGCTGTCCTGTGCGTTGTAGGATGTTTAACAGCGTCTCTGGCTTTTACCCGTACATGCCTGTAGCACCCTCCCCTGCCCTAGCTGTGGCAACCGACAGTGTCTCCAGATATTGCTGCATGTCCCCTGGGGAGTTAGACTGCTGTAACTCATGAGAATCAGCAAGTTTGGCTTATAAATGCCATTTTTTGTTTGGGAGTTGTTAGGGTATGTGAGGGAAGGAAATAATGTTTGTTGAGCACCCGTATGTGTTAGGCACTATGCCGAGCTCTTTCTTATATAACATCTCAGTTAATCCTCAAAGCCATCTTGAAGGAAAGGTATCAACCCCATTTTACAGATGAGCATATCAGGACTCAGGCAGTTTAACGGACTTGCCTGAGGTCAGGGAGCTAGTTAGGGGTGCTGTGCCATTTGGAGCTTGGATCTCTCTGACTCCTCATTTCTGCTTCCCCTGCTACATTCCAGAAGGAAGAACGCACAAGACTTTCATTTCTCTCTGAGTGAAGCACCTTTTGTTCCACCAACTCCTCACACCTTGCAGAGATTCTGGAGTTGGGGAAACATAACTGACAGACAGAGGAGCAGCAGCTGTGTACTTTTCACCCCGTCAGGAAATGGAAGCGGGAGGGAAGCAGTTAGCTCTCCCAGCCCTAATTGCAGGAGCTTCACTCAAACACCCTCCTTTTGCCCCTGGTTAAATGTCTCGGCAGCACGAGCGCATCCAAGTGAGTGCTGTGCTGTGACACCTCCATAAGGTTTTCCATCAGCCGTACAAATTGATCATTATGATTGTCTTGAAATGGAACTAGGTACAGGTTGCTGGTAGGGCCCCTTCCCTTGAAAGGAGATGGCTTCACAATGAGCAATCTTCAAAACAGCGAGCATAGAAGATTAGACATAATGCTTTATTTTCCTTCCAAAATCTGTTGATTTGTGTGTGCAGTTCCATGGGTGGAACTGGAAGAAATCTCTGAAGCTGAAGTGGGGCTTGAGTGTGTAGCACACATATTCAGAGCAATAGCTCCCAACGATTTCAGGGCTGTGGAGCCCTTTTGAAAAATCTGGTGAAAGCTATGGGCCTTCTCCCTAGAAAAATGCACATATTCGTAAGTTTTTACAGACAGTTTCAACGTGTCGATGGACTCTCTTAAGGAACTGTGGGTCGGAGGCTGGATGGAGAGTGATGTGTTTCTCGGTGCTTAGAGAAGCAGGCCTTCTGATTTGTTAGCGTGTGTTGGTAGTCTCGGAAAATGTTCATGTACTTTGACCGAGGAATTGCGCTCCTGGGAATCCGTCTTAGGAAACTAACCTGAGTGTGAAACAAAGCTTTAGGTGCAGAGATGTCCATGGAAACGTGTTGTTCAGGTGTTGACTGGGGTCTCTGTTCCTCTGAGAGCTGAGTGTAATCAGTTGAAATCACTGGCCAGTGCCGTGTCCAGAGTCGTCTTGAGGATCTGTGCTGACCGATTCAGTGGCCACTAGCCATGTGACTGTTTAAATTTAAATTAAAAGTAAGCATTCAGTTGCTCAGTCTGTTGGCCACATTTCAAATGCTCGATGGGCACATTTAGCTAGTGGCTACGGTATTAGCGCACATGAAAAACACGTCCGTCACTGGACAAAGTTCTGGTGGCAGTATTCTGCAAGATTAATGCAGATTCTGGGAGGTGTGCATTTTCATGGCCTCTTCTGAGTTGCTGGTTTCATGCAAGCTCTCTGTGTAGCTCAGCACTGTATCATGGTGACCCACATGTGGAACTTGACATCCCCCTCCCAAAATAAAAATCCGCTCTGCTGTGTATTTGAGTGGCTAACTCATCACAGTGGAGTTCTCTTGGCCCTCACTCGGTCCTTCTCTCGCTCTCATTATTGGGGCACTCTTCCTTTCTTTTTTCTCTTCCTTCCTGCCCTTCACTCTTAGCCCCAGTACCGCCTCTTTAGGACTGACACAATGGACATCCTCCCTTGTCTCCTCTTCTGAAGCCTGGGTTCCAGGTGATGCCCAGGCTCTGGAGAGTGTCCCCTTCTGTACCCAGGCTATCACAAGACATTTTTCCACCTAGAGAAACATTCTGGGGAGTTAAACATTTCTACCTAGTTGCATCTGAAGCAAAAACTTGGAAATGATCGAAATGCCCACTGGTAGGGGATGAGTTAAAGTAAATGATGAGACATGCACCTAATTTAATATCATATAATCACGAAAAGTGATGTTTGCAGAGAGTTTCCAAAAATGTGGGAAAATGTTTAAGTGAGAAATGCAAAATTTAGCATTGTACATCTAGTATTCTTGCAACATTGTAAAAATAGGGAAAAAGTGAGAGGAAATGCAGTCTACCATGTGTTAATTGATAGTGGGTTCATGGTAATTTTTATTTTCTTTATACTTTTATATTTTAAATTTTATGTAATAAACATATTTACTTTTATAACCAGAAAAACCACAAATGACATAAAAATCTAAGGAACGCTTGCTGGGTTTTGCATCTTTAAGTACAAATAGATGTGTTTTACAATTTCTGGTGTCTTGTTTTACCAAGTATCAACAACCTGCAGGCTGAGTTAAACAAAATTTTTGCTCTGCGGAAGCAACTGGAGCGGGATGTGCTCTCATATCGGAATTTACAAAAGACCCTGGAGGAGCAGATCAGCGAAATTCGGAGGCGGGAAGGTACACGCTCTCTTGTATGTATTTCCCTTTGGTTTTTCCACTTGGAGGACCTTGGCTGAACTTTAAGAGTCCTGAGACTTTCGTAGGAGAAGAGGCACCCACAGGATTTCATCTGGGGGTTCCTTTTTTGTGATGACTGTGTTAATGTTGGCTCTCCCGATCTGTATCCATCTGGCTTCAGCCTTCGTAGTAGAAAGGCCCAGCAAATTGTATTGGTCCTGCAGAGAGTCTGCTGCAGGATGGCTTCCTTGCTGCCTCTCCTGTGGTCTGCATCATCTGATACTTCTAGCTCCAGATAACCTTGGAACCTTGTAGTCTCCTTTCTCTAGTAAACAGCACTCATTGCCCAAAGCTTCTGGGCTCTCCCTACCGCAGCGCCCGCTGCAGCGTGCCCGGACGGCACAGTCACATGAGCGTGAGGTTGCTGTTCATGTTGCAACAGTTACTGTTTAGCACTCTCATGACCACAAGTGGATTCACTTAGGGAGGACTGCAGGATGAGGGCCTGTGGTCCATGCATTGCTGTGCTCATCGCAGTAATATCTGGCCCTCTCCCTTGCTAGAACCTGAGCCCCTTAGAGTCTGGATTGAATCTCCTTCCTTTCTGTATCTCTCACCTGCTGCCTGGCACAAATGGTAAAATTTGGTAATAGCAACGGTAGGTTTGACATTTCTTGAGCACCTACTGTGTACAAGGCGCAGCACCTGGCACTTAACTTCTCATCTCTGCTCCTGACATTCATCCCATTAGGTAGCATAGGTATTGACTTCATTTTACAGATGAAGCAACTGAGGCTCAGAGCTGGGCGTGGGGGTTGATGTACCCAGATTTGGGCCAGAGCAGCTTCCTCTGAAGTGTAGCGCTTCCTGGTATATCAGGTGTAGCAGCTCCTAGCCACATGTGTTAAATGAGATCATGTTTGTGGCTGTGCCTCACTCAGTAAATGCCTGCCCCTCCTCTGCAACTTCCCTCCCTATTACAGTGTGACCTGTGCTGCAGAAGAAGCTGACCCTTAGGTCGGTGGCCAGATTCTCTTGTTTGAGATCTGGCGGGCACATTCTGCACTTGGTGTGCTCGTTACCATGGCAGGCTCCGGGGCCAGTAAGAAATACACCAGGCACTTTTATTTCCCTTAGGGTTGACCCTTGAGGGTCACATCTAATTCTCCTGTATTCTCACCTGAACAGAATCACTTCCTCATTTAAACTGAAATCACTATTTACTTGTGCCACTCAGAATGGTCTCCAGGCACAACACTTGGTGTGCAAATTTTAATTCAGAATTGGCCACAGTGAAAGCCTGTATAGCCCGTGATAAAACCATACATTGAAATATCAGCATGTAGAGAAAGAGGGAAAATTACTTTTGCTCTAAAGGTTAAAACTCCCTGTGTATACTGAAGTCCCCCCCCGCCCCCACCCAATTCACATGGCCTCAGGTGGGTTACACTGGGACTGGTCTTGGACGGATCTATTTCTGATATTCTTTTTGTCCTCTTCCCACTTTTTTTTTTTTTTTGGCAGAAGAAGAACCGTTTTCATTTTATAGTGATCAAACGTCTTATCTGAGTATTTGCCTCGAAGAGCCCTATCGGTTTCAAGTGGAGCAGTTTTCTCAAGAAGAACTTAAGAAAAAGGTATCGACCTGATAACTCAGTTCTTTGTTGGTTATTTGTTGTCTCTTGGGTTCTTGATCAGAGGTGTGAGATTCTGAAAGCCCCTTTCCTCTCCTTTCTTCCCTCTCTCCCTGCCTGTCTTTGTTCCTTCTCTGTACGTTACCTGGAGGGCCCTCCCCCATGTCTGATAGACGCCTTCTCAGGCTGGAGGACCCAGCCCAGGCTTGATCTCCCCTCACACAGGCTTGATCAGTCCCTCCACATAGTTAGCCACATTTTTCTTGGGTCATTCGTCTCTCTTCTTGTGCCTAATCTCATTGATCTCCTTCTCATACTAGTCTCTGATTATCTGGGTATTTGTCTGTATCCTCTGCTAGGCTGTGAACATCTTAAAGTTAGTGATTGTATCTTACTTATTTCTGATTTCCCAGTACCTGGCACACATAGTGGGAATTAATAGATGCTTTTTGAAAGAATAAAGGTCCAAGTTTGATCAATAAATCTTGTTTAAAACTGGAAAGGTTTTTCAATCTGTTGATCATTGGTGTAGTTAGAGTAGATTGGTATTTCCAGTTTCTAAGAGCCATTGATAAGAATAGGACGTTGTGAGCTCAGAGGAGACGGTGATTTATTGTAAAATTGTCGTATGTATGACAGATTCAGTTTCTATCTTGGACTAATTCACATTATGGGGGAGTGGACAGAAATAAACAAGTAATTGCAATATGGAGTACAAGGGTGGCCGTAATAGGCAGACGTACAAGGTAGAGGGGTAGCAGAGGAGAGGTTAACTGTTGGGGGTTGGGAGGTGCTCATTTGATCAGTTGAAGCTTCTCAACAAAAGAGAGGCCTGAATTGGGTTTTGAAGGATGAATAGGAGTTTGTCTAGGAGGGCTTTCTCAGCAGAGAGAGAGAAAAAACAGCAGGTACAAGGTACAGAAGAAGTAGAAAGAACTATAAATATTTAGTGTTTTGGGAGGAGTGGCAAGGAGTATTGAGGCATCTGCTAGTTTCTGAAGACGAAGAAAATGGGATGATAATAGCTGCTGTTGGTCCTTCCTGTGGCTGTGTCAAGGATAGGAGGTAGTTCACGTAGTTGGCACTTAGTGAGTGTTTGTAGAACCAGAATGCTTTGTTCTTCCCACTGTAATGTCCTTGAGGGTTGGGTGCACTTTGTGTTCACGTTTGGTGTGTTGGACATCTGCTTTGTGAGGGTAGGGTTGCCCACTGTACTTGAGGGGCTCATGCTAACCCCAGTTAAGAAGTCTTTGGAAAATTACTGGCCATGGGGCTTTGAAACTTGCAGGGAATGAAGGTGGTGTCTGCTCAGCTGCTTGTGTTCCTGGCCTCGCGGGTGCATTGGCTAATGCCTTGAGGAGGTGCGCTGGCTGGGAGCCCTGGGTCTCAGCTCTGGGCCTGGCTCTGCCCTGTCCCGCGTGACTGGGCACTCCAGCTCCTCCTTGTAAAATGGAGGTAGTCGTACTAGCCCGTCCACCTCCTCAGGATTTCTGTAAGGAGTGATTGACTAAAGCTTGTGGGAGTATTTTAGGAGCTGTAAATTGCTTTATAATTGAAGGCTGTTATTATTACTGACATTGCTAGATAGGTTTACAAAGAAGATTGATGTTGTAAAATAAGGCCCTGACACAGTCTTAGAGGCTGCCGTCTCTGGGGACTTGTTCTCTAGAGAGAGTCTCAAGTACCAGACAGATAGTGTTAGCTGTCATCAACTGCATATTTAGCCTGTACCAAGGAGGTTAGGGTGTGGAGATAATGATCATGGTCCATTCTCACAGTCACCCATTCCACAGATGAGGAAATGAAGGCTTAGAGTAGGCAGCTTGCCCAGATCTCTTTGTCTTGAACTGGTGGCTCTGGGGTTAGAATACAGGTAGACCTGTGTTTTGTTTTGTTTTTTTTCCACTGTACCCAGGATAGCCTGAAGACTAGGATCAGGCCTCCTGATTCTCCATAATTGTGATGCTGAAAAATCTGCTCAGTGGGAAGGTCTGTGGCCAGGCCGTGGCCTGGGAGGCTGAAGTCTGCTGCTGGGTAGCCCATCCTCTGCCTGCTCTTCTCTCTTAGGTCAGTGACCTTTTGCAGCTCGTGAAGGAACTGTATGCAGACAACCAGCACCTGAAGAAAACCATTGTTGATCTCTCCTCCATGGGTCTCCAGGGAGGCGACAGACTTGAGTCAAGAGAACAAACAGAGGTAAGAAGAAACATACTTGTTGTCATGTGCTAATTACAAAAAATAACAACCCCCCAAATTTCTTGAGACTGCATCTGTCCTGGGGAGGTCTCTACTGAAGTTCCAGTCTTGGCTGTGGATGGGTGTTGAGGGCCCCCCAGGTCAGCAGGTCTGTCCATGGGCTTCCTCAAGTTTGGGTCGTGTCTGCATGAACACTGATATACTGTGATGCTGTTGACTCCAGGTCTGGCTCTGGGATCTGTGCTGCAGATGGCACATCTGGATGATTGCTATGGTCTCAGAAGGATCTGGACAGTTGCCAAATCACCCAGATAATTTGGGTAGTATAGATGCAGTCTTAATGAATTCATTAACATTGAAAAATAAACTAGTAAACATATTTTTCATTTACTTTTTGTATTAATCCTCTGCATTTTGTGCCTCTTCTTCTCACTCTTTGTGGCATCTGGACTTATGGATTTGACTGGGTGTGGGTTGTTCCTTCCCACACATACCCAGGAACTCCTGTGTGCTCTGCCATTTACAGGGAGTAAGCAGTCGGTGTCCCATGAGCCCACAAGTCCAGCTTCCTGACTATGGGAATTTTCTTCTGTTGGCATTTGAAAGTCTGAAAGGGCCACGAAAGGTTAAATCGTGGTGTCTCTGCACTAAAGAGTGTGTGGTTCACTGGGCTCGTGTACTCACTGAGGGTGAGAGGCCCATTCCGTTGGCCCGCCCCAGGGAGGAGGAGGGGAGTCTTGTTCATTCGCCCTGATGACTTCTGAGTCTCTGCTCATCTTTGTGCTGTGTTGTCTCCGACTTTCTCTGTTGTTGGCCCGTGCCGCACAGTAGGAAGACCCTGAAGTTGTGACAGTGAGGAGGAGCTTGTCGTTGCCTCCCTTTAGCCCCTGCCTTGGCCTAACTCTCCCTCAGGAAGAGGCTTGCTCCATGTGTGTGTGGGCCTTGTTTCAGAAGACTGAACTGTTCTCACCAGTACGGCCTTTTTGTACCTGGTTTCCCCAGAATCATCTTGGCTGCAGTTGTCTTGAACACAGCCTGGTGTAGCAGGTAAATGGAGGTCTCATTGCCACATCATTTCTGGGGAAAGGTTTGTCAGCCTTAAGCTATCTCCTCCTGCCTTCAAAGTGGGAGATGCTCAAAGGTATTTATGCTGTGCTCTGGCCATCTGCTCTCTTTGGGAGGGGGCAGCTTATTGATCTTAGCCTCCAGGGCTCCAGATAATTTTGGAAACCAAGAATATCTGCAGCCCATTTAGGGAGAAACAAGTCTCTTGCGTTGTTTTCTCCCAGGCAGCATTTTTAATAAGCAGCTCATTCTTCACCTACTTCATTTGAGTCGTAAATGGCAAGTTTGTTTGTTCATTTGCCCTTTGAAAAAAATCTGTTAAATGTCCCATTATGTCCTTTGGAGAACAGAGGCTTTTTCCTCTTCCCACTCAGATCTTAATACCAGCCGATTCAGATTTGAGTCATTTGTCAGATTGCACTTCAATTTGATGTTCCCTATGAATAGCTTGTCCTTTGTAGCGCAGCTCCCCGTCTTCCCCCGGAATGGGATGGGAAGATCCACGTGGGAAGGATGATGTTCTCTCAATAATTGTGAGCTGAGGGAGGAGAGGTCGCTAGGGATGAGGATGGGGTGGCAAAGAGGGAGGTTGCTATTCCCTGAGAGTGCGTGTGGTTTTCCTTTGATGGGAAACAAGGCATAAACATACTGGAAATGCTTACATGTCCATGGCATTTTCTGAACGGCAGGGCTTGCAGAGTCGGGGCTGGGTACCATTCCTGCTCTCTAGGAGCCTGTAAGTCAGAAAAGGAAAAAAGAATAAAAAGCACATATATTTTGTGTTATTAAAATTCAGTATTTTTTCTCCAATATTTATTTAACCCACACCGTTACCTTACACTTGGAAAATAGAGAAATTACCCCTAATCCTGTCACTTTAAAACACACACAATTAATTAACATTTTGGAATCTTTCCTTTTCTATTTGCGTATATGAACACATGCCCACAATACATGTATAGTTTTGATTCCTGTTTTTTCCCAGTTGTTGTTATGTTATAGCATCTTATTCCATCTTGTGGATGCACTGAAATTTAACAACTGCCTCGCAATTTTTGGATGTATAGATTGTTTTCAGTTATTCACTATTTTAAATTACCTGATCTGTATCTTTGGACACAAATCTTTTTCTGGGTCTAGGGTTTTTTTCCTTAGACTATATTCCTAGATGTGTAATTACTAGGTCAAAAGTATAGATGTAGATAGATATAGGTATAAAATAGGTGTATAGTTAATTTTCTTATACCCTCCCCCCTGCAACTTTTAATTTGATAAAGGGTATAAACAGTAGGAAGCCCTTGATACAGTCAGGTTTGTCTTTAAACCTGGTGTGGATTTCCTCCAGCTGGTTACGACAGTGTTTATTCCCTGAACGCGGGCAGTTCACTTAAAAACCAGCCAAACAAACAAAAGACCAAGAACAAGTAACCTTTTGTTCTAAAGTGCATTTAAAAGAGATTAGATTAAATTAGATTAGGTTAGATTTAAAAAATCTCTAATGGGATTGCCCCATTTCCTTATAATTATTTACTGGTTATTAATTTATGTATTATTATAGAAAAATGTGGTTGAGAATTGAAGTACAGGGGTGATTTGAACAGACTATAGACAGGGTGGTGAGCATTGCAAACCATGATCTATGTGACGTGGAGCTGCCACCTCTAAGCGACAGGATGTGTGTGTGAGTGCTCAAAAAGAGTTAATCGCTAGTATTATTTACTTATATTTAGGAATGGTTAGAAAATGAAGATTGGGTTTTTTTGGCCTAGGGAGAAAAACGTAGATTAAGGGGTATAATTTAATTGAACTCAGATATTTGTGGAGCTGTCATGTTGAATAAGAAATAGACCTTGTGTGACTCTAGAGGACAGAAGTGGTACTCAGAAGTAGAAGGTGCTTGTTAACTTCCGTTATTAGTAACAAAATATAATTTGGCTTATTGGAAGCACTTTAATTTCATTAAAAGCAGGAATTTTCTTACAATTCATCTTTGTAAGTTACAGTGAGTTTTACATGGTTTATAAAGCCCTTGGCAGAGTGCCTGGTAGGTAGTAGGCACTCAGTTAAACACAGCTATTTTAATTTTATTTTTTAGGAAGTTAGTGGCAGATTTGGAACTACAACCCTCTTCTGACTCTGTTCAGTGTTTTAGCAACACCATAGGGCATTGCTTCCAAAGTTTAACGTACATGTGAATTTCCTGGGGATCTTGTTAAAGTGAAGATTCTGGTTCAGTAAGCCTGGCATGGGGCCTGAGAACACACTTGGAGTAGCAAGACCAGAGGTAATCCTGGAAACCTTTTGGTTCCAGCTTCATTTTGAAAAAATCTTTATTCATTTGTCTGTCTTTCAGCAGTGTGTTATTGAGCACGAGGCACTGTTGTTAGAACTGCACCCAGCCTCGGTCCCTGCCCCATCCAATATGTAATGCATAGAAGCAGACAGGCACTTGCCACCATGTGGTAAGGGCTGCAATGGAGCGAGTGTGGAGTACGAGGGGAGCATGTAGACAGGGCCCAGCCTTTGCTTGAGATCAGGGGAAGTTCTTTCTGGAGGAGGAAGGAGAGCCTGCAAAGCAGATCCAGAAAGAATAGCCCCAGCGGCAGGAGGAGAACCAGGAGAGTGCGGGTGTCTTAGGGACGGAGTGTTGACTAGTGTCAAGTACTCTGAGAAGACAAGAAAGGAAAACAGCCAAGAAGTTGGCAGGGAGCCGTTTATGACCTGGGCAGTTTCAGCAGAGTGAGGAGGGGACAGAGGCCTATGGCAGTGGATGGAGGAGGGTGAGGAGTGAGGAAATGAAGAGAGAGCTGGCTGACGCTTTGAAGTGTGGTCTCTTCCTAGCTGGTGAGTGAGAGGGCTGGAAGCAGAGCCTGCTTGTAGAGGCTCATAGGTCTTCCTGACGTCTTGTTCTGAGTCTTTGAAAATTTATGTCCCGTATGGCATGAGGGACATTTCTCTATGTCCACACCGTTTAATTTCTTGACCGTTGCTGGAAACTGAGAGTTTGCTTTTAATTTTGACCAAGTCAGCAGAGGTAAAGAGAAATGAAAGTTAATTTTTATTTCAGTGTATTGAGTAATAGAGGTTATGGTTCTGGAAATGAAGAATAACTTCAATGCTTTTGATATTTCAACTTGGAATGACACGGGTTAACACTACTTTGCTCAGCCTAATTTAACCCCTTAAACCCTTCTTTTATCCACTGGGTTGGGGAGGAGCCTCTCCCTGCCTCCTCCCTGATCCCATGTGGCTTCTATCTCCCATGCTAGAAGGTCTTTGGGGACCTTTTGTGAGCAGTGGCTAGAGAGTGTTGGCAGCAACAGCCACATCACAGAAGGTGAGGACAGACAATTCTTTCAAGAAGCTTGGAAAGAGGCAGAGAGCGCTTGGTGACCAGAGCTGTTGGGGGTCTGAGGGGGACTGTTGTTGTTCTCTTTGTAAAGATGGGAGAGGCTCTCCTCCAGCATTTTGTTAGGAAAAAATGCAAACACAGCAAAGTGAAAAGAACTTTACAGTGAATACCCATACACTCACCACCTCGATTGTACTCCTATTTCCCACCTATCCGTCATCACTCCATCTTATCTGCTTGATAAATTTTAATGTAAACTATAAACATTCGTGTACTTCCCCCAATTACTCTAGCATGTGTATCTTTAACTTCAATATATGTTTATAGTTATTTTTTCTTTTAAGGTTAAATTTACATACAATGAAATATGGAAATCGTAAGTCCACATTTGCTAAGTTTTGTAAATATTTGTACCTGTGTAACCCAAACCCCTATCAAGGTCCCTCATGTCCCTTCTAGTCAATTCCCACCCCCACCCGCACTCCCCTTCTAATTTGCTTCCAACATGTGTTAGTTTTGCCTGTACCAGACTTTCATATAAATGGAATTTAAAGTGTGCTCTCTTTTGTGTAAAGCTTCTTTCACCAGCGCAGTGTTTTTGAGATTCATCCATGTTGTTATGTGAATCAAGTTTGTTCCTTTTTATTGCTAAGTAGTCTTCCATCTTATGAATATATTACAATTTGTTCATTCTGCTATTAATGTACATTTGGATTGTTTCAGGTTTTGGATATTATGATATAAGCTGTTACGAATATTCATGTAGCAGTCTTTCTGAGGACATTTGTTTTCCTTTTCCTGGTAGAATTCCTGGGTCATAGGGTTATTAGTTTTATAAGAAATTGCCACTACTTTTTCCAAAGTAGTTTAACATTTTATACTCCCACCACCAAGTTGATAGTCCTAGTCTGTATTACTTGGGAATGTTTTAGTAATAATGAGGGAAGAAGCCAATAAGGGAGAGAACTTCCTCATCCATCTTTAGGAACTTTGATGCCTTAGTAAGTATACTTGTGCAAGTCTGGTCTGTTAGTGCATCATAGTGTGGTGAGATCTGATTTGTAAGATCGTCGTTCTGTCTGGTCCTGATTGCAGATTTGGATATGTTAGTTTGAATGTGTTCTGATCGTGGACAGTTTTCTATAAAATGACTTTCTGAAGTCAGTTTGATTTGTTTTGTTTTTCTTCTTCCAAAACAAGGGTTTCGTCTAAAAGGAAGATCAGAAAAGTTTAAGTTGGGCTAGGAAAATTCTGAGGGTAATTGACTATTGTAAGAGTTCATAAAATAAAACTACGGAGATGGAACCTTAGACATCTCCTGTGTACAACATGCCCAGCAGGTGACCCAGCCTTACTTTGTGGTTTCAGCACTTCAGTGCAGAGCTCACTACTTCATTGGTGAGGTGAGGTTTGGTATAATTTTGAAACAGCTTTGACTTATTGCCTCCCTGGATGTGGCCACCTTTCCACTCATTTTTTATGAGGTTAGTCCATGTGTCCCCTGAGTAGAACTTTTGCTCTTCCGGAGAGCTGAGACCTGGCCCTCTTGAGGGTGGTCCTGTCCATTCTCTAGAATGCAGAATGTGGAAGCTTTGGGATTTATGCTTCTTTAAGGTGTTAGGGATTTATGCAGTCCTTGCAAATAACTGTCCTTCATTTTCAAAAGCATGAAGTTATCATCAGGCAAGCTTGATACTCATTAGCAATGAGGACTTTTTTGTCAGCAAAATGACAGTGTTGCTGGGACTGTCCATCTCAGATGTGTGGCAGTCAAAAAAGAGCTTTATGCCCTGTGCTAAATAGGAGAAGTGATGCATAAATCGGGCACATCATAAATTTCATTTACTGCTTCCTCGCTATTTGATATGTTCAATTCCATCAATAGCTATTTTCCAAAATCTTGTTACTTTTATGTAATCTGAAAGTGAATTTAGCAACGGCAGGGATGGCAGCGGCACAACAGACAGCATATTCAATTTATGGCAGCTCAGGGAAGGCCGTGCAAGGGCAGAGGGAATGGCTTTAGTTATTTCTTGGGGAATTTGTCCTTAAATTATGCCTGAGCCCAGGCAGCTGTGTGTGATTTGCCAGAATTAGCGATTCCTAACTTTGGTTAATTTTTATTTCATGGCTTTGGCATTTGTCTTTGCTGCTTTTTTGGTTTGCTTTTGTTTTGCATTTACAAAAGAAGACATCACTGACTTATTCATACATATTCATGCTGCACACTGTTTTGGGTTGCATTTTCACACCATTCCATGCTCCATGTAGCTTCTGGGTAGCAAGGAGGACGAGGACATGACCAGAACTGGAGAGGATGATGGGAATAATTTCCTGAGCAACCAGCATTTGGAGCAGAGTAACAAGGTAGGAACATTGCTATTAACTCCTTATTCTGTCCGCCCCTCTCTGTGCCAGTCCTGAATGAGTCCCATGGGCTTTCTGTTCATTCTGGCTAGATTGAGTGCCTGCTGTGTGCCAGTGGAATGCACAGTGACTAGGTCTCCTCTTTCTCAGAAGTTACAGACTGGGTGATAGAGCCAGTCATGAAACGGCAAAACAAACATGTAGTTGCAAATAAAAACTGGGTGGTTATAGGAGAATAACAGGCATTGGATGGTGGACCTCACCAGCTCCTCAGAGATCTAACCCAGTCAGTTCGTTTATGCATTGGGAGCTGAGGCCTGTGAGGGGCAATGATGTATCCAGGGCACAGAGGCAGTCAGTGAGAGTTGGGGCAAGAGCCCTTACCTCTGGACTGCCGTGAACTCCCAGATCATTCAATTGTAGGAGCCATCGAGAGAACCAAACACCCTTCTGCAATGTCCTGATCTGGAACCCAGTTTAGTGTCATCTGGGCGTTGTTGAGAATTTGACCGTCCACATGGAACGCTCCTCCAGTCACGATGATACTGAACATTTGGAGCAGACATTCTCCATGGTTGAAAGAACCCTAAAGACTGGGATGTGGTGGGGGATAGGAGGCTGCAGGTTTGGCGTTTGTGGCCTTCCAAGTCATGGAGTCACGAATGGGAGATCATTAGGGTGTAGACAGTTTTGAGAGCAAAGCAATTAAAAGTGAGGGCTTTGGAATCAGATCTGATCTTGATCACTATCACTGTGACCTTGGTTAACCCTTGCTTAACCCCTAAGCCGAGTTTCCCCATCAATGAGAATAGTAAACTTTCTTGTTAGAATTGTTATGATAATTAAATAGAAAGGTGTGTACTAAGTGCTCAGTAAATGATAACAATTACTATTTTTATGATTATATTTTAGACTTTTCCTTCTTTGGAGGTTTAGATGGATTTAATAACTAGATTGATGGCAAACAAGACCCAATAAATAACAGCTCATTTGTGTGGGTCTTGTCTTCCATTTAAAAATCTTAATCATTTTACAACTGTGGAGAGAGGGGTGTGGTGGCTAATGTGTATATCACCAGCAGTAATGAAGTCAAGGGGAGTTATTTATAGACTGGTAGAAGAAATTTACAGCTTTGGAAACGGGGAGAAGAATGCTAATTGCAACACCTCAAGACATGCCCAGCGCAGGCTTTAACTAGCTGAATCCTTGGTACCACTCCTCTGGGACCCTCCATGACCCAAGAAGGTAGATCCGTAAATAACGTCTCCATGGGAATTAGAAACACTCCACTTTCCTAATGAGACAAATCAAAGTCATGTTAATTAGGACGCATCTGTAAAGAGTAAGTCGTCTTTCTGATATATATTGGGAATGATACATTGCAAGAAGTATATAATAAATGTCCAAAGCATTGTTAATGACACAGATTCTGTACCCTTCATAGGAACAACTTACAAGGAGTGGGCTGTGGGGTGGGGGGACGCGCCTGTCGTGGGTGAGACATTGTGCCACGATCTTTAGTGAGTCAGTCATGTCATTTTGTTCTCATAGTCACCTTGGGAGGGGGCATTCCTGTCCACCTTTTATAGGGTGACGAGAGTGATGTACACATCTTTGTGTTCTTGCTGAGCATCACCCTGCCGTAAAGTGAGTGTGTGTGGCCCTGTGTCTGCGCCCCATCTCTTCCCTCTTCCTCTCTTTCGTTTTCCCTCTGGCTTACTTGCACTTGCTCATTCATTTTCTGTCTCTACCCTTTCTCTCTCCTCCATCTACCCTTCCCGTCCTCCTGAGTCCGTTTTTGACTAAGTACTTTGATTTGCAGATTATGGAGGACCATTCCAAAGGGGGCTGCAAAAATGGATATTTAAGGCACATGGATTCCAATATTTTAGACTACGATGGCACCCACAAACCTAGCTGCCCTGGAGAGCAGAGTCTAGAAGAAGGCGAGCTCATGAACCTGCTCGCCCCTTTCTTCAACGAGAAGGCCACGTTGTTACTGGAATCCAGGTAGACACTGGGCCCAGACATTGCTTTGTGTCTCTAGTTCGAGGGGAGAACAAAGTCATTTTGCTAAATGGATTTAGATGATGGTGCGGTGTAATTTACCTGGGAGAGCTCCTGAAATGGCTTGGAAGGAATCTTGCCAGTCATGCAATTAAGTAATTAGGCTGCATGCTGGTAGCTGTGAGGGGGCTTCAGCAAAGCCTCGTGCAGGCCCATTATAAAGAGGAGAAAAAAAAGCTTTCCTTTAAGATTATTCCTGGGAGCCCCACAAAGGGCTCTCTGGTTGTCAGCGAGAGGAATCAGCCCTGCTGAAACCTCTCCCAGTTGCTACAACAGCTTAAAAACGGTCACCGTGGTCGTGACTGCTCTTTCATGTTGAGTTGAACTAAAATTCTCTTCTCGTTCTATTTGCTGGGAGTCATTCCTGTGTGAGGAAATACTTCAGGGTGTTTTCCTTAAAACGAAAAAGGAGAGACATTTAGGGCATTTGTATTTTTAAAATTAATCCTTTAGGAGCAAATTTCCCCCCTTTCACCTTTTTTCTAGTCCATCATAGCAGCTGCTTGGGCTTTGGAGCCAGAAAGAGCTGTGCCTTCATCTCTCAGGCCTCCGCTTCTCTGACCACTTCTTAGGGTTGCTGCGAGGACTCAGGAAAATTAGTGTGTGAGGAGAATGGCTGGCATGTGATGTGTGTTCAATCTGAGAGTTCTGTTCTCTTCCCATTTTGATGGAGAAATGGAGCTGCTAACTGCTGCCCATGACTTGGCAGGAGCCAGGAACCCTGCTGTTTCTCACACCGTTTGTGGACTAAGCCTCGTAGACATTTCTTTAGCTAAAAAAAAAGGACTGAAGTATTCTGTTTTTGTGGGTTTAGCCAGACTAACCCTTCCCCAGTCCCTGACATCTAACATTTTTCTTTCGTGAGTCCTTTTGGGGGACATGCCCAGTGGCTATTCTGGTTTATTATCACAGGGAGTTAGGTGACCATAGTCGACACTTGAGAAATGGAGAATTTCCTCAACATGGTAATTCCAAATGTTACCGTAGAGTTAAAAGATGCAGCTCGCTCTCTCTGAGGACCACCTAGGAATGCCCCTGGTGGTGTGAGCTGGGGAAAGTAATGGGCTGGGTGGGAGCGTGGGGAATTGTGGTATAAGTGTTCCCTTCTAGTGGACAGGAGCTTCTCAGCTCCGACTGATTATTGTCTTGCAAGCACATGGGCTCAGAGCTTCCAGTCTTTCAGTGGAAGCCCAACAGTTGTATTCTGAATCTCTTGATCTTTAAAAATTTAGACCTAGTTACAGTTTTTAAGAAAGCACTTTATGGGCCTGTGCCTACAGGCAAGCTTGTGACGTCTGCAGTTCAGTTACCTGTTCCCTGTGTCTGTTCCATAGGCTTCCAGGCCATTGTGGCCAGTTCTAGTGTCAGAAAAGGCTTTAGCCTGAATCTGCTGCCCTCATCCATTCTCTGGACAGCTGTCATTCACGGTGCAGTCCTGGCTCCGAGGGCCCTGCTGACGGCCCGACCGAGGTCTGCACCTGCTTCTGGAAGACACATTTCTGTGCCACGGCCCAGGCTGGCACTTCACACGCCCCATCTCATTGTACCCTCTCCCCAGCTTTACGTTCTGCTGGTGGCGATCTTTTCTCTGCAGACGTGTGAACTGACGTTTGGGGACTTGATGTCCCCTTAGTTAGTCAATAGTAGAGCCATTGGAGAATTTTCTGGAGGATTCTTTTAAAAAAACTCCTTGGAATAACCCGGATTCTGATTGGTTAGAGAAACACCAGTCTTCTGCCTAGGAATTCCCTCCAGGAGGTAGGTGTTTTTGGTGTACTGGAAAAAGCAGAGTTTTGGAGTCAAAGAGACCTGTGCTCCAGTCCAGCTATACCATTTAGACCTTGCGACATGTCTCCCCACCTTGGTTTCCTCATTTGTAAAGTGGGCATGGTGGTGCTCAGTGAGGATTACCTGGAATAATGGGTATAAATATAGAGCCAGGTGAAGTGGGGTTTTGGTGATATTAGTGCTTAAATCGTGCCCTGCAAGTTACTTCTACCCTTTCCTACTACTGTCAGGTAAGCTTCATACCATATGTAAGATACAGCGGCCAGCCAGGGATTCATGCCTCTCTATTCCTTGCTGAGCCAGTGTCTGATAACTCCAGTGCAGAGCTCTGATAGATGTAGGCCCAAGACACCACCCTGTCCCCCCTGTTCACTGCACCCCCCCCCCCCCGCCCCGGCTTTTGAGCTTTTCCACCTCTAGCCATGAGGGCCACCGGGGCTAGCAGAGCAGGTAGGCCCCGGGAGTAACTCGGATTCAACTTACCCATCCACTAGGATGGAATAAGGAAGCAACTTGTCCAGTAGCCACCTTCGCCTAATTAGTTGTCTTGCACTTGACCAACTAGAGCAAGTCATTCACTGGAGGTGGGGTAAAAGGGTGAGTGCAGGGCCCCTCCTGGTGTGTGGGGAATGCCTGGCCAGCCCCTCTCCCATGGTGGTCACTGTGCGTGTGATTCCCAGCCCTCTCTTTACATGCTTCCAATTCTTTTTGCCCCCATTCCCTGGAGGACATGGTTTAGGTTTTTATCACCTAATTGTTTTGGTCTTTGTAGCCTAAAATTAGGTGTAAAATTTATTAGCTAAAGAATTGTAAAAATCTAAAAGGGGAGCCATTGGGGATTATTTTTTAAATAAAGCTGGTACAGTCTTGAGCTGTAACTAATAGAAGTAGGAAGCTAACTCCTAGAAAATCTGAGTGGGCTCTTCTGGGCCTGATTGAGGGACAGGTGAGGTCCCAGCAGAGCGTGGTGCTGGGGGTGGGGGGTGGAGACAAGTTAGAAGTTAGTCGGAAGAGAGAAATGGCTGAAGAGACGTGGCGTGTGTAGGCTGCAGGGGGGCAGATGTGGCGAGTGCTTGAAGGAAGACTCCCTGCTCTGGAGGGACCAGATCTGTGGGGGCTCTAGACAGGACCCCAGAAGCCCAGCGTCCTCCTTGATTCTTCTCTTTCCTTCACCTCTCAAACCTGGGTCTGGCCATTCTGCCTCCTGAATAGCTTGGTTCATACATTTCTCGCCATCCCTGTTGCATCCTCCCCATGCCCAGCTTCCTTCAGCTTTCTTTGGCATCACTGCAGCGGCCTCCTAATGAGTCCCCTGCAGCATCTTTGTCCGCTTCCAATCTGCTTTCCACACTGCTTCCAGAGCAATTACTTAAAAATGCAATTATGTCACTCGTCTACCTAAAACCTTCAGAGACTCTCCACTTTTCTTGGGATCAAAATTGTTAACATCAAAAACGGCGTCCTAGACCCCTGCATGGTCTGGCAACCCTCTCCTTCGGCTCTGGTCACACTGTCCTTGCCTTGCTTCGGCCACACTGCCCTTCTTTCAGTTCCTAGAATGAGCCAGCTGTTTTATTTCAGAGCCTTTGCACGTGCTGGTCCCTCTGAATGAATAGTCCTGCTTGTTTATTTCACGGCTCGCCTCCCCACCAGGGCATAGGTTAACCCCTGTTCATCTGCCGCATCCAGGCCTTCCTTAGGACCTTGACTTGGCCACTACTTAGGTTACATGTGATCATGTGACAGGTCATACTTTATGTTTATCACCAGTAATTTCAGAATGAGCACTCAGCATTGCCCCACATAAAACTATTGCAGCTTCTCTTCTCCCCTCCCTGACTGATGACCTTGCCTTGTAAGTCACTGAAAAAAGAGAAACAGTGGAACTCAAGCTGCTTGACTTTTTCTCACCAGTGCTGCCAGCTTATTTGCCTCTATACCTACAAACTCTGACTTTCCTCCTTTTGTGATGGAAGAAATATCCCAGCTCCTGTCCAGACCAACTCGCCCCTTGGGATTTAGTTCCTGTCCTCTCCTGACGTCCTCTCTTTTCTGCATCATTAGTGTTTTTCTTGTCACTGAATCATTTTATTAGCATCAGACATGCGTTAATATCGAGCATTTGGGAAATGTTCGCCCTTCCCCCGCCCCCTGTCACTCTGGCTACTGCCCCATTTCGTTATTCCCCTTAAAGGCAAGATTTCTTGGAAGATTGTCTATATTCGCTGTATCCACTTTGTTTCCTCCCATTCTCTCTCTATCCCATTCAAGTGCTTTCGTACCCTCCACTCCACTTGTAAAGGTCAGTGATAATTTCCAAGCTGTGAAAGCCAGTGGCCAGCGCCAGCCTTGCAGCATCCGCTGGCTGCTCTCTGGCCTTCTGTTCACTACCTTCTGCCCTGTTTCCCTTCCGTCTCCCTGGCCTCTCCGTCTTGGTCTCCTTCGCTGGCTCCTCTTCCTTTGCTACATGTTGAATGTGGGTGTGTCCCAGAGCTGTGTTCTCAGCCCTTTTCTCTATATCTTCGTTCTCCTCTGGCTTTAGAGTGTACCCTGTGACTTCCAAGTTTATACCCACATTGTACAGTCGGCTGTCTGCTTGACATCTCCACCTGGATGTCTAACAGACGCTTCACCATTAATCCGTCCAAAACCCAACTAGCTGTTCTAATCTCTGCTATTCTTTCACACTCCTCTCTGCCTAGTTGGTACAGCTGAATGTTAAGTTTCCACAATCTGCATATCCCTCAGCAAGTCCTGCTGATGCCACCTCCAAAAGGGATCCCTAATTCAAGCGCTTCACAGCTCTACTGCTACCCTCGTAGTCCACGTTGCCCCCATCTCTTGCCTGGACTCCAGCAGCACAGCCTCCTCTACAGCCCATTCTCCACTAGCAGCCAGAGAGAGCACTGTAAAACTTAGATCAGGTCATGGCTCTTCCCTGCTTAAAGCCCTCCAGTGGGCTTCCATCGCCCTTACAGTAAGACCAGTGCTTCTTGACCTGGCCTCTGCCAATTTCTCTGTCCTTATCACCTCCACCTCTTGTTTGCTGAGCTCCAGCCGCACTGACCTCCTGTGTGTTCTTCAAAGCTTCAAGCTTGTCCTCACTTCAGGGCTTTTCCAGTAGCGTTCCCTCTGCGTGGAATGCTCTTTTCCTAGATGTGTATGTGATGGGTGGTGGCTCAGCCAGACAGCAGCTCTGTGGAGAGGCCTCTCCTGCCCACTGTGACTGGAACCCTGCTTCTGCACGTCGTCTCAGGACTCTCCCCCAACCCCTCCAGTTCATAGTACTTATCATTGCCGTACGTTGTCTTATTTAGTCACCAGGATATGTATGGATGTCTGTCTGTCTGTCTTCTCCTTAAGGAAATGTTAAGTTCTGTGATTCTTTTTCACCATCCATTTCCACTGCCTTACATGACAAATGGAAGGTGCTCAATAAATATTTGAATGAATGTGCAGACAATTGAAAACATGACAGCAGAACGTAAGTTTAGAAAACTGGAAAGAGTGGAGTGCTTCTTTGGGGTCAGAAAGGTCTGGATTCTAGTCTTTGCTCTGCCACTTTACTGGAGGATCTTGAATCTTTACGAGCCCATTCCTTCATCTGTAAAATGAGGTTAATATTAGTCCTCATCCCATAGTCTTACTGTGAGGACTAAATGTATTTAGTGTATTTGAAGGATCTGACACAGCGTAAGTGCTTCGTAAACGTCGCTTCCTTTCCCTTTACACCTTCTGTATGGCAGAGATGCTCAGGAAGGTATATAAACAACGTTTGGGCCTCTGACGGACCCTTGGACTGAACCATTAGAGAGGTCCTGATTACCACGACAGCTTAATGAATCTGCGGTTCAGATTTCTAGCAAAGTAACACTTGAAGTGTTTTATTTAACAGCACCACCACTTTAGTGTATTATAATGGCCTCTTTCACCACCTTTTACTACCCATTTGTAAAGTCTTTTTCCAGGGTTTTATTGTGTGTTGTTTGGTAGTGAGTAATGGTCCTCCTATGGCTAGCTAAATAGCAATTGTCATTATTTTTAATCTATATTAAGGGAAGGAGAGGAAAGGAAAATTTAGTTCAACACGCTTGAAATACCAGAAATATTTTTAAAGTCTGGGTTTACTAAATTTTAAGGTGGTTTGTGTAGTCTAGATGATTCTGTGTTAGAAGTGAAAAATGTCCCACACATTTTAATTTTGTGTTTTACTTTTTACCCTGCTTCAGTGTGCTGTAGCTGTTTAATTTGAGTTGAGTTGAGTGCCCAGAGCTGGATGATCAGAATCCAGATAGGAGTGAGGTCTTCTTCCCCTGCCCTAGAGGGCTCAGTGGGGAGAATGAGACGAGTTCATGTCACTCGTAGTGGCAGCAGAGACACAGAGGAAGGGAAGGTCAGGGTGAGTTAAGGGAGTCAGAGAGTCCAGTCTCACAAGATTTTTGGAAATAAGGCAGCAGGAGAAACTGCAGAGAGAAGAAAAGCTCTAACCCTGATGAGGGCCTGTTCTGTCTCCTTGTCTCCCATCCTGACCTGCCTCTTCTTTTTCCTGGAAGAGAGCAACAGCGTTCTTGCTGGCCTCTCCCTTCGTCCTTGTCCCCCTCCAGTCCCTTTTAAAAATAATTTTCTGTCTCAATTTCCTAACTTCCTCTTCTTTTTTTATGACTCTCTTTTTCTCCTTTATTTTTTAGGTGATTGAAATATACTTATTTTAAAATCTTTTTCAGATTGCTTCATTACTTTTATTTTCTTGAGTGTGGACTCTGATTTGCTGGGTCATTGTCTGTCTTTCAGAAAGGTGGATGTGTGTGCAAGTCTGGTCTGCCTGTGTTCACAGCCCTGCGCAGCCCTACCCCTCCTCCCCGCGTGGTGCGTTGAGGTCGCCTCAACTTGGCTCTTTAGGTCTTAGTTCGGGGCTCATGAAATTTGTGTGATTGCTCTTCCCTTGGAAGTTAAATGTCTGGCCACCTGCTTTCTGCAGATGCCCCCCTTCCCATGGTTGTGGGTCGGTCTCCTCCTCTGTTTCTGACCTTTGGATAAATTTATCTTGACTTTGAGTCCTGTAGTGCACCTTCAAACATTTTTTAATGTATGTTCTGCTGTCCTTGACATGTGTTTAGAGCAGCGTGGGAGGCGCTCCCATGTGTACTCACCCCACACTCTTGACAGACAGGCCCCTGTTCCTTCTTTACACACCAGCCTGAGTCACCTGTCTAAGCATGTATGTGGCTGTGCCACTTGGGTGCACAGAGCCTCACAGTTGGCTCTCCTTTCCTTAACATGGCTGAGTTATCCCCTGCCAAACATTCCAGCCTCACCTCCTTATTCTCCAGGGTGTCTTCACTCTGTTCGTATTGTTTTCCATGCCTAGAATGTTCTGTTTCCCTTTCTCCCGGCTAGACTCTCATTGACTCTAGAATCCTTTTCTGGCATTCTTCCTGCCACCCCCAGTCCGGGCACCCTGGGGTTGGTGCCCTGTAACCCTCCCAAACTTCTGCTATGCCTGCGTTTCACTTTGTACCCTGGGCAGAAGCGATCTGTTTTCGTATCTGTCTCCAGCACCACCAGTCTAAGTCCTTGCAGGCAGTTTTGCATCTCCATGCCCGTTACAGTGCCTGGCACAAGAAACACACACACAGGGGATTTCTTCTTGAACTACTTCATAGTCTTTTACATGCTGGCTTAGTTTGAGTTCCTGAGAAAGCAGAGCCTGAGATAAGGACTTGGGCCCAAGTGGTTTATTTGGGATGTGACTTCAAGGAGCAAGAAGGAGGAATCAGGAAGAGTAAGATAGGAATAGAGTCAAAGCCACTAAGGGTACCTTATTGCTCTGGGTCCTGCGGAGGACTGCTGAGGCTCAGTCCTGCTGGGCGCCCTCCGAGGGAGGGATGGTATAGTCTGTGCCTTAGTGTTGTCCCTCCAGAGGATGAGAGACTGTGGCATTTACCCAACAGCTCTCTTCCCCCACTGCTTGACATAATAACTGGTCCCTGTGATATCAACTGGTCTACACTTGCCCACTGCCCTGCTGGCTGGCTCAGAGAGCTCTGGAAAAAGCCCCAGGGCAGAGAGATGCAGGGAGTACTTGAGTTGAGACTGTCTGTCTACAGGAGCTGTCCACACAGCTGTAGCTGGAATCTGAGGGAGGCCAAGGGCATGTGGCAAGGACATGAAAAGCATCTGCTACCCATACACTCTCTCCTTTACTCCTTGTAGCTGTCCGGTGGAAAAAGAATTGCAGAGTTAGGATTTGAAGCCATTTTGGTCTGACTTCAAAGCCCCTGCTCTTTGTGTTAAGAGCAGTTTCGAGCATCCCTGCATTCAGCACCTGTTTCCTGAGCACCGATTGTGCACCATGATGGACCGGCTCAATGATGCATCCACTGAATTGGCCAGATTCATCCAAAGCCACACTTGCCCCCCAGCTGTAGGAATGGGGCCAGTGGCGGGTGGACCTTGCAATTGTCATGAATACTTTATGACCCTGTTTGCTCCCTTCTAGGCCCGACCTCTATCCATATAGCCATGTGGCTCCCTCACTTACTGTGTATTTGTGTCAAGCCAATTCTTCTCTTCTTATCCATGAGATAGGCACGGTAGGAGCTACTTTGTGTGGTTGTCGTGAAGTGACATGGGATAAAATAAAATACTTGATGTGGCTCCTGGCACGTGGCAGGTCCTTGCTATGTTTCGTTTAAGCAGAATCTAGACCAGTTGGTGGGGAAAACTTGCGAAACTGGGTAAGGGACAAGGCCATAGCAGAAAGCTGAGTTCTCCCGCTTCCTTCCCTTTCGGAAAAACAGGCCAGACCTTCAGAAAATGCTACGTGAACTCCTTCTGGAACGCGTAAGCCTGACAGCGCAGGAAGTTTCTGGAGAACACCTTGATGGTAAAACTGAGAAGACACTTAAGCAAATGGCTGTTCAGCTAAGAGGTGAACTCAAACATTTCATCCAAGCCAACTCATTTTCCCAGCCACATGATGAACTGAAGTCGCCTTGGGGAGCCCAGCTGGGAAAGGCGGGTGTAGCGCCCAAGGTGGAGCTCAGAGATGCCTCAATGCAGACCGCGGCCATGGAGGGCGACGTGCTCAGATTCAAACACGAAGGCAAGAGAGAGGCTTGGGAAGAGAAGCCCACAGATGCCTTATTCAGTGCTGAGCATCAGCCAGAGCACTTGTGCAGGATGCCAGGGCGGCAGGCCACTCGCCTTTCCTTCCCCAGTGGGACCCACAAAGTAAGTTTTTCCATATATTTTTTATTTACTTATTTTATACAAATAGAAAACTTAAAAAATCACCTCTGATCCCACTCCTTTTTTTGATTTTCTGCCTAGAGGTGTGTGTCTGTCCTAACCTTCCCCAAAGTATTACTAACATTCCCCCCGCCCCGATCCCAGCTCTGTCGTATTGATCTATATGAAAAACATGTATGTGTTTTCCTTATAAAAATGGAGTCGTGTTTTACCTCTGTCTCTGGCTTTCTCTTTCATGTTGTGTGTCAGGAACATCTTTCCTTGTAATGGCTGTGTAAGATTCCACTGTAGGGAATGTGCCAAAATTTATATACTTTTCACCTATTGATGGACATTTACTTTTGCAAGTTGTAGTAAAATTGTAGTAAGCTGACTTTAGGGGGAGGGTGAGAACCTAGATTCTATTCTGTGCGGACTTTGTGTCTGAGACTACCATTCTGTGGGCTTTGTCCACCCTCTCTTACTTAAGCCTTACACACCCGTTAGAGGGCAGGAAGCTGGATCCCGAGTGCCTGTGGTTAGCCAGCAGTTAAGGGGCTGCGCTGGGACCCTCGCTGTGCCTGACTGCACAGCCGTGCCCTTTCCCTGGCTCAAGTTCCCCTCCAGCCCGAGCTAGCCCCAAGTGGTGGGTCCAGTTTTGGTAACTGGATGTCTGCATTTTGCCTCAGTCAAGATACTGTCTTTAAGCTTCTCCTCAGATACCATCAAATATGCCAGATGATTAAAAGCCAGACTCTCTTGGCAATATCTGATTGGATCCTTGACTAAAATCCTCCTAGGAGGAGGGGTTGGCATTGAGGATCCCCATAGCAGGGAGATGTGAGCGTTCTGGTAGAGAAGGAAATAGGTCATGTTTCAAAGAGATCTCCAGTGATGGCTATTGGTGTTCTTGTTTCTCATGGGTGTTTTGTATCTGAGAAATCAACTGTATACATTGCTTCATAGCACCAGAATGGAGAATTAAGTTTATTTTCTGACCACTAAATTACTGCTTTTGTGCATACCAAAGAGAGTTAGATATATCATTAGCAAAATTGCTTTTGATTGTTTTAAATTCCGCACCAAAACTGTAATTTCTAGAAAAGGGTTTTCTAAAGATACCAGTAGAGACCAAAAAAAAAAAAAGACATTGCTATTATATTAACAGTACTCAAGATGCAAATGTCTGCAATTTGGCTAGAATAGGAATGCTCTCATCAGCCCCAGCTCCTTTAATTTGTACCTGTATATCAGGAAAACTAGATGGTTTTCCCTCCTATTTGTGTGGGAGGTATCATCGTATGTTCAGGAAAATTGTATAATCGAATGAACTTAATTCCCCCAAATATACTGAGAATTTTTTTTTTAGTTTGGAATTATCCTTCTTGCTTGTGTCTTCAAAAGGAAGGCAACTGTGGTTATTTTTTAACATCTGCTATATTTGCCAGGATTCGCTAGATATTCTATACATATATATCAATTTAAACATCTCAACAAGCATGTGAATTGAGTCGGTATTACCTACATTTTACATATGAAGAAGTATAGGCTCTGAAAGGCTCAGAAAATTGTCCAGAGTGACTCAGCTGTTAGGAGGAGTCGTAGAAATAGGAGCTGAAGTCTGGTTTTAGCGGCAGACAGGAATATTATAAACCTGCCTTTCTCAGGAAGGGAAGAGCCCTGTATCACCATGGTGGCCTCCAGTCTATGCAAAGTAGAAGACAATTTAATGCTTTTCTTTGCAGTCTTTGGTTAGTCAAGGAATCAGTAGTTCTAGGGTAAACCAGAACTCTGGTATCCTGTTAAAAAGAACATCATTGCAGCCCAAGGGAGAGACCAGGAGACCAGATATACTTCCAGTTTAGTTATAGAGGCAAGAGGATGGACTTTACAGATACGCCTGTGATTGCATCGGGCCTGGTTTGAGTCCTTGGGTAGGTGCCCTGACCTTTCTCAGTGGCTCGAATGAGATCAGGGTGACCTAGAGCATGAGGCTGGCCTGATGGCTAAGCGAGGTGATGTGTGGCAAGTGCCTCGTGCTTTGTACGTGGTAGGAGCGCATGTATGTTGCATTCCTGTCTGCCTTCCATTCCCAGGGGAGAAGTTCCATCATGACATCTTTAATAAGGTGGGAGGTGGGACTCTGTTCAGTGTCCATAAGGTAGCATTTTGGGTGGTGTTATTTTAGAACCGGCATTAGGTTGACTGACGGCAGTCTTCCAGCCTGAAATTGCCTTTGGCATTTGTGCTCTTGCACATATCTTTTCTGCTGCCATATGACACACAGATTTGGATCCAAGAATAAAGATTGGTGGAGACTGAGGCCCAAGCAAATGACTGTTATTTTCCAGTCCTCTTGAGGAGGCAGCCATCTCCTCCCAGCTGGTCCCCTTTACCACCTCAGACTCTTCTTGTCCTTGAACCTGTTTGCTCCTCGTCCCTGGAGTGTCAGGGCAGAAAGTGTCTCACTTTTCTTAACTGAGCAGTAGATTCTGAAGAGCTGCTTTGAGGTCCAGCTCTCTAACCTTCTTGTTGTCTGACTTTGGACTGCTTGTTTGACATCTCAGTTCTTTGTCTGGAAAATAGGCGTGAAAACTTCTATTACCCTGTGAGCTCTGGGAATGCAGTTTACCTGAGGATTATGGGAGAATGTGCTTGAAAGCATTTTATATCCTAGAATGTGCAAGAAACGGTCTTTCCTCTTTCCTTCTTGAGTGACTTGCTGATTTCCTCATTCCCAGGGGCCCAAATATTTCTTGTTTTCTTCTCGGGTTCCTTCTCCTCCACCTTAAAAGAATAAAAAAAACAAAAACAAAACAGGCTTTATTGAGATATAATTCACGTATCATACAATTCATCCATTTAAAGTGTACAATGCAGTAGTTTTTCAAAGTGTATTCATAGAGTTGTGTAACCATTGCCATAATCAATTTTAGAACACGTTCATTGTCTCAAAAGAAACCCTGAACCCATTAGCAGTCGCTTCTCATTTCCCCCCCACCTGCCCACCCCTAGTCATAGGCAACTGTCAATCTACTTTCCATCTTCATATGTTTGCCTACTCTGTAGACTGGGAGATAAACATAGATGCCATTAGAGGAACCAGGAGTCTGGACAGCCGAGTTGAATCCTGTTTTATAAGGTTGGCGTAATAATGTTGACTGTGCAACCAAAGAAAGTGTATTCACTGTTGTGTACGGGTGTGTTTTCAGGATGCTCAGAAGTCTCGCCTGCCCGTCCTGCTCAGACCATCCCGGTCACTAGGAAGTTTATATAGGCTCCCTGCCACCCAGGCGGGGGTAGCCCAGCTGCAAGGCCAGATCTTGGAGCTGCAGGGGGAGCTGAAGGAGTTTAAAATTCGCAATAAGCAACTTCACAAAAAGTTAATTCTGGCTGAAGCGATGATGGAGGGGAGGCCAACGCCAGACAAAACGCCAGTGAAAGGTAAGCACCAAGAAAAATGTATTCTCCGCGCGCTAGATGAACGACCCGATAGAACTGCTTGAAATGTCAACCTTGTTGTTTAGAATTGCAATAAGTTTGAGTATAAATTTTGTGAATTGCAGTGATTAATCTTGACTCTTGACAAATACACAATCGAGGGAACACAATAAGGAAAATGAATCTATTGTTTTCATTTTATTCCGCAGTCTGGATAAAGGGGACTTGCACTGCTCACAGATCTTGCGAGGTCACTGCTCCCTTCACTTGGGATTGTCTGTGGGTACTCCAGTTGTGGGATGACTTGAATCTAGGGTTTTTTTCTGGCTTCGTCAGTGGAAGCCTCAGGCATGTGGCATCGGGTAAGTGAGAGTCCTCTTTGCAGGGGTCTCTGGAATGTCCAGGCTACATTATTTTGGGTTCCTCAAGGTTAATTCCAAACCCTACTGATCTCATGTCGTCCTCTAGAAGTGACCTGCCTCTCTACCTACTTTGTTTTTTTGTGAGGAAGATTCACCCTGAGCTAACTTCTGTGCCAGTCTTCCTTTATTTTATATGTGGGACGCCACCATAGCATGGCTTGATGAGTAGTGTGTAGGTCTGTGCCTGGGATCTGAAGCCACGAACCCTGGGCCATTGAAGTGGAGAATGTGAACTTAACTACTATGCCACTGGGCGGGCCCCTCCCTCGTCCGCTCTCCTGGGAGCTCCCAAAATAGATAGCCCCTGGGTCAAAATGTGTCCAGATTAGACTCCTAAACTTGGAGGGAGCACCTCAGGGGGTGCCCTCTAGTCTGGGACAGTGGTGCTTAGAGATTTTGGACCACTGCCCCTTTGAAAATCTGAAGAAAGCTGGGGGCCCTCTCACAGAACGATGCAGGTACGCACATCTGTGGTGTTGTACATCATGTTGAGGGTTCGTGAATCCACAAAAGTATGTCTGTAGACCCCTGATTTTGAACTTCTGCAAACGATAGCAACACACAATAACAAGAAGAGCAACAGTAATTTTTTTATTTATCTATTCAAAAAGTATTTATTAAATTCTCCTGTGTGCCAAGCACTTATATGTGAGAAATAAGTGCTGTGGAGAAAAATAAGCATGGTGGAGGGCTCGGTGATATGGAATGGGGGTAGCGTTTGCTAACGTACGTGGAGTCTCTTAGCGCCTCCCTGGTGAGGCGACATCTGAACAGAAACTGGAAGGAGATGAGTGGCCCAGTCATCGCAGGAAGTGCGTTCCTGGCAGAGGCCCTGATGTTGCTTTGAACATGTAGGAGGGAGGCCAATTCCGTGGCTGGAGTGGAGCGAGAAAGAGGTCAGGGAGGTCACACTTCAGGTGACCCTCATGGGTCATTCCAGGGCTTTGTCGTTTATTCTAGGTCAGACTGGAAACTGTTGGAGGGTTTTGAGCAGCAGAGTGATGTGATCGACTTCAGCTTTAAAGCAGAGACTGGCAAACCGTGGCCTGTGGGCCAGGCTCGCTGCCTGCTCATGCAAGGGTTTATTGGAAGACAGCCACAGTCATTCATTTGCATATTGCCTCTCACTGCTTTTGCCCTTGATGGCGCAGTTGAGTAGTTGTGATAGAGATCCCATGGCCGGCAAAATATTTATCATTTGGCTTTTTAAGAAAAGTAGGCCAACCTCTGCTTTAAAGGATCTCTTTTAATGTGAACCACTGGAAGGATGGAGTTGTCATCCACGGAGGTGGGAGACTGCTGGAGAGGCAGGCGTAGGTGGAGCTTTAGGTGTCTGGTTTTGGACTTACTGGAGATGCCTGTTGTCTGTCCCAGTGGAGATGTCGACTAGGCGGTTGGAGATCGATGAGTCTGGAGTCCAGGGGAGAGGTCTGGGCTAGAGTTATAAATTTAGGTAGTATCAACATATCCCGGTATTTGAAGCTATGAGAGTTGGAGACGTAGGGAGTAGGTCCAGGAACCGAGACTGGGGCTGTGGTAAGTAGAGGTTGGACCGAGAAGGAGCAGCCAGTAAGGCAGGAGGGGAGCCAAGAAAGGATGACATCCAAAAGCTGGTAAAGGACAGATTAGCCGTGTCAAGTGTTGCTAATAAGGCTAGTAAAACAAGGACTGAGGATTGGTCTTGGGATTTAGCAATGCGAGAGTCATTGGTGACCTTGAAGGAACCCGTTTCTGTGGAGTGAGTGGGGCCTGATGGCCTGGGTTCCAGAGAGAGAACAGGGGAGAGGTATGGGAGATGGCAATTATAGGCAGTGCTGAGGAATTTTATCACAAAGAGGGGTGGAGAAGCAGGGCAGTTAGGAGCCACTTTGTCAGCAAATCTCAAGAGCTTCGATGAATCGGGACCATGAGTGACTGCAGTGAGGTGGCGGAGTTCGTGGTATAGTCTGACAGTATGAGCCGCAAAGCTGGAGTTTTTAGGGACGAGAGAGGACGATCCGGAAGTGTCGGTAAAGAGCAAAGGCATGTACACATTTCCAGGTTCATGATACAGAGGATGTGGGAAAGTACCGTCTGCCACTGGAGAGGCTGCAGGAGAAGTGTCGGGGGACAGCCAGGGGGGTTCCCTTAGAACAAGGGCATGGGATGAAGGTTCGGGGAGGAGATTGAGGTTATTTGGGGTTTTGCTAATAAAGGGGTTGCATACTGGGGTGGGAAGACTGCATCCGATTCGGGGATTTTCGGAGTGGTTCAGGGATGGGAGGTGACTGGGAGCTTGGACTTCCTGAGGTACTAATGAAACAAGCACCATTCATCCAGCCCCGCCGTCCGCTTTAAATACCTGATCTGATTGAATCCACTTCACAGTTCTTTGAGGCAGGAACAGTAATTATTCCCATTTTATCATGGAGGCAGCACTTTCGGAGATTAAGTAACTTGGCTACGGCCACACCATTACTAACTTCCTGTGCTAGATTTGAACTAGCCTGTCTGATTTCAAAGTCTGCACCCTTTACCGCTTCATAAAGCCTGGTATATGATACTTTGCATATGGTTTTTATGATCTGTAGCTAGAGGTGTCTTCCATTTAATTTTAGGCTCTCTCTTGAGTTTGCCATAGTTGAGGTTTCAAGATAAGTCTGCCTTTGGCAAGACTGCTCTTCCCTCCCTCCCTCCTTTCCCACCTTCTGATCCATCCATCTCCCCATCCAGGCATCTATTCCCCGAGCACCTGCTCTGTTCCCAGCTCATGCACTGGGTGTAGGGGAGAGAGAGAGAGAGAGGAATGAGATACAGTCTCTGCCTTCTGAGGACTCCCTGTCTAGTGGGGCCGGGGCAGATAATTAAACAAATCAGTGTGGGGTGGGACCTGGGTGCTTCAGAGAGGAAGGATTTTATGGCAAAGGTGACTCAGCCCAACAGAGGCCCTGGCACTTGACCCAGGGCTTGCCATTTGCACTTAACGGTGTTGTCATTTCTTGCTGAGACCCTGGGGTGCCTCAGCCAGGTGCTGCTTCCCAGTGACCCAGAAGACCCCGGGGCCTCTCTCTTCTTGGGAAAAGTGGGCTTGAGTCTATAGAATTCATTTTCTCACTCCTAGTTTTTTGAGAGCCTGGGCTTAAACCATTTCAGACAAGCTGCAGTATATTTATGCTTTTTATGTCCTGTTATGGCAGCTCGATAGATTAATTTTATCTTATAAATTGCATTTTGCCTCCCCAGTGTTTTTATTTTCCCTCTTGTATCTTTGTGTTCTCCTCAGTTGCTTGGCTAAGTTTCAAGTCACTGGTTCTGTTTATTTTTCTTTCTCTTTGTGGATGCCTATAGCCCAGCCCCTTGTGGAAGCAGCCTACCAGGACAGCCTGGGAGAGCAAAAAGGGACTGAAACCCTGCCCTGTGTTTGGAGAGACAAGGAAAGGGACAATGGTCAGCACACCAGCCACAAGACTGGTCAGAATTCAACCTGTATATATATTGAACAGCTGTTGTGTGCCAGGCACCATTTGGAGTGTTTTAGATAAAAATTGTTACAAAGTCCTGCAATCGCCATCTTAGGGCATTATCATTATTCTCATCTTACACATGAGGAAGCTGAGGTTTTTAAAAAGAATTGATCCAGAGTCACCCCGCTGGTAAGCAGGTAGACGCATGAAGGTATGGTAGGATGTCTGTCTGAGCTGACCAGTACGTTTGTCAGACTCTTTTCTACCAGGCAGCGGGCTGGGGTCCGGTGGTTTAGCCTAAAAGGATGCAATGCCTACTCCCAGGGATCTCCCACTCGGCCCAGCAGGCACCCAGTGTTCTGTGTGCTGCTGGCCGTTGTTAGGTGTGTACAGGTGGGTCAGAGGCGAGCCTGAGCTGACACCTGATTTGTGGGGTTTGTCAGGTAGGTCAGAGATGTGAGCGAGGCCCCAGGCAAGTTGTATGTTTTTCTTCTTAAAATTATGAAGTAGTATAAGCATACGGATAAGCACAAAGGACAGCCTAACAATATTCATGTTCCCATTCACCCAGAATGAACAAATGCTTACATTTTGTTTTTTTAACCTTAGATCTTTTTTCCCCTTCATTAAAAAACAAAAAATCACCATTACTCTGGATTTAATTCACTATGTAAGAAATAATTGTCTTCAGGAATCCTGAGTTTGTCCTGGGGTGGCCAGGAGAATACCAGTCTGCGGAAATACTGGGTTTTGGGCCCTGTTTCCCGGTGGTACATGCTTTCCCAAGGCCTCCAGTCAGTGCATTGAATCCATGGTCACATGCTTCTGAGTGTTCTGGGCTATGAGGAGAAAGCCACTCTCCTAGGTAATGAAGTACCCCTTAGCTGAATTGTAGAAAGTTCCAGAATTTCCTGTCATGCAAAAAATTGGGCCTGGGGACATCTTTTGATTTCTTGTTCGTAGTTAGGTGATTACTGAAGGCTTCTGGACTGATGGGCAGTTTCCCTTTCCCTCTCAGATCCCCATCATTAGTGAACTTCTTTTCCTTTTTCTTAACGTGCCTCTGGAACTTTGCACATGCTGTTGCCTCTGCCTGAATTTCCTCCCTTTAATTATTACCTAGCTGATGCCTCATCCTTTAGGTCTCTGCTTAAATGTCACTGTCCAGGGAAGGCCTTCCTGAGTCCCCCAGTTATTTAAACAGTCCCATTAGCCCCCCATGTTTTGGTCTTGTATTGACTTGCTCTGTGACTCCCCTCTGTAAGGCTGGGGACAGGGTGTGCCACCTTCACTGCTGTTTCTTCTTCAATAGCCCCCCGATAGTTACTTGAGAGGTGAATGAAGGGGATTCCACAGGCATTATTGGCCGTCACACTGATGGTTGAGGAACACACCGCCTTGCTCATGCACCCCTAGTACGGGAGAACCCGGTGGCAGGAGGGCTCCATGAGGAGCAGCATTCCGTGTTGGAGATGGTTGCCAGGCTTTGACAGCGGGCTCTGCGGCTTACTCACCCTGACCCTTGGGCAAGTTCTTCTCTCTTTATGCCTCAATTTCCTCTTCTGTGAAATGGGGAGTACCCGTGAGGCCTCACAGGTTGTTGTGTAGATTAAATGGGTAGCATAGGTGAGAGGCTTGGTGCCTGCGCCAGGGCCCGGCACATGGCTGTATGTCCTGAGGCCTTGCTGATAAACCTGCAAGTTCACACCATACACTGCAGCTTATAATCCTCCCTCTCCCACGCCCTCCATGTGGTGAGTTTTAAATGAGGGCTCCTGAGCAGAGAATAGCAAAGCCACAATGGCCATGCTGTTGCTGGACTATGAGACTTGCTGTCCACGGGTGTTGAAGCCTAGAAATCAATTGTCCCCTCTGCTAAATCACAAATTATGGTAGATTGGGGGTACTTCTGAAGTCAAAATTATGAGTGTCAAGTGTCTGTTGTTTGTTGCATTGTAAGGAGCAAAGTTTGAAATGGAGGTCTAAGTGTGAATATGAGAATGCACACCATTCTGAGGTGTATAAACGCGTGTGTGTTTTTGTAGCAAACTTCAGAGCTGGCCACAGTCTGTGTCACAGTAGCACATTTGAATGGGTCTTACATTTCTCTGCTTCATGATTACTTAACAAAAGTCATTAGAACTGATCTTTATTCCCTTGAGTGAACATTGCTTCTTGCCATGAAATTCTATTATCATGAGGTTGTTAACAGCAAAGATATTTCCTTGTCTTGGAGGGTGAATCACTGGAAAAAAAGCCTCGTTGAGATCTCTCCTCTGTCTCTCTGTCTCTTTTACTCATTTAACTGGCAGTACTTACTGAGTACCTTCTCTGCCCCAGGCCCTGTGCCAGACACTAGAGAAACTGAGATAAATGACACGGTCTCCACCCTAAAGGACCCCAGAGACTAGCGATTATAACAAATTCTGTACAGTAAAAATGCTGTTTTAGGAATGCTTCCTTTAGGTCATGTAGCAGCTGCTTTCTGAAATAAAAAGGTTTATTTTATGGCATTTGCATCGTGAGCAGAGAGACAAGAATGGGCTTAAAGCCACGAGGAGCAGTTGCGGAACAGAAATTGCAATATACAGTCTGACAAGGATTTTCATGTGCTCCTCTTCCTGAGAGATTGCCTCATCCAGCCCACGCTGCGGCCTGGGCAGCTTGTCCCCAGACACAGCCTCTGCTCGCAGGCCTCCAGTGGTAGGCATCCTCTTCCATCTTGGAACAGTTTTAGGAAAGCAAAGGGTGTTAATATTAGTTGGGTTCCTTCACAACTATGTGCCAGACACCGTCTTAGCTTTTCTGCAGATATTGTCCCCTTTGATCCTAAAAACAAAACACAGGCACAACTGTTCGTAGGGAATGATGTTTTCTCCATTTTGCAGGTGAAGGCTACTGAGGCTCAGAGAGGTTAGGTAACTTGCCTAAGGTCATGCAGCTAGGCAGTGGCAGAGCCAGAGTTTGCAACCAGGTCTGTTGGATTTCAAAGATGCGTTTTCCCACTACATTCTGCTGCCTCTTAAGTATTCCAGGAACTTCTTATATCCAGCCGAGCTTTCCCCGGACCGCAGGCAGAGGAGTCTGTGGTTGAGGACAGAAGCTCTGGACTCAGGCCTGAGCTTGGAGCCTCACAACAAGCATATTAGACATCTTTCTGGGGAAACTGAGGCTCTGGGACAGTAAGGCACTTGCCTCAGCCTGTGCAGCCAGCAAGTGGCAAAGCTGGGTGTGATCCTTCTTCTCTTCGGCTCCACAGCTGTATATTCTGCAGCGCCACTCCACCTCTCAAACAAATTTGGCCCCAAATCTGGGGATTTAAACTCGCTGTAAGGAAATGTTTCCTGGCAGGGTTGTGAGTCAGTGAAACAGCTCACCATGGGGGGACATCATGGCGTCTCCTGGAGACTGGTAGACACAGAAATGGGAAGACTCATCTGTCGTGGATTTTCAATTACTGGTCCTTAATGTTACTACCCTCCTTCCCAGTATTTATCAGACCTTCACGGACTTCTGGGCTGGGCTGGGTGCTGTGCTAGGCACTGAGAATGTGAAGATAAATGGCCAGTCCCTGCTGTGAAGCAGCTGGCAGTCCAGTGAGGGAGAGAGGAATCCAAATCACTAATCGCTGTGTAAATAAATAAGTGAAGTGTCATTCCTGCGTTAGCACCAGCGCATGCTCTGTTTGTCGCGGGGGATATGTATAAGGTGCTGTGGCAGCACAGAGAGGAGTGATTGTTTGCATAGTCTGAAAATGGGCTCTCAGAAGAAGGAGAATTAGATCTGGGTGTTGAAGGATGAATAGGAGTTTCTTGAGTAGGAGTAAGGTACAGGGCTGAGCATATTCCAGGAGGAGAGAACACGTGCAAAAGCATGGAGGCAGAGACAACCCGGTGTGTACAGGGAATTATGGTCAACTTAGTGGGGAATCTCCAGAGGTGGTGCCTGGGCATGTTCCTGAAAAGGTTGCCTGGAACTAGACTATGGAGGGTCTCATGCTGTGAGAGGGAGCTTGGATTTAATCCTCAGGCTATTGATGCATTTTAGGTGGGGGCTGGTGGTTATCACAGTTAAACTCACTTTTGAGAACAGTCACTCTGAGAAAGAGGATAGATTGAGAGGTAAGAGGGAAAGAGTAGAGTCCGAGGGGCTTGTTAGGAGGCCCTTGCGGTGGTCTCTGCCTGGTGGTGGCTGTGAGGAAGGACAGAGCTGGTATTTCAGCAAAGGAGATACTGACTTAAATGTGTTTGATTTTCAGACTCTGAAATTTACCAGCCCGATGACCTTGCCATCTCACCAGCATGCAAAGAGAATCCTCCTAAGAATTTTCCACATCCAACTTCAGGAGCTACTCACTTGAGCTCTGAGTGTCAGCTTTCCACTCAAGGCAGTGTGATTGGGACCGATCAGTCTGAGAACGTCGACACCTCAAATGATACAGAAAACTTAAAACAGAAAATCTGTGACTTGGAAGCCGAGCTCGAGGGCTGCCGGAATTTCATATTTCAGCTTCAAAAACACTCCAAGTGCAGTGAGGCCATTATCACAGTTTTGTGTGGGACCGAAGGGGCCCAGGATGGCTTGAACAAGCTCAAGGGCAGTACTGACGAAGAAGAAGTGACCTTTCCAAGGCTGCACCAAGTACGCTATGTGAAACACTTGCAGGTCCTCCATTCGCTGGCCCCAGAGAGGGTCGACAGCAGTGTGCTGCGGAACCTCAGGCGGCAGCTGGTGGGACAGGACTACGAGCTGCAGAAGGAGCAGAATCTGAACATGGAGCTTTTCAGTGAAACCCATCACCTGCGGAATAAGTTCAGAGATCTCTCACCCTCAAGGTACATCCCGCTCTTCCTCCTCCCACTGGTTAGGCTTGCAGTTCCCCCGCGCGGCCGCCAGGTCGGTGCCCACGAACTGAAAGAGAATGCTGCTCTGGGATGGGATGGGGTGTGTACTGGGGAACGCTTGATGGTGGGGTTGAGACAGCTAGGCCTGCAGAGAAGTGAAATGTGAGGCTATGAAGAACAGTGGCTGCGCACATTCTAGTCTCGCGTCCTCTGAAGTTGGCAGAGCAGAGTTTGCCCTCCTGACGTCGGGGACTCCAGGTAAAGGTTTTATACCAGTCCCTTGGTGAGTTACAGTATGTTTGCTGAATGGCACTGTTTACTCTTGGACCCCATTATTGGCTTTTACTGTGCTGTGGGACTGACATTGATGTCCTAGGCAGGGTGGGAAGGATATAAATATTTTCCGTATATTTACCCTTTAAGGTCATCTTAGAGAAATAAGCCTGTGTTGAAAGAGAAGAATTCTGAGGTCATGAAGATATAGTTTATGGACATTGATATATTCTGTTTTGCTTGATGAGATATGGCAAAAATTGGATCATTTGTAAAGCTGGCCTTCATTCGTCACTAATTTGAGACAGACACCTAGTTCTGAATTGTCAGGAGCCAGAGTGAATTTTTCAAGACTTCTCCAACAGTGAAATCGAAGGACGCTTGTATTTAGTGAAAGGTGATTGTGTCACACCCCTGGTTAGGCACTTTCCTTATTTAATCCTCAACATCACCCGAGAGCAAGTTTTTTGTGGATGAGGAAATTGAGCCTCAGAGAGTTACTGTGTCTGAGAAGATTCGCAGAACTGGTCAGAGCCATTGCCAGGGTTCAGGCTCTCCTCACCCCACTCGTGTTCTTCTCATCGGGTAAACTGGCCCCCACCTTCAGTACTGGTGTCACATGATATGAATGTGTGTCCTTGGAGTTGAAGGTGGTCACCAGTCCCTCTTACTGTCATCATTTTGGGGAAGGGGAAACACGTTGAACTGAAAGGTCAGCGTCTTTGCCAAGCTACTCTGGAGCCAGGTTACTGCTGCCACCATTTATAGGAGCCCCGTTTTCCCTACCTCGTGGTTTTCTCAGTGCCTGCTCGTATCTGTGGGCTCACGCGGGGAAGGACGGTGTTGGCGTTGGAGGCAGTATTGTGTAATAGAGCGTGAGAGCTGTGTTTCAGTCCGAAATCTTCACCATTTAACCAACTTTGCCATCTTTGAGGGTCAGTTCCCTCTTCTGTAAATGGGGAGGTTCATACATTTGTGGAAAGATTAGGAAGATCAGATAACTTAGAAAAAACACCAAATTCAGCGAGTGACAGGTCCTGGAGTCTCCTAAGTGTAGTGAGGATTATGATTATTCCCTGGCCCCTCGGCTGAGAGGAGAGAGTCCTGTTTTTGTTTTCCTGCCTTTACAGTTTCTTTTTGTTCTTCATGAGAATTTGTGGTGGGTCACCTGACCCTTGGGGCACTTCTTTCTATAGTTCGGAATAGTATTTTGAAGAATATATGGAAACTAATTGTTCTTCTGAGTCCTTGCCAATCTGTACTTTAACTGGGGGCTTCATAAGGTTAAAAATATTGCAGAAGAACCTTTGTTCCAGCACTTGTTGGCTGTTTTGAAATCGAAGAAGGAGTGACCTTGTACAGTTTCAATTTTTCTAAGAGTATATGTACTTGTACAGCTGCAGGCTTTGGAAGATTGTGCTCTGTCATTTTTCCAATTAGTGTTAAGGTCACAGAAATTCAATTCTAAAATGGTACAAGCATTTTCTTTTCCCCCTTTTATCAGATATGATTCGTTAGTTCAGTCCCAAGCCAGGGAGCTGTCCTTTCAACGACAGCAGATTAAGGATAGCCATGGCATCTGTGTCATTTATCGTCAACATATGAACACCATGATTAAGGCATTCGAGGAGCTGCTGCAGGCCAGCGACGTGGACTACTACGTGGCTGCGGGTTTCCAGGAGCAGCTGAATCAATGTGCTCAGTTCCTCGAGAAGTTGGAAAAACTGTTTCTTAACGGTAAGTGGGGCGAGGGACTGTGAGTCCTAAGACATGTCACTGATTGATCCAGGACTTCTGGGAGCGGCCCAGGGGGAACAGACTCCTTGGCTTTACTTACCTTATGCCCCTCTGCTCTGATGAGGTGACAGCAGAGCCACACTGGCTGCTGGTCCTTCCAGCCACTGCTTCCAAGTGGTTGGTGGTCTGCACTGTTCTAAACCAGGGGTCCAGGGGTCCAGTGTGGAAGCCTCAGGGGCTGGGCTGGTGAGGCACACAGTGAAGCCAGCCCAGAAGTGCTGCCCCTCAGCACCTGCCATGTGGTTGCTGGTTCCTCTGAATTTTCAAGAGAAGATGGAAATCTAGGGGTTTTCTTGGTAAAAACTCATGAATTTTAAATGTTGGCAACAACAAACAAAAAACCCAAAACATTTTTTAGTTAAAAAATATATTCAAGGATCAGAGGTGGTTAGGGGAAGGATGAAAGGGAATTTTTGCTGCGTGCTGGGTACTTTAATAAATGTCACTGTGTTACAAATGTTTTTTAAAGAATAATTTGCAATTTTTCAAGAGTACAACAAAGAACTCCCATATATCCTTCGTGCAGCTTTATCACTTAGTATTTTGCCACATTTACTTTATCATTCTCTATCTATACTCTCTCTCGCTCTCGCTCTCCCTCGCTCTCCCTCTCTCTCGCGCGCTCTCTCTCTCTCTCATATTATCTTTCCTAACCCTATGAGAGTGGATTGACGATATCATGTCCCTTTTGCCCTAGATACTTCAGTGTGTAGTTCCTCAGACAAGGACTGTCTTACATAACCACAGTACGAGGATCGAAATCAGGAAATAGTATTTTCTAACACATAGTCTGTAGTCAAATTTCACTAATTGATTCAACCCACTGTTTCCCTCTCTAGCAGTGGGAACCCTGGCTCTCACAGCATCAGTGTATCTGCTCATTTGTTCAAATCTATCATACACACAAATAGTTCCAGAATTGGAACCCATACCACTGTGAAAAACAAAACCTACTAAGAGTTTGAGATTTTTTCGCAGTTTGTTGTTTTTAGGCTAAGGGTATATAGTCAGGTATTGAATTTAAAAGTTATTTGGTTTCATTCTACTTACTGATTTGAAATACACTTAGATTTATTTATTTCTGTTTGTATTCAATTTTAGGTTCTCCCTTGTCCTTATTGATTTAAGTTTTTGAATGTGAAAAACATTAAGGTGGTTCCAAAGTTAGAACTTTCATCGGTTTAAATTATCTCTATGAAGTCTCTATTTTTGTCCCTCTCCATTATGTCCATTAGTGTTACTTTCTAGTCCCCCTTTCTCTCTCAAAGCCACTGGAATTGGCCTTTCAGACATTCCAGCCTCTCCACTGAAGCGGCATTTGGCTGCGTCACTGGAAAGTTCCACTTTGCTAAATCCACTGATCAGTATTCCGACTGCATCTTGCTCACACTCTCAGCGGTGTTGGGTATGGTCCACCCCCGCCTCTTGGGGGAAATCCCTTCCTCCCTTGGCTTCTAAGAGGACACCAATCAAAGTCAGTTCTCCTCCCGCCTCACTGGTGCCTCTTTGAAGTTCTCCCTTCACCGTGTGTTCCAAACCTGACCAATTTCACCCCTCACTGCCGCCACGGCTCCATGTGCCACTGTCACCTCACCCAGGTTAGTGTGGTCCTCTCCTCCCTGCTTTCTGCGCTCCCACCCTTGTCCCACTATGGTCCATTTCCACACGATAGTTGTAAGCGAGGTCATGGCCCTTCTCTGCTCGAAATCAAAGCCTTTCCTTTGTGAGTTGTAAGAGTTCAGTTAAAAGTGGACGTGAAACCTTGGCTCAGTGCTTGGTGCTAGCCTCTTGTGCCCTGGGTGCTTGCTGGTGTGTGCACTTGTGAGCTGGGGCCTTCATCCTTGGGACAGCCTGCTTTGCATGAGGAACTCAGCCTTAACAGAGGAAAGTCAGTTGCTCAAAGTCACAACTGACTTGCTGGAACCAAGATTTGACCTCAGTTCTTCTGTCTGCATCCATACAAAACAGATGGTTCATGTGCACTTTAATTCCAGGAGAGAACGTGGCATAGTTTGGCCTTTTGGGCCCAAGGAATGTTTGTTCCTAATTTTTTAAAGAGCCCAGTACTGGTTTTTTTTTTTTTTTAAGATTTTATTTTTCCTTTTGCTCCTCAAAGCCCCCTGGTACATGGTTGTGTATAGTTTTAGTCGTGGGTCCTTCTAGTTGTGGCGTGTGGGTCGCTGCCTCAGCATGGCCTGATGAGTGGTGCCATGTCCGCATCAAGGATCCAAACTGGTGAAACCTTGGGCCGCCGAAGTGGAGCGCGTGAACTCAGCCATGGGGCCAGTCCCCCAGTACTGGTTCTTAGTACTAGTTCCCCAGGACCTTTGAGAGCTAGGACATAGGAGCACTGACTTTTCCCAGCTTTATGAAATCCACTTTGTTGTGGCTAAGGTTTTCCAAATAAGCTAGTTTTCATTTTGTTATTGGAGAAATGACTGGGTCCTCCAGAAAGAGCTGTATCCCCGAGGTGTTTTCTGTCTCTTTTCTTCCTGCAAGCCCTGAGCCTTGGCCCTGGGAAGTGGGAGGCTGAGAGAGTGCTCTGGCACCAGCTGCCCTCCCTCCCTCCCTCCCTCCCTCTACCACCACCCCCTGGATTTATTTTTTAGTTACTTACCTTGACAAGCCCAAGGAGATCTCACTTCTTGTTTCCTGTGGGTTCTGGAAGCAGAAGCTTTTCAGGCTTAGCAGACAACGCAAACAGAGAACTTTATTGTCTTCTACAAAAGGCATAAAGTCTTAGGAACCTCCTTTTCTTAGAGAATAAAATGTAACAGAGGTGGGTCTCTCTTTGATGCTGTTTAAGGGGTCTGGCTCCTGAATTATGAAATGAGCTTCTCATAAAGTGATTTTATATTCGAGGCAGTTGCATAGCATGAGATCTTAAAAATTTTAAATATAGCCTTTTTTTTATTAATACAAAGCAGTACGTGTTTATTGTGGAATAACAGATAAGCAAATACTCCTTTAATTGCATCATTTATACAGCAAAACATGAACACCCTGGAGTTTATACTTATAAACTTTTTTTATACGTATGTGTATTTTTTGTGGTAGTAGGACTATTTGCAACCTCTCCCTTTGTTCAATTATAGATAATAAATACTAATCTACTTTGTAAGTTTAAAGGCTGCAGAGCATTCTTTTGTATGGATGTACCATAATTATTTAATCACTCTGCATTGGATGGACATTTAGGTTGATTCCAGTTTGGGGCTATTATAAAGAACACCATATTGGGATCTTTGTGCATATCCTTGCTATTTCTTTAATAATATTTAATTAATAGTGTGGTTTCTTAATACTTGTAGGGATTAGAGCTGGGATTTCCTGGGGAGAGAGTCTGTAACTTTTAGATTCTTAAAGTGGGTTGGGACCCAAAGTGGATCAAGAACTGGTGTCACAGTCCCGGGTTTTCCAGTGTACCCTTGTTCCTGGTGCCTCCCGAGACCGGTAGCATAAATCAGGAAGGCAGTGTTGTCTTCAGGTGTTTTTGAGTGAGCACTGGGGAAAGTACAAAGAGAACTGTGAAATAGTTCTTTCCGCCATGAGCTCAGCACAGGTGTCAGGGTTTAGCCACATGAATAGAAGACAGCTACTGGATCCCTCCCCCTGGCTCTCCTTTGCCTGCAAGGATGAAGCTAAAACATTCCTTTCCTTCAAGGCCTTCCACTTGAAAGGTCTGCCTTTTCCAGCCCACTACCCTTTAGATAATAATGATGATGATAACGATGATGACGAGGGAGAAGCAATGAGAAAGGCTGTCTTTATCCAGTGCATACTGTATGCCTGTTCTCAGCCACTGCATGTTCTCAGCCAATGAAGAGGTACTATTTGTTATCCTCATTTAATAAACAAGGAGCAGAGAGCCATTCATTCATTTGCTCAAGGTCACACAGAAAGTGGCAGAGTCTGGCTTCGAGCCCAACTAGTTTGCTTTCACAGCCTAACCTCCTGACCACCAAGAAGCCGTGCTTCTCACGCTCCTGTCAAGTCGGGTGTCCTGGTCAAATGATTCTGTGGGCCTGGCCTCGCACATCCCCAATTCTGGGATTTTGTTCAAGCCAGTCTCTTTTCTAGAAGACTTTTACTCTCTCTCCACTTGTAGAAATTCTGCCCACCCTCCAGGAGACTTTCTATGTTCACCCCAAGTAAAAGCAAATCCCTTCGTTTTGTTTATTTCTGGGTTGTTGGTGGCTTGCGTGTGCCAGTCGCTTCTGGCCTTGAGATGGAGATGATGTGCTAGGGTGGAAAGAAGAGAACCTTGGGAGCCAGACAGACCGGAGGTCAAATCCCAGCTTTGACAGTTTACTTACTCCGTTAGGGGTCCGGGTTCCTCTGTGAGGTAATAGCACCTGTCTGCATTACAGAGTTATTTGTGAGGATTCAGTGAGATTATTTAAAGTGTGCCGTGTCCTGCCTGGCCAGTAGTGGGCGTTCAGGAGGTGACAGCAGGGATGTTGTGGGCATGTTTTATTTCTTCAGAGCATAAGCTCCCGGAATATGGGGACCATGTCTTGTCCTGGCCTCCTGACCTAGGAAAGGGCTGGACATGTAGTGCCCCGTCAGGATTTGATGACAGTTTATGGTTTTATTGGTATGGACCTTATTCTAGGGTACCTTTTGGTTAAAGGTGCTTGTCTGGCACACATAGTGTGAGCTTGGAGAGAGGCCCCTCTGAGCTCTGAAGGGAAGGCTTCCAGGAGGACAGGGTATTGGAGCTCAACCTTCCATCCTGGGAGGAGTCATAGACGTTGGGGAGGGAAGGTATTTTAGGAGCTGTAAGGGGGCGTGCAAGTTATGGTTAGCATGCTGAGCCAGGCTGTCAGATAAAACAGAGGATGCTTCCTCCTGAGATCCCTGGGCTCTGCCCTCCACGTAGCCCCTTAGCTGCTGCTTATCTGTATAAAATAGCGGTTCTTTCCTGCCTGAAAGAGATGTTCCAGGCTGGATCGTGTTTGTTTCCCCTGTGTGCCCTCCCACAGCACCCCAGGCTGCCCCTTGTCACAGCGCTGTAGTGTAATTGTCTTTTGGGTCCATTATCCCCACTCAGTTGTGAACTCATTGAGGCCAGGATGGCCCCTCATTCGTCTCTGTATCCTCAGTATCTGGCACAACCACTTGGGAAGAGCACTGTAAATATTCAATACGAATTACTAGTGAGATGGAAAGGAAGAAACGTTTGGGTCATGTAGGAGATGCCAGGCTATGATATTTGAACTTAATTCTGTACAATTGATGAATTTTGAGCTAGGGAGTACTATTTCAAAAGAGGCTTCTTAAATGGTGGCAGTGTCTAGGACGGACCAGTGCGGAGAGGAGAGTGAAGATGGGTCGACCAGTGACAAGTCTATCCTGCATAATAATTCTCTTGCTTGTTCACATATGGATTGGAGGACTCGATGTCTTTTTATTTGAAAAGGTGAAGTTTCCCCACTGCCACCTACTACTCAGCTTTTGGGTGTAGCAATAAGATTTGCCTGAAAGATGGGAGCAGCATTTTCATGACATGCTTCCTAAGCATTTGGAATAGCCTGACAGATGGGACCCTGTCACCTGTGTGAAGGCAGTTTCCACCAAGAAACTCAGTGCATCACTTGTAATGATCTCCCTATGAATCCCACAATAAGAATTTGTCATTTGGTTTTAAAGAACGCTCTTATGATGGAGGAATGGGTGGAATACACCTGTTGTTAAGTCATTATAAGCGCCCCAAAGGATGAAACCCATGCTTCTGGTGGCATCAGGGCACGGCCTTCTGTGGTCATGGATTTTGTTAGGGATTAAGGAGAGGTTTTTTGATGGTTCTAAGATGGTTAGGAGTCGAATGCGCAAAGCCTGCCCCAGACCAAGGGTACCCTGCCCTGTGAAGTTTCCGAGGAGTCTAGCTGTGCTCCTAAAGAACATGGCATATGTGAGGCAGGATGTCATGTGATTGTTTGCCTGCCTAGTATATGTAGAACTCCTAAGCCCTTTGGAAGGCTGGACTAGGGCAGATGGCCCATCCTCAGGGTCTGTAGGGCCAAAAATCTTACCATCAGTGGAATGTTGCTGAGCCGCCCTGTGCAGGTGTGAGATGAAAAATTCTGACTGAGTTGTTCTGTTAGCGTGCAGTTGTCCCTGCCTGTTCGTGGTAGTCTGCAGTCTGGGACTTCCAGTCAAAGTCTTGGAAATTGACCCAATCAGATGTAGATTTCCCCCCTTGAGAAGGAATGTACAGGACAGAAATGTGGAGCTCTTGAGAGCATCCACTGTGGTAGAGTCCTGTCAACCTTCCCCCTACCTTTTGGGGAGCCAAAATATCACACCATTTTTGGTTAGGATGTAATAGAGGATCACGACATAGATTTGTGCTTGAGCTAGCCATAGCAGTATCTCCATCTCCCTTATTTACCTGGAACGTGCAGCAAGGTAGGTAAGAGTGTGAATTGGGCAGAGTGAGAGAGAAACATTAAACCTGGATTTCCACTTCTTACTGTAAACTGGGGATCCTAACACTGTGTCTGTGTGATTGTTGTGAGTCCTAAAGGAGATGGTGGATGTTAGAGAATTGTCCTCAGGGCTGGCAGCTGATGGGGCCTGTCTGACTCTTTCCCGGTGCCGGACATCACCCACAGTGGCAGGTGACTTTCAAGACCTTGCATGTTGCACTGACTCTTGGTGCCCAGTAGCCGGCCTGGTGGGGTGGAGAGGGAGCCCTGGCAGCAGCTCCATCCGGCCTTGGAAGTTCGTGGCTGGGAACCACAAGACATGAAGCAAATGTGCGAGTCTCCAGTGATCTTTTCCTCTGCGTTGTGGTGTTTGAGAACTTTTCCTTTTAGGAGTTGTTTTGAAAATGGTATGTGTGGGTGCAGTTTAATTATAGTCTCATTTTTCAAGTACAGCTATAGAAGGGTTTGTTTTTTTCTTTAGCCATGCGTTAGTTTCTTCAAAGAGCTCATGCCAGTCTGCAATTTCCAGAGTTCTGAAGTATTTTTGAAATAAAGTTGTTAGTCTCTTTGAAATCTAGGCTCGCATGCTTCCTTTCAAACAGCGATGATGACATGCGGGAGAGAGCAGAGCATCTTTTGCCCGTCTACATTCTGAACTTTATTTTGTTTTCTTTTGTTATTTCTTTTAGTTATCCCCCTTACTGCAGACACTGGCTTTTCAGCAGTACTCATATACTCCTTTCCCTGGTAATCCCACTTCTGAGAGTCTTTCCTAAGGAAGTAATTTAAATGCAGATAAAGCTGTATGTACAAAGATGTTTATTTTATTTATTTATGAAAGTGAAAAATTGAAGATGACCTAAATGTCAAACTGGCTAAAACTGTGGTTCATGCATGCCTCCAATAGAACATTAATGTAGTCATTAAAAACTATGTTCCTAAGGCAAATTTAGTAAGAAAAATGCTTCCAATAAAATATGAAGTGAAAAAATTAAGTCACAATACAGGATCATCCATGCCAAATGCTTGGAGAAAAGAATGGAAGGCAATCCAATAGCATGTCTGTAGCGGCTACCCAGAGGATGGTGATTTCTTGTTTCTGTGCCCATTTCCTGTAATAGGCATGTATTTTGTTAGTTTCAGCGTTTTAGAGAAGGAAAAAGAACCTGCACCCAGGAGTGCCTTTTGATTGCGTCTTAGATTTGGTGCCGTCACCTTCCTACTAGAACTAGGGCCAGAGCGGTGATGAAGGAGGAGTCTGTCGTCTGCATTGCCTTCTTGGGAATCCTACTTTAAGTATCCGGGATTGTTGTAAAGAGTCTTTAAACAAAAGGAACAGTGCCTCTGCAAATGTACGAGCAAGAAATTATTAGGGAACACTTTGTTTTTGTTTTTAATATTTTCCTTCTTCTTGATGTTATTTCTGCTTCCAGGAAAATCAGTTGGAGTGGAAAGGAGCACCCAGAATGAACTGATGGAGAGGTGAGTGTGTACCATTTGGTGAGAAGACTCTGGGTTAGGTGTGTCTGCCGGCTTTTTGAGTCTTCTGGTTCCCTCCTGTTGTATAATTTCCTGCTTTTTGTAAATAAAGCATAAACACCGATGAAACTGACAATGGCCATACAAAACCGAGAGCCTTCCTTCGGTTGTTGTAGTTGATTCATGGCGTTTCTCTGTCGGCTGATTTGACCCAGAAGACACATTCCTCCTGTTGGCTCCTGGGTGCCTGCAGGATGAATTCCAGACTCCTTAGCCGGACGTTCGAGGCCCTTCTCAGTCTGACCCCTCTTTCTTTCCCATCATGTACCCCGTGCTTCAGTCTAATCTGACTTCTGATTGTTCTGCAAACCGTGTCTGTACACAGGCTGAACACTCTGCCTTCTTCCTCTTGTGGTGTGAAATCCTCCTTCAGAGTCAGTTCACATGGAAATGAACCTGGCTGTCCCTGACACCCCCGTCTCTTCACTACATCCCTGGATCAGTCATTCTTCCTGTAGCACTTGGCACAGAATTACATTACAGCACTTACCACGTGGTATTCTAATACTTTCTGTATTTATCTTTCAAAATTCCTCGAAAGAGGAAAGGAGCTAGCATTAACTGGGTATTGGCGTGTCAGCTGCTGCCCTAGACATTCATATTCGTTATTTCCGACCGTACAAGGTGAGCGTTATTATTCTCATTGTGGGGTGAGGAGCCTGAGGGTCAGAGGTGCACAAGTGCCGTCAAGAGGCAGAGCTGGGATTTGAACTTGAACCTGTTGTCCTCCAGTGCCTGGGCTCTTATTGTTACTCCACCTTGCTGTTTGAGGGCAAAGACTGTGTCTTGAATATCTCTACACTTGATTCAGCCCCAACCAACTGGCATATAGTTGGAATTCAAAAAGTGTTCATGGAATAAATGGATTGTATACTTTCCTCGCTTGCCTCACAGCCAGCAGGGAATGTCGAGGTCTCCCCCTCCTCTGTTTACTTGCTAAAGGTTTTGACGGTTGTTAGTGCTGTCAGTATTTCCCTCCTCTTTGGAGCTGTGGCCATTTGGGTTCCTGGGGGTAAAGAAATAGAGGCCAGTCTCGGGTGCAGAATTTTAGATTTTATTGGCATCACGAAGGCCATGAGCATCATTAGAGCAAGCAGGCAGGGAGATATCAGAGCTCACTGGAGGACATTTTAGCCAGGGCCCCTGTAAGTTTGGAAGAAATACTCCTCTCCCACTGCAGTATTTTCAAAGATTCCTCCCAGTTCAACCCTCCACTGCCATCCTTATAATAATGGATCGCATCCCATTGACGGGCTGTGGACAGGACAAGGAAGGCCACCCAGAGGGGAGACAGTCTTAGCTGAGATCTGAAGGATGGGAGTCGAGGGATGGGGGTTGTTGGGAGAACGTCCATGCTCGAGGCAAAAGAGACGTGGCCCCTTTGAGCAGCGTGGCTGGTGCATGGAATGTGAGCATCAAGGCTGGAGAGGCAGGCAGGGCGGCGCTGGGCTGGTCCTCACATACTGTGTTAAGAGTCTCAATTCTGTTCTACAGGAAGAGAGGAGACTTGGAGGGAGGGTAAGCTGGGACCGGGCTTGATCTGGTTTGCTTCGAGGACAGGCTGGAGGGAGGCGGGGAGCCCCCTTCAGCCTTCCTCAGGTGTGTGTCACCCTTCCGTTTCAGACAGGTTTGTTTCTTTCCTTCTGTTCTCCCTTTTTCAGCTGTAGGCTTAGCGCTCACATAGGTCACTCCTAAGTTAATTAAATGGGTACCCTTGGCCCATTCCTCACTTTTGCAAGGCAGTGCAAGTCTGCACATCCATCACGCTGTCTGAGCGAAGTTGCATCTGGTGTTTACCTGTTAACGAACGCATTGCAGCTTCGGAGTCCTTTGCTCTTGTCTCAGCTCATGAATAATGAGACAAGAAGTAATAGGAAAAAGTGGGAGAAAAAAGAGCTTAAATTAAGGAGCTTATCTATAATGGAGATTCACGGCACCGTTTCACAGAGTTCAGGGTGTTTTTCCTTATGGTTTAGGTAGTCCTTGGGAAATACAAGTTAATAACCAGATGATTGCCGGAATAATGATATTGGGACCTGCCTGGGGACTGTGAGGGTTTTGAAGTTTTTAAACCCACAAGGCTACTTCATGGGTTTGGGTTGGCCTCTCACATTCTCCTGGGGTCTTGGAGCCAGACAAAACTGGGTTCAAATGTGAGCTCCGCCACTTAGGAGCTGTGAGACAGCAGGTGATTTATGGTGGTCTGCAGTCTCCCCAACACTGAATGAGGACAGTCATCCCTCCCTCAGAGGGTTGTCCCAAGTAAGACAGTACATCTACAATGCAGGGCCAGACCCGGCATTTGGTGAACAGCTGCCGCTGATTCCTGCCCTCTCAGGGTTGCTCTCCTATAAGCCAGATGGTGGCTCTCCCTTCTTCATCGGCTCCAAACTCAAGCCCACTGAGCCTTTTTTTTTTTCTTTGGAGTAAGATTAGCCCTGAGCTAACTGCTGCCAATCCTTCTCTTTTTGCTGAGGAAGGCTGGCCCTGAGCTAGCATCCATGCCCATCTTCCTCTACTTTATGTGTGGGATGCCTACCACAGCATGGCTTTTGCCAAGCGGTGCCATGTCCACACCCAGGATCTGAACCGGTGAAACCCGGTCTGCTGAGAAGTGAAACGTGTGAACTTAACCTCTGCACCACTGGGCCGGCCCCCACTGAGCCTTTTTTGTTTTTAGACTGTCCTTGCTAAAAAAATGCTCTAGGGAAACAAAGGGGCTCCAAAACCAAGTTGTACATATGGGGACATTACAAAGGGCCAAATAGTCTTATGTGTTCTTAAGTCATGGTCCTGCTTGGAGTCTTAGTATGGAATGTGATTTCTCTTTCAATCCCAACGGTCAAGGCTTGAGGAAGACGGCCTACCCTACCAGCATGTTCTGCCTGAATCTCCTGAGCCTTCAGCCTCTCACGCATTGTCCGATTGTGAAATATCCGAAAAGTCCTCTTTCTCACGAGACCAGAAGCCAGACAGCGAGACTGAGAAGGCGTCAGTTATGGCGAACACTTTTTCTCAAGGTAAGCTGAGCTTTGCAGAGCGTTTTAAACATAGCCACGGTTTCCTGGGTTAAACAGTCACTTGCCATGTTGCCTCAGTAAGCAGAGTGTAGTGACATTCGAATGTTTCTCCCGTGAAAGGAGATCCTGTGAGGGCCAAAGCTGGTCATTCAGAGTGCATTTGTCACTGGGGAAAGCCGTGGTTGTTAACAGTGTTGGTGATGGGGGAAAAGTCACTTTTATTTTTAATGATGACTTCTTATAGGGCTGGTCATTCCCTTGCTCTTCTGACAGTGGCAGGCTGGGAAGCATTGAGGTCATGCATCAGTTCCAAGTCTGGTTCACTGATTCTTTCAAACTCTTTCTAAGGCAGGGTCACTTTGAAGACCCTTGCTTTGAATTGTACAGATGCCCAAGAGGACCCAACCCCCTGTTTTGGTATTTTGTCATTCTGTAAATCTGCTGTGTTTCTCTTTAGTGTGACCCTTGGCCCTTAGGATCAGGCCCTTGTCCTGTCTCTGACCATCGAGCCGTGGGCTCAGTTGGCAGAATCAGCCTCCCAAGGCCCCACGTGCCCCTGAGCTCCCCTTTACCTCTTCTGTCTTTGCAGTCTTGATTACCTCCCGTTGGGGTATTAGGTAGGGCTTAGTGTTTATAATTCAGTGCATTTTGGAAGTTCAAGGGAAAGTATAGACCAGAATAGATAGACCGGGGATCAGCAAACTTTTCTTTACTAAAAGACCAGCTAGTAAATATTTTAGGCTTTGCGGAGCATATGGTCTTCAGCGCAATTACTCAATCCCGCTGTTGCGGCAAAAGCAGCCATAGACGATATGTAAATGAGTGTGGCTATGTGCCAATAAAACTTTATTTACCAAAACAGGTGGTGGGCAGATTTGATCCAGGAGCCTTAGTCTTCTGACTCCTGATGTATGCTTTGAACCTCAGCTGACATCCTCTGGTCTCTCCTTTCTTCCACTGGGTTCTTTGCAAGGCACCAGAGCACAAATCAGACACTGGCACCTCCTTGCTAAAAGCTCTTTGTTGACACTTGATCACATAAAAAATGATTTTTGAAAATTTTAAATTTTTTTTCCCTAGCAACAGGTGAAACTTTACATGGGGGTCCAATATGTAAAAGAGATACGAGTGGAACCTTTGTCCCCATAGGGGCTCCTGAGCTCCTCTAGGACACTCAGGCCCAGAGGAGCACAGTTTGAAAACACCTAGAGCATGAAGTGCACATCTTTGATGTGGCTCAGGTGTCGGCTGGGGCCCCGCTGCAGCCAGCGCAGCTAGATTGGCTTTCTTCAGATTTCTGGCTGTATCCCTCTGATTTCTGTGAGTTTCTGTGTACTCAGTTTCTCTCGGTTATTTCTGGCTTTACAATCTGCCTTCTAATTTAGGTCGGACCATGAATTGTTTTCCTATCCCTAGTGCCACCTTCTTCTGCACTGTGTCAGTCTGGCCCAGAGCTCAGTCCCTTTCCAAGAGCCCCCGAGACCACTCCCACAAGGCCCTTGTGGGAGGAGCACCCTTGACCTGGGATTTGAAGAGCCGGGGGGGGGGGTTATGATCAGCTAGCCGATCATCTACCCTGGGAAATTTGAGATTCCCCCGTCTTTCAAACCCTCTGCTGTGGGAGTGGCACTTCCCTCTGCCTCCTCTTGCTGCCCTGTTTTCTTCTACTCGCCACCCCGTCCGCCACCCAGCTTTGGTTTATTTCCAGTGTAGAACGATTTAGGCGTCTCTCTTGTTTCTTGTTCCTCTGGGGACCCGCGACCTTGGGCTTATCATGACCTCCTAGTGGGTGACCAGGCACTGTCCTGAGGAGGGCAGTGCTCTCCAGAGCCAGTCTGATGAACCCACTGTTAGCTTTGTCGGTTTATTTCTCTGCAGACTTTTAGTCTCTGCATCTGTTTTTCCTTTTGTCATGTTTATAATCTGAGTAGAGAGATAATTTAGTATTTTTCCTCTTTTCACTTACCGTTATATCATAAGCTTTCTGACGTGTTGTTACCTAACATCGTTTTCGGTGGCTTCAGACGAGTTGCTCGAATGGCTGGGCTGCGTTTTTCCTTATGTTCCCCTGTTGCTGAACATTAAGTCATTTCTAAAATTTCACAATTATGAACAGTGCCGCAGGGAATATCTTTGAACGTGGAGCTTTCCCCTTATTGGGGGCATTTTCTTAACCTATATTCTTTTTTTTTTTTTTTTAAAGGTTTTAGGGGTCAGCCCCCTGGTGCAGCAGTTAAGTGCACACATTTTGCTTTGGCGGCCTGGGATTCGCTGGTTCGGATCCCGGGTGTAGACATGGCACTGCTTGGCATGCCATGCTGTGGTAGGCATCCCACATATAAAGTAGAGGAAGATGGGCACGGATGTTAGCTCAGGGCCAGTCTTCCTCAGCAAAAAGAGGAGGATTGGCTGCAGTTAGCTCAGGGCTAATCTTCCTCAAAATAAAAAGATTTTATTTTTCCTTTTTCTCCCCAAAGGCCCCCAGTACATAGTTGTGCATTTTTAGTTGTGGGTCCTTCTAGTTGTGGCATGTGGGATGCCGCCTTAGCATGGCTTGATGAGCAGTGCCATGTCCGCACCCAGGATCTGAACCAGTGAAATCCTGGGCCACCGCAGTGGAGCATGCGAACTTAACCACTCTGCCACGGGGCCAGCCCCATATCATGTCTCTTTAATCTTTAACCTATATTCTATAAATTGGAACTACTAGGCAAAAGATATACACGTTGTTTTGGCTGGTTGTTTCTTACAGGATTTATGGTTTTGAAGAGTTAGCGTTCGTCAGAAGGGTAATTATTTTAAGAGGGACAGATATTTTTCTCCCATTTTGTAAAGGTGAGTGTACTGTTTCCTTCTCCTTGGTTAGGGCTGCATAATTAATAAGTGGTGTCCAGTTCAACCAGGAATGTTCCTTAAGCCGCAGTGATGATTCCACCTCCTGCCAGACTCCGTAGAAGATGACTCGTACTGATGGCTGCTGAGCGTTATTGCCCTAGAAGCTGGCAGCGTGTGACGCGGATAGGCCAGCAGGGAAGGCTGCAGTCAGACCGATAAGTCCTGACTCATTCTGACCTGACTAGCCTCTGGGAGATTTGCGGGGCAGCAGGGCACGAACGGGAGGCACATTGTGGCGACGCGCTGGGAGCTGACTGCAGACAGGAGCCTCCAGTGCTGGGCTGCAGTGGGGGCCTCAGACTTTCCACTGAGTGACTTGTCGCTCTCTGGCATTAATAGGAGATAGCTGAAGGTCTGGAAATTAAGTCATCTCATAAACATTCAAATTCATGGCAAAATTACTATTTAATTAGGAAAAGATCTGTAACATTGTGCTACTTTTAAATGAAAGTCATTTTGGAGGAATTAAAACTGGGTCATAACATTAGTATAATGTTTTAAAACAAACATTACTAAGACATACTGAGTGTACCCTAATTGATGAATTAAAGACATTAGTTTTGCCTCTGGATACTTAATGTGATTATGCTTTAAACACTGATTCTAGAAACTTACTTCTAGATTGGATCTGTGCTTCCTTCTTTCTTTGTTAAAGTGAGATGTGGCAGAGGCTATAAAAATGATACATGCTCATTTTAGAAAATTTGGAGAATTTATATTTTTATATATTATTAGATCTTAAGATGTAATATAGGTTTTGAAAAACAAAAAAATCTACCACCCAAAGGCAGCCTCTGTTAATGTTTAGGTGTATTTCCTTCTTTTGTGTATATATGTCTTTCCTGTCTGCATATTTCTGAATAGGGTTGTGATTATGCTCAGTAACCTGTTTTGTATCTATATTTTTCCATGATCTTCATAATGTAACTTTAATACCTGTGTAATACTGCATCATAATGAAGGTAATACATTTTATTGAATAGTTTGAGTTATTTTCTGTTGTTACTATATAGTGGTAAGCTGAATGTTGTTTTCATGCATTCTGGCAAATGGTTGTCAGCGTCTCTGGTGATCTCCTTAAATAGATTCCTGGAAGTAGAATGATTTGGTGAAAGACATTGGAAAAGAACTTCAAACACTAATGATAAAAATAGTCCCCCAAAGTCGTACGCATTTATACTCACGCTAACAGGATGTCCTCTTGAGAATGCCCTCTGTACCATTCTCACCAGCACTGTTTGGTTCTGTTCTTAAGTCTTAAATTAGTGATAAATGGATAACATATTCCTTGCAAAGAATTAGTCTTGAAAATATCTGGATTCATTATGAAGGTAGTTTAATCAACTCTCAGGCAGTTCAAGCAGACTTGAAAGAGATCTGTTAGTTTCACCATAAGGAAGATTTAAATTAATATTTGATATTTAGAAGAATAAAAGCTCCATTAGAGTTAGCATTAAAATTGTATGGAATGTAATTTTCCATGTGATGTAAAATATCTTCCTCATGGAGGGCGGCAGAGGATTGTTACAGAACTGTGTCTGTGGGCTGTGGGCAATAGCTGGGCCTCCTGTGCCTAGGAAAGGGTTGCCACTTGCTGACTATCTTGATACATCAGTACCATTTAGAATTTCAAGATCATTGTATAATCTATAGATTATTCAATTTGTTGGGGGCTTCAGACTTTATAATTAAAAATGCCCTCCTTCCTGTAGACTTACTGATGGAACATATACAAGAAATTCGAAGTTTGAGAAAACGTTTAGAAGAATCTATTAAAACCAATGAGCAGCTACGGAGACAGCTGGAACGGCAAGGGGCTGAATTTGATAAAGGTAAGGAGGAACCTTCCCAAAGGGCGGTGCAAGCCTGTGACTGATTCATTTGTGATGCATTTGCTTGGATAAGCATTCTGTGTATTGGGAAGAGCATCGGATTCGTGGCCAGAGAGATTTCAGTTCAAATCCTGGCTTTGCTGCTTCCCTCCAGGGTGGCTGCGCTTAACCTTGCTGACTCTCAGTCACAGTAGTTTAGAGAATGGGGATGATAGTTCCCATTTTATCCTGTTGTGCTGAGGATTAAGTGAGGTAAGTGAAGTGGAGTGCCCCACAGTCCCTGGGCAAAGCAGGTGCTTGGCGACTGTTAATCTCACTCATTGGAGAAATCTGCCAGCTTCTGGCACCCTGAATTGTGCTTGGCTCCTCGTTTTGGAAACTGTTGAGAAATATTTATTTTGAAATAAAACTAAGCAGTATTTTGTCTTTTCGTCCCGTAATGTATAGTAAAAGTATTAGCGTTTTAACGGTCTGGTGAATCTCACATGCCAGTCACAAGGTCGCCAGTATTCCTGTAGAACCAGTTAGCGCTAAATGGAATATTCTTCCACAAAGAGCTTAAAAATATATTTTTTTCTGATAGGTAAGACATTCACATGGTTCAAAAATTGATATCTTCATTCTATACCGTGAATACTCCCTTTTCTCCTCCCACTTTTGTTAGTTTTCTTCTGAATTCTTGCAGTGTTCATGCAAGTACAAATACATATTCTTACTGTCTCCCTCACTTACCCAAAAGGTAGAATACTTTGTATCACTATTCTGTCCCTTTTTCCATTGAACAATATGTGTTGGGTCTCCCTCCTTATTGCTCCAAGGGAGTGTCCTCATTCCTGGGAGAATGTGTCTGAGAGCAGCTGTGCGCACTGGGAAAAGCCTGAGTTTCTTTGGGAGTCTGCCTGAGCTGAGTGTGGATCCCAGCTCTTCTGTTTGTTAGCTTTGTGACTTTGGGCAAGTCACCCACCTCTCCCAGTCTTCTTAATTATCTTATATAAAACAGAGTCATTGTGAGATTAGATGAGGCGATGTTAGGAATAGGGCCTTACTCAGTGCCTCACTCAACATATGGTTGTTTTCTTCATCATTAGCGGTTTTATTTTACGCTTTCATTTTGTTTAACATTATTAGTTTAACATTGCAGAGCTCTGCAATGGGCGGGGCTGCTGCTGACATTCCCATTTTTAGGGATGAGATAACTGAGTTCTGGAAAGACATACTCAATGGGAGCACTTGAATCCTTGGACCTCTAGTTCAGTTTCATTCCTCTGTAGCCATGAGCCTACAAAAACGTCTTTCCACAGTACTGTATATGCTGCCGTTTGCAAGGTAAACAGAATGGTTCCCTTTCTCTCTCTCTCTCTCTCTCTCTCTCCAGCCCCCATTCTGCATCCTCTCCCTCCCACCCCCAGGAAAATTGATTAATCTGAGTTATTAGTCATATCAAATGCAGGAACGAAATACACGCCTGGGCCCTTCACATTCACTCTTGGTAATGCCTGAATTAGATTCATTCTGTTTTACATTTTCCCTGGCAAATCCAATTATAGAATTATTTGGGGGCTCAAATGGCCACCAGCTACAATGGAGCAGGCAATTGCTCTGGAGAGTAATTCGCTCTGACGGGAGGGTTTACAAAAAGGCATCATGAAGTATTTACGCTGGTGGAAAGACATGCTGTTCTCACCGTGTCGTCACAGTCTCTGAAAAGACAAAGAGAGAAGAGTGGCTCCGCCCCCGCTGCTGTGCAGCCTTCATCTGGGGAGCAGGTTTGAGAAAGGCATGGCTCCTCGTGATGCCGAGGTGGAATATTGTTAACAGCTGTCGTCTCACGTGTTAGATCTTCCAGCTTGTCGCCAGTCACACGAGCCGATAGTGGTGGCGTTCTTTGCATCAGAAGTGGACCCCGCTAGCTCAGGCTTTGTCAGGAGCAGTTGTTTGGCCTGATTTCTCCTTTGAAAAGTGACCGCCTTAGCTGTAGTCATAGGCTTCTGTAGAATTGTTCCTGTTCATCCAGATTGCTCTTTCGTCCTATTTTGGCTCCAGGCTTCATCAGTCATATTAACACAAATGGTAATAGCAGTAACAGTACCGCCACCACCGCTGCCACCGATCACTGTTACTGAGCTAATGGAGACACAGGGAAGTTATGTGACTTGCCTGAGGTCAAGCAGCCGTTAAGAAGCCGTGGTTCAAACCCAGGTGTCTCTGAAAAGACTCCAGAGTTGATAGCGGAGAGTGGAGGAAGATGGTGGAGAGAGACATATGTGAATAGAAAACTTATATGACATTGTCATAAGTGAATCATTAGCATGAGAAAAAGGGAGGGCTGTAGCATGGAAAGAGTGTGAACTTTGGCTTCTGGGGCACCTAATGTCGTACCTTCCTTATAGGGAGTTTGAATATTGCAGGTAATCATTTGTCATCTCATGTGTTAGATGCTTTCAGCTGCAGATGGCAGAATATGAGTAAAAGCTGGTGTAAGCAATGGAGATTTATGTTTTCCTACATAACGAGAAATCCAGAGACAGGCAGCTCTGCGCAGGTCTAATGGCTCAGTGGTAGCAGGGCTCGGGTTAGTATCTGTGAGGACTGTAGTAATTTTAAGTACCACCTCCTCCCAGGACAGTTTCCAAAGCCCCAGAAAGAAGAGGGTGGGGCTTCTCGCTGTCCTTCTCTTTTCATCCAGGTGGAAAATCTTTCCCAGAAG